>NC_050580.1:99185288-99933622 GCF_011100635.1 Trichosurus vulpecula
CTGACAGTATTGATTTGATTATGGTTCTAGAACTGGGGAGCAAAGGATGCTGTCAGAGAGGAAAGGTAAGAGACTAGTTAGGGGTGGAGAGTATGAGGCAAGACAATTGGCAAAAAGATGGTCAGGGAGGAAAGTGAAAGTTGGCTGGAAACGGTCTAAATATAGGATATATCAGACCACCTGAGGCACTCGCCAATTAGAACAATGAGAGCAGGAGTTCAGGTCCTCAGTACTCCAGGATATGGTCTCTGGTCCAGGCAGCAAAGATTGCCGGTGCCCAAGGACTCCAACCATGCGCAGTAATAGTTACACTTCAGCCTCCACTTGGGTACTTGGTCCTTCCCCCTCCACTTCCCTACTTAACTGAATTTGCCCCAAGTGCTAGAATTCCTACGTATATTTCAGAAAAGCCTTCCCCTGGCTAAACAAGTTATGGTATACAATTATGATGGAATCCTACTATTGTACTATAAGAAACGATGAGCAGGATGCTCTCAGAAAAACCTGGAAAGAGTAGCATGGGTTGACGCAAAGTGAAAAGTAACTGCATTATTGTAAGATGATCAGCTATGAATGACTTAGCTATTCTCAGCAATGCAACGATCCATGACAACTCTGAAGGACTTATGAAGAAAATGCTATTCATCCCCAGAGAAAGAACCGATGGTGTCTGAATACAGATTGACGCATACTTTTACTTTGTTTTTTTTGAGGCTTTTTTTTGTTCTATGTTTTCTTTCACAACCTATTATGAATATGTTTTGCATGGCTATACATGTATAACCTGTATCAAATTGCTTGGCTTCTCAATGAGGAGGAGTGGAGAGGGAAGAAGGGACAGAATTTGGAACTCAGTTTTCAAAAACAAATGTTTAAAATTGTTTTTATATGTAACCAGGGAAAATTTTAGAAATAAATGAAAAAGAAAAACAAAAAAGCCTTCCCCCTCAGATTTCTTCTAGAACTTTATTTTCCACTCTCTAGTGAGTTTCTTGTGTATTTTTTTAATGGATATCTGTGCTTTTCTTATCTCCCTACTAGGCAGGATGTTATGTCCTTCCTAAACTTTTACTAGTGCTTAGCGCAGTGCCATGAACAGAATAAGAGCCTAGTAAATGTTGGTTGATATATTGTATTATGTAGTGCAATACTGCCCCTTAAGAGATTTAGCCATTTGGGGTCAGAAGGCAACTGTTCTGCCTTTTAGAGAAAGCATTCCATTCGATCCAGGGACACTGACCCAAGTGTTCTCCTTTTCCGAGATCTTTTGCATTTCAGGGAAGTTAACCCTGGCAGACTTTATTAAATAGCTAAAATTCAACAGGATAATTGCTAATTACAATGTCACACTAATTCAACACTAAGTCAGTCTTCTAACAGTACATAACCACTTTCATAAACAGCCGTACTACTTGGCTAATTCATGGTATGGTATCAATACTGGACATTGTAGTTACAGTACCTGAGTTTGAGTCCTGACCTAAATACGTAGCTAGCTGAATGAACTTGAACAAGTAGCACTTTAAATAGCCCTGAATCTCAATTTCCTAGCTGAAATAACAGTAGTTGGATGTTGATAGTGGGAAAGAGAACTAGATTTAGAGTCAGTCACTGGATTTGAATTCTAATTTGTTTATTACTTATTTATTACTTACATGACCCTGGGCAAGTCATTTAGTTCCTCTGACCTCAGTTTCTCAAATCTGTAAGGTGGGTAGGCCAAAGTGCTGGATTTACTTCCAGAGGACCTGTGTTCAAATCCTGACTCGTTATCCATGTGAACTTAGGCAATTCACTTAACCTGTCTGAGCATCAATATCCTCACTGGTTACATGATCTCTAAGGTCCTTTCTAACACTAATTTTGTAGCATCGCTCTCAGAACTGTTCCATTTTTCACCCGGAACCTTATCCTTGCAAGAAGATATCGATCCTTTCCCTCCCCCTATCCTTTCCAGTTCTCCTTTATATTTTGTCTTCGTCTATTAGTAGAATGTAAGTTCCTCGAGGGTAGGGATCATCCTGTTTTATTTTATTTGCATCCCCATTGTTTAACACAGCGCCTGGAACTTAGTATGTGCTTAATATATGCTTTATCTTCCTAAATCTGATGGTAGTATAATGAGATGGTCTCTAAACTTCTTTTAGCTCTACGATCCTATATTAGTGTAAAAATTTGATTGTTGCAAATTGTTATTATTTCATTTAATCTTCATTACCTTTAATGACAATTATTAATACTCTGACTCTTGGATCTGATAAATCACTACACTGTTAATTCTTCTTTAGAAATGTCTCTTACAATCGTATCTTTCCATCGCTACCCCTACTCTCCTATTTTGGGGTTTTATCACCTCATGCAGAGACTACTTCATTAATCTCCTGCATCTAAACACTCCCTACGTCAATCTATCTGACATATCACTTTAGATTATCATTTTTAAAATATAACTTCCATCATTTTGCTTTTTGTTTAGTCGTTTCATTCGTGTCTGACTCTTCATGACCCCATTTGGGGTTTTCTTGGCAAAGATACTGGAGTAGTTTGTCATTTCCTTCTCCAGCTTTTTTTTTAACAGATGAGGAATCGAGGCAAACAGAGTTAAGTGACTTGCCCAGGGTTACACAGCTGGTAAGTGTCTGAGACCAGATTTAAACTCAGGAAGACATCTTCATGACTCCAGGCCCAGCACTCTGTCCACTATACCACCTAGCTGCCTCAGTTGTAGTGTGTAGGTCTGTAAAGCAATTTGATTGCAATATCTGAATTTGAATTGCCGTATCATAATCTGAATCTAAATATCTGAAGAAAACAACCATTTGCACCATTCTCATGAGCAGTGAGAATGATAAAAACTTAGAATATCTGGGATCTGATCTTGGCTCAGAGACTTTCTATGCTTGAATTTCCTTATCTAAATGCTGAATTTTTAAAAATAAGCTTCTACATTAACTTGGCTACAGCATTTTCTTAGCCTGAAAAACTAAATGTACTAAATGAACAAATGAATCAATTGAGTTTAATTACCATAAGTACACTTTTTTAATGAAATAACCTTTACGAAAGGAGTTTAAGTTAGAACATGGCAGCTAAATGGTGCAGACAATAGAGTTCAGAAATTGGAGTCAAGAAGACCTGAGTTCAAATTTTCCATCGGAAATTTACCAGCTGTGTGACCCTGGGCAAGTCACTAAACTGTATTAGGCCTGTTTTTTCATCAGTAAAGTGGGGATAATGATAGCACCCACCTCACAGGGTTGTGTAGATCAAATAAGATATATAAAGCTCTTTGCAAACCCTCAATGCCATATAAATGGCAGCTATTATCATTATGACGAATGATGTTTTCCAGTGGGATGCTTCTGATACAGCTTCTTCTCAGCAGACTTGACACTTGGTGGAGACAGAGGGAGATGGAAAGGAAGAAGGCTAACATGGCTGTGGCCAGGGTACAATCGGCAGGAATCTCTCCAGCACTGCAAGGCACGGCATTCAGGCACAGCTTCATCCTCATCCTGCCGAGCCACAGCAATCAATGATCGGTGCAGCATGAGGAGCCAGCACGCCCCAGGAGCGGCTGCCAGCTTCCCAAGCCACTTCCGTAAGAGACTCAACTATTATTCCCTTTTCCTGCTGTGGTGGCAGACAAGCAAGGTTAGAAGGAGGTAAGGGAATTGCCTGCCCTCCACTCCTATGGATGCATGAAGCAGAGGTAGGGGAAAATAGACTCTAGCCTAAGGGTGGATGAGATCATACCGGATTGAAATGAAAGCATTACGTTATCACTGTTTGATGCTTTTTGATATTACCACACTTCCCTTAATCTAATTAAACTGTGTTGCTTTATTATGATATGAGGTTGAAGTTAGTTTCAAAAGCTGAATCTAATTAGGAGTTTCCAGTGAGTGGGTACTGAACCGAGAGAACAGAGTCAACTCGCAAATACACACCAATTACACAACCTGCTACAATTAAAAATCGTGAACTAAAAAAAAATAAAATGTCAATTTCAGCCATTTCAAATGACATCTAGGAGTTACTTGTTTTCAAATAATTTAACTCAGAAAATTAAAATATGGCTCACTGTGTAAGCTTATTGTTCGCAAGGCAAACTAGATCTGCTAAAATGACACAACTTAAAGTGGCTTCAGGACAACCCTATTAAACTAGTCATGGTAATAAATCCAGCGCATAAAGCCCTTAACTGTCTGTAATGTTATTCTTTTAAAATTGTTGTTCAGTTGTATCTGACTTTTCATGACCCCATATAGGGTTTTCTTGGCAAAGATACTGGAGTGGTTTGCCATTTCTTTCTCCAGCTCATTTCACAGATGAGGCAAAACAGGGGTAAGTGACTTGCCCAGGGTCACACAGCTAGGAAGTGTCTCAGGCTAGATTTGAACTCAGGAAGATGAATCCTCCTGACTATAGGTGTGGCACTCTTATCCCCTGCACCACCTAGCTGCCCTATTGACTTAACAAGACAGAAGTCATGGGTATGCCTAAAATAAAGTACCTTTTGCCTTGTGGTGACTCATTCATTACTACTCCATCTGGCTCAAAATATATGCTTATCTGAATAGAAAATTCAAGATTATACACTGAATTCTCATTAATTCAGACAAATAGAAGTGATATGAATTAGTGAAAAAAATCTAAATTGGAAAATAAACATTAAATAGACGTATAATTATTTATGCAAAGTAACTACAACTAGGTTAACAGATTGTTGTCTAGTACAAAATCCTTAGAAACTAGCTAATAACTTTTCCATCCTCCTCGGCCCCTTGGCAGTTTCTCTCTCCCGTGGCTCGACCTCTTGGGCCATACACTGCCCTTCATCCCGCCGCCACTGCCACCATGACCTGAAAAATTGAGGAAATAAAAGACTTCCTGCTCACAACCAGGAGAAAAAATGCCAAACCTGTCGAGATCAAGAAAAACAAGGACAATGTGAAGTTTAAGATTCGATGCAGCAGGTACCTGTACACGTTGGTCATCACAGACAAAGAGAAGGCAGAGAAATTTAAACAGTCTCTGCCTCCTGGTTTGGCTGTGAAGGAGCTAAAGTGAAGGAATCATTCAATGTTCCACCTGTATTAAAATATGGGGGGAGGGGGAGAAAAAAAGGAGAAACTAGCTAATAAATAGGTCAGAATGATTTTTCATTGGCACACTAATGTATAAATGGATTCCTGTAGTCTTTAACAACGGTTAGTCTCTTACATATTTTAAATACCCTCCCTCCAAGTCTCATGGCACAAATACCTATACACGATCACAAATTTCTCTTAACTCTGGTGTCAAAGACGAAGAATAGATTACTCAAGGAGGACATACTTGTCTTTAAATATTTGAAAACAGTTACAAGAGAGAAGGATTAGACTCGGCCCCAGAGTGCAGAACCAGAAACATTGGACTGAAGTTGCAAGGAAGCAAACTTAGGCTTGATGTCAGGAAAAGGTTCCTAACAATTAAAGCTTCCCAAAAGTAGAATGGGATGCCTCAAGGGGTGGTGGGTTCTCCATTGCACACAGTAACAGCAACATTGTTCTATGATCAACTAAGAATGACTTAGCTCTTCTCAGATACACAATGAATGATCCAAGGCAGTTTCAAAGAACTCATGATGGAAAATGCTATCCACATCCAGAGAGAAGTGAGGGAGTTTGAATGGAGATCAAAGCATACTACTTTCACTTTATTTTTGTTCATGGGGTTTTTTTTCCCCTTTTGGTCTGTTTTTTGTTTCACAAAACTAATATAGAAATGTTTTACATGACTGAACATATATAACGTATCAAATTGCTTACTATTTTAGGGAGGGGGAAAGGGACAAAAAAACTTGGAACTCAAATCTTTTTTTAAATGAATGTTAAAATTTATTTTTACATGTAATTGGAAAAAATAAAGGACGATTTAAAAAAAAAAGAGGGGGCAGATTCTCTTTCATAGAAAGTCCTCATGAAGAGGCTATACAGTGGGGAGTTCCTTTTGTGTTTGGGTTGAATTAGGTAGCTGCTCTGATCTTTTTTGTGATTCTGATTTCGCCTGTATTTAACTGCTTTCTTATGAATATATGCAACAAGGTATGAGTGTTGATAGATCAAAGCAAGCTCTTCACATTAGGAAAAAATGATAATTTATTGATTGTCAACCAATGACACCAAAGTTTCATTTATTAATTGGCCCTAATTCTGAAGAAAGGCCTCTAGCACTCAGTGAAACAAGGTCACACGGGATAGTTCCCTAAGCAACAACATAAATAGAAGATATGTTTGAAGTTGGTCAAAATTTAGACCATAAAAATTTTAAATGTCTTTATAGAAGGCTGAAAATAGAATCATGGATAAAGGGCTGGGCTAGGCTATGCTACTTAAGGAAAGGACAACTCAAGTTTAGCAATTATTTATCCAAATAAACAAACCCCAAAGCTATTGCCCACAGATGAATAAAGTACAGACATGCAAAGGAATAGAGCAAAGGAAAAATACTAGGCCCTCATGCAATGTGCGTAAGAGTTGATTAGACTTGGAAGCCAAATTTTGCTAACTTTTCCTTCTCGTATCCAATTCAACAAATATTTATTAAGCATCCAATGTGTTCAAGGTATTATGGGAGGTGCCAGACATGCAAAAACAAACTAACAAGAATAGGAAATTCAATAGGCAGTGACTTCAAACTTAGAGAAATTGGGCATTTGTTTTCCCTTGTCTCTTTTCCCTTACTCAGAGAAGCAGTTTAGGTGGATTAATGAACTTGATATCTTTGCAAAGGATAAGGGCTAGATTGGTGTAAATTATCCTTTTGACATAAAGTACTAACCATCTCTGTGTGATATTCAACCACCCAAATGGAGAGCAGACTTAACTTCAAGGGTGACCCTGTAATAAAACTGCCTAGTTTGGGATATGCCCATATTAAGTAAAAGTAAAATTTTAGCCCAGCTTTCTCTTAAAATAATTTGGCATACCTTCAAATAAACTTTGGATTACTTTACATATCCTATAGGAGGCTCCTTAAAAGCAAAGACAATTACATTTTTGTCTCTGTATCCCCAGCACTTTACACATAGCAGGCATTAAATGTTAGTTAAAATTGAGTTTTAAATCAGGAAAGTGCAAATTGTTAAGTTTTACTATATAATCAATGTGAAACATAAGTAGAGATTGTTTGGCATCACTTTTTATAATTCTCAAAACAAAGTGGGACAAACTCTTTAGGAAGAGCAGAAATTAAAAATGCCACAATAAAATATGTGTGATTTTTCCTTTAGGAATATATTCTGAAAAACCTTTTATGTCAGGAATATTTATGTTTGTCACAGAGCTCCCAGAACAATGACCTTTTAAGATTTCAGAACCTTCTCAATGGTTGAAAAAAATTAAAATAAAAATAAATAAAATCCGTTGGTGAGGATAGGAAAGGAAAAAAACACCAGTAGTGCTTACTAAACTGAAATCAGGGCAATGCTTGATATAGTACACCCAGGAAAGTATTTGAAAAGTCTAGCACTTCCTGTGGACAAGATGAAGATATGCAGAATGATGTTAAGTGGATTCAGGAACTGGTTGAACTGGACCCAAAGATGACTCCGGAGGTTTCTAGTGGTGTTCATTTTTATCAGTATCCTAGATTAAGACAAGCATAGGGTGCTTATCAAATTTCTGGATAACACAAAGCCGGAAGAATATTTAATAGTTGGATGATAGATTTGGGATCCAAAAATGACAATCTAGGACATGAAGCCAAATCTAATAAGATGGAATTTGGTTGGAAGAAATGTGAAGAGCTACATGTGGGTTTAAAAGAAAAATTGCCTACAGGATGGAGTAAACTTAGTTCATGTGAAAAAGAGCTAAGTCTACCAAAAAATTATTTTACAGAGCTGAATAAAATAATAACAAAATTCATCTGGAAGAACAAGAGGTCTAGAATATCTAGGGTATTAATGAAAAGAAATGCTAGAGAAGGTGGCTTAGCCATACCAGATATTAAACTGTACTATAGAGCAGCAGTCATCAAAACTACCTGTTACTGGGTAAGAAACAAAGTTGTGGATCAGTGGAATAGAATAGGAACACAAGATGGAGAAGTCAACAACTATAGCAATCTACTCTTCGATAAACCCAAAGAGGCCAACTTCTGGACTAAGAATGCACTATTTCACAAAAACTGATTGGAAAACTGGAAAATGGTAGGGCAGAAACTGTGCATAGACCAATATCTTACACCATATACCAAAATAAAGTCAAAATGGGTTCCTGATTTAGGAGTAAAGGCTGATACTATAAGTAATTTGGGAGAGCAAGGAATAGTTTACTTATCAGATTCATGGAAAAGCAAAGAATTCATGACCCAACAAGAGATAGAGAGCATTACAAAATGCAAAATGGATAATTTTGATTATGTTAAATTGAAATGTTTTTGTACAAAAAAAGCCAATGCAACAAAAATTAGGAGGGAAGCAGAAAATTGGGAGAAAATCTTTACAACTAGTGTCTCTGATAAAGGCCTCATTTCTAAAATATACAGGGAATTGAGCCAAATATATGGGAATACAAGTCATTCCCCAATTGAGAAATGGTCAAAGGATATGAACAGGCAGTTTTCAGAGGAAGAAATTAAAGCTATCTATAGGCATATGAAAAAATGCTTGAAATCACTACTGATTAGAGAAATGCAAATCAAAACAACTCTTAGATACCACATCTCTCCTGTCAGATTGGCTAAAATAACAAAACAGAAAAATGATAAATGCTGGAGAGGATGTGGGGAAACTGGAACATTGTTACATTGCTGGTGGAGTTGTGAACTGATCCAGCCATTTTGGAGAGTAATTTGGAACCATGCCCAAAGGGCTATAAAAATGTTCATACCCTTTGACCCAGCAATACCACTTCTAGGGTTGTATCCCAAAGAGATCACACAAGCGGGAAAAGGACCCATATGTACAAAAATATTTATAGCAGCTCTTTTTGGGGTAGCTAAGAATTGGAAATCAAAGGGATGCCCATCAATTGGGGAATGGCTGAACAAGCTGTGGTATATGAAGGTAATGGAATACTATTGTGCCACAAGAAATGGGGATGATATGAACTTCATGAACAACCTGGAAAAACCTACACGACATAATGCTGAGTGAGCGGAGCAGAGCCAGGAGAACATTATACACAACCACAGATATATGGATTCTGTGAGGACTAACCCCGATAGACTTTGCTGTTCTCAGCAACACAAGGTACAAAGACAACTCCAAAGGACTCACGATGGAGAATGCTGTCTACATCCAGAGAAAGAACTATGAAGTATGAATGCAGATTGAGGCACACTTCATGCTAGCCTTCCCCCCCTCCCTTTTTTTTTCTCTCTTTTGTTTTTGTTTTGGGGTTGGTTTTTTTTTTTTTTAGTCCTGTCCCTTCTTTCTCATGATTCATTTCATTGATCACAATTCTTCTCCATAACTTGACTTGTGTGTAAATTAATTCAATGTGAAGTTATACGTGGAAGTTATATGGGATTCCATGCTGTCTTGGGGAGGGAGGAGGGGAAGGAGGAGAGAAAATCTGGAACTCAAAATTATGTGGAACCAAGTGTCGTAAACTAAAAATTAAAAAAAAATTTTTTAAAAAAAGAGCTAAGTGCTTTGGTGCTCAATATGGCCAAAAAAGCTAAGATCATAATTCTCCAGATATGATCACAGGTGAACTCAGATCCTATGACTTTAAATTTCACCATGTTAGATACGGACTAGCTTGAGAATATCAAAAGGTTAGCAGCCAAACACATGAAGACTTGAAACGATGTATTACTTTAAGGAACTAAGAGAATACTGACAGTCTGGAGAACACCGGTGATAGGAAGGGTGGAAGAGAGAAGTAAAGGGACATAATAGTTGGCTTTAAATTTTAAAGAAGGCTTCAGCCTGTATAATAGTACATGGGAGGAGTTTGCAGAAAGAGATTTCAAGTTAATGTCAGGAAAACCTTCTTAATAAAGAGTTGTCTAAAAATGGAATGGATTGCCTTCGAGTGAATTCTGGACGGCCATTCAAGTGAATGCCCAGGATGTTGTAGCAGGCAGTGCTACTCACAACATGGTGACTAAATGACCTTTGAGATCCCTTTTTCAACTTTAAGAGTCTATTGTTTTAAGATAAATACAATTCTTTATCATTTTTACTCAGTATAAATTTAAAATTTTTTTCTTTAAAGGAAAGGGGAAGATTGGAAAGAAAGTAGTTGAAAACATATAACTGAAATATATACATGACACCCTGGACTACTGTATTAGTTGGTTCACTTTTGCAAATTGACCAGAAGAATATAAAACAATTAAATATAATTCTGCATACTAGAATTTATAAAGTAGAAGTGCTCAATTGCCTGTCACCCCAACATTAGGAAAAAAATCATTTGAACTGTCAGTCATTATATGAATTGATACTATAATGTCATTAAAATATAGAGTTCCGCTAGTTTTCACAAGTTGTAAGGCATTAAATTTTGGTTAAATTCAAATTACAAACTTCTAAGTTCAAAAATTATTTTTCTATTACAATTAAAGCACCATTAAAAATCATTTCTTTTCAATCCTATATGTGACGCCAAGTAGTATAAAAAATTCTCATTAACGTTGATCAATGCAATGACCAATCAAGATTCCCGAGGACCAATGATGAGGAATGCTACCCACCTGCTGACAAAAAGGAAGTAAGACCAAATAGGTAAAATGAGACACTTTTTTAAACATAGCCTACATGAGAATTTTTTTCAACTATACATGCTCATTTAAAAAGGGGTTTGTTTGTTTGTTTGTTTCCCTAATGGGAAGCGGGGAGAGAAAAGAAATGCTTAATTAAAAAAATTAATTAAAAAAGCTTCTCATTAAATGTGTTATTATACTCTGTATATGCTGATATAGTCTACCAAAACAATGTCTATTTTATAGTAGATGTTAGATTAACTATAATTAAAATTAATTCATTTTGTATTTTTTAATGTGGAATTATAATCAAATGTTTTAGAGGATAAAACAACTTAAAATGATTATTTCAAGAAAATTTTAATGGTCCTGTTTTTGAACTATAAGAATCTGAAGACAGACTATATTAAAAACAGAATAATAAATTAAGTAAAATGTGAAGCCCCTAGAGCCCAAAAACTTGAGTATTGGTTAGTGACTATGTTTTCTAAATTTGCAACTGGAGTGGTACAAAGAATTGGGGGACTCTCTGTATAACCCAACGAAAAAAGCATAATAATCAAGACTTATTATTTAAAGCAGAAGGCTACCTGGACATGTAATGAATCAAATCCAATAAGTATCACTTGAAACAATAACTAAAGTTTAAAAAAAATGTCACAGGTAGGGATAAATTTTTTTAAGAGAAAGATAAATACTTTAGTTAAAAAAAAAAGACTAATCTTCTCTATTCCCAACCCCCAAATTCCCAATGTAAAAGGAAAATATGAAGGGCATGTTACATTTGGTAATGACTTGGAGCAGAGGTCAAAATCTACTGTATCATTGATCCAACCACTAACATAAGAGTCCCTTTGCTACCTACCAATTAATAAGCCTTAACTGCTTTATCTTTCATTTTCATGGGATAATCATCTGAGTTGATAAATATAAAGACTAAATTATAGATTTTAATCCTATTAATGAGGGCAACAGGTAATTATAATTGAATCCATTTACAGATATTTACTGCATCTGATTGGTCCCTAGCCTTAAACTAACAAATGTATTGTTATTATAGTCTTATCCAAGCAATGTTTCTTTATAATGATTAATTCCCCAAAATTATGTTCATGAAGCAAATGAGTTACATAAAGGCCCTTTTTAAGCTCTGTTTAAAAAATTATTCAGCATGACATTGTCTTCAGTGGATTATCAACAAAATTCCTCTGGGTGGTCCAATAAATAAATTTGAATTTCTGAAAACCAAGTACAATAACAATTTTGTTTTCATTAGATTAGAAAATGTATTTATTTACCAGAGTAGGTTCTGATGAGTGACTAAATTCAGAAAATTAAGTTTTCTGAAATTTTGATTTAAAATTTTTATTGTCAATATGGTAACACAAAAACATTCTAAAAGATCATTTAAGGATACAGCAAAGAATTTAGATTAGTGACAAACCCATTTATAATGCAATGTATCAGATGAACAGCATGTTGTAGAAATAAAGAATTATGGACTATTTCCTCCATGCAGAGAGAGAAAAGAGAATTATTTCTTTTCTTTTTTAAACAATGCAGCTTGTTGTTTTGCACATAAAAGGTTATAAATTTAACCAGGAAAACAATAATCCCAGTCCAATCTTAAGATGTTCCAATCACTCCATCTTTTTCCTTAACCTGACTTATTGTTTTGTCTTCAGAGCTCACAGCTTGTACTTTAGAATCTTCAGTTTTTAATTTTTTAACAGATGGTTCTACTGAGAGAAGAGGCATGCAGTGCTCTAGGGATTGTGCTATTCCATCAATTGTCCATTTGTCTTCACGAAGGGCGTGTTCCTCTAATGTAAATGGTCCCTGTTTAGTTCGGGTCAGTTCTTGCACGGTGGCACAGGAAGAAAGCTCTACAGCAGAAATAAGGGAAAAAACAACCCCTAAGACAGGTTTCTTATTTCACATTTTATATTGTTTTATATTAAAAGATCAAGGTTTAAATCATACATATATGTATGTTTGTATGTACATATGTATATCACTTAAAAATAAAAATGGAATAATCCAGAAGAATAAATCACAACAAAATCACTTGGGATTAAAAAATAAGCAACATTTTCTTTCTCAATGGGAAAAGTCTTTTTTCCCCCTCACTGGAGAAAGCCAGAATATAAATATTATTTCTGCTTGTCCAGGAGATTTTGATTTTATACTTTTTAAAAATAGAACTATCTCCTCAAATATCTTTTTAAAGGATAATTATATATGTATATATATTATATGTATGTATATGTGTGCACACATGTATATATACATAAATATATACACACATATCACACACATACATATGTATATACATACGGACAGACAGACACACACACACTCTCTCTCTCTCTTTTTTTCCCCTGAATCTTAATTATAGTCAGGTACTCTTATTTCATATTTTAAAAATTATTTTTTAGATGCTAGTCTTGACTGAAGTCTTAGCCTGGCTCCTGAGTGTGAGCCTTGAGCTTTGGATCACAGCTGACTTATTAAGGGTTCAGTTGAGTTCAAATCACCCAGGTGTATTGGGTTGTTTAAAAAAAAAAACCAAAATCATCGCTTATTTTCATGTATTCTGGACAGTAAAAATGAACTGAAAATTACTATTAAAAAAAAATCCATTTGTCCTTATACTTTCTATTCCATTCTTTACTTTTCTGTTCACTTTTTATCTTCCTCTCCTTGTCTTATCACAAGCATTTCACTGCCACTGCTGATATTTCAAAATTGCAAGCCATAAACCTAACAGTACTATGATGGACGCAAGCAAGGGAGTCCAGAACACAGGGTTAATACTCATAGATGTAGAAAAATTGAATACTGAAAAAAGAATATAGCTCCCCAAGTAGTAATTCTTTTTCATCCATCCTTACCTTTGCCAATGTCACTGACCAAGCTTCTGATATAAAAACCTCCTCCACATTCAACATCTGGAATGTTAACA
Organism: Trichosurus vulpecula; assembly: GCF_011100635.1. Taxonomy (NCBI): domain Eukaryota; kingdom Metazoa; phylum Chordata; class Mammalia; order Diprotodontia; family Phalangeridae; genus Trichosurus; species Trichosurus vulpecula. Next base: position 99,198,958 of record NC_050580.1, read on the forward strand.
GTGACATGGTAAATTGCAAACGCCCCATGAAATCTACTTTACATAGAAATGATGCGTCTAAACAAATGTAAAAAATGCACTATGCAAACAATCAAGTGATGAAATATTTATGGGATACAAGATAAATTATTCATCCTGAAGCATATGTGTGTGAGAGATTGCAAAGTCTGAGTACTAGGAAAGCAAACAGAAGCAACCCAATGAACACATTTTAAATTAACTAGCAAGTCATGGCATTTTAATAAATATTGCAACCTAATTCATTTAAGAGGTTTTAAAAGGTTAAATATCTTACTTTGCAGGGCTGAAAAGTAGGCATTTTTAATGTAAATATTTCAGACTTATAGACTCCAAACAGTCAAGATCTTTTCCCAAATGATTAGCTAAAGAAATGACATCTTAAAAGTTTCTTTTTGTGATTGGTTGACAACTGCTTAACAAGTAATCATAAAATAAGCAATCAAATCAGAGAAACCATGAGAATCAACTTTTTTTCCTTAACATTGATGGCCTTATAGGTTGAAGAGGTCAATCAGCATTTGAGTATGGAGTTCACCATTATTCTTACAAGTTCCATCTACCAACAGAGCATCTCTTGTAAATGGTCCCTATGTTTCAAATAGAAAAGGTTACTTATTTTGTTTTTCGCTAGGCAATCAGGGTTAAGTGACTTTCCCAGGGTCACACGGCTTGTACGTGTCAAGTGTCTGAGGGCATACTGAATTCAGGTCCTCCTGATTCCAGGGCTAGTGCTTTATCCACTCTGCCACCTAGCTGCCCAAAGATTATCTTTTTTTCTAGTCTTAACCATACAATATTCCAGTCATGTGAAGAGTAAATCAAAACAACCTGGTGATTTTAATATTTTTGTTTTATAATAAATCGTTAATATGTTCTAAAGTCATGAAGAGTCATTTATTTCCATGTAACTATTAAGTTTGTTACTCCTAGGGCCAAAAATGATCCTCAAGACCAAAGAAAGGTAATGGAATTCTACCACCATATTTGTACTCACAGGCAGTAAGTATTGTTATGTCCTTTATTCTACAAAAATCTTTAAAACTGAAGTGCGGGCAACAAGAAAATCTAGGTTTTCAATCATGTTCAAATATGTTGTTTTCAAAGATAATATCTTTTACTCCAGCCAAACAACTACTACATTTCCATAGAATATTTTTTTAAAAACCATTCATTTTTGTATTTCTTACATATTTCTCAAACAGTTTAGGATCAGAGCTTCTTAAAGACAAAAAAAAAATTCTAACTGTTAAGTATAGCACCCTGTAGGCACACAAGTTATATAATGATGCTAATGGAAAAGGAAATGAAATTCAGAAACAAAACCAATTAGGAGACTATTTCTTAAGGCATCTTTTCTAATATGCCCTGTGAACTGACTTAATAAACTTAAAGAGGGCCTAGAGACTAACTAAATCCTTGGCTCTTGGAAAATCAAGTATGTTTCAAGTTTCATACATCAATCTTACTGTAGGCAGGAAGATTATGAAATGAGCATAAATTTCTCAGGACAAAAATAAACAGTATCCCTTCCCCCCCAAATAATCTACGGTCTAGATTATATAAATTTTATTTATTATTATTTTTCAGGGAGAGGCAAACATGGTAAAGAAAAGCTAAGAAATGCTATAACCTAAATGTAAATCTGATATGTGCCTAAGTAGACATACTCCTTTCCATTTATTTCCAGATTACCAAGGATCTTCAATTGTAAATGTTTTAGGTTACAATGGAGAAAGAAATTATCTGATGGATTCTGATGGATTACCACAGAGGATCAGAGATTCAGAGCAAAAAAAGATGTTCTAGGTCAATTAATCCAAACCCCTTATTTTATTGATAAGACAACTCAAGCCCAGAGAGGTAGGTCACGTGGGTAGTATGCGGCAGAGTCAGGATTCAAACCCAGTTTTTCAGACTCCCAAACCAGCAAATACTACACTATACCATTTTCAGAAAGTCCTTTGCCCCCAAGAGATATTTCATACCAATTAATTCTAACACTGGTGTAGAACTAGTTGGTACAAACAAAAAGAGGAAAGGGTTATAAAATAGGAAATACTGTTATCTGAAAATAAGATATATGACAATAATCCCAACGTTATATATTGATACTTTGATACATGAACATCACAGCTTATATAGAAAAGCATTTATGAGTCTCCACATAGTTGTGGGCCACCTTCTAAACTGTGTTAGCAAGAGAGCAAAGAAATTAGGAAATTTTTGTCTAGTAAAAATTGTCTAATAATCACACACACAAATCTTCATTGTATTCCACAGATCACTCTGAATTGCATCTAAACAATAAAATAAAATGCATGAAAATTGAATCACTACAATTTTGAACTTTTTCCCTTACCTAAGGTAAATAAAGGTGGCTGGAATTTTTGAAGGGAGAGGCTATACACTGTGACTGGTCTGGCAGGTTTTGCCTCTACTATTTCACCTTTCTTCATCAAAGTTGAAAGTCTCTGTCCATCTTTCTTTAAAGCAGAATAGCTAACAAGGGTTAAAAAAAAATCTCATCAGATATTAATGTAGTACACAAATAAAGGACTGCCCTGAATTAAATCTATCATTAACTGAAGTAAATCATTCTACCCTGTCAAACTAAAATTTCACTTTTGATAAAATGGATTAATGTTTTATGTCACAATGGTATCAGAGATAATGAGAATTCCTTAAACATCTTTGAAGCTAATATATCTTATACTGGCATTTTACTGAGCAATGGTGCCGCTTCCAATCTTCAGTCAATTATTCGGTCTAATTCTCTGCAGTCCCTGGCACCACTACCCCAAACTTCAGAATTCTGCAGAATGAAATGAAGGAGAATGTGACAGACTAGAGTAAAAGAATGAGATAAGATTTCTCAGGGAACCATGACCAAATTCTGCTGAAATAATGACGTGATTATTCATGATTTCTCAAATAATGAAAATGCTTCATTTTTACGTGAAAGGAAGTTTTCTTGTTTTAAGATTTCTGGTGGAATGTTATTAAAAAACAAATAAATTACCCACTTAAGAAATCTTGTTGTGTGGTCAAGTTTTATGATTAAAACAGGAAAGCCTTGAAGCAACTACTACAAAGAAAATACTGAAAGTCGACTTAAGTAAATTCAAAAAAACCAAATATTTAATTATTGGGCCCAAAGTATAATTCACACTGCTCCTGTCTGTTAAAGCAATTTATATTTCAGTCAACTTTTACTATTTTTCAAGTCAAATGTGACTCCAAGTCATATAGTATAACAGGTTATAGTTTTCTTTCCCTCCAAATAAGGGAAACTAATTTAATTAGTGTCTATTTCAGGACTAAAGCTTGAGTATATTTTTGTTCTGTTACTTATGAACATCTTTTAATGACCTAAATGAAATAAAATACTGTAAGTTATTATAAATTTAATATTTAAAAATCATTTAGAACACTTCTCACAGGGATTCAATTGTCCTTCTGAAAACTAGTCAACACAATGAGTAGTATGCTCAAACTAACGTTAGTAAACATAATAATTAATCAATGTCCATTCAATCTCATCCCTCTATGTCCACGTACTCAGAGGACACATCCCCGGTCTTTTTTGTTTTAACAATATGAGGAAATGTAAGCTGCTAGTCCTTGAAAGCAAAGTCCATAATCTGTTATTCAGTCACTCTAGTGCACATCAGGCTCTCAAAAGCCTCTGACGCATATCCCTCAATCAGTCCAGATTAGATATGAACAGCAACCTCTAGGGCAGCTCTTTTCTGAAGAGATGATCTGATGCTAGAAAAGAGGCCTAGGTGATAGTAAATATTGTAAATAGAATCTCAAAGCTTAGTGTTCACTCATATAACATGCTATGTTGACACCTAGGCCTAGATGATAGACCACTTCCTGTGTTCTCTATGACATGATAGCATTTCTTAGAGATTATCAGAATGTTCACAGGATCCTATCTAAATTAATATCATATGCATCTATCTGATCATTCACTGTCATATTTAATGTATGCTCTGCTGAACTCTATTACACATAAATGGAACTCTAGTGATTTTTTTACTGTGGAAAGCATTAAAAGTTTATTATTATTAATATAACTTACAGAGGGGGCACTTGCATTATATTTCCTGTAAATTTCTGGAGAATACCTTCAATATCTTCTTGCTTTATCTGATCTGCCAAATGTGGGGGAAAAAAAAATATTGACTCTACACATGACAAAAGAAACATGTGTCATTTTCATTCTAAAAATGTATTCACTTTATTTTTTAAAGTTGCACTATGATGTACACATTACTTACCAATATCTTACTTCTATAAACATAAAATAGCAAATATAAATCTTGCTGTGAGAAACGGGAAGAAATACAGTACAATGTATCTTATTTTAAAGATTAGATGTCTTTTGTCCTAGTTTCCATGAAAAAAAAACGGGCCAATGACCCTTTATGTGTTAGTCGATGCTTACTTACTAAGGGTTTGGGAAGATATGAAAAAAAAATCCTGCAATTTGTCCTGCAGTGATCAATACCTTGGAAAATAAAAAAGGTAAACACACTGCAATGTGTATCAGGGAATGTGGCCCATTGTTAGGGGCCAAATATTTTGATGTCTCACTGAGGATTATGCTTTATCCTACCTTAATTGTCAGTTGCCAGATTCAGAAAACTACTTAAATGTCATAAACTTTGTATGCTTAGATTTAGTTTTGCTTAAATGAACAAGCATCTGTCTTTGTTCTTCCTTCTTCCTGACTTTTACCTCACCATCTCCAAATTGCCTTGAAACCACAACAAATAATCTATCTGGTGGGGAACCAGGGACAGGAATGTAGTCACTAGGTAATTTACACTTTGAGACAGAGAACATAAAACTTCTAAAACGTTTGACACTGGTTTTCAGTTCCTTTTGGTTCTATCCTTTGCCAAATAAAATTATATTTCTCTAACTAAAGAGCTTCAAAAGTTCAATATAAACTTTAGCTCGATAATTACTGTCATCAATTTTGGAGATTTTCATAACTTGCAATCTGAGGATTTTGAACTAGTTCCCAAATATTGATTAGCAATCTAAATCACAGAAAGATTATGTAATTTGTGGGCAGAGTCAGCAGTATCACATGTTCACAATACTCTCACTAGTCTCCTTTCCTACTTTTTCTTCTACCTTTTCGGAACTGTATCTTAATTTTTATTCTAGTACAGATTTGTTACAACAGATCTTATATGGCAAATAGCAAACAAAAATCTTGTGATTAATTTCTAAGTTGTATACAAGCCTTTGTCACACCAAGGGCTCCACAGACTGATCAAATTTTAAAAAAAAGAAAGAAAGAAAGAAAAAAAAAAAAAACAGGACATCCCACCCTCAGACCTTTAATATTAACAGAGCAAGAAACAGACTGACCCTAGTTTGACCTTAATCCTTGAAAACTACACAGGAACAAGTAGCTAAAGTTTACTGAATTCAAATAGGAACAGAAAAAATGCAAAGCACAGGAAATACTAAGATCAAGTACTCTGGTGATATTCAAGTGCTTCAGAACAGTTCTATGTCTATAATCTCTTCTACTAGGGAAGACCAAGGACGGTAGATCACTTGAATTTGGGAGTTCTGAATTGCGGCAAGGCTAAAACTGATTAAGTGGCCACACTAAGTCTAGACCAATAAGGTGAGTCCATGAGAGTATAATGCCATTAGGCTGCCTAAGGCTGGGCAAACCAACCCAAATTTTAAAAATGGAACAGGTTACATCTTCCATACTTATCAGTATCTGGATTGGGCTCATAAGTGGCCACTGTACTTCCAGCTTAAGCAAGATAGAGAGATCCAGTCTCAAAAATTAAAAATGAAAAAAAGGAAAGAGTTTCATATCATCATTATATAAAAGCAAGTTTCACTAGGAATAAACTTTTATTTAGTAGGCTTTATTCTATGTTCTTTAAGTGTTCCTTCTCTTGATTCCAGTTCCTCTCTGACATCTCATGGTATATAGAGAATTTATTCCATGAAGAAAAATTTTATCTCCACTGAAACATAATATCATAATTACTATTGATACCTTAGTTATACCAAGTGGATATTTCTAAAACACAGATGGCAAATGCTTCCCACAATGTCCAGCAGCTGTTTAAAGAAGTGACATTAATGATAATGCTGTAATGATTCATAAATCAGTCAAGGCCACAAGAAAAAAAAATGCATGCTGGAGGTTGTTATGGAAAAACCTTTACATGTGAAACATAAAATAAGCCAATTAAGGGGAACTTATCAGAAAAGTTCTGATATGTTCAGAAATCTTCAATGTTGCATCAATCCCAATATTATGGGTGTCGTATTCAAAGTTTTGCATAGTCTGGTCACTCCTTAACTATATTAATGTATATCCCTCTACTATCAAATGTAAACTATGTTACATAAATACAAATTACAATTAAAAAAAACATTTTGGGGATAGGAACAGGTAAATGAAATATTCTAATAAACCGAGAATTGATTTTACTTTTTGACTGAATCCTTATGAAAATCTTTTAAATAAATATTAGTATTATTATCACCTAAGTAAAGCATAGACTGTAGAGCTTTAGGGTCATAGTAATGAATATCTGTATATCAATTCTCATCAGAGTACTATAAACATATATGAAGGAGACTGTGTTGAATTTTCATGGAAGCAGAGCATAGTAGGCGAATTAATTTTCTTTTTAACAAATTCTTGAGATGACCATATTTACATGGCATTCACCTTTCCCACCTGGAAAAAAAGATTTCTAATTGGATTTCAATTAATTAGAACTTTATCATATTTTCAAAATATATATACAAAATAACTTTTTAAATACTTGAATTGCAATATAATTTAAAAGCTCTGCTTTAAAAGAAAGCCTAAGAAGACATAAGTGCATTTTAAATTTTGCCGACTGATCAAACGGGGTACAAAAGAAACTGCAGAGCTGAAATTCTAATAGCTAGGAAGGTAAATGAGTTCCAGCAGCTACCTAAACTCTCTCCTACCGGGACAATGTTGTAACTCAACACAAGAACACAGGAAGACTAGATAAGCATTCATCTCCTGCAATTGAGTCAAGTGGGAAAAATATCAACCACAGGCAAGAGTTAAAAAAAACAGAACCCTACAAATAATTCACACTTTGTGACAGAATAATGGGGGTGAACTTACTGTATAAACCTACTGTTGTTATAAATAGAATGAGCACTGTGCAGGTTGCTAGGAGACCATTTCATTTATCTTTTTTTTTAGAGTAATGAAAAAAGGGATGGTAGATAAATTAAGATGGGCCCCAATTAGTTCTGTTTTACTTCCAAGAGAAAATAACTCTTTCTCTGCCATATGTTTACATGTTCCAAAAACAAGAGGAAAGAATTAGTCTTAAAACAGTGGCCCTACATACAAAAACTAATGGGCTCACTTATTTAAAACAGTACAAAGTAGTCTGTAAAACAGAGATTGTAAGGCAGGTAAAAAATGAAAAAAAGTTCAAAATTGTAACTACAAAAGGATTTGGACAGGAAGTCGGAATGAAGGAAGAAGGGCAAGTAGTCATTTTGAAATGGTCTCCCTCAGGATGTATTTCAAATGAAGCAATTATAATGAAAAATGTTAATGAATATAATCTAATCCATGTGTTTATTCACTAAAATATTTATTAAGGGCCTAGATTTATTATTAATAGCTGAAATTTATGTAATACAAGGTTTACAAAGATCTCTATGTGTTATTTCGTTTGACTATTAAATACAAGGGACTGAGCTAAGCACTAAAGGAGATAAAAATACATGTTTCTCCATTCTCAAGAAACTAGCAATCTAAAATGTGGCAAATAGATCAACTAATCCACTAATTTCGAACTTCTCTGGTTTATGTACATTGTTTGGAAAAGTGAAATCACTTAAGATTGGTTTTAAATTTAAAACAGAGTTCAGAGTAGCCTTCCTTCCTCTTCTATTTGTTAAAACCAAAGCAATTTAGATTTTAATGTTATAAAGATTACTTCCTACCGTAAGGTTTTTCTTCTGTAATTTTCCCTGTTGAATCCAGTGTATCAGTAGCTTTCCCCAATTCTCCAGTAGCAATATACTTCTACAGGCAGAGGAAACAAGCAAACCATACAATGAAAAGTACTCATGAACATCTCAAGGTTCCTATAAAATTTTATTTCAGTTTAAACTAATACGTTTGATCTGATACAAAACTAGGGTAATAATCAATGACTACATATTTGGTTGTTTTTTTAAATGCACTTTGACAAATTAAAAATGCTTCTGAAAATGTTCTGACCCCCAATATTATAAAAACTAAGTCACTTTTAAAATTAAAGCCTAAAAATACACAATGAAATGTAAAATACAAAAATAATATAATAGCAGACAATTTTTAAAATCATTTTCTGATGCCTAACTATGGCAAGGAGCTAGCCACTATATTCTTAAAAACAACATACCAGGGAAATACAATATAATTCATTAAGCATTTAATAAGTGCAAGGCCCCATGCCAGGCACAAAAACAAAACTGTCCCTGCTCTTAAAGAACTTACTAACCTTTACTAGGGGAAAATCACACGCAGAGGTAAGGTAATTTTTTTGGTGTGGACCTGTGGTTTCAAAGTTCTAGGGAAGTCCTAGTGTAAAAACTAATGTTGGTATCTTCTATATAACTTCTGGTGTTACCAAATTGTTTGGGGGCACTGAGAGGGTAACTTGCCCAGAATCACACATCTAGTTAGTTTATCTTTCACAAAAAGGATTTGAGGGGCAGCTAGGTGACTCAGTGAATAGAGTACCAACCCTGGAGTCAGGAGGACCTGAGTTCAAATTTGGCCTCAGACATTTGACACTTACTAGCTGTATGACCTTGGGCGAGCCACTTAACCCCAATTGCCTTGCCTACCCTCCTCCAAAAATAAATAAATAAATGAATGAATAAATAAATAAATGGAGCAAAAAGGATTTGAATGAACCCTGGTCTTTCTTACTTGAAGGTCAACCCTCTCTTTACTCTGCCAAGCTTCCTCTTGAATGAAAACTATATGCAAAGTAATTTGAGGTGTGGGGTAGAAAAAGAAGTAACAACTGGAGTGATCAGGGAAAAACTTTTATAGCAAGTGGCACAAGAGCAGAAAGATCTTACCCAGCTGAAAAAACTCTGAGTAGAGATCTGATGACAAAGTAAGGTATATAGCTTTCATATGTAAGCCTAGTTATCTTGAGAGGGGTTCACCACCAGAGAGGGACATTTATCAGGTGACACACCTTTTTGACCATGGTAATTCATTAAAGTATTTACAGTCTATGAAAGGGTGGCATCTTCTTTGGAGAGGGAATGCCCACAGTGATGAAATGGAATCATAAATAACTCGGAGCATTGTAGGGTTTTTTAAATATAAGAACAATTAATTCACCTATCCTAATGAGAGGTAATAAAATAAAGCTTAAACAACTTGAAAACATGAATAAAAAGTTAAAACCACATAGAAAGCCACCTTAATTTCATGAACATCATATTTGTTATTGTTCAGTTGTGTCTGATTCTTTGTGACCCCATTTCGGGTTTTCTTGGCAAAGATAGTAGAGTGCTTGGCCATTTCCTTCTCCAGCTCGTTTTACAGATGGGGAGATTGAGGCAAACAGGGTTAAGTGACTTCTCCAGCATCACACAGCTGCCAAGTGTCTGAGGCCAGATTTAAACTCAGGAAGATAAGTCTTCCCAACACTAAGTCCAGCACTCTATCCACTGCTATACATTCTCATAATAAAGATTATATTTTCTGTCTCTACTAAATTTCATTTTTATCAGAATTACTAATTATGTTACTATCAGTGCAGAATTAGTTCATCCCTAGTCCATTGCTAACCAAAGGCTCCGCTTATCATTCCAGAATAACTACAGTACATTTTCGTTCATTCTTCCACTTGCCTATCCGAAACATGTTTTCTTTAGTGTATTGAAGGTTCATTATAAAAAACATAATGAAAATACTGTTTTTATTTTTTAAAAGGGGGTATTCATTGCGTTTCTCAGAAATAACTCATTAATCTCACTATGAGTGCAAATTTATAGCCAATGGAAGACATAGTGGTGAAATGAGAAAAAATTTATATATACATATGTATGTATATAGATGTTATATATGTATGTATACACCCTCACACACACACACACATATGTGATCCTCAGAGCTCGTTTCATCTAACTCTTAGAGATAAGGAAACCAAGGAAACCAAGTTTGCTTAAGTGATTTTTTCCCCCCACTGTCACTCAGGTAGTAAATATACAATGTGAGATTTGGGCCCTGCTACTCTTGATTCCAAGTCTAACAATCATTCTGTTGGAATAAAAATGTCCATCTTTTATGTAGTCTATAAGAAAATCCATGCCCCCTTTGACAGTGTCACTGCCTTCATCTAATTTAATTAAATTCATCAAATATGTAATATTATGCATGCAAGGTACTTTGTTTGCACAGTACATATTACAGAATAACTCAAGATTTGTGCATACCATGCAGAAAGATTTGATTAAGGTTGTAATTTTAAAAAGCCAATATTAGTGACAAAAGTAAGCTGCTGATAACTTTCCTTAGTCATACCATGTTGGCTGTCCATTTTCTGCTATGATTTTGTTCTATTATCTCCTATAATGTAGAATACAAGTACAAAGATGTACAATGAAATCATTTCTATTTTACAAATGGCCCAACTAACAGTCATCAGAATGGCTGCTCTGATTAGAAAGAATGGTTAATAGAAATGACCCTGAACAAAGGCTTCCATATATTATCTCACCCCACTAGACTAGAAACTACATGAAGGCCATGTCTGATTCATCTTTATATTTCCCCCACTTAGCATTTAAAGTCTTACATAAGTTAGATAGTGAATGGATAAATGCTAAAATGAGTTCATGCTGAATAGGCCCTAACTTTGTAACACTTTCTATAATTGTATAAGCTAAATACAACATGAATTCCTTTACTTTCCCTCTAATTAACCTGAGACATTTTACTTAGCAAGTCTCAACTCTTTTTAGAAGGAGAAAGTTAATCAGCATTTCTCCTAAATATGTTTGACTTACTGTAGACTCTCATCTCATTTTCCCTGTTGCCTATCATCCATTTGGCAATTATGTGATATCATTTATTACTATCTCTCTATTTTAGTTGTGCTAGCACCAGCTTTGGAATAAGGATACCTGGATTCAAAGCCTATTATTTACTACATTAGGCAAGTCCTAACCTCCATGGATCTCAGTTTCCTCATATTCAAGATGAAGGGGATGAATTAGATGGTCTCTAAGGTCCCTTCCAGCTCTAAATCTATGATCCTATGAAATAAACTATGAAGTTCTTGAGGGCTGGGATCATGCCTGATATACGTGCTTCTTGTACATTCCCCACAAAGCCTTATACATATAAGGTGTTTAACAGGCTACCATAAAATTATAGGCATGCTGAAGAGGTTCTAATTTATAATGAAAACTGTCTATTCAGCATCCTCCCATGAAAGGGAAGGTTACTAAGACAATTCTCTAGATTACATAATAATAATAATATACATATATACGATATAATAATAGTTGATATTCACATAGACTTTAAGGTTTGTAAAGATTATTTATACACGCACACACACACACATATATATTCTCATTTGATCCCCACAATAATCCTGTGAAGTAAGTGCTGTTATTAAATCTACATTATACTGAGGACTTAGAGAGGTTAAGTAGCTTGTGCAGGTTCACAGAACTAAGTATCTAAGGCAGAATTTGAACTTCTGATTTTCCTGACTCCAGGTCCAACACTACCGATTATTGTGCCACCTATTCATATCTAAACTGTGACTGTTTGCCAGTTAATCAGATAGTTTATTTCATTTTGTTTTATGTTTATAGAATGTGAAAATAAGAAATGAATCACAGAATTTAAGGGTTAGAAGAAACCTCAGTGACCATATAGTCCAACCCATACCAGAAAAAGAACAGGCACTGTAACATACCCAATAATTGGCCAGTCAGCCTGTCTGAAGACCTTTAGTTGCGGTGAAGCAACTACCTTCCAAGGCAGACCATTCCACTTTTGGATAGCTCTAATTATTAGGAAATTTTTCTGATATCAAGTCTAAATTTGCCTCTTTTTACAATATTGCAACATTACTTGCAGTTACCGTGGAGGTGTAAAGCCAAAAACACCACCACACAGGAGGGCTGCTAGCAGAGGTTCTTTGATCTGCTTTTCTAAAGGAAAACAACTTTAAGGGGTTAACAATCTTACTTTCATTAAACATACATACATCATTCACTTAGTTCAGGGGGGAAAGTCAGCACCCTGAACTTCAGGGTAAATACAAACAGAGAAAATAACACAAATCAACAGGCTTCTAACTGTCTGATCATCACAATACATAGTTATGAGAAAGAGAGAGAGAGAGAGAGAGAGAGAGAGAGAGAGAAGCAACAACATCTGGGTTTTCAAAAGCTGGGGGGTGGAGGTAGGGTGTTCCTTAACAGCTACCCAGTCTCATCTGGCCAAATCACACACTCTTCCAATGAATGAGCCCAAAAGCAAAATGCTAACCTCAGAGTATATACTGTTCCCAATCAATGACTCTTGATTCATCAAAGACTCAATTCAAACAAAGGCAAGACTCAATCAAAGGCACTTGACTGCCTTATGGCTGAGAAACACTCCATTACAAATATCCACCCAGTGCTCCTACTTCTGCACCACAGGGTCAAAACAAACAAACAAAAAAAAAGTCTAACCCCTCTTGCACGTGCTAGTTTTCTAACAATATTTAAAGAAAGCTGTCAAGTCCCATCCTGCTCTCTCCTTAGTCCCCCAAGTCTTTTCTTCTCAGGCTAAACATTCCCAGTTACTTCAATTACAGCATTCTGGTTACCTTCCTCTGGAGGCCCTCCATCTCAATAATGCCTTTCCTAAAGTAATACTCAAAACTGAACACAATACCTAGATCAGAGCTGAGTACAGATGAGCTAATGCCTGCTCATTCCCAGACATTATGCTTCTCCTGATGTAGCCCAAGATCTCATTAGCTTTTTGCTAACTTCTCATGTTGATTCAAAGTGACTTATTGTATATCAATCATTAAAACCCCCAAGATCTCTTTCAGAAAAACTATCTAATCATGCCTCCTTCATTTTCTTATGAAGTAGTTCCTCTGAACCCAAGTTTAAGAAATTACATTTATCCTTTTTTTTTTTTGTTTTTGCTTTTTGGCAGGGCAATCAGGGTTAAGTGACTTGCCCAAGGTCACACAACTAGTACATGCGTCAATTGTCTGAGGCCAGATCTGAACTCAGGTCTTCCTGACTCCAGGGCTGGTGCTCTACTCACTGCGCCACCTAGCTGCCCCGTTACATTTATCCTTATAACATTTTGCCTATTAGATTTAGCTAATGATGTGCTAACAGATGTTTAACAAATGGCTCTTTAGGGAAAATGTATGCAAGGTACATTTTAAAATTTAATCTCACATTAACATTTTCTCCATCACTTGCTGAAGTCTAGACAATCAACAAAACAATCATTCAAGTCATGATTTATACGGTTTGCCAATTTCTGAGGTGTAAGTGCTCACACTGAAAATTTAACAATCAGCTCTTGCAAGCTAGTTCAAGCTGACTCTAGCACATCTCTGTATCTAGCCCAACGTTATAGCCTGTTAAGATATTTTTGGATCCTGGATGTCATCCAGTATATTAGCTGTCCCTCTCAGTTTTGCATCATCTGCAAATTCCATAATATCATCTAAGTATGTCACTGATAAAAATGACAAACAGCACAACTCTAACCACATATTCCTGGGTCATGCCACTGAAAACTACAAATTATACCAAACAATTGGTGATTCTGATTCTGGTCATTTAACTAGTCTGAAATCCATTTAACTATATTATTATCCAGCCCACATCTCTCAATCTTTTCCACAAGAATTACATGAGACATTCTATTTAGAACTTTGCTAAAATCTATATAAACCAGAGTTTCAGTATTCTCCTGGACCTGCCAGTCTAATTAGTTACCCTGTTCAAAAAAGACACGTTAGTTCAACGCAAACTACTCCTGACAAAACTTTGTTGGTTCTTTGTTATCACCAATCATCTCTTTAACAATACATTGTAGAATTTTTCCAGGAATCAGTCAAGCTTAAAGTGTATAGACTTTGTTCTCTTCCCTTTGTTGTAAACTGGGAAAATGTGTCCTACTCCAGTATTGTGGTAACTTTTCCATTCTTCATGAATTTTCAAATTATCACTTACAAAGGGTAAGTAGTGACATCCCATCAGTTCTTTTAGTACCCAAGGACATAGTTCTTCTGGGCTAGCTGTCCTGAATCTACCATAAAGCTAAGTATTTACTTTCTCCTCATTTATATTGAAAATCAGCTCCCTATTAGCCATTTTTGTTCTGTCCTTTCCAGACCCAAACTCATCCTCCTTAGCACAGAAAACAAGAGCAAAATGAAAATTAAGCAGCTCTTATTTCTCTGTTATCAATTTTCATTGTGCCATACCTGCTACGGGGGTTTCCTATCCCTTCTTTGATCCTTCTCTTTTCCCCCAAATAGCTTAAAGAAACATTTTATAATGTTCTTAGTTTTCCTGAGAACCTCTTATTGGGAGTTAATTTATATTTTCTTCCCTGACATCTTTTTTCTTTTTTTCTTTTTATTTAATATATTTAGTTGTCAGCATTGATTTTCACAAGAGTTTGAATTACACATTTTCTCCCCATTTCTACCCTCCCCCCCACTCCAAGATGGCGTATATTCTGGTTGCCCTGTTCCCCAGTCAGCCCTCCCTTCTGTCACCCCACTCCCCTCCCATCCCCTTTTCCCTTCTTTTCTTGGAGGGCAAGATAAATTTCTATGCCCCATTGCCTGTGTATCTTATTTTCTAGTTGCATACAAAAACTTTTTTTTTGTTTTTGAACATGTTTTTAAAACTTTGAGTTCCAAATTCTCTCCCCTCTTCCCTTCCCACCCACCCTCCCTAAGAAGTCTAGCAATTCAACATAGGCCACACGCATATCATTATGTATAACCCTTCCACAATACTCATGTTGTGAAAGACTAACTACATTTTGCTCCTTCCTAGCCTATCCCCCTTTACTGAATTTTCTCCCTTGACCCCGCCCCTTTCGAAAGTGTTTGTTTTTGATTACCTCCACCCCCATATGCCCTCCCTTCTATCACCCTGCCCCTTTTTTTTATCTTCTTCCTCCTTCTTTCCTGTGGGTAAGATACCCAATTGAGTATGTATGGTATTCCCTCCTCAGGTCAAATCTGATGACAGCAAGATTCACTCATTCCCCCTCACCTGCCTTTTCTTCTCTTCCTACAGAACTGCTTTTTCTTGCCACTTTTATGCGAGATAATTTACCCCATTCTATCTCTCCCTATCTCCCTCTCTCAATATATTCCTCTCTCATCCCTTAATTTGATTTTATTGCTTTTAGGCAGCTTCCCTCCATCTTCAACTCACCCTGTGCCCGCTCTCTCTCTACACATACATATATACATACATACACACTCACATATATATACATAAACATACATATATATATATGCACATTCCCTTCAGCTACCCTAATACTGAGGTCTCATGAATCATACACATCATCTTTCCATGTAGGAATGTAAACAAAACAGTTCAACTTTAGTAAGTCCCTTGCAATTTCTTTTTCTTGTTTTTTTCTTGATTACCTTTTCATGCTTCTCTTGGTTCTTGTGTTTGAAAGTCAAATTTTCTATTCAGCTCTGATCTTTTCACTGAGAAAGCTTGAAAGTCCTCTATTTTATTGAAACTCCATATTTTGCCTTGGAGCATGATACTCAGTTTTGCTGGGTAATTCTTGGTTTTAAACCTAGCTCCATTGACCTCTGGACTTTGTATTCCAAGCCCTTCAATCTCTTAATGTAGAAGCTGCTTGGGTTATTCTGATTGTGTTCCCACAATACTCAAATTGTTTCTTTCTGGCTGCTTGCAGTATTTTCTCCTTGATCTGGGAGCTCTGGAATTTAGCCACAATATTCCTAGGAGATTTCTTTTTGGGATCTATTTGAGGAGGCGATCGGTGGATTCTTTCAATTTCTATTTTGCCCTGTGGCTCTAGAATATCAGGGCAGTTCTCCTTGATAATTTCTTGAAAGATGATATCTAGGCTCTTTTTTTGATCATGGCTTTCAAGTAGTCCAATAATTTTTAAATTATCTCTCCTGGATCTATTTTCTAGGTCAGTGGTTTTTCCAATGAGATATTTCACATTGTCTTCCACTTTTTCATTCCTTTGGTTCTGTTTTATATCTTGATTTCTCATAAATTCACTAGCTTCCACTTGCTCCAATCTCATTTTTAAGGTAGTATTTTCTTCAGTGGTCTTTTGGACCTCCTTTTCCATTTGGCTAATTCTGCCTTTCAAGGCATTCTTCTCCTCGTTGGCTTTTTGGAGCTCTTTTGCCATTTGAGTTAGTCTATTTTTTAAGGTGTTGTTTTCTTAAGTATTTTTTTTGGGTCTCCTTTAGCAAGTCATTGACTTGTTTTTCATGGTTTTCTTGCATCCTTCTCATTTCTCTTCCCAATTTTTCCTCTACTTCTCTAACTTGCTTTTCCAAATCCTTTTTGAGCTCTTCCATGGCCTGAGACCAGTTCATGTTTTTCTTGGAGGCT
Organism: Trichosurus vulpecula; assembly: GCF_011100635.1. Classification (NCBI taxonomy): domain Eukaryota; kingdom Metazoa; phylum Chordata; class Mammalia; order Diprotodontia; family Phalangeridae; genus Trichosurus; species Trichosurus vulpecula. Next base: position 99,215,674 of record NC_050580.1, read on the forward strand.
TTTGTTGTAGGCTCTTTGACTTTGTTGACTTCTTCTGTCTGTATGTTTTGGTCTTCTTTGTCACCAAAGAAAGAATCCAAAGTCTGAGACTGAATCTGGGTGTGTTTTCGCTGCCTGGCCATGTTCCCAGCCAACTTACTTGACCCTTGAGTTATTTGTCAGGGTACAACTGCTTATAGAGTAAAGAGAACAAGGTTCCAAGCTTGGGGGGATGCGCCAGCTCTGCCGCACCAGCATTCTTCTTTCCCCAAGAACACCCAACCCAGACTGGACTTAGATCTTCAGCAGGCTGTGCACTCCTGCTCTGATCTGCCACTTAATTCCTCCCACCAGGTGGGCTTGGGGCCAGAAGCAACTGCAGCTGTAGTTCTGTAGCTGCCCCACCTCCACTGCCCCCGGGGCAGTGGGTGAACCACAAACTCCTTCCATTCCTGCAGCTTTTCCCACTAACCTTCTCTGTTGTCTTTGGTGTTTGTGAGTTGAGAAGTCTGGTAACTGCTGCAGCTCACTGATTCAGGGCACTAGGGCACGCTCCATCCGGCTCCTGGTCTGGTTGGTCCACGCTGCCCACGCTGGTCTCTGTTCTGCTCCCCTCCACTCCCAGCTCCGTGCAGGTTAGACCTTACCCAGAGACCATCCAGGCTGTTCTGGGATAGAGCCCTGTTTTCCTCTGCTATTTTGTGGCTTCTGCAGTTCTTCTCTGTTGTCTTTGGTGTTTGTGGGTTGAGAAGTCTGGCAACTGCCACAGCTCACTGATTCAGGGCGCTAGGGCCCGCTCCGCCCGGCTCCTGGTCTGGTTGGTCTGCACGGCCCACGCTGGGCTCTGCTCCGCTCCCAGCTCTGTGAGTGAAAGACCTCACCCAGCAACCATCCAGGCTGTCCTGGGCTGGAGCCCTGCTTCCCTCTGCTATTTTGTGGGTTCTGCAGTTCTAGAACTGGTTCAGAGCCATTTTTTATAGGTTTTTGGAGGGACTTGGCAGGGAACTCACTCTAGTCCCTGCTTTCCAGCCGCCATCTTGGCTCCACCCCTCTCTTCCCTGACATCTAATGTTATTTACATTCCAATTTAATACACTTCTCAAAACTATTCACCAAAACAATCATCATCATTAAAGAGACAAAAGACAGGAAGAAGAAAATGTTGGTAGTAATACATAGGTGACTCTATTTCCTTTTTTACTAAGTTTAAAACTCTTACTTTTACTTTTTAGAATTAAAACATGTCGGAGTTGGAAAAAACCTCAGAGGCCACTTGGTTAAACCCCATAAATGAACAAGAAATCATTTCTGTAACATATCTAACGAGATCATTCAGAATTTTTTTAAATACTTCTGATGAGATCTTCATTACCTCTCAAAGCCAAGTCCATCCTTCTTTTGGACAGGTTACATCATTAGGTCACTTCCCCCTACATCTAACCCAAATCTGACTCTCTGCAACTTCTACCCACTGATTCTAGCTCTTCTTTTTAGGAGTTAGCCAGAAAAATTCCAACATTTCTTCCACATGATAACTCTTCAAATACTTGAATTCTGTTATCATGTCCTCAAGGTTAAATAGTCTGTTCCTTCAACCAAAACCCTTGATCATCCTGGTTATCCTCCTCTAGTTGCTTCCCAGTTTGCCAATTTACTGTTTATTCTCCAGGCCCTATAACTAAGAATGTGAATTCAATTAATATTTTAATTATAACAAAAGTCCACTCTAGTAAAGCAATCTGCAGGATTTGTTATAACAAAATTTTTAACTGGTGCAATGTTTGAAATTTAGGACAATGAGAACCTCCTCTTGAACCATTCAAACGCTCTCTGAATCCCACTTCAAATGTTAAGAAAACAAAATTGTCCAAAAATCCTCATGTTTTCCATAAAAAAAAAAAAGAAATGAAGTATATTACAGAAAGGAAGCACAATCATTCCTTTTCCCCTTGGCCGATAATAAGAACCTCCTCTTGAACCATTCAAACGCTCTCTGAATCCCACTTCAAATGTTAAGAAAACAAAATTCTCAAAAAAATCCTCAATGTCTTCAGTGGGGAAAAAAAGAAATGAAATATATTATAGGCAAGAGGCACAATCATTCCATCCAAACAAAAAAAAAGTGTAGTAAATTCAAGCTATCAACAGCCATATAAAAAATCCTCCAAATCACTAAAAATTGATAGTAGCCATTTAAATTTTAATTAATTAAAATATAATACATTAATAGCATTTATCTAGCACCTACAAACTAAAACTGTCAAGGTTTTACCCCATTCCTATCGGATTGTCAAAGATTAAAAAAAAGTAAAATGATCAACATTAGAGGGGCTTGGCTGAAGGCAGGCAGTCACTCAGACTTGGCCGACGCTGGCCCGGCCACTTCAGAAAGTGGTCTGGAATTATGCTGCCAAAGTCATGAGATTGGGCACACTCTGACCCAAGGATAGGAGTACTAGGTCTGAGATTAAGGAAGAACAGGATCCTCAGGTACGAGTTCTAGCAGCTTTCTGTGGGGTCAAAGAGGTGAGAACTAAGGGGATGGCTGACCACTAGGAAATGGCTGAACAAATTATGATACATGAATATGATGAAGCATGATTATGCCATAAGAAAAAAAAGGTCACTTCAGGGAAGACGTGTATGAATCGATTCAGTAAAGTTTCCAGAACCAGGAAAACAACATATACAATAACAACAACAAAGACGGACAATTTTGAAGACCCTTAAAATTTTCAATATGCTTACAAAAATGTGAATATAAGCCGAGTATGAAAAGGCCCAAATTGAAGTGGCTAATATATATCCTAACTTGAAAAAAGCGCACAGAACACGCAGTACTGCAGTAAACTAATGCACTAACAATATGCTACACTTGGGGAAGGATGGTCCCTTTGAAAAGAAACTAGCCTTTAAAGGACTATTGCTATTTAAGATGCATCTGTGGAATTTCTTAGACTAGTGTGGAATTCTTCGTTTCAACAGTGACTATGTACAAGGCAGTGTGCTAGGATTGGGGATACAAAACATCCCATGACCTCAAGGAGAATATATTATGTGGGTGTGGGATAGAGAAGGTGGGAATATATATGCCAATGATGAAATACAAAGAAATTAAGAGGGAATAAGGACTCACAACTGCAGGGAAGGGAGAGGATCAGTGAAGTCACACTGGCGGCAGCTGGACTGTTTTAGGCAGAGGAGAGGACAGGGTGCACTACAGACAGGAGGAACCGCCCGTGCAAAATCCAAGCTGGGGAGGGTGGGTTGGTGAGGGGAAAATGGGGGGAACATGTTGTCTGTAGTGAGCAATGAGAAGGTACTAGGGCAGGTAGGCGGTGCAGTGAGTAGAGCATCGGCCCTGGAGTCAGGAGGACCTGAGTTCAAATCTGGCCTCGGACACTTGACACACTTACGAGCTGTGTGACCCTGGGCAAGTCACTTAACCCCAATTACCCTCCCCCCCAACAGAAAGGAAAAGAAAATAAGGTTGTATGAGTTCCCCTAATCTACTGGGGCAGCGAAGTGGCGCAGTGAATACAGCACCGGCCCTGGAGTCAGGAGGACATATTTTTGGAAATTTTTCTGTTGAACATATTAGTAGCTACTCCATAAAAAAAATTCTTCTCTATATCCCTTTGTATTAGGAATACAGAAATGAATGACACCCTCCCTTGCCCTGAAAATGTGTAAAACTTAATGGGGGCTGCAGTATGATCTTCACAAAAACATCGCAAGGAAGGACAAACAGCCAAGAAATCCAAAGTGCTGAACTAGACTATAAGGCAAGAGAGAATAGGGAAAAAATACAGGGGAAGATGTTTCATAGAGGAGGAAACACTTAAACTGAGGCTTAAATGAAGAGTGTTTCAAAGAGAGCTATGAAAGGAATACATTCCAAGTATTTAGAGCCAGAAAGTGCACACCAGACTAGGGGAGCAGCAAACAGATCCAGGACACTGGAGAGCATGAAAGAAAGGAATCCAGGGGCAGCTATGTGGCGCAGTCAGTAGAGCACCAGCCCTGGAGTCAGGAGGACCTGAGTTCAAATCCGGCCTCAGACACTTGACACATGTACTAGCTGTGTGACCTTGGGCAAGTCACTTAACCCCAACTGCCCTGCCAAAAAGCAAAGAATAAAAAAAAAAATTAAAAATATAAGAAAGGAATCCAAAATCAGGCTGGAAAGGTTGGCTACAGTCAGATTGCAGAGGGCCTTAAATGTCACGTTAAACTTCTAATTTATTATTCAAGTAACAGGGAGCCACTTTGAGCAGAGGAATGAAATGGTCAGAACTCCACAGAAGGAATATTTTTTGTGCCAGCTTGTAAAGGCCTGGAGAGGATAAGTATGAACCATTTGGAGGTACAAAACAACAGTAAACTAACAGAACAAACAGATGTGAGATATATTACTGAGGCAAAATCATCAGGGCATGGTAACTGATGGAAGAAGAGCTTGTTCCCACAGAATCACTAAGGACGCATGTCAAGAAGGATGTTAGCATCCTTCCAGGAGTCACAGGCCCACATAAAAGCATTGGCAAGCCCCCATGAGAATGGGCACGAAGCACTACCTAGAAAAGGACAAACATATCAGACAATCATTGAGGTATATCATAGAAAGCATGCCTCCTAATCTTTGTACAAGGCTTCCCTGATAATAATACTTCTAGCTCTGGCTCCCAGGCTTGCTACTTCTAGACCTTTAAATTTGGCAATCCCAACAAGTATGACTCCTGACTCAGTCTAATTTCTAGCTTTTCATAAGGTTTTTTAGACCCTGCTCTCTTCCTTAGAAGTGAACTGATGAGTTCATTTGGGGAGAGTTTAACAATGGTGCCCTTAGAAATATGGACAGAAACTCAGGAGAAACATGAATGGAACAGAGTGTGTGTGAGTGTGAGAGTGTGTCTGTGTTTTCAGGGTTAAGGTGATAAATGAAATCTTAGACTGTATGATACCCCAAAGGGAGAGTGCGTAGAGAGAGGAAGGACAGGACAGAGTCTTTACTTAGATATAAAGAAGAAAAAAGAGAGTAAGAAATGGCCAGACACAAGAAAAACCAGGAGAGAGTAATGTCTCTGAGTCAAGAAAAAAAGAGGACATGAAGCAGAGAACAGGCGAGTGTTAATAGCTACAAGAGGACTGTGAAAGAACCACCAGGTACGGCAATTACTAGGTCCAAAGACACGGAAAAAGTTTCTTCCTTTTTGGGGCGGGGGGGGGGCAGGGGAGATAGATATGGGAGGAGGGGGAGTTGGAGGAGGCAGCTAGGTGGCTTAGTGGATAGAGTGCGGGGCCTGGAGTCAGGAAGACCCGAGTTCAAATCAAGCCTCACATACTTACTAGCTGTGTGACCTTGAAGAAGTCACTTAACCTCTATTTCATTTAATCTACTGGAGAAGGAAATAGTAAACAACTAAACAGCATGGTCCATGGGTCGCAGAGTCAGACACAACTGGTCGTTAATAAAACAGCAGTCAAACTACAGAGAGCTGAGGGCTAAGTATGTAGTAAAGAAATGAAAGTTCTCTTTCTCCAAGTTCAATAGTAAAGAGTTCATCTTCAATAGCCCCTATTGCCTGTAAGATAAAATCCAGACTCTTTAGCATATTGTTCAAAGCCCTCCGCAATCCAGTCAAAATCTATTTTTTCAACTTAATCTCCTTTTATACACAAACCTTCCACTACAGGCAAACTGGTCTCATCATTCCCTAAAAATCGTATGCCTATTTCTCTGGACCTTTGTACAAGTTATTCTGTTTTGTTTTTTCTAACTCTCAGGTGGTCAATCAGTTCTCCATGCATCCACATCAAAGTCTCCCTTTTCTGCCACTCACACATCATCTTATTAGCTAACTTATCTTCAGGTGGTTCTGCTACAATGTCTATTTCCTGAAGCTAATGGGGAAGGCAGAACAAAGGGCAGCAATTTTTTCTCACCCTATCTGGGACTGGCACTTCTAACTGTTGTGTATGGTTTTTTTTGGTTTTTGTCATGACATATGATTTTATTTAGGTGAAGAATTCCCAATGGGGAGCAAAAACTCCCTCCAAAGTACAGTGATAACTAGAGTAGTTTACAGTCTTAGAATTACCTGAGGCAACTAAGAGGTTAAGAGCCAAGTACCTTTCAATGGCAGGTCTTGAACTAAGGTTTCCTGACCCCTAAGGCTGGTCTTCTATATACTAAGTCACCATGCCACTAACTCTTTAACATGCCCTTTTGCAACACGAAAAGTAACTCCACATAAAAAAGATGGAAGCCTTGCACCAGTGTTGTATAGTATACAACTCTTATGACCCTAGACCGCAAGACTACTCTTACAGCCCATCTTCTAGCCCCAAGACTCATGAACTAAAGCTCTAAGAAGCCTGTTCCAGGTCGAGGCCCAAATCTAAGTTCAGTGTAGTATTACTGCTTATTTGGCTCTAGCTACTGGCATTATTAACAATCCCAAATGATTTAACAGCTATATTATGTAAATGAAATCTACAGTAAAAAGACATTTACTTTTCCAAAATTCAACTTCACTAACCGGTCATTTGTCACTTTTACCTACAATGTTTTTAAAATGTGTTTACTAAGCAAACAGTATAACAAAATATTTAAACCACTTGCCTAGCAGAGTGCTTAATAAATGTTTGTTGAATTCCAGAATGACTATCTCAATTTGAAATGATTCACATCCATTTATTGGGGCAAGACTGGGCATAACCCGACTAGCAGTTTTTCACTAGCCATTACTTTGTATTGTTACACAGAATTGAAAGTAATGACCTGTATTAGTAGGAACTCTACAGGCAAATTAGGGAGCTCTCACTGTAGAACACGACAGATCTCTCTCTAGTAGAATGTAAGCTCCTCAAGGATGGGAGATGCTTTATAAATGCTAGTTGAATTGAAGCGAATATGGCTTTGTTACTTTTTAAAATTTCGTTTATATCTAAGAAATCAAGACTAAGAGAAACACTAACAAATATTTTTAGTTTGCAATATAGACAAGTCTTGTCTATTGACCTATTTGTTCCTAATTCATATTACATATATTTCTGGCAAAACCTAGAGGCTCTGATAAGAAGTTCTTCATTTTGGGCTTATTTTTAATTCTTTCAAGTCAATCTTAGATTAGGTCAAGATATAAGTGTACTTAATTTGGGTAGTATGCATTGACAGAATTATTCTTTTCAAGTAAATTCAGCAGGCATATATCATGGGCATATAACCACGCCAAGGGAAATCAATCTCCTTCTGCTATCGACAAAAAAATAAAGTGATATCCATGTAAGAAGTAAAAAAATAAAAGCTTTTTAAAAAATTCTTTGGAGAAAGAAGGGCATGTAAAAGATTAAACTCGACTGATTTTTAATTTAGCAAAAACAACAGCAAATATTTAGTAAGCATCTACTTGGTGGAATGAGACACAAAGCTGAAATAAAGCCAATTTTTACCTTCTTGAAGTTCATGGTGTCCAGATACAATAAAATAACAATAGTTTAAATCTGTACATTGCATTAAAGCATACAAAGTTAGAGCAGACAACCTTGTATGACAAGTGCACATAGAATTGCAAAACAAGTGTTATATAAGATTGGAAGTGAGGAGGAAGCAATGTGTATCAAGGGTCCTTACTGACCAGAAAAATGAGGCTAAGTTTCCTGAAGAGTGGCATCTGAGGTAGGCTTTAAAGGATGGAGAGAAAATTCAACAAATTAAAACGGAAAGGGAGTATAAGAAAGACAATGAGCAAAGGAGGTGGTAAGGCATGAAAATGCAAGGCACAAAGATGCAGAGGTTGGCTGAAGCAGTACATTGAGAGAAGTATTAAGAGAAAAAAAGCAAATTATAGAAAGTGTAGACTGTCAAAAAAACAAAATTTTATTTGATGATGCCAACTATTTTTTAAATGTATTAATTGAAAATTATGGCAAATTAGGGAAGAGAAAGGGCATGGAAGAAAGGGAAAGAAAAGACAAATATACACATAACCACACAAGGAAGAAAAGAAAGCATTATATACACAAAAGTAGAAAGAGAATAAATCAGTCAATTCTGAGCTAAGTGTTGTAATACCTTATTATTAATTTAGGTGGCTTTAAAGTATTATCACCTCTTATTTTATTCTTTGAAAATGCTAATCACCTGATTAGCTTCAGCACTATTAACAGTTTCATAGCTCTTAAATCTCTAAACTTTCAGAGACTATTTCATACTCTGTAGTACTGAGAAGATTATATGGCCCTCAGCCCCAGGTTCCTCCTATCCAACTGCCAACAAAGAACTCAAGATGAAAGCTAAATGTTCCCAGACACTGCTCTATTAGTCTATTATAATTAATTTGTATGTCATAAATATTATTCTGTAACATTAGATGGTCGGACTAGGGCAGAGGAGGTTCCTAACTCTGTGTGTGTGTGTGTGTGTGTGTGTGTGTGTGTGTGTGTGTGTGTGTGTGTGTCTAACCCCTTAGCACTCTGATGGACCCCTTCTTAGAATGTTTTTAAATGCATAAAACAAAACGCATAGCACTAAAAAAGAAACCAATTATACTGAAATACAGTTATTAATTTTTTTAAGTTTACAAACTCCAGGTTAATCACACCTGAACTAAAGTATCTTTCCATCTATAAAATACAAAACAGAACTTTTAAAAAATGAGATTCTGTTCTAACAAAATAGATTTCAACAACTGTTGATGAAATGTATCTTCAATATAAAGTAAAAAAAGTTTCACCAAACTCCAGTGAGACAGTTTAACTACCAGAAATAAAGCTGTTTTATAATAACTACTTAGAAATATTAACTATTTTCTGAACTGTACAGATTTCTTTAACTAGCTGTAGCTGTGCTTTTATATATATGCTATTCATATGTGAGGACCAGTGCCATCTCACACCACCCTCCAGACCACCTGTCTAATACACTGTACTCTAAGGATTCTAATCTTCACCACCTGCCTTGCAATAGTACCCTAAGGACCATAGGGCTTTTCTATCTGCCTTGTAGCAAAAAACCTTCCTAAATTGCTATCTCCTAATATTAGAATAAGAACTTCTCAAGAGCAAGGTTTTAGGGGGAAGAGTGGGGAAAAAATTGGAAAATTAAAAAATTTTTAAAAACCAATGTCAAAATTTTTCTACACGTAATTGGAAAAAATAAAATATTTGGGGAAAAAAGGGCAAGGTTTTTTCTCATTTTTCTATTTGTATCCTTCAGTATGATGCTTTACATAAAGTGAATAAAAATGCCTTTTCAAGTACAAAATCATTTATTCAGCATCCAAATGTCCAATAGTCTTGACACATTTTTAATCAAAAATTACCAACACAGATTAAAAGGTAGTCAATAAAATTCATCATTCTTACCTTAGAACCTGATAACATACTGGTCAACATTTTTGTTCCTTTTCCAATTCCAACCACTGCAAGTTAAAGAAAAAAATATGATGATGTTCTCTTATGGCAACCGGATTTTAAAATCTATACATTTGTTGTCTTTTGTCATGCACTATTACTAAGCTAAAAAGGGCACTATTTCAGCACAATTTTGGTGCAGCTTCTATTATCCCAATCAGTTAAACTTATTATCCAATAAAAAAAGGGTGGGGGGAGAAAGGGACTATTTCCGGAAGACGTGTGCAATTTTTTTCATCTTTATGTATGTTAAAATGGTGGAGGCTTAAATTTATAGTTATATTTTACAAAAATAAAAATTCTGATAAAAATCTTCTAAGGCTTAGTAGAATTTCTTATGAATATCAATGAAGAATACACAGAGCAATTAACATCGTGGGGTCTGGTTTGATGATGTCTTTTACAGAGTTCATTATTAAGCATGCAAAACCATCATCATGGTTAATGGACCATTTAAAAATTGTTAGGGCCCAGAAGTACATCATCAAGAAAAAAGACAACATTCTGAGGAATTAACTCTACACAGAGAAAAATACAGCAGAGGTTATATGCTAAATCATCAGTCCTCACACTTTTTTGTCTCAGAACCACTTTTACATTCTAAAATGTGATTTATCTATTGACATTTACCTTAGAAATTAAAACTTTTAAATATTTATGAATTCATTTTAAAATAACAATAATAAGCCCATTTTACATGTTAATATAAAAAGTTTTATGAAAATAACTTTTCCAAAAAGAAATTTATATGAGGCTTAATAGAAGATATCTGGATTCTCAAATCTGTTTTTGTATTCAATCAATCTATTACAATCTGTCGTTTTGGTTGAGGTATGTATCGGAAGAAAATTTGGACTCAGAAATATAGTTGGAAAAGGGAGTATTTTCATAGACAAAAAAAAAATCTTAGTAATTTTATGAAAAGAGTTCTGACTTCTTGGACACACCAGGGATCCCCAGGATTTACAGGCTATATTTTGAGAACCACTGTACTAAATAATAACAATAGCAATAATGATAGCTAGCATTTATATAGCATTTTTAAATTTGCAAAGTCCTTTTCAAATATTATCTCATTTAATCCTTACAATAATCCTGGGAGGTAGGTTTTATTACTATCCCCATTTTACAGAGGAGGAAACTAAGACAAAGTTTGGGACTTTCCCAGGGTCACAAAGCTAGTAAGCCTCTGAAGCCATATTTGAATTCATGTCTTCATGATTCCAGGACCAGCACACACTAATCCACTGAGCCATCTAGCTGCCATACATAAATAAACCATATGTAAAAGTATGCTAGAGTTCATTCAGCTCTTCAGTTTGAAGCAACAACTCAGTTTATGCCAGCACACTTCACTAGTAAAGTTAGATAGGGTTAGGAAAGGAGCTCTGGTAATTTCTACACTGAATAACCCAAGTATTTTTTGTTATTAATTGGACAAAACTATAATGTGTTGGGAATGGGTATAGCTGTACCTAAGAATGAAAAAGGAAAGAAGGATATAGATAAGCAGTGCACAACAGACTTATAAGAAACATAAAGAGAAACAACTGCCATAAGAGACAAATTTTGCAATTTTTAACATGTAAGATTCAACAAGATATATACCTATGGGTTTAAAAACAAAGACATCTAGAGCTTGTAATACTAACTTGCTTAACAGAGAAGACAAATAGATGGAAATCACTCTGGCCTCCCCCTCTATTTCTGTCAACAATATCTATCACCATTTTTTCTAGTCATCTAGATTTGAAACCTTAGAATAATCAATGACTCCTCCATTCTTCCTCTGTGAAATTTAGACTGATTATTAATTGAATCTCAATCACTGAAACTAATAGTTATAGATCAGATTTGGATTTAATTGTGAATCCCTCACCAGCAGAATTTGTAAGAGTTCAAGTTCACTAGTTTTATGAGCTACAACATGGTCCTGTCTCAAGAAGGAAGATAAATGGAAGATGAGTGAACCTAGCCAGGAGATGTTTTGCCTGGCACTGAGTCTCTCTGGTGTTAGGTAGCATCTAGCATGAGACTTTCCAGAGGAGGTTGTTCAATTCTGTTTTTCCTCTGTTGCTACAGGTTCCAGAGATTCCCTACTGCAAATCAGCATGAGTTAGTAAAATGTGAGCCCACCCTCCACATGTAGTGTAAACCAATCACAGTCTTAATTTTCACCACTGGACCTTATGTAAGGGACTGTATAAAAAACTGCCCTGTCAGATGAGTTTTTGGCTGCTGATTAAGGAAATGTCAACAGAAGACTTGCAAGTAGAGTTACAGTATCTGATTGGTTACTTTGTAGCCACTACTATTATCACCAAAAAGCTGGTACTAAATAGGAATGTATTTCTTTTAAAATTCAAGTAAATTAAAGTTAATTGTGTCTCTGAAAATGAATATTTTTTGCAACTTGAGACAACTTCATAATTAAGTCAGGATTCAGAATCATCATCATAAAGTCTTAGCTCAATTTTAATTACATCTTTGCTTTTGGCCCTGCAATAAAGTCAGCAAAAGCAATCCATAAATGTTTTAAAGTGAAATTCCCACTGCCCCATACACATTCCACGCTCCCTCCTACCAAAAAGTAATTCAAACGTTAGTCTGTGTCTTTTTGTTTTGTTGTAATACTCCCTCTTGTACTATAAAATGCCAGACTTCAAAATCAATAGTTATGCTGACAGTGAATGCCACCATCATAGCATAATGTCTGATCTTCAATTGTAGTAATAGGTATTAGGAAAATGGTTGAAATATTAGCATGTTAAATCACCATAAAAATCACTGTGATGTCATTCACAAATCAATTTTTATTTTTTTCTCTCCCAAGAATGCTCTTCATACTAGACAGTACAAGATAAAAAAAGATTAATAGCAGTATGCTGTTACCATTGACATTAGATATAACCCAATCCTAAAGACACTTAAATTTTGTCAAAGACAAGACTTAATCAATCAGCAAACATTTATTAAGCACCATAGTACTGTGCAAATCAACTAAGGCAAAGTAAATAACTAAATTAAGCACAACAAACCTTACAACTTCCTGCAACTTTAAAAAATTCAATATGTAAGATGTTCTCCCTTTGTTGCAATCATTCATTTTACATAATTTGGCACTTGGTTCATAAGATCTTGACACATATGCTTTAATTCTTCATCATGAAATCTAACTTTTATCATATTGGATATTAAACTTTTGATAAAGTCCATTTTTCCTAATCAACCTTTGAATATAGCCTGTACATTTTCAATCGGGTTTAAATCAGGTAAGTTCCCAGGCTACTGAAACATGTTCCTTTCTATCTTTAACCTTTTGTTACATGATGCAACACTGTGTTGCAGTCTATCAGTCTAAGCATTTATTAAGCACTTATTATGTCCCAGGAATTGTGCTAAGCACTGGGGATACCAAAAAAAGGTAAAAGACAGTCCCTGCTCTCAAGGAACTCACAGTCTAATAGGAGAGAAAACATGCAATCTATGTATGAACAAGCTATACAAAGGATGAACCAGAAATAATCAATAATGAGAAGGTAGCAGCATTAAGGTAGACAAAGATTTCTTGAAGAAGCTAGGATTTTAGCTAGGACTTGAAAGAAGCCAGAGAGATGGAGAGGGAGAGAATTCCAGGCAGGGAATCAGCCTGTAAAAATGCCCTGAGATGGGTAACGGAGTGTGTGGAGGCCAGTGTCACTGGATCATGGAACACTTGGGGGTAAGGTGTAAGAAGACTGGGGAGGTAAGAGAAGATGAGGTTATGAAGGGCTTTGAACATCAACAGATAATTTAATATTTCCTTCTGAAGGTGACTGGGAGCCACTACAGATTACTTAAGGGGGATAGGTGGAGGTGGGGGGTTGATATGGTCAAATATGGTCTTTAGTAAGATTAATTTGACAGATGAGGGTGGACTGGAGTGGGAAGAGACTTGAGGCAGAGAAGCCAACCAAAAGGCTACTGCAATAATCCAGGTGTGATGAGGGAAATCCTGTAGTTTTGAAACAATTCTTCTTTGATTACCAACACATTTACCAGAGTTCATTCTCTCTTTAGGTACAAGTCTCCCAAGGGCCCCCATTTTGGGGGGTAGATGTTTTAGAGTCTGATGGAGCTATCTAGATCTTATAGGTTTACCTGGATTGCTCCTAACAATGGTTTTGGCATAGTCCTGAACAAAACAGTGAGTGTCATCAGTAAAAATCACCTTTTTCCAATCTTCAGTACTGCAGCCTTTGCATTATCTTGCCCATTAAAAACTTTTTTTTTAAATCACAGCAATAGTTGGCAGCTAGTTTTTTTTTAACTGGTCTTCTCATTGTTCTTCCAGTTGCAGGAACTCCGTCCTGCAAAAGAGAGGAATCAGTAGCAACCTTCCTCGTTGCCAGGTCCCACTGAATCTCTGCTTGTTTTCTGAGGAAACTGAGACATAAGAAAGGTTCTATGATATACCCAAGGTCACAAAATATGAACTCAGATCTTTCTGACTCCAAGTCCCACAATCTCTTCACCATGCCAACAAAGATACCTATCAACTGTGGAATAGCTAAACAAATTATGGTACATAAATGAAACGGAATACACATGTGCGGTAACAAATGATGAGCATGATGGATACACAGCAAGTAAAGACTTACATGAACTAACGCCAAAGCAAAGTAAGCAGAGCCAGGAAAACAATACGCAAAAAGACTGCCACAATGTAAATGGAAAGACCCAACAACAGCCACGAAACAACTGGAACTGAATGTTGCAAAATTATAAAGTACAAGCTTAGCTCCAAAGAAATATTAGGAGATTACCTTCCTGCCTCCCCCTGGGCAGAGGTCGGAGTCCATGGGTGTAAAACACTACATATATTGCCAGACATTTCCAAAGTGGTGATCAGTTTGACAGAATTGTTTCTTTTCTTCCACTTTTTTTTTTAAGTCTTTGTTGCTGGGTGTGGTGGTGTATACTTTTAATCCCAACTGCTAGGAAGGCTGAGGATGGTGGATCCGTTAAGCTCAGAGGTGCGGGGCTTCAGTGTCCTATACTGAACAGGGATCTCCACCCAAAGTAGGAAGCAAGAACAGGGCCACTAGGCTACCTAACAACATTCTGCTGTTTGCTCATTTTCCTAGCCTATTACTTGACCTTTAACTTTTTGTTAAAGTAGGGCTCTGCTTCCAGGATGGAGGGCGCACTGTCCCAAGCTTCAGGGGTTTTGTGCAGCAGTTTTCAGAGATACTTCTAGGGACCTGTAAGTTTTCAGTTCTTCCAAAGTGGTATGATCTAAGGAGAGGTGTTTACTCCTCTCCTGGCCTGTGCTCTGGCCTGTGAGTGACCACAAGCACTCTTTTCTGCCCTGGAACTGTAAGGAGAGCCCCCCTCCACTGTGGCCACAAGCTCTGCTATGGTAGTGCTCCTCCTCACCCTGGGACTGCCACCCAGGACTGCGACCAGGATCCAAGTATAGGTGAAGCAACAGAGTCCTGCCTCAGTGCTAGCAAAAAGACCCCGTAATCTCCTGACCAGTTATTTGACCCCCTTACCGTCTGTGGGCTGAGAGCTCCAAAAGCTGCCGCTGCTGATTCAGTCACTCTCAAGGCCTGCTCCTGGTTTGCTGGGGCTGGGACTGTGCTCACGTGGCCTGCGCTGGACTGTGCTCCACTCTCCCCCAAGTGCGACAGACCCTTCCTGCTGACCTTTCAAATTTTCTTTGGTATCTACGGGCTGAGAGGTCTGGAAACTGCCACAGCTACCAGTGATTCAGTCACCTCAAAATCTGCTCCAAGCTTGATGGGGCCACATCTGTGCTGGTGTGGCCTATGCTGGACTGTGTTCCTCTCTCACCTTGGTCCAATAGACCTTTCCTACCGACCCCCCAAGTTATCTTGGGCTGGAAATCTGCTTTACTCCATCTTTTCGGGGATTCTGCTGCTCCAGAATTTATTTAGACTCATTTTTTAAAGGTATTTCAAGGGGTTTGAGGGAAAACTCAGGTGAGTCCCTGCTTTTATTCTGCCATCTTGTCTCTGCCCGTTACCTAAAAAAATGCAAACCAGCTCAGGTTGAAAATGGAGCATGTGAAAGCTCTTGTGCTGAGATCGGACCCAACGGTGGCCACAGCATTTCCAGCTGGGCAAGACAGGAATACTCAAGTCTCAAAAAAAAATATCATCATAAAACAAATTTTAAAAATAAAAAATCTTTGTCATAAGAAATGGCACTCTAGGAGGGGGAAAAGGAGTAATGTGAGGAGAATCTAGGCAATGTAAAAACAAAGGCTATCAATAAAATACATTTAAAAAAAATTAGATATTTAAGGAAACTTGTATGGTCAGTATAAAACAACATTGTGATGTGGCCAAAAAAGTCAATGCTGTCTTAAATGTACTAATGAAGAATAACTAGAACAAGAGAGATTAAGGTCATGCTATGCTAAACCTGAGTCTAGTCACCAGGGTAGAAAATCCATGAGAACAGAAGCTGTGTCTTCTCTGGATGCTGTATGCTCTGCACAGAGCAGGTGCTAATTAAACTTATTAATTTAAACTGCCTTAGTTAAACCCTATCAGATGTATAGTATTCCTTTCTAGGAACCACATTTTGTGGGGAACACTAACAAGTTTCACATAAGCCTTACTTTGATGCCTCATCATGGTCATGGAGCAACCCTGGGTTCAAGGTTCTACCAAGTTGAAAGACTTCAAGTAAGCTTTGAGAAATAGATTATGCGGTCTAATTAAATAGCAAGGGGTTTATCTCTAATAGGCTGGCCACCAGATGATAAATTCTTTGGTACCATGCATCTGGGGATGCAATCAAAAGTAAAAACAGTCTCTTCTTTTAGAAGCTTACATTCTATATGTATTTTATAGTTACTATTTACATATATTCTATGTTTTTGCACATTAACATATAAATAACTAGGTACTACATAAGAGTATTTGGTAATATGCAGCAGAAAGAAGTTTAGGAAAAAGACTAAAAGCATATAGACACATCTGGGAGTCATCTATATAGAAATGATCATTTAACCAATAGAAATTGATAAGTACACCAACAAAGAGAGGAGAGAGAAAAGAGAGCTCAGAATGGAGCGTTAGGGACATCCACACTTCATGGGCAAAAGAAGGATAATGGTCCAAGTAAGGAGGAGGAGGAGTGATCAAATAGGTAGGAGGAAAATTCAGGAAGAGCAGTGTCACAAGCCAGATGAGAAAATATCCAGAAGGAGGGGGTAGTTGGCAGTGTCAAAATGCAAGGGAGGCTCAGAAGGATGGGGAATGAGATGCAGAAACTCAGCAAGCAAGACTCTGTTGATCACTCCAAAGGGATACATGACCTAGATATAAAAGGTCACACCATAAACAAATTAGAGGAGCATGGATAAAATAAGCTTTTGGATCTATGGAGAGGGGAAGAATTCATAACCAAAGGATGGAGGGAATCACAGGGGATTATGGGACAATTTTGATTACCTAAAATTTTAAGTCTCACACAAACAAATCCAACGCAGCCAAGATTAGAAAGGAAAGTGTTAAAACGGAGGAAAAAAAATCTTTGCACCAAGTTTCTCTGTTAAGTCTTATTTCTAAGATATTCAGGAAACTAACTCAAAATGTCTAAGAATTAAGAGCCATTCCTCAATTGATAAGTGGTCAAAAAATATAAATAGGCAGTTCTCAAGGGAAGAAAACTGTATTTATAGTCAATATTTTTTAAAATGCTCCAAATCATTAACAGAGAAATGCAAATTAAAGCAACTCTGAGGTTCCATCTCATACCCCTCAGATTGGCAAAGCTGACCAAAAAACAAAAACAAAAACCTGACAAATGTTGGAGCGACTTTGGAAAACCAGGACCAGTAATACACTGTTGGTAGAGCTGTGAATTAGTACAGCCATTCTGGAAATCAATTTGTAGCTAGGCTCAAAAAGCTATTAAATTGTGCATACTCTTTGACCTATTATGAGGCCTATACCTTAAAAGGTCAAAGAAAGATGAAAAATGACCCATATGTACAAAAATATTTACAGTAGCACTTTTTGTAGTGGCAAAGTACTGGACATTAAGAAAGAGCCCGTCATTTGAGGATACTATGGTGCTGAAAGAAAAGACAAAGGAGATAGTTAAAGGGAAATTTAGGAATATTTTTATGAACTAATGCAGAGTGCAGTAAGCAAAACGAGAGATCCATTTATACTATACAACATTGCAATACATAATAACTTGGTAACTCTTAAGAATTCTCATCAACACAGTAATAAACTATGATTCCAGAGGACCAAGTATGAAGAATGCTATCCACATCCTGACAGAAAGTTAGGTGATGGAGTAAATGTGCATAATGAGATACACATTTTTTTGACACAGCCAATATGGAAATTTAATTTGATTGACTACGCATATTTGTTACATGGGTTTCTTCCCTCTTTTTTCACCAGTAGGGACGGGAGTAGGAATGGAAGAAAATAAGTGTTTGTTAATTGAAAAAAAAAATTTTAAGGGCTTGTGGACCACTGGCTTTGGAGAAGGAAATGGCAAGCCACTCCAGTATTTTTGCCAAGAAAAATCCAAATGAGGTCATAAAGAGTCAGACACTACTGAACAAAAAAAGGATAACTTGTTGGAAATGTAATAAAGGAAATTCCTCTTCAGATATGTTAGACTAGATGATATCTGAGCTCCTTTCCAACTCTAAGATGCTATAGCTCAAGGCTTCTAAAGGACAAGTATTTTAAAGTAATTGCTATCACACCTACAATCTTTGCCAAATGTATTCCATATCCTACCCCCTCACAGTATTAAGATAAAATTTAAGGGTGAAAATTTCTCAGCTTTCACTCAATATGTGCTTTGGGATTTTGGAATTGTGTGACATGGGAGACACTGGCACAGGACTGCACAGCACGGCGAACTCTCATCAGAAAAGGTGCTGTGCTCTATAGGCAAAGCAGAATTGAAGTAGCTCAACAGAAACGCAAGATGTGCAAATTTAGAGAATCCACCCCAAATGTTCACGTGGACTATTTGTGCCCGACCTGTTGTAGGACATTCTGAGCTTGTATTGGTCCTATCAGCCACAGTCAGACACACTGTAACTTGACTCTAGCATAGTGATGTCATTTTGATCCTCTTCAAGAATGAAGGAGGACAACAACCAACCAACTCTGGGGCTGATTTTGTCTTTCTTTGTAACCCTATAACTAAGAACAGACCTTGGCACATACTAAGAGCTTAGTAAGTGCTTTTTTAAGTGACTGAAATAAATTGAATCATATCTGTCACAACTTTCTGTACAATGGGAGATGGTACTAAAAGTGGAAATAATTTATCTAAGCTAAAATCAAAGCTGTGGGGCAGCTAGGTGGCACAGTGAGTAAGCACTGGCCTTGGAGTCAGGAGGACCTGAGTTTAAATGTGGCCTCAGACACTTGACACACTTACTAGCTGTGTGACCTTGGGCAAGTCGCTTAACCCCAATTGCCCTGCCTCCCCCCCAACTCCAAAAAATAAAAGCTGCATTTTATCTATTGTTGTCTTTTAAGTCTTTATAGTGTAACTATCATGATAGTATGATAAAAAACAAAGACTTTTAACTGGTGAAAATAAATCCATCAAGATTTTCTAATTCATTTAAACAGATTTTCACCTTGATTATTTTCCTAAATTATTTATCCTAAGATTCATAAAGATCCAAAAATTAAGATTCTGCTTCAGTCTTTTTTTTCTTTTGGCAAAGCAAATGATGTTAAGTGACTTGCCCAGGGTCACACACATAGTAAGTGTTATGTCTTGAGGCTGCATTTGAACTGAGGTCCTCCTGACTTCAGGGTCAGTGCTCTATCTACTGCGTGACCTAGCTGCCCCCTTCACTCTTTTCAAGTGCCACCCTAGCAATGCTATCATGTGATTGATGATTTTAGTAAACTGTTTTAATAAATACAATTATATTTGAAATAGGTGCATAATCTAGAAGGTAAATTTTGAAGTGGAGGAAATGTGAAAATAACTAACTAGTCTAGGCTAGTTTGTTTAAAATGAAAACAAAATTTTCCACTTCAATGAAGTTTTTCCTACCATATCTAAATATTTTTTAAAAGTATAAAGTATAATTTTTTTAAAGTATAAAATCACATTTTTAAAAACTGTTTGAAAAGTGTGTTTTTGTCACCAATTTTTTAATTTTTCTGAGTAGTACACATTTGCTTTATTTCTTATGTTAACGTCATTTGGCATTGAACTTATAGGGTTTTTTTTTTTATAGCTTTAATTGCTATAGTATACATACACGCATTTTGTCAAGTCACAGACATACATTGCAAAGCCTAACAAATGCCACTAAACAAAACAGGAAATAAAAAGCATTCAAGATTTTCCCTCTTCAATCAATTCTATTGAGTTCTCTAAATAAACAATAATGTTCTCAATGGGAGCATATCTGTAAAAGAAAGTAGTTCTTGCTACAGAGTGACATCTAATTAAAAACATAAACTTTATTTTTAAAAAACTGGATATAGGTAAGAAAAAGGGGAACATGGTGCTTTAAAGGTCCACTTGTACAAACAAGTGGCTAGTTTTTATTTCTTTTCATTCTATTTTATTTCCTGCTTTTAAGCAAAAAAGGTAACATATATCCTATGCAACAAAACAGTTAAGCAAGATTCTAAAATAAGTTATAAATTAATCTACATTCTATCTTAAATGAAACTACTTTAAACAACTTTCTCTCTTACCAACCTAGGAAAACCACTATAAAAAAAACCAATTATATTAAAATGCTGCTTATATCTATTACCCAGAACTCCTGTGGCAGCACTGTCCAAAGTTCCTCCATGACCAATTTTTAATGCCTGTTTCTTCCTCTTGTTTCCATCTTGAGGAGGCATACCAGCTTCTATTAAAGAAAAATGAATGAAAAGAGTAATCACCCACTATATCTTCAAATACAGCCAGAAAGCCCCCAAATTAATGCAAACAAGTTATTTAAAAAGCATACACTTACAATTAACTTATCATAACAAGAATATAATTAATGCTACTAACAAAAGATTATGACAAATACAATTGAAAGTCTACCAAATTAAAATGAGTTATATTCCAAAAACTCATTTGTAAAATCAGTTGGTTGAACATAGGAACACATTTTTTTCCAAAGAATCAACGTTGTAAAGAGTTGTTTGGTCTCCAGATTACTCTACAAGTCTTTTTAACATAATGTACAACTACAGGCACATCTCAAGTTGAACTTTATTGTTCTCTGAAATAACATGGTTAACGTATCCCAACATAAGATCACAAAAGACTGTTATAATAGCATTGGGGCAACAGCCAATTTATGACTGCCCCTATTACATGAATTTGCCTAATGTATTACCAATTAATAATGATAAGCTGAGTTTGCCAAATTTGTCAAGTTCTGCTAGAACTAGCTAAATTTGGAGTTCTGAGAGTAAGGAGGGGGACATCATACCCCAAAGGGAAAAGCAAGAGTTTTTTGCCAGTCCTAGGAGAAAAATCTAAGTTTGTATTCAATAGCCTCCAACTAGGTATCTTTCTCTACAAACTCCCAAGTGCCGAGTACATTCATGAAGACCTCTACCTATTTCTCCTCTAAGCCCAAAGTATTCCAGACACCCAAAGTATCTGCCTTCCTTCTCTAAGTAATCAATAAATTAATCTCAGTACAAAGGACTCAGCTACACATTTGAAGAAAAATGTGACAGGTCTAATTCACATTCACATGGCCTTCCTAACTACATGTTTTCCTAAATGTGTGTCTTCAGACATGTTGGCTGCACCAGTAACACATATGATCTTAAGGACAAGTACTGTTTTTTGCCTTTGTATCCCCAATGCTTAGCACAGTGCCTGACACACAGGAGCTTAATTAATGATAAATGACTGTTCAACCATTCTCCAACTGACAGCATCTATTGTGTTTCTAGTTCTTTCCTCTCACAAAAAGTCCCACTATAAATATTTTGGCACATATGGGATCCTTCTGATTTTGGCCTCCAAAAGGTATAAATCCAGGAGTGGGATGTCTAGATTAAAAGTATATGAACAGTTTAGTGATTTTTCTTAATTCCAAAATGTTTCTAGACTATTTGGCCCAAGTCCCAACTCCACCAACAGCATATTAGTGTGGTAGGTGTTTTGTAGTTTTGTAGAAACATTGACTATTTCTCTCTTTTATTGTCTTCATCAAAATTTGATGCACATGAGTGAAAGGTCCCATATACACCAGAACACTTACAACACTTTTTACAGTAGCCAAAAACTGGAAACAAAGTAGGCACTTATCAATTGAAGAATGATAAACAATTTGGGGTATATAAACGTAATAGAACATTACTGCCCCATAATAAATTATTACAGAGACACAAAGGAAGGAACACTTATATGAACTGACACAAAATGAAATAAGCAAAACCAGGGATACCATATATACAATAACTATGACAACATAAAAGGAAGGCACAATAACAAAATAAATGAAACAGATGCTGTACAATTATAATGACGTAAACTTTTAATCCCAGAGATGAAAACACACATCCCTTCCTCCTTCTTTGCAATGGAAGGGGCAATGGCTATGGAACACTCTATTTAACTTCAAATGTGGTTGTGTTAGTTTTGCTTGCTGCACTGTTTTTTTCTCATTTTCATTTTTAATAAAGGAAGGTTGACTAGATGGCTTCTGAGGTTCCTTCCTGCTCTAGATCAATAATCTTATGAACTGGATGGGTACCTAGGAGGAGGAATATATTGGGAAATGTAGATGATCTAAAACCAATAGATATCAATAAGAATTGTTTTTAAAAAGACGCAAGAGCATTGGTGGGAGAATTCTTCAGTTTTTTTCAGTTTTGTGTTTTTGGGGCTTTTCTTTGCGGGGGGAAGGCAGGGCATTTGGGGTTAAGTAACTTGCCCAAGGTCACACAGTTATTAAGTGTGTCAAGTATCTGAAGCCACATTTGAACTCAGGTCCTCCTGACTCCAGGGCCAGTGTTCTCCTCACTGCGCCACCTAGCTGCCCCTGGTGGGAGAATTCTTAACCAAACATGTCTTAGGAGAGCATTGAAGAGATAACAATTTTAACTTCATAAAATTAAATAAAGCAGAAGGTTGATTATCACGAAGACCTGGGCTCAAGTTCCACTTCTGACACTACTGGCTCAAACCCTGAGGAAGTCATGTCCGACAGGAATTCAGTAGACTGAAAGATCATTGTGAAAAAGGGCTGGTTCAGATAAGACTTCCTAGGGAAGGAGGAAGTGTACTGAAAAGAACTGGGAGTCAGGATACCTAGCTTCTTTCTAGTCCGGTAAACTTTCTCTTTACTGCTTTCAAAATCCTTCGATTGTGTTCTCACTGCCTAAAGAATCAAGTCTGAAGTTCTTGGCCTGGCATTTAAGGACCTCCAGTTGTCCACTAGGGCAACTAGATGGCAAAGTAGATACCACTTAGAACGGTCTGAAAAGAGTGCTGGACCTGGAGTCAGGAAGACTCATCTTCCTGAGTTCAAATATGTCCTCAGACACTCTCATCTGTAAAATGAGCTAGAGATGGACATGGCAAATCACTCCAGTATCTCTGCCAAGAAAACCCCGTATGTAGTCAACAAGAGTGGCCACACCTGAAACACTCAACAGCAACAGCCAACAGCAGCAGCACCAACAATAGCTGACCATTACCTGTCTCCAATCAACCTTTCCTGGATGGCCTCTTTCCCTAAGAACTTTAAAGTTTACAAATTGCTTTCCTCACCACATAAGGCAGTTAAGTAGTACAAGTATTATTTACTCTCATTTTTCAGAAGAGAAAGCTGAAGGTCAAGGAAGTCCAGTAATTTGCCTAAAATCACACATACCTAATAAAGGTTGGAGCCTAGCCATCACATTAGATTTTCTAACTCTTTCCACCACCCTCTCAAGTTCAGACTAACCAAAAGTATTCCTAGTTCTGTGCCATTGTTCACATCATTTCCTCCCCCACCCCCCTCTACAATTCTCTATTCCCCTTTCCCATTAATCACTGTAATCATTCATACCCATCCTTTAAGACTCAGCTTAAAAAGACTACCCAAGTTCACACTAGCCGTTCTACTTACCACCTACCTGTCTGACCTAAGTCACTTAATCTTTGTTACTTGGCTTCCTCATCTGTAAAATTAAGAAGTTAGACTAGATGACCTCGGAGATCCTTTTCAGTTCTAGATTTATGATCCTATGAAGTATCACCTCTTCCAAAAAGCCTTCCCTGATCCCTTTAACCTGGACAGAAGTAATCTCTCTCTCTGAATCATTTTTTATACCTCTTATATACTTATCACATTCTATTTTTGTTTTGATCTGGACCTGGTTTCAAATATGTGGGAAACTTCCAGTACTTAAAACTCCCTTCACTGATGGAAACTGACAACTCATCTGTAATTTAACTCATCTGTAAGTTTTAGATCACTGAATGCAACACAAATAGGTTTAGTCATTTGTTTATCATTACATAGTTAACATTTATCAGAGGCCAGCACTGTGCCAGATGCTGAAAGGCATGAAAATGAATAATGTGCTTCTGGTTTTCAAAAAACTTGTCACCTAATAGGGGAACAATGGGGTTCTTTAGGAGATATTGGGTCACACCTCACTAGAAATCTTCAAGCAAAGGCTAGATGTCCCACTTGTCAGGGATACAAGATGGGATTCTTGGTCAGATGTGGGTTGACCTAAATTGACCTCTTAGGTGTTTCAACTCAAAGATCCTGCAATTCGGATTCTGAAACCACATATAAATATGCATGTAAATAAATCTATCACAAAGTAGAGTGCAGAAGTGCATAAAAGGTTCAAATCTAGCTTATAAAAACCTTAAGGACAAGGACTGCCTTATAATTTCTCGAATCTCTCTCTATATTTAGCAAACAGAAATATATTAAGTTAGCATCCACTAATCTTTGGTAAGACTAGAAGACTTCAGAGGCAGACTGTAGAGGGTCTCATATCTGGACAAACATTACCACAAGAGGTTGTACAAAGTGATACAAGAGCCATAAAGCCCTATTAAAGGGGATGGAATCCATGTGGAATACCACTCAGAACTGCCTATGAAGAGTGCTGGGGCCTGGAGTCAGGAAAACCTGGGTTCGAGTCTCACCATACTATCTGTCGGAACCTGGGCAGGTCACAGTAACCTGTCTCAGATTCAAATTCCTTACCTATAAAATACGGATAGTCATAGTGCTTGGCACTCTGAAACTGCATATATTGTGGGGTCCAAATGAGATAAGTTCTTATTAGACCTTAGAGCACTATATGTCAGCTATTACTGTAGGAACAATCTCAAGGAAAGCAATCAGTATCATCTCCCAAAGTGCTTTGTAAACGAACTATACGGGGTTATGGATAATATTGCTATACTGTGCAACAGGTGACCGTGAGTTTAAGCCATCATTGGTATTTATTAAGTTTTTATGGTTTATAAGGCCAGAAAAAAAATGGGTCCTATGAAAAACAATGGCAGATGCACAGACCTATGTACAATATTGTACAACATAGCTCCATAAGTTTGGCCCATTATGGCATTTATCAAATTTCTATAGTGTTTATGAAGCCAGGAAAAGATAAATAAAGTTTTATGAAAAGTACCAGACTAAAAGTCTTCTGTCAGAAAAAATAGTACCTACAATCTGATCTAAGAAATCAAACTTATCGGGAACTAGGTCCATTTCCTTTATGTTTGTTTTTTTCTTTGAGCACGTGGCAACCCTAACTATCAAAGGCCACAGGCTCTACTGGGGTCGATTAGGAAAGTGTGAACGAGGTTGTACGAACTGTATACAGGTTCTCGGGCACTGCCCACATTCTCGAAATGCCTAGGATACGAAGGATTAACCCCGGGAGCAGGGTCCTCGCCCCGCCTGCCGGCCCTAGTTGCCATCTCCATTCATCTCGAGGTCCTCCTCCTCCTTTCACGTGGTGTTTTGTCGGGTTTTTTTTCTTTGTCTCAGTGCCAGGGCCGCCAGGGGGCTGGCCACGAGAGCGGCTCCCCGGGGCGCGCTTCAAGAAAGGGTTAAGTTAGGAAAAGCCCGGTTCCCGCCTCCGCCTTCCCCTCGCGCCGCTGCCGCCGCCTCCGCCTCCGCTGCCGCGCTGCCGCCTCGCGTCGCCCGAGCCCCGGGGGCGCTACCTGCCAGGAGTTTCTCCTTCAGCTGGTTCAGCAGCTCGGCCGAAGTGGGGCCCTTGGGCTTGTACACGGCGAACACGCCGCTCAGGGACAGCAGCTTGGCGGCCGCCGCCGAGCGGCCGGCCCCCGCTGCTCCCGCCGCGGCCGTTGTGGCGGCTGCCGTCTCCGTCAGGACAGCCGAGGCCGCCGCCGCCGCCTTCCCCCCGGCGGACGGCACCGCGGCCTTGGCCGAGACCGCCGCCGACGCGGCCGTCCCCGTGATGGCTGCTTTCACCGCCTCTTCGGCCCTCTCTGTCGCTTTCGCCACTCTCGCTGTTGCTGCCACCGCCTCGCAGGCGGCCATCATGCTCCAACCGAAACCTTTTCCTCCTTAAGTCAGAAGCGCAGGCTGATGACGCGACTCGGAGAGCGACACGCCCACCGCCAACTGAATTACCGGGGCTTCGACCAAATTGTAGTCCTTCACCTTCCCGGGGGGGACCGCGGGCGCGGAGGTTGCTGGAAGTTGTAGTGCGTATGCTCGAGGCCTCGCTGCTCGCCTCCCGGTGAGGAGGGGGTGGGGGTGGCGCAGCTCGGGGCGGACGCCGGCGTGTGCTGGCAACTGCAGCTCTGGTCCGAGCACCTGGCTCCATTTGGCGAGAAAGTCCACAAAGCAGCCCGCGGGAAAAGCTCTCCCTCACCTTTTCCCTTAAGATGCCCTGTTTTTCACCTCGTAAACATGCTTCACAAGTCAGCGCATTCATTATTCCTGCAGATTCTTGTAGACGCCTAAGGCTGTAACACAACCGCAATGATAAACAAATAATGGTAATATAATAACTACTGGAAATTAAAATAGCCGTCTCCCCCAAAACGAATGAGATTGGCGTATCTATTTTGGATTTCTAAAAATTGTTTAATGTTTGGCGGCTTCAAAGTGATTGGAATGATTTCACATGTATAATTGATATATTGCTTGCCATCTCCGTAAATGGGGGAGGGACTGGAAGAAGGGAAAGAATTTAGAACTCGAAAAAAAAATTTTTTAAGAATGTTGAAAATAAATATTTTTTAAAACTCAAAAAAAATCTGACTCAAAATTTAAAGACTGGAGTAGTGAAGGTGATAGGCTAAGTATTTTGGAGACAAACAATTCCTGTGTACCCTTAGGATTCTGTGCATTTGGTGATGTAAAAACAAGGTAAAAAAGCCCGTGTCCAGACGTCTTGGGGCAGTTTTCTTTTATAAGCATTAATGAAATGTGCAGGCCCAGTATTAAGCACTGGGAATAACTCTGGGAAAGGGAAAACAGTCTTGAGTTCACAGTCTTGATGGAAGTGCCAATCAATCAATCAATAAACATTTATCAGCTACTGTGGCCAGGCATTGTTATAAGAGCTGGACATACAAAAGAGGCAAAAGACAATCCTTCCCCTCAAGGATCTTGCAATCGAAGGGAGGAGACAAAGCACCAACAACAACGTACAAACGGTCTAGAAAAAGGATAAATTGGAGATAATCAACACAGGGAAAACAATATAATTAAGGAGGATCCCCAGGGCCTTCCTGTAGAAAGTGGGATTTTATCTGGGACTTAAGAAAGTTTATTAAAGTTTTAAAACTGCACTAAGACTTTTGGGACACTTTACTTGGTTTTTTAAATGAGTTTTTATTCATGTCTTTGGGAAGCTTAGGCTTTTTTTTTTCCTTTTTGTTTTTACATCACCAAAATTCCCAATATCTCTCCCCTGTCACTTCTCAGAGAGCTATCCCATATACGTGGAGTTACTGATGGACAAAGGGGACTATGTAGGGAGGTTAGACTATTTTGACATATATGCAATCCAAATAAAAAGTCCTTTCTTCTTCTTTACCTTAATCCTTTTTTTCTTTCTCTAAGCATCAGCCATAATGGCTCCCAAACAGACATATAAATTTTTTTTAAATCTCCTCTCATTCTCAGTGAGATTGGAGCTAGAAATTGGGTGTGATGTAGAGTTTTACCGCTAGGTACATATCAGACACTATCTGTGTGACTCCGTTTGCCTCAGTTTCCCCAAATGTCAATGAAGGAAATGGCAAACCACTCCACTATCTTTACCAAGAAAATTCCATAAAAATGGGAGTCAAAAAGAGTCAGACATGACTAAACAACTTAACATGATATTTAAGATTGCTAATATGTACACCTTGTATAAGGGGGAAAACAAAAAACTCAGGGATCTGTCCTCAGTAGTTAGATCTTATAACGCTCTAGCCTAGGATTGATCACAATTGCTTAAAATGTTATTTCATTTAAGGGATTAATTGAAAAAGGTTTGGAAGGGACATCAGGGAAGGAATCAAAATTAAAAGATTATCTTTAAATGTATAAAATTTGCCAGTCAAACTATATAACCAACACACTATGAATTAATAAATCAATTGTCATTGACATTTTCCTAATATGAATGTGATTCCTATTAATCCTAGCAGTTATATATACTTTGCAATAATGGTGATTTTTTAAATTTGTTTTTGAAATTTACTCTCAGTATAAGCACAAAAATCAAAAGAGATTGTTGCAACATATAAATAAAGGGATACTGTCCCTGTGACTGAATCAGCCTAGCTATTCTTGTTTCATGGGGTACTCTCTTCCCCTCTGATGGGATCCTCTCCATTTAAGAGGGGTCTCAGTACAATCCTATCATTTCCCACTGCAGTTGCTTTGCTTGTGGACTTCTTTGGCCTTCTCCATCATTCCTCCTCCTTGGGACTTTCCATTCCCTCCCTTCCAGCTTTTCAGCTTCCTTTTATGTATTGTCTTCCCCCACTAGGTTGTAAACACCTTGAAGGCTGAGACTGTCTTGCTTTTTATTTGTTTTTGTATCCCCAGCTATATCTTCTTGTTACTTGTCCTTCATTTTTAAAGAGGACCAATGACATCATAGGCGATGTCTTGACTTGCATGTGAATTGGATTTAAGTGAGGCAGAGTGGCACAAAATCATCAGCCTCACTTTTCCAGAATCATTGAAGTCCAGTAGCAGGACAAAAGTCTGGACTGCTGGCGATGGCCCAGGATACAATGGATGGCCTTGGAATCTTGATGTCTGAGCAAGCTCCAAGTGCTCCACAGAACCTGCTTCAGTTGCCTTCATGGCTGTTGGAACAAATTGCTCTTATCTGCCC
The DNA here is from genome assembly GCF_011100635.1 of Trichosurus vulpecula. Classification (NCBI taxonomy): domain Eukaryota; kingdom Metazoa; phylum Chordata; class Mammalia; order Diprotodontia; family Phalangeridae; genus Trichosurus; species Trichosurus vulpecula. Next base: position 99,244,395 of record NC_050580.1, read on the forward strand.
ATTCCTCTAGGGGAAATCGTCACATGCTTGGGGTAGACATTCCTCTGACTCAGTGATGGCTTGAGACCTGTCAGTTCCCCTCACCCTGGTTTTAGCTCATCTGCCAAGACAGTTTAACCAGGGTATGGTTGCTACATGTGCTGTAGCTTCTTGGAGCCACATATAGAAGACTCCTACGTGAGGAATCTCCCATTTTCAAGTCAAGTGGGCACTTTTTCTGCAACATGAAGTGTTAGAGCATTGCCTACAGCAGTGAGAAGGAAAATAAAGCCATTATGTCCAACTGAAAGGTCTCACAACTGTGAGAGATGGGTAAAAGTTAGGGAAAGTTAGGTTTCCACAGAAGAGTTAAATAAGTTCCACAGAATAATTAATGAAGTGTCAGCTTGAACAAAGAAGGAGTAAAAATTAACCAGGATGAGAGTCCTCAGCCAATGGAAATAGAGTTTGTGGTTTTGCAGAAAACACAGTTTCAGGATGTTAGGAAAACCAGTCTAAACAGACCAGGTAAGGGTCAGGGTTGAAGAGAGAACTGAGTGAAATGGCTACCACGCATGCTTAATTGACTAATTGAATATTACCTTACACACCCACAGGGAGGAGTTTTCTGCCGTTTTTGAACATGGGACATATGTTGAGGAAGGGGCAAGATTGTAACCCCGAAGGAAGCGGACCAATCTGTTCTCTGAAGGGAGGTACTGAGCTGATGATTCATCAATCTATGTCAGTCTAACAGAATAAAGTTGGTCTCACTCCTGTATTGCCCACTCCCTCTTCCCAAAGAAGGGTGGAGTTTGCTACTGTCAAGGAATGTTTACCAATTCCTTTGAATTCCTCAATAATAATAAATTGCCCTTGATACCTGAATTTCAGTGTCAAGCATATTTCTAACACAACCAATAAGTGATAATAGCAGGACTTGAATCCAGATTTTCCTGGGTAACAAAGAGTTGGGCATGACTGAACAACAATAGGATTAAACATTAAACCTTGTTGGATAAATGTATAGGCTGTATTTGTTTTTCAGTAATAGCCTTTTTCATCTAGACAATTGTTCCATAACCTCTATCTATCCATATACCAGATGATGCTGAGATTTAAAATTAAAGAAAATATACCATTTCCCAAACTTTTATGAGCTTCCTTTCAAAAGAATGGCAGGGACAATCACAAACTGAATTTACAATGTTTTTAATAGTCTTTGGTAGTATAACAAAATATGATCAAAATTAAACACTTTCCAATGTTATCAAAGAGTAACCAACATAGAAAAGAAACCTAATTTATTTTGTTGCTTGACATGGGTCCATAAAGAAGTAAACGTGATTACATTCTTATTTCAAGACCTAAAGGATTTGTATTTTACAGAGGACTCTGCCATATGTACAAAATGTCCAAATAAATGAAGCTCTAATATGATGGCAGTGGGAGTGATGCTTTTGAGCAGGGAGATTTTTCTGGCACCCCTCAAACTACATCATGTAGATAAGTACCTGTTCACCTTTGCCTGACACTAGCCCAAAGAGTAGAGATTCCAAGTTTACACCACCCCCATTCACTTCTAACAAAAGAAAAAGAGGAATAATTCCCTAAAATTTTCTTTCCTTAAGAGCAATAGAGGACTCCTTTTCAGAAGGCAAAACAGTTCTTTTTTCTTTTAACAAAACAACAATAAAAATTATGTGAAATCACAAATCACTATTACAACTTACTTTTAAAATATATGTTTGTATGTGTATATATGTGTGTGTGTGTGTATACACACATACGCACATATATACACATATACATATACATATATACATACACACACATAATTCAACCTGTTGTTTTCAGTGCTGTCCTACTGGTCTATATCTCTTCAAAATTCCTTCTGTACATTTTCAAAGATGCTTCAGTGACTCTCTCTGTCTCTATCTCTGTCTTTTGTCTCTGTCTCTCTGTCTCTGTATCTCTCTCTCTGTGTATGTGTGTGTGTGTGTGTGTGTCTGTCTCTCTGTATCTCTGTGTCTCTGTCTCTGTATCTCTGTCTCTGTCTCTCTCTCTCCCCCTCTTCCCCCCTCTCTCTCCACAAATCCATACATTTACCATATGCAAAAATCTACACCTGTGGTAAGAAAGCTCAGCTCAACATTGGCAATGTCCTCCCAGTTGGCACTATGCCTGAAGGGACCATAGTATGCTGTCGAAGAAAAGCCTGGGAACCGGGGTAAGCATGACCGTGCATCTGGAAACTATGCCACAGTGATTTCTCACAATCCTGAAACCAAGAAGACATGGGTGAAGCTACCTTCAGGCTCTAAGAAAGTGATCGCCTCTGCAAACAGAGCTGTGGTTGGTGTTGTTGCTGGAGGAGGTCATATTGATAAAGCCATCCTTAAGGCACAACGTGTCTACTACAAATACAAGGCCAAGAGAAACTGCTGGCCTCATGTCCGGGGTGTGGCCATGAATCCTGTGGAACATCCCATTGGAGGAGGTAATCACCAGCATATTGGAAAACCATCCACCCTTCAAAGAGATGCCCCAGCTGGACAGAAGGTCAGTCTCATTGCTGCCTGGTCAATAGATTTCCATGGCCATGTATTGAAACAGCCTAGAAGAAAGCACAACTTACTTTGATTTTTAAATTAGCACAGATAAAGAATTGTTTAACAACAATCTTATGATTACTTTCCAAAGGTAAAGAAAATTCTTTATTTCTTTAGTAACCTGTGTTGCCAGCAATGGAAATTTATTACTTATAATAAAAAAGAAAGATTTGATAGGAAATATATGCATACGCACACACACATGAGCACACACACACACACACACAATTCCCTTCAAGCTTTTAATAAAATATAACACTTAAAATTTTAAAGCTACTATCCAAAACTGCAAAAACAATTTATATTTGTTATTGTAGAATTGGTTGAAAATTGTCTTATTTAACATGGACTATGCTTAGGGGCTAGAAAGCAGAGAAACAATTCTCCAACCTATTATTTGATGTCTCAGAACTGCTGAAGGCTTCAACCTTTTCAATGGATCATTACTTAATTGAATTTAGAAAAGACCATCTTTTTTTTTTGTAAACTTAAGTTTTAACTTGTGGAATTGTGAGTTGCCTGGGGGTAAATTTAGATTCATTTTTCACTCTGCTTTGTATTTTATTTCTGTTCAGCAATTTTAAAAATATATGAATGTTTTGTTCAGCTTAAGAACATTTTTTTTCCATTTGAGCTGAAGAATCTCTATGATTTTATTGTTTCTTGTGGCTTTGTCTAATTCTGGAAAAGGATTTTTGAAGCAAAGTAAATCTTAGGCAAGAAATGCTAAAATTATTTTTTTTTTACTATTTTACATTCTGATTACATACTAATTACTATTGTCTACCTGAGAGTTTGGTTAAAGGAGGCAAACAAGCTACATGATAGAAAATTTTATATTACTCATTTATTCCCTTAAGTCAGCACATACATACATGCATGTATGGGGCCAGACAAAGTCTGACTTCCTGAACAGAAGAATGAACAGGTTTAAATATTTTTAGAACAGTCACAATTCAGCATATTTGTGTTACTCAATTTTATGATCCCTGTGTATGTTTAACCATGATACAGGACAAGGATTTTCCTTAATAAAATAGGTTGTAAATACAATAAATAAGAGAGTTGATAAAGCGTCAACTGGAATTACAACCCAGCATTTCTGTGTTTAATTTACCATTAACATTCCATAACATAGCATATGCCCATAAAATATTAAGATAAGAAAAAGGCACATTATTCAAAATAGTTTCTCAGGTTAAGGATCTCATCCTTAATGGCTAATTGGACAGAGAAAAGAATGTTCTTAGGTCAGCCCAATCTGGACTTGTTGACATAGGAAGAGGCATCCTCTGAGCTTACTCAGAGAACAAAGAGGTTGTTTGTTTAAACTGGTTAATCAGCTCAGGCTCTGGCCCTTATTGAAATTACAAAAATGATATTAAATAATATTAATTATCACCACCATATAGAACCTAGAATTAGAAAGGACTAAGAAATAAGTGTTGATCTTTCCCCAAAAAATGCTTTTCCTTGTAGAGGCATGGTAGTAAACCTAGAACAGGGGTTCTTTACCTTTCTTTTTAAAGAAGCCTAGGCCCTACTTAAAGTAACTGAGAAGAAATTAACTGATACCACTGTCAGGTAAGAACACATTTCATTTGAATCAATTGGAAGTAAGAACCATTTCTAAATAAGGCCTTAACAACAATCAGTCATCAAAAGGAATTTCAGCTAAATAGAAGTCTGTTGAGAGTGGTTGAGATACTTGGTCATGTCCCGAGGATTTTCTTTAAATAGCAGACCAGTTCAGAATCCAAGAGATTTGAATGCCTGACATTGTGGAGGAGAGAGCATTCTAGCTAAACCTTTGGGAAGGGATCAAGTGGGAAGGGGATAAGGATAGAGTTCCAGAACTTCCTCTCCCTGTTGAGGTTTAGGGGTGCTGGGACCCAAAATAGTGACATGCCAGGTCCTACCAGAATGAATTTGACCCAAGCCTTTTTTCGGCCAGGGTAAAAAAAGTTTATTAAAGATCCGCCACATTGGATAGACCCTTAAGGAATCTGAGCATTTGTATCACTAAAGCCAGCCGGCCAGATTGAACCTTGAGCCTTGTAATGCTAATCTAAGTAAGCTGGCTACAATTTGAGCACTTTCTTGGAAACAAGATGGATCTTATATACTAAAAGACTGAGGAAAGAATGGAGGAGTGGCCAAGTAGTATAGGAGTTCCAGGGATGGTCTCCATGGGAGTGGTTAGTAGCCTGGGGTAACTAGAGGTAGAATCTGGAGAAGATCTTGATGGGGGTGGCCAGTCACCTGGAGAATGGGATTAAGAGTGGGAAGTAGCTGAACAGAGGTTTGGACATAGCCATAATTAAAGGCTTATGGCCTCAGGCAAATGCCTGATTGAGTGGGAAGGTTCCAGGGGGTTCCCACAGCCTATACCCCATCATCCCCACCCTAATCTTGGCTGGAGGACTTTGTAAGCTTCACCGCCCTGGAATGTTTGGTCTTTTTCATAAGCAGTTGTGTTGGTAAGCAAAATGGGCTCCTTAGCACTTAGTTCAACAAGTGCCCTTGAAGAGTTTGACTTTTTGTTTGCTTTGAGTAATTCAGTGTATTTCATTGAGTCTTACTAGGTGCTAAGTCCCAGGCCCTAACCCCTATTAGGTGTAAAAACTATGTGGGTGTGGATTGGCAACTAAGGTGGGGCCCAAGGTGGGGCTAACTCCAGGGAGGGCCTAGTTTACATGTCTGGGACAGCAGAGGCTTTTAGACCACGTGGGTTTAAGTCGCCTCTTTGTGACGATTCTAGGTCACGTGGGTGAGCCGCATGTGTGACTAACCCCTGACGCTGAAAATGATATAAAACCGGGGTTGGCCTCCTCTTCCTTGGAGCTCATACCTACAGCAGTGGTGGCTCGTGACTCTGGGCCAGCCCTTGTTCTGAGCTCCCGGGCTGAACCTAGATGTTAGTAACTCTGAATCTGTATTTGGTCTGTCTGTTGATGTTTGTAATTTGTTTGTAATTTGCTCTGAAGTTCAGTATGCTGGTCTCTTCCCCTGAACTAAGTGAATGATATTTGTATGCTGAATTAAAGTAAGCTTCTCAACCCCTTCACCTTGCTTTCCTTATTTAAGCAGATCAAAAGAACCTGTGCTGTTGGCAGCTTTCTGGGTGATGGCTGTGGGTGGATCTTACACCCCCACAGAAGCTGCTAGCTGGATTATTGAAACAGCAGTTAAGCAGTGTCCCCTGAACATCAATATTTGGTGGCAGCATCAGAAAAAAAGCGGAGAATTCGAGCAAAAGGATTTCCAGAAACTCAGAAGCATCTTTTGACAAAATGGGCACTCTAAAAATGAAACCAATTTCCCCCTGGAGACTGCACTGTGTTTGGGGAGATATTTTATGTTAACTATGCTATCATAGTAAATATGCCTTTCTAGAAGCTAATTAAGTATGGTTGGTTAATTGATGTCAACTAAAAATTATGGAGGGAAACACATTGGTTATAAAATTAAAAATCTCCCTCCTCTTTCCTGTCAAGTCATCTCAAAGTTCCCTAAAACTGGTAACTAACCCTGAGGACTTAACCTGCCAGTGCAAATGGAGGTTGGGAGAGTAGCTCCAGAGCCCATATGAATTACATTTTTTTCCCCATTCTGTTCACCCTGGTCTCACAGTTTCTCAACTTTTTCCATATTAATGACCTCTTTCTCTTTTTATCTTATGGACTCTCTCAGGTAAGTCACACTTTAAAGTTCATGGTCACTTAAAATTGCTTCTTCTCCACAATTTTTAACTCTGAAATTTCCCTCCTTGGGCCACAATCTCCTTACCTTTCCTTCTCATCTATTAACTCACTCCCCCTGAATCTACTTAGGCTGACCCCAAGTTTCTTGAGCTCAACATTTTTGCCTGGGTCACCAACCTTGTTCTCAGATTCATTTCCTTCCCTCCAGTCTTGACCCATTAGACAGCTATTTGAACTTTGTTCACTCTTTCACTTTTTTCCCCTCACCTCTTAGGTATCTGCTGTTCTGACTCTGCTGGGCAGTCCACTGCAAAACTAGATAATCCTCACCATCTGCCTTCTCAGTTCCTACTCAAAAGCACCAAGCACTGTTGGAGGAAGTCATAAAAGATAGCTGACTGGATCTATTTCTCAAATCCTTGCAATCTGACTTCTTTGCTTACTCTGTGGAAAGGGGACTAAAATCCCTAATAGCTTGCTGCTGAATTAAATGGAAATTAATTAAATGGAAATTGTAAACAACAAATTCAGTTCTCATTCTCCTAGACCTCACTGAAGCATGATGTTGACTACAGGATTGTTGTGAAGAAAAACATTTTGTAAAACTTAGAAAGCTATATAAATATAAGGTGTCTAAAAGCCAGAGAGGCTTGTTGCAGGCCACATATACATAATAACCTAACAGATGGAAGGGAATAACGTTGCTCTCTTTGCTTATGCAAATATATGTATGTGGACAGATCCAAAGAATTTAGGGGTTCTGTTAGAGGGGGTGGAAACAAAACGCAATGTCTCAGATACACAGCTCTGTTGGATTCTTTGCCAAAGTCCCATAAAATGAGTTTAGGGACACAGGATTCTCACAAGTGAATTAAGTTAGAAGCATAAAGAATTTCTAATTATATGTCAAATAGAGGCTTGTGTCAAGGACATGAATCCTCCTAATAGAAAGAAAAAAGTTCAGAATTCTGATTGAAACTTATTATCATGGTACTACATCTGACTTGTGACTCTATCCAGAGTGTGATTTTCAAAGCTAGCCTTGGCTATGACTAATAAGCTTTTAGGCCACCCTTATCAAGATGAGACTTTCTGTTTTCTGTACCCTAGAAAATAGGAGAATAGATGACCTGCATCATAGAGATAAAGTCTAGATTTAATGAGAAGCTCAAACAGCCTTGAGACCATTGCCGCTCAATGTTAACATGAGCATTGCCTCCCAGAGACTATACAGCATATTCGTGTGCCCAGCAGAGATTATATATCTAACAGAGACTGCATGCATGAGATCATCTGGGAGCAGAAGTAGGAACAGCACCATGGCATCATTATGTGAGAAATGTGCTGGCTCTAGAAAGAACAGTACTTGTTGTGAAGCCAGGAAAGATATTATTTTACATTCATTGTGAATAAGTAACTCCCTAAAGGAGCACACTTGCTCAGATAAATGCAAGGCTATTTATTTCCTGTTCTCGATTCAGATTTCCTCCTTTGTTCCCCACAGGCTACATGCAACTTCCTGAACCGCCTATTTCATGTTCTCCTCCTTGATATGTTCCCCCTCCCTTGTCATGCATCGAATGTGCTTTTAAATTGGCTTGCTCCACCCTAGGGGTGAGTTGGATAATATTAAACAGCTTGTTAAGCTGGAGTACAAGCTTCTGACCTTTTACTTGTTCAGAAGCCTGGTTCTGTTAGGTCACAGCTCTGATTAGAACCTCTGACTTACATCCTGTTATCACTTTTGAAAAGCTGGGACTAGTTTTAATCCTGTGGAAACAGAATTCCTTCTTTTGTTTCTCACAATTAGATCTGCAAAGTTGTATGAGTTGCTACCTCCTCCATACACGTACAGTGGCCCCACATACTCCTTGTATGTATGCCTCTCCATGTGTTCCCTAGTTCTATCTTCTCTTCCTGTGAATGGGAAGTATATTTATGGGTCCATATGCCCCACACAGTTTGGGCAGAAGAGGGGTCAAGAATGGACATTCCTGCTACTTTCCTTAATATGCTATTTTTATTAAGTGCCTTTACTTCAACTAATGATGCCCTTTTCCTGGCCAGAAAAAATAAACACATTGGTGGTTGCTCATAATCTGTCATGTTTTTTGAGTGAATGTTGTATGGGGTGAGACCACCTGCCAGCAAGTAATTAAAAGAGTCAGAGAAGCTAGTAGGAGAGACCCAGTACAGGAAGTAAAACATGATTATATACCTTATCCCATTCCATCCTCCTCCCACCACTGACCTTCACTCTCATTGGTGGAGTTCAGGTTCACAATCTCCAGAGAAATATAACCCAGGAACAAGGAAGTGCTAGTTTAGCCAATGCAAACTCATAAAAACATCTTTATCCTGATTTGGCAAGGCTCATGCTGAGGTGGTAGTGGGGAGGAAGTGGGTCCCACTACTCTAAGTTCCGGATTCCAATAAGTCAGGTGATTTCTCAGTAACTCAAGACTTTGGCCTAGCTGTCAATCAGAAGCCCTGAACCATACTGATCCCGTTCAATTTACAGAAAAGTTGAGATTTAGATTTCATGATTTCATGAGAGGTCCTCACTATCCCACTCAATGTGGAGCTACAGAGATCTATGAAAATGGGGGAGGAAAGAATGACCCTTATATATTAGGCCTTTATGTATCTTATAGTCAGCTCTATCAAATTTTATAGATCAGGAATTTGAGAGCCCAAGAGGTGGGCTGGGACTAAAATTCACTTCTTTATACTCACAGTCCAACATTCTTTTCATTATACTGTGAGAAATTAGTTATTTCTTTCTTATATTTAATAACTAATTATTAAATGAGGACCAAAGTTTTTCCCCTTTTTCTGCCTCCTTATCCAGAAATCAATGAGCATGGGAAATCTCTCTTAAAGATTTACCCTGGCCAAGATCTAAACAGATAGCAAAAGAAATTCTAATTTTGGGCTAATGGGCTCTGGCAGGTCTGGGAAGTATTGGTTCTCCCTTTTTGTCAGACAGGAGATATGGAAATTTATAAGTCTCCTTACATCATGATGTGGGTGATCCAAGTCACAAACCCCAAGACCCTCAATTTAAAATATTCTCCACCTTCCATTATAATATTTCTTCTCTTGTTGACTAGTCAGAGTTCATTTTCTCCCTCAGGTGCACCCCTTTTTCAAAAGACTTTATAAATACCAGAGATTCAAGAGGCTGAGTCTCTTTGGCTACTGAGGGGATGATGAGCCTGTTTTTGTTGACTGCTTTCTAGATGTAGTCAATAAAAGTGATTGCGATTTACCTAGAACCTTGGTCTTCCAGAATTTTTTAATTCTCACAATACCATGACCTCTCAAGCCAAAGATAATATCTATACTCAATAAATGTCGCCCCCCCCAGTTTTATTTATTTTAAAGAAAAAAATCTGTCCTTTTTAAACAATTACTGGAAGAATATTTGGTAGCTGATTTCATAAATGGGGAGGCGGGAGTGCTATATTTCACCAGAATTATAGGATACAGTGAACTCTAGCTATGGTATTTATAGTGCTGCAGATCTATACAACTATTCACCAATAAGAACAGGACTGGATTTGAGTTTTTTAGCCTGGATTCACTTCAGAGTTTATAGCCAACTTGTTGTGGAGCATCTTATTTATATGATATTTACATATTTCCTGAATATAAATTATATTTTCCAGTTATTGTAAAGATGTGCTGAGCTTACTCTCTATCACCTAGCAGGTATGGTTGTCAGATAAGCATTTTTAGATACTATATCATTTTCCTGAAAGATACATTCTTTTCTGATAAATGACTTGGAAAGCAGTTATAAAGTCTTCCCCTTCCCTCCTTTCCTACGCAGCACAGTATTAATCATTGCATCTTTGGTTCCTGCCTTGAAAGAATTATAATCCACTATGTTGCTTCTCAGTCCATTAATCGTTCTTCTGTGGCAGTTTCCTGAAAGAAGATATCCCTAGAGTATCTTTTCCATTCCAGTCATCCTATTAGTTTCTTTGGTAATTCCTTTTAAAAGGTTATGGCCCTCACCACCACCACCCCCTCCAAACTCCCTCCATCCTCCAGGCTCCCTGCCGATATTTGGGAAAAGAGCTAGATAGATAATTTGTCTCAGTATTCTTTCATGAAATTGTGGTTGCCACCAATTTATAGGAAATTCACTCTAAAGACTGTTAGGTGGCACCATGGATAGAACACCAGTCCTGGAGTGAGGAGGGCCTGAGTTTAAATCTGGTCTCAGACTCTAGCTGTGTGACCCTGGGCAAGTCACTTAGCCCCAACTGCCTTCCAAAAAAGTCACTCTTCCCGACAGGACACTTCTTTAATAAGAAAGAAACATTTTATCCTTTGGTTTTTGAAAGAATAAGGTAGTTTTTACCATAGTTCTGCATCTAGGATGATTAGACTTTTCATAAATGTAAAATTTAGAGAAGTCTATTGCAAACTGACTAAAAGGTATTGTATAAAATTGGTCTAAGTGGACAAGAATGACCAGCATTGAGCCCCAGAAGGAAGTACAATGATTTCATTAGTGCAAGGGTCCTCAACCTTTCTTGCATCATGTATCCCCATGCCAGTCTAGTGAAACCTACAGACCCCTTCTTGGAATAATATTTTTAAACATATAAAATAAAACACATGGGATTACAAAGGAAACAAATTAAATTGAAATAGTTATCAAAAAAATTTAAGTCCTTGGACTTAAGGATAAGAACCCTTGCTTACTGTGTCATTGTCTATTTCCAATGTAGGCTGCTCATTTCCGCAGCTTAAGGTGGAACAGGCTATGGGAGGTAGTATGATATGATGGAGAAAGCACTCGATTTAAAATTGTACGACCTGGGTTCAAATCCTGATTCTACCAATGAATGTCTATGTGACCTCAGGCAAATCACTTCACTTCTCTGGCTCTCAGTTAACTCACCTGTGAAGTTTGGACCATATAATGTCTAAGGTCCCTTTGAGATCTAAATCTATTATCCTATCACACATATAGGCAGCTAGATGGCACAGTGGAGAGTTCCTAGCCTGGAGTCAGGAAGATTCATCTTCCTAAGTTCAAATCCAAACCCAGACTCTGGGCAAGTCACTTAATCCTGTTTGCCTCAGTTTCCTCGTCTGTAAAATGAGCTGGACAAGGAAATGGCAAACCACTCCAATATCTCTGCCAAGAAAACCCCAAGCCAGTTAACAAAGAGTTGGATATGACTGAACGACTAAACAACAACCATCACACATATAAATGAAATCTTAAATATGTGATATTCAGGATTTGGGGGAGGACCCTTTAAGGAAATTCTACAAAGGAACATTTTCTAGTGTCTTATCATGGCTTGCCATGACAAATTCCCTATAGGCTGGTTCCCTTAAGTCATGAATAAGCAATTTCTGATTGCTAAGTACATAAAATGCTCAGGTACTCCTCTATAAATAACAAATAACACAGTTATTTCTATATTCTTCATATGCAACAGCCCTGAGAAAATATTAAAAACATTATATCACAGAAACTTTGCACTGTTAAATGCTCCACCAAGATATGATGAATTACAAAATTTTCAACAAATAGGATATGTACCGTATCATCAGAACTAACCCACAAAGGCCATCAGTAACTGTGGTCAAGTTTATGGCAAAGAGAAATGTGTTTGAGTCACTGAATTGTTGATGAATATATTAACTCTAATTCCAGTTTCACCAAGAAATCTATATTGGAAGTCAGAAAGTTGATATGTTTGAACACAAATGCCTTTATTTCTGAAACTCTAATGAGCACAATTTGCAAGGTCCAATGGGTAAAAGTTACCCATTTCATCTCAATATAGGAAAGAACTTCCCAACAATTAGAAATGCCTTAAAATGTCATGATTTGCTCTGTAAGGTATTGAATTCTCCATCACTAACGTTATCTGATAATTTCTTAATTAAGGATATTTGGAAGGGATTCTGGCATCAGGAAGAACTTGAAATAAACTAGATTTTCTACTGTACCCTAAGAACTACTGAACTTTTCTATCTGACTTGTCCCTGAAACCTTCCATATGTATTGTCTTCCCCATTTGAAAGTAAGTTTTGAGAGGAGAGGCTGTCTTCCTTTTCTGTCTGTATCTCTAATACTTAGCATAGTGTTTTGCACATAATAAGTGCTTGATAAATATTTCATTCAATCATTTATCTCCCTTCTAACTCTGATAGTCTATGATTTTATAAAAGCCATTAGGCATTCATGTTGGGAAAAGATATAATATGAACATGCCCAGTGCATTTCAGACAAATAATGAAAACGATTAACAGTTAGAATCTTTATTTTTCCCAAGTAAATCATTGTCCAAAAGTTAAAAGATTCACATGTCCTTCTAACTGTGCCCTTCTAATCTACTAATATGCTTCTTCCCCCACCCCCTTAGATATTTTGCCTCAAAAATATTAATATCGCTTCTAGGTATAACAGTCTGTGATTCTAAATCATCATTGATTATTCACTTGGTAAGCTTAGAAATAAAGGGGAAAAAAACCTTTTGTGCCTTCTCCCTCCACCCCTAGAAGTGGTGAATGAAAAATGGTAAATGAAATTTTATTTGTTAATGAACCTTCAAAAGTGTGTTCTTAAAATTTGCAGAGCTGAAAAGGGAAAAGTATGATGAAACAGTCATAAAAAATTACATGGTTAATTGCCGATGAGGGTTCAGAATCAGGTCACTCTCTTTTCCTTAAGATGTTGGAGACCTGCTTATACTGATCTTAGCTGAAATCTTTGGGGTTAAGTGACTTGCCCAAGGTCACACAGCAAGTAAGTGTGTCAAGTGTCTGGGGTCAGATTTGAACTCAGGTCCTCCTGACTCCAGGGCCAGTGCCCTACTCACTGCACCACCTAGCTGCCCCTTAGCTGAAATCTTCAAGCAATTGATCAACACATAAAGTGACTTTTTCCTTTCAGATCAGAACTCTTTTGTCACTTCTTGAACCCTACTCAGCCTTAAATGATCTTGAAAAACAGACATTGGTAAAGCATGCTTAGCTTAATTTATCCCAAGAAAAAAGAAACTGAATGTCAGTGCTTTGCAACATGAAGTAGTTTGGTCTTAATAGAGCAGAGCTTACTATGAAGAGAGCAGTGCCAGCATAGGCTAAGTGATGTTATTTATAACCCGCCACTCTATTCATGATTGCCTGTGGAGACTAGAGAGCTCTGTGTCTTTTTGCTGATGATGTCAGATATTTTACTGTGTGCTGTTGGAACATAGTATTTTCTAAAGCCATTGATATAATGGGAAATCATACAGGCAGCCTCTGGTTTGTTGCGCAATTAGAGTAATAAAAATATAAATGAATATTAGTGTTCGATGATTCATTTTAAGACTCCATCCTATTTTTCTTTTTGTTTTGTTTTGCTTTTTTTCTTTTGAAGGGAATAATTACCATTGGAAACGCTGAACTTTAGGTCCTCAGGTGCAGAACGGCTCCTATCTGAATGTTTTAAACATTTCCTGGAAGTTTACCCAGACCATTCTCTCTAGATCTATGATTGATTTGATCAGAGGTTACTTCCTCTTTCAAAGACTTAACTCATTATTTCCAGTAAGAGATAGATTTTCATTTTTACTTTGGGCCGAATTAAAATACCCAATTTTCAGTAATAATGGGCTACTGAGTATAGTTAGGGTACTTAGTATGATAATTATTTCTCTGAATGAGAATTGATAATGGTCTCAATTCTCTGAGGTAATTCTCTTTCATTTGTAGGCCTGAGTGGGGAGGGGGGTAAGGTGGGGGAGGGGGACATGCTTCTGAATATAGTACATTATGGATAATGCAGATTATCAATCCTCATTTCTATAAACAAAGTTTAATTTTTATCATGTTGAGTTTAGGATATCCTTATATTTTCTCTTACTCTGATTTTTAAAAAAAATGACAAATGATTCAGCTAGACAAATAATTTTAAGCCGATAATCAAATTAGATATCAGCCAAGCAAAAGATATTTAATAAAGGATATTTTTCCCTTCAAAAGAACTAAATATTAGTAAGTGCGGAAATGCAGTATAGATAATTAGCAATGTATAAGATGTAATGGCTCATCTTTGATATCTGCTTCATTGAGACCATTAAAACAGATACCAAGCAGAGTCTGACATTAGAAGCATCAGACGGCCCTGGGGAAAACAAATGAAATACATTTTACAGTCCTTTGATTTCTTTCTAACTAAAATCTCAGTGGGACTTTGATTCTTAGTTCAAATTAGTAAGATTTATTATTCTTCTACTTGCTATGAAAATATGCTCTTTTTCTAAGCAGTGATTCCCTAATTATGAAAGGAGAAAAGAATTACTTTATCACAAAGGAATGTAGGGGTTTTAAAGCTTTTTTTTTTTTTAAAGGAGGCTAATGTAAATAAACAGTCATCAAAGACAGGTGATAGGTCATTTTCTTGATTGGACAAGTTAAAAGAGAGGAAAGAATTCCTTATAAATTTCCTTCCCTGTCTGTGAAAAAGAAAGACAAAGACCAGATTTTATGCTCAGATATACAGGAACCATTCACAGTAAGGGTTGTTTATGAGAATCTTAGAGCAGGACTTGGTTCCCTGTCGAAAATGTGACAAGCACCAGCTGTGCTCTTTAGATTGCCCTAGGATATAAAGGCCTAGAATTTAGAGATAGTTTTCCATTTTCATTTGGAAAACACCTAGATCATACCCAGCAATCCCCCCACCCATCCGCTTCCTTTTGCTCCAACTTAAGATTTAGAGAAATAAATTTATTTGAAGCATTTTTTAAATTGTCACCAAAACGTACAAACCATTGTTTATTAATGTTTCTCTCACTTCTTTTGTCTATTCTCACACTCCATTTTTCTGACACTTCTGTCAGTGGCTCACACGTTGCCATCACACGTTGAACTTAATGTTCAATTTTATTTCTTTCCTCCACCAAACAAGCTAAAATAAAAAAAAGGACCATAACAGGCAGAAGTTTTCTTCATCCATATTTATAAATCTTTAGAATATAGGTTCAGTGGGCCACTGACAAATACAAATGACATAAGCTTGTCAGTGAGGGCAGAAGTTTGTCTTTTCTCCTTCAGAGACATTTTCCCAACTGCTTCTGGCCCCATCCCACTCCACCACCACCCCAACCCAGTCAAGACCACCCTAAGTTCCTCATTCATGCTAAGTTATAAATGATTTACAACAATTTAAATGAAGTCCAAGAGGAATCTGAATCAACCTGATGAGGGCACAGTCTCTGGGAACCCCCTTGAATATGGAATTCAGTCTCTTGGAGGCCCTTTGAACTGTCCTTGAATCTTCCAACTAGATCTGGCCTTCCTCTAAGGCCATAAGCCTTACATTATCATTAGGCCCAAATCTCTACCTAGCCTTGCCCTTTGTTGTCCAGCTACTTCTCACCCTTGCTACTATCAATATCCATGCCTTCAGCTTCTTCCCACCCTTAATTCCATCCTCTTGGTTGCTAGAGTCTGACCTCATCTTGTCCTCCTTAGACTCCTCCTCAAGACCCTCCCCTAAAGCCCTCCTCTAATCACCCCAGACCGCCCCTCAATCCCTCCTACAATCTTTGTGTATATAATCTCCATCTTGCCTCCATGAAGGGGCTCAGATTCAATCTAGCTTAGCTCAGATTGAATCTGGCCCACTTGTAAAAACAGGCATCACAAAGGGTGGGATTTCTTAAGACAACCCATTATGGTGAATCCCTAATAAAGTTTGTCTTTTCCCTTGGCTGAGAAGGCTTGAATCGAATTTTTTCGGCAGGACCCAGCATGTCGGTATTTTGGGGTCACGAGCACTCCTAGAAACCTATGGTTCACTAACAATCATCATTTTGATTTAACCTCTTCAAGCAGGGATCAAAATCTTAAAGCAAAAAGATTATACCATTACTGAAGATTTCCCAGTCACTCAACTAGAATTTATTAAGTACATACTATGTGCCAGGCATTGTGCTAAGTGTTGGGAATACAACAAAATAGAGACAGTCCCTGCCTTCAAGGAGTTTACAATCTAATGGAGCAAGACAACCAACAAAAGGAAGCTTAAAAGACAGGGATCAGCTTGTACCCAGGGTAGGGGTTCTTTCTGTGGAGTCAAAGCAGAGCAAGTGAAGAAAAATTGCTACCTCAGTACTCATCCTCCTCCCCTCCCTTCCAGGGAGTCATCAGTAAACAGCATTTATTTCTTCTTCTGACCCTTAATAGATGACCTCTCACCTGACATCACCATATCATTAATCCTTGGAGGATAAACAAGAAGCTTCTTTCTCAGAGGATTTTTCTCTCTTCTCAGCTCCAAATGTTCAGTGGTCATTCTTTGATCCAGGTCATATTCTTGCACTTTCAACCTCCTACCATAGGGCATGATTTCCCTCTGCCCCTTTGATACCAGAAAGATCGGAATTCAATAATATCTTAAAGGAACACAGTATATATACATATATATATATATATATATATATATATATATATATATATATATACATACACACACACACACACACACACACACACATTTTTAATCCATAAGCAAAGGAAATAGAGATAATTGGTTGAAAGTTTTAATTTCAAAGGTAAATTATAATAATTTTTTAAAGCATCAACTGGCATGCCTGGTCCTTCCAGTGGTGTTGTTTTTCTTTGTTTTTATACTTCAGCTTTTCTTTCATATTTTAGGGACTGCTTCATTCTTTCTGATAAACCTGGAGAATGGAAGGATACCTCTAACTCCATTACCTTCTTTTAAAAGGGAGACCAGTCTGCTCTTTAATCATAGATTACAGTCATCTTGCTGTGGTAGAAATACAAATTTTGCATACCCTATCCATGCCATTGCAAAATACTACTATCCATATTTGCAGGAAAGTTAAACAATCCTTTTTGACAGTGAATTTGTTTTGCCCCTATTTCTCTGATGGCCAGGTCTGTTACATTTCTCCTCTCTTCCAGAGTTCTCCAGTAGACTAAAAGGTGGGGGGTGGGGTGGTGGAGGAAGCATCTCATCTCTGCCATTGGCTAGTGCCTCCACTAATTATGTTTTCCCAATTTTGGAAGTCTAAGCACTCCAGTTCTATTTAACCACTTAATAATCAGGTTAGCTTTTACAAAGGAACGTTTACTTCAAAGGTATAACAAGCAAAACAAACATATAAACATTTTCCCTAATACCTGGGGCATAATCCACTCTATACCACCTCAATGTTTGAGGAGAAAGGAGGATTAGGCTCACAGTTTAACTCAGTTCCTAGGTAGCATTAATCCCACCATATTCAGGTCCCTGGTCCCTGCCTCCTGGTCTAGCACCCTGAGATGGATTCTCTGGGCTTCCTTGCTATCCTGGTGTTTCAACAATTCGGCTAGCAGCTGCTGTGGGGGTGAAAAACCACCAACAACTAGTACACAGAACGCTGCAAGCCCAGGTTCTTTTGATCTGCTTTACTAAGGAAAGCAACGTTAAGGGGTTAACAATCTTGCTTTAATCCAGCATACAAATATCATTCACTTAGCTCACGGGGAAAATCCAGCACCCTGAACTTCAGAGCAAATACAAACAAATTACAAACATACATTTATGAACAGACCAAATACAATTCATAGTTACCAAGGAACCATCAACATCTGAGTACAGCCGGGAGCTCAACAAGGCTGGCTCAGAGTCACATGCTACTCCTGCTGTGGCTCAGAGCTCCAAAAGAGAAAGCCAACCTCTGTGTTTATATATCTTGTTCAGGGTCAAAGGTGAGTCACACATGCAACTCACCCACGTGACCTAAAATCATCACAAAATTGCAACTTAAATCCACATGGTCTAAAAGCCTCTGATGTCACAAACATATCACTCAAACCCATGTAAACTAGGCTTTCCCTTGAGGCAAGGAGGTCATCAAGGACTCCTAATTTAATCAAGGAAACAAAGGCCAAACTCTTCAACGGCACTTGGTTGAATAAGTGCTAAGAACCGTCTTGATTCCCAATACACCTGGTTGCAACGTCCACTTGGAATTCTAGACTCTAAGGTTCCCATGAATTTGAATCCCCGGTCAGGGATTCCATTGCAGCTAATGGAAAGAGATTGCTCCCAATCATGTGGTAGGCCAGCAAAGAATGTCCACACATATGCCATTCCTCTTGTCTTCCAGCAGCAAGTCCATAAAGGGGCGATGCCATTTCAGGTGGAATGAGGATGCACCAAACCCCCATTAATCCTTCTCTCTAGAAGATCTTGCTGCAGAACAGCAGTGGAAAGCTATTTGAGGTGAGGAATCTTCCACCTCAGAGGGGTTGTTTTCCTTCTTACCACTGGCACTTCATCACCTCACTATTACTTGACTGCCACAGCCAACTTCCTTTACATTATTTTATTAACCTTTTACCTTATCTGACCAACAGGTTTTCAGCCAACTTATTTTACTTACCTCCCTTTATTTAGCTTGTCTTACCATATTCCTTCCCCTTTCCTTAAATCCACCTTTTCTATCTGCTCCTATTTCATCTCTTTTTCCTTGGATCCTCTCCTTCTGTTTCTCCTAATCCTTCTTAGGTCTTTCTGATTGAGTCATCATGCTATAGTGTGAAGAGGACTATCTTTGGGGTCAGATGATCTAGGTATAAATCCTGCCTCTGATAGTTTATGTTAGGCAAGTCACTTATCCTCTCTGAGTTTTAGTTTCTTCATTTATAAAATGAACAGGTTAGACTAGATGGCCTTAGAAGTTCTTTCCAGCTCTATACCTATGATCCTGTGAATCCTCCTCTAATTCTTCTCTTTTAGTTGGTGTTCTTCAGTTACTCCCCAAATCCTCTGAAATTTCCCCTATGCAAATTAAGTCTCTAGCCTTCTTCATAACTGCAAAACCCTCTAAATCTCCATTTCCTTCTTCTGCCTCTTTCACACACAACATTCTCCCACTAAAACCACCAGCAGAATCTTTTGATGGAACACATTCATTTTATGTCAACTCAATTATCCTAATTCCCAGTTTTAAATCACTTTGAAGATTTCTGGGCATTCCAGGTAGAAAAGGAATCTTTCCAAACCCATCCTTAAGACAGATTGTTCATTTACTGACCCACTTGAATTATTAAAACTAATTGACAGTAAAAATGAGAGAAGCAAAAGCAATAATCATTTAAAATAGATTTTCATTTTAATTTTTATAATAACTACGTGGCAAATCTTTAATTCACACTTTTATCCTAGAAGATTCATAGGCTATGGCTGCCTAATAAATATACTCTGCCTTAATTTCCCTGAAGATTACCAACCTTGACAATGTATAAAATGGTGCTATTTAGAACGACATTCTATCTTTTGGGAATATAAAATAATTTACAGCTATTCTCTAGAGTAGCATACATTTGCAAAGTAACAAGACCTCTTTCATTACCTAAACTATGATTATTTTCTTTCAAAAGAACAATGGATATTAAATTTGGATCATAAAATTAACCCCCAAAAGCTAATACACAGCTATACATTTCCATTACCAGAGTTTTTCAACAAAAACAGAATGAAAATTATCTACTGATGAGTGATATCAACTATCTTGAGTATTGGGTTTTCAGCATTATAGTCTACATTAGCCATAGGGAAGAAAGAAGTTAATTTTTGAAACAGTCCCAAGTCATCTTAAATTAATTTTCATGTATTTCACATAGACAGAAAGCCACTACAAGTCTGATTCTACCCACTTAAACTAATAAGTGCTCCTAGCAAGGTTTTATATATTCAAAAACTATAATTCATTCATTCCTTCCACAGCAAAATGCACTGAGCTCCTGCTTTGTACAAGTCATTGTGCTGAGCACAATGTGTAAACATCTATATACAGGTGATACAAAGATGAATAACAAATATACATAAATAACTACAAGACAAGACAGTCTACAACCATTAACAAAGAAATAGTATGAAGTAAGTGTTATATAAATAAAGAAGGATCATTCTGGTTACAGAGAAGGCTGAGTAGAAGAGATGACATTTGATCTATGAGTAGTATTTCAATATATGGAAATGAAGAAGGTGGGAAGCTTACTAAAATAGTGTGTTAAGAATTATAGTAACAAATGAAGATGAAATCAAAGTAATGATTATGAGTTATTTTGCCCAACTACACGTCAATAAAACTGACAATCAAAATGAAATGGATAAATTCTTACAAAAATATAAGGTGGCCAGATTAACAGAAGAGGAAATAGAATACTGAAATAACTCTACCTTAGAAAAAAGAAACTGAAGGGCAGCTAGGTGGCGCAGTGAGTAGAGCACCAGCCCTGGAGGCAGGAGGACCTGAGTTCAAATCCGGCCTCAGACACTTGACACATTTACTAGCTGTGTGACCTTGGGCAAGTCACTTAACCCCAATTGCCCTGCCTTCCCCCCTGCAAAAAAAAAAAGAATAAAAACAAATGTAGAAAAAAGAAACTGAGCAAGCCATAAATGAACACCTTAAAGGGAAAAAACTCCAGAACCAAATGAATTTACATGCAAATTCTACCAAACATTTAAAGAACAATTAATTCTAATGTTATATAAGTTTTGAAAAAAATACAGGCATAGAAGGAGTTCTGACAAATTTCTTCTATGACACATATATGGTTTTGGCACCTAAACCATGGAAAGCAAAAATAGAGAAAGAAAACTATCATAGTTTCCCAAAGCAGGGTGCTGAAACAATGGGGGAGGGGGTGATAGTAGCCTTAGGTGCAATTGGGGGCTGTTGAATAAAAATAAGGGGTCAGTGGAAGCACAAGGAAAGAAGAGGAGAGAAGAAAATTTTGAAAAAACTATTTGTACATGTTTCATTTGTTGCATAACAGAGTTAAAGTCATAGTGATTACATTATTTTCCAAATAAGCACACAAAATGCAAGTTATAACCTATCAGTGGTTAAGTCCACTGACAGGTCTTAACAAGCAAGTGTTGGCAGGTGAGTATATCATGCATTGTCAGGAAGTCCAGCATGCATAGGCAGGAATATGTGCCTGTAATGACTTGTTTGAAATACAATACTATATGGTTATATGACATAATATTGCATCATCAAAATTTCAATGCAGGAAAAACAATAAATTGTTAAATTTATTGTAAAATTATTATTAAATGCACCGTATTTAAAAAAATTATATTTTTTGAAATGATTCAAATTTAAAAAAAAACTGTTAAAGGATCAAAGAAAGTAGATTTCCAAGGGGGCACTGAATAATTTTTTTTTGAAAAGGAGGTGATAGGCCAAATAAGTTTGGAAACCTCTGCAAGACCCATTTCCTTGAAGAATATTGATGCAAAAAAATGTAAAAAAAAGTACTAGCAAGGAGATTACAGTATATCACAAAGACCATACACTATGACTAGGCTGGTTTATACCAGGAATGCAGGGCTGGTTTGATATTAGGACAATTAGAAACATAATTGGCCATATCAATAATAAAAAGAACAAAAATGATAAGATTAATTCAACACATACCAAAAAAGCTTTTTGACAAAATAGAACATCCATTCCTATGAAAAACACTAGAAAACACAGAGATAAATGGAAGACCAGCACCTCTGGTAAGAGGGTTTGCTGAGCCCTTTTCAGGACCGCTCATCTACCTTTGGTGTCCATCTGATTCACCTAGCTGTCACCTGTGGCTCCAAGAAGCTGTGGTATGCACAGTGATTACTCCCAAGCAAATTCTCTTGGCAAATGGGCTAAACTAGATTGAGGGTAACTGACAGACCTCAAACCTGTCAGTGAGTTAGAGGGATGTCTACCCCAAACATGTGAAGATTTTCCCTGTTGGAATGGGTGGATGGGAATAATTTGTTCCAATGGCCATAAAGGTTGGAGTTTGGTCAGGCATTGAAGATGCCAAGGTCATATACTACATCCAGAGTCACTGACAGTCATCTTGACTTATCGAGAAGTGAGGCTGATGATTTTGTGCCTCATAAATCCAATTTACAGGCAAGTCAAGACATCACCCATAATGTCATTGGTCCTCTTCAAAAATGAAGGACAAACACCAACAACAATCTAAAACCAAGAGCAAACGGTACCTGTAGTGCAGATAAACTAGAATCTTTTCCAATAAGATCAGAGGTGAAATAAGTATGTCCATTATCACCATTATTATTCAAGACTGTATTAGAAAGCCTAGCTATAACAATAATACAAGAAAAAGAAATTTAAAGAATAAACATAGGCTTGAAATTTAAAGAATACACGTAGGCTTGAGGAGGAAATTATAATACAAATTCCAAGGGAGTGATGGACCCAACTCAGACTCTCCTACTTGAGTTATCATGGTGAGCAAATGACAAATGTTACAATTCAGGGCTTGATTTATTGTTGTATTGATTATCTAGACACCAAAAATAAGAAAATGCTAATAATGTGAATCAAGCATAAAAGTATGTCATGTATACATTCTCCCACAAACACCTAGAGAGCTGATTGTTAAAAATGTACCAGCATACCCCTGGTAAATTCAATACCTAATATGAACACAGGCTCTGTCAAGCCATGTATGCCAACCATATGAAGTCTGCCATTGCCAGCCATTCATGCATGGTCTCTGGATTCTATAAGGCACATAGTATAATGTGAAAAGAACTAATTATGGCATCAGAGGACCTGTGTTTGAATTCTGGTTTTTATATGGTGACCTTGGGCAAAACATTTAACCTCTCTGGCATAAGTTTTTTTTTTAATGGTTTTTATTGGGGGGGGCAATTGGGGTTAAGTGACTTGCCCAAGGTCACACAGCTAGTGAGTGTGTCAAATGTCTGAGGCCAGATTTGAACTCAGGTCCTCCTGACTCCAGGGCTGGTGCTCTACTCACTGACCCACCTAGCTGCCCCTTGGCATAAGTTTTTAAGCTATAAAATGAAAGGGTTGGACTATATAATTATTCATTTCTAGCTCCTTTGAAATTCCTTGTGTCCATAAAATGTAAAATGTCCATTAAACTGTTATTATTAAGACTGCAAGATAATTATTTTTTATCTTAAATTTCCATTTTTAATCTATTAAATTAATTATCTGAATGACTACTTCATTTTGTAATGTGTAGACAGTTAAACATTGCTGTTCATAGGCTTCAAACGTCTTTTTTGCTGCAAGTCCTTGTGTTTACTGGAAGGTCACTAAGTTACTTTGCTTTTGAAGTCCATTTATTACTTCTAAATCTAGTGCAGTCTATTTAGTCTTTCTTAATGCTGTCTAGTGAAACATTAATGAGAAACTCACGCATAGTCATAGAATTTGTCTGATTACCCCATTAATTTTTAATCAGCTTGCTGCTTACACTTCTGGGTAACAACAGAAAATTGGATAATGTAATACTTTCTTAGTGGAGTGCCCCTAAATTTGTTTTTAAATTATTAATTCTGCAGACTGAGGGCAATTGAGATCCTATTGACCCTAAGATGTCTAAATCTTTCATTGCTTAATTTCTACCAATTCGTTTTGCTTCCCTGAATTTTCTTCTTATCATTCTTCTACTCAGTTTGAACATGTACAATTTTTATTTGTCTAGAAAAATACTGTAGTCCATTGAATTTAAATCCCAGGAACCAAAGCTTCAGTATAAAATTCAAATTTGAGCCTACTGTTAAGAATTATGAATATACCAATTTCTTACAAAAAAAGTCATTATTTCAAATAGTCTGGCTTTTAAGACTCAGGTAATATCTTTAATGTAATCTAACTATACACAAGTGCACCTAGATCTTCCAAGCTAATTACATTATGAGTTTCCATTTTATTGATTTTCAACTAGGAAAAAACCCAATTTATATATCCAAATGTTAAATAACCTACATCCTATAAGAATAATAATTATAGGATTACTAAGATATTAAGCATCTTTAAAAAAAACACATTGATTATTTTTTTTTCCATGTTGCAAAAGAAAACACAGACCAAAACCAAAGAAACAAAAAATAAAGAATAAAAAAAAATATGCTTCTATCTGTACTCAGACTCCATCAGTTTTTTCTCTGGTGGTAAATAGCATTTTTCATCCTAAGTACTTTGGAATTGTCTTGGATCATTGTATTGCTGAGAATAGCTAAGTCATTCACAGTCAGCCATCATACAGTATTGCTGTTACTGTGTACAATGGTCTCTTGGTTCTGCTCACTTCACTTTGCCTCAATTCATGCAAGTCTTCCCAGGTTACTGTGGAGCTACATAAGACTGGGGTTTATCTTCAGAGGAGGATACTGAAGCAAAAAAAGCCTCTTCTATCCCAAAGAAAAATGTCAAATGGTCACCTGCCAAAAAACAATTCATGGAAGAACTTCAAAAAAGACTTTAAAAATCAAATGAGAGATTGAGGAAAAAAATTTTTTTAAAAAAGAACAATCCAAAAAACCATGAAGACTATGGAAAGAAAGTCAACCAACTGGAAAAGGAGATCTGTTATCTAAAGGAAGAAAATGACTCCTTGAAAATTAGAATGGGGGGGGGTGGTGTGGAGCCAAGATGGTGGCTGGAAAGGAGGGACTTGCGTGAGCTCCCCACCACGTCCCTCCAAAAACCTATAAAAAAATGGCTTTGAACAAATTCTAGAACTGCAGAACACACAAAAAAGCAGAGGGAAGCAGGGATCAAGCCCAGGACAGCCTGGATGGTCACTGGATGAGGTCTATCGCGCACAGAGCGGAGAGGAGAGCTCAGCATGGGCCGCGCTAGGACCAACCAGACTGGGAGCCAGGTGGAGCAGGCCCTAGCACCCTGAATCAGTGAGCTGTGGCAGTTACCAGACTTCTCAACCCACAAACACCAAAGACAACAGAGAAGGTTAATGGGAAAAGCTGCAGGGGACAGAGTTAGCAGTTCGGCCACCACCCCAGGGGCAGCAAGGGAGGTGCAGCTACAGAACTACAGCTGCAGTTACTTCCGGCCCCAGGCCTATGTGGTGGGAGAAATTAAGTGTTGGATCAGAGCAGGAGTGCAGAGCCTGCTTAAGATTTGAGTCAGGTCCAGGTTGGTGGTTCTTGAGGAAGGAGGAGTGCTGGTGTGGCAGAGCTGGCTATATAGAAATAGCTCTGAAATCAACAGCGCATCCCCTCAAGCTTGGAACAAAGTACTCTTTGCTCTACAAGCAGTCATACCCTGACAAAAATCTCAAGGGTCAATAAGTTGGCTGGGAACATGGCCAGGCACTCAGATTCAGTCTCAGACTTTGGAATCTTTCTTTGGTGACAAAGAAGACCAAAACATACAGCCAGAAGAAGTCAACAAAGTCAAAGAGCCTACATCAAAAGCCTCCAAGAAAAACATGAACTGGTCTCAGGCCATGGAAGAGCTCAAAAAGGATTTGGAAAAGCAAGTTAGAGAAGCAGAGGAAAAATTGGGAAGAGAAATGAGAAGGATGCAAGAAAACCATGAAAAACAAGTCAATGACTTGCTAAAGGAGACCCAAAAAAATACTGAAAAAAATATTGAAGAAAACATCACTTTAAAGAATAGACTAACTCAAATGGCAAAAGAGCTCCAAAAAGCCAATGAGGAGAACAATGCCTTGAAAGGTACAATTAGCCAAATGGAAAAGGAGGTCCAAAAGACCACTGAAGAAAATACTACCTTAAAAATGAGATTGAAGCAAGTGGAAGCTAGTGACTTGATGAGAAATCAAGATATTATAAAACAGAACCAAAGGAATGAAAAAGTGGAAGACAATGTGAAATATCTCATTGGAAAAACCACTGACCTAGAAAATAGATCCACGAGAGATAATTTGAAAATTATTGGACTATCTGAAAGCCATGATCAAAAAAAGAGCCTAGACATCATCTTTCAAGAAATTATCAAGGAGAACTGCCCTGATATTCTAGAGCCAGAGGGTAAAATAGAAATTGAAAGAATCCACCAATCGCCTCTTCAAATAGATCCCAAAAAGAAAACTCCTAGGAACATTGTCACCAAATTCCAGTACTCCCAGGTCAAGGAGCAAATACTGCAAGCAGCCAGAAAGAAACAATTGGAGTATTGTGGAAAAACAATCAGGATAACACAGGATCTGGCAACTTCCACATTAAGGGATTGAAGGGCTTAGAATATGATATTCCGGAGGTCAATGGAGCTAGGATTAAAACCAAGAATCACCTACCCAGCAAAACTGAGTATCATGCTCCAAGGAAAAATATGTATTTTCAATAAAATAGAGGACTTTCAAGCTTTCTCAGTGAAAAGACCAGAGCTGAATAGAAAATTTGACTTTCAAACACAAGAATCAAGAGAAGCATGAAAAGGTAAACAAGAAAGAGAAATCATAAGGGACTTACTAAAGTTGAACTGTTTTGTTTACATTCCTACATGGAAAGATGATGTGTATGATTCATGAGACCTCAATATCATAGTAGCTGAAAGGAATATGCATATATATGTGTGTGTGTGTGTGTGTGTGTGTGTGTATACATATATACATATGTGTGTGTCTATGTATGTATATATGTAGGTGTATGTGTATATATATATATGTATATGTATATATATACACACACATACACAGAGGGCACAGGGTGAGCTGAATATGAAGGGATGATATCTAAAAAAATAAAAACAAATTAAGGGATAAGAGAGGAATATATTGAGAGAGGGAGAAACAAGGAGATAGAATGGGGTAAATTATCTCGCATAAAACTGGCAAGAAAAAGCGGTTCTCTAGGAAGGGAAGAGGGGGCAAGTGAGGAGGAATGAGTAAATCTTGCTCTCATTGGATTTGACCTGAGGAGGGAATACCACACACACTCAACTGGGTATCTTACCCCACAGGAAAGAAGGAGGAAGAAGATAAAAAAGGGAGGATAATAGAAGGGAGGGCAGACAGGGGGAGGAGGTAATCAAAAACAAATACTTTCGAAAAGGGACAGGGTCAAGGGAGAAAATTAATAAAGGGGGATAGGTTAGGAAGGAGCAAAACATAGTTAATCTTTCACAACATGAGTATTGTGGAAGGGTTTTACATAATGATACACATGTGGCCTATGTTGAGTTGCTTGACTTCTTAGGGAGGGTGGGTGGGGAAGGAAGAGGGGAGAGAATTTGGAACTCAAAGTTTTAAAAGCAGACGTTCAAAAACAACAACAAAAAAAAGTTTTTGCATGCAACTAGGAAATAAGATACAGAGGCAGTGGGGCATAGAAATTTATCTTGCCCTACAACAGAAGAAGGGAAAGGGGGATGGGAAGGGAGTGGGGTGACAGATGGGAGGGCTGACTGGGGAACGGGACAACCAGAATATATGCCATCTTGGAGTTGGGGGGGGAGGGTAGAAATGGGGAGAAAATTTGTAATTCAAACTCTTGTGAAAATTAATGCTGAAAACTAAATATATTAAATAAATTAAATTTTAAAAAATAATAATAAAAAAAAGAAAACACATACACACACACACACAAAAGAAAATTAGAATTGGGCAAGGGGAAACCAGAAAAGTTGTAAGAGACAAAGAAATAATAAAAGAAAATAGAAAGAATGAAAAAATAGAAGAGAATGTGAAATGTGTCATCAGAAAAACAACTGATCTGAAGAAAATACATAAGAATGATTGGACTACCTGAAAGCCATGATGAAAAAAGAATCTTGATACAGTAATACAAGAAATAATAAAATTGTCCTGAAGCATTAGAACAAGAGTGGAAAGTAGAAATAAAAAATAATCCACTGATCACCACCCGAAAGAAATCCAATGAGGAAAACCTATAGAAATATCATAGTCAAATTCTGAAGCCCCACCAAAGGAGAAAATATTATGAGCAACAAGAAAAAACAATTCAAATATGGTGGAGCCACAATTAGAATCACATAAGACCTAGCAGCAGTGACACTAAACTGCCACAGGATTTAGAAAACCATATATCAAAGAGCAAAAGAACTGGAGCTTTGGCCAAAAATGTCATTCCCAGCAAAGTTAAGCATAATCCTGGATGGAAAAAAATGGATATTCAATGAATTGCCAGACTTTTTGGATTTTGTTGCCAAAAACCAAAAAAAACAAACAAACAAAACAAAAAAAACCTTGAACTCAATAGAAAATTTGACACATAAGATCCAAGAGAAATATAAGGTACACATCAAAGATTAATTACAAGGGACTCAATATAGACAAACTGTTTACTTTTTATAAGAGGAAATGTAAAATGTATGTCTAAGATTTTTATTAGTAATTTGGTAGTTTGAAAGAAAGATTGGGGTAGACCTGAGCATGATGTGGTTCTAAAAAATAACCATTCAGGAAAAGGTAAAAAGAGTAATTATCTTGTATAAATTGAGTGTGAGAGAAAGAACTGACACAAAGGAATTAGATGGGGGAGAAGGACTGGTGGTTCTGGAACCTTACTCTCATTGGGAATGGGTTCAAAAAGGAACAGGACATATACATCTAGAAGGGTATAAAAGTCTTCTAAATTTAGAAAGAAATAAAAGGCTAAGGAGATAGGGAGGGGGGAGAGGATAAGAAAGGGATTTTTAGAGGCAACCCTACTCACATCAAATCTGGGTTAAAGAGAGAACAATAAGTACATTTAAAGGGGAAGAAAAGTCTTCTAAATTTAAAAAGAAATAAGATAGTGAGGGCATGGGATGGGGGAGATAGGGGAATCTTTATATTAATGGAGTGGGAGGGTAAGGGAAGGATCTTTAGAAGGGTGGTAGGTTAAGTAATAGGAGGGCAAGGTGGTGGGTAGAAGTACAGTAGAGGAGTAAGAAGGAATAGGAAATAAGAAATACACACAAACAAAATAAAGATTAGGAGTAGAATTTATTAGGGAAAAAAGCAAGGGTAGTAATCATAATCTCAGACAAAGTTAAAGCTAAAACAGATTTAGTCAAAAGAGAAAAATTTGGAAACCACACTGCATGTTAGCCATATTAATCAATATTGTTTTAGGCTACCTAAAATAGCTAGACAGTATAAGGTTGGAATATTGCCGTGGTGTAGGAAATGATGAGTTGATGGACTTAGAAAAATATGGAAAGACTTGGATTTATGAAGGAAGAGGTTATCCACCCTCAGAGAAACAGAGAACAAATAAGTATAGTATGGTCTTGCATAGATATACATTAATGCATATGTCTATACATAATTATAGATATCTAAGTATATGTATGTGTACACAAGTGTATGTATGTGTATATGTGTGTATATATCTGTGTGTGTGTGTGTGTGTGTGTGTGTGTGTGTGCACAGAACAAAAGAAAACTTAGAAGGAAGCAAAGAAAAGATGGACAGCTCTGAACACAATGCATGGTATTTATTATGTAGGCCTTCTTGACATGGAAATTTATTGCTGTATATTTCGAATCCTCTCTTACATCCTGCTGTGCACATAGCAATGCTTTTATTCTTTTCTTATTTTGTGTTTAAGTTTTAATATTTAAGTTTATAGTGTTTCTTTTTCTTTCTTGTGTTTAGTATTTAACATAAATTAATTTTTAAAAAAAGAAATGTTAACCATAAAGAAGTAATTCTGGAGGCAGCCTGGTGGTGCCATGAGTAGAGCACTGGCCCTGGAGTCACAACTAGCTGTGTGACCTTGGGCAAGTTGCTTAATCCCAATTGCCCTGCCTTCCCCCCTCAAAAAAAAAAAAAGAATGAATTCTGATTAATGATTCTATACTTATGTTTACATCTCTCAAATATACCCCCTTATCTTCTGATACTGGGGACCTGTTTCAGGCCCTCATCCCCTCACACTTGGACTATTTTAATAGCCTGTTGATTGGTCTGCCCGATATAAGTTGTACCCTGTTTCAATCTACCCTCCATCTATCCGCCAAAGTGATTTTTCTAAAGTTCAGGTCCATTTATGTCATCTCCTTACTCAACAAACTCCATTGGCTCCCTATCACCTTTAGGATCAAATACAAAATGCTCTGTCTGACATTCAAAGTCCTTCATAATCTGCACCCCTCCCCACTTTTCCAGCCTTCTTATACATTATTCCTCAGCATGTACTCTTCAAACCAATGATAGTGGCCTCCTTGCTGTTCCATGAATAAGGCACTTCATCTCAGTTCCTGACATTCTTTCTGAATGTCTCCCATGCCTGCAAAGCTCCTCCTCATCTCCATATTCTGGTTTCCCTGGCTTCCTTTAAGTTCCAACTAAAATTCCACTTTCCACAGGAAACCTTTCCGAATCCCTCTTAATTCCAGTGTCTTTCCTCTACTAATTATTTCCTATTTTTCCTGCATATTGCTTGTTTGTACGTGTTAATTTGCCTGTTGTCTCTCCTATTAGATTGCGAGCTCCTTGAGGAAAGGGATAGTCTTTTGCCTCTTTTTTTAACTCAGTACAGTGTCTGCCATATAGTAGGTACTTAATGAATGCTTATTAATTGACTAACTGACTTAGTGGGTTGGCTGTGGGATCAGTTACAAAGCAATTTTTTTTCTCTGAGTCTATGATGACATCTATTGTGACTATGAGTAACAGTAATAATAATGATAACAATAACTAAAATCTAAATAGTATTTTAAAGTTTGTAAAACATTGCCCTTGAATTTAGTATTAGGAGGCTCAAAGAGAAACGGAATGAGGAACAAGGTACACTTTTCTCTTCAGGAGTAGAAAACTGAACTAAGCAAAATGATAAAAGTACTGGAATGGGAGTCAGGAGATATTGATTCTAGTCCCAGGATCCACTTCACCACATCCCTAAGCCCTTCTATCCTCATGTCTAAAAATAGGGGAAAACTGTCTTACCTACCTCCCTTGCAGGGTTACTATGAAAAAGAAGTGAATTAAAATGAATGACCTTCGAAAAGTATAAAACATTATATAAATATAAGGTTTTATTATCTGATAGGAAAAGAGAATCCAAGTATTAATTCAGTTAATTGGGATAATTCTAACTACTTAATGCCATCTAGAAATTAAGAAATGTCAGAATATTTTGCAAACATAGTATGTGTTTGTATGTATGTATATCATTAACAATTCAGTTTCTCACCAATATTACCTAACACTTCCTACAAAGCCTTTAATCTTAAGCCATCGCTTGACCAACCCAATGGCCAGTTTCCATCATTTGCCACTTGTCAGTATGTCTTATTGATTACACATTCTATGTTCAGGTTTCAAATGGCTTTAAGACTAAAACAAAATATTATTATTGAGGATACAATTTGATTTTCTATAATGAAAAATTTCCAAAACCCCCCACAAAAACCTTGACCTGTTGCTTACTGTGATACTTTTCCATATCTATGAATTCATCAATGTAGCTACAGATTGTAATCTATCCATATTTTCTCATCCAGAGTGACACTGTATGATATCCTCCCTGCATATCTTCTTGGACCAGGTGGTTCCATCCCTGCTCAGTTAGTGTACTAAGGGCCTTCCTCTAGATCTCTTCACACTGCCTGGATACCAATGGAACATGTGGACTGTCTGTTTGTTTTCCCTAACTCTTGTTACGTTACCAGTTTACCTTTTCCATTCATACATCTCTTTGATGTTATTTTATATGTAGTATGTGTGTGTATGTATATAGACACACACACATATATTTACATACTCATGTGTGTGTGTGTATATGTATGTGTGTGTGTGTGTGTGTGTGTGTGTGTATACTGATGAGATGGGTCTATGTGTTGCCCAACCAACTGCATATAATAGGCTAGACAATGGGCTCCACTTGGATTTTTACTAAGTAGTTAGGCCAAAGGCTTTTGGGTAATTCTAGATTTTGAATTACAGAAAATTGGACATTGCAAACACCAAGTAACCTCACAAAGCTTAATACATACATATATACATACACATACAGATAGATACACACATATGCATGTAGATATGCATGTGTATATGCACATATACAAACATGTGTGTGTGTGTGTGTGTGTGTGTGTGTGTGTGTGTGTATAAACTAGTTACTGTTATGGGAGTCATTTCTGAACTAGTAGTCTGTGCCCAAATCAGATCAAGATCGCTACCAAATGAAAAGAATGAATGAAAGGGGATGATATGGAGTGTTATTTAAATAATTCTAACCTGACTCAATTAAGCAGACATTGTTGCTGAAAAACAGAAAATGGACAAAAGAACAAATTAACACAGATTATTACTATTTCATAAGAAGTTAACTGATTTAAACAGTTGTCACTAGGAGAATGGCAAATATCAAAAACAGCAAACACTTTATCATCCTGCCAAGCAGAGATATGACAGCCAAGAGCAACATGTGTTTAGAATATAAACTAATTTTTTAAAAATATGTTTTTTGTTTCATTAAATATTTCCCAATTACATGTAACATTTTTAATAGTCATTTAAAAAATTTTGAATTCCAAATTCTCTCCTTCTTTTGTGCCCCTCTCCCCTCCTTGAGAAGGCCAGCAATTTGATATGAATTATACACATGAAGTCAATGTAAAACACATTTCTATATCAACCATGTTGCAAAAGAAATTATAGACAAAAAAACCCCCAAAAAACAAAGTTTAAAAAAAAAAAGGATTCTTCAATCTGGATTCAGAGTTCATCAGTTCTCTCTGGAGGTGGATAACATTTTTTCTTCATGAATAATTTGGGATTGTCTCAGATCAGCGTTTTGATCAGAGTAGCCAAGTCTTTCACAGTTCATCATCACTACAACATTGCTGTTACTATGCACAATGATCTCCCAATTCTCCTCACTTCACTTTACATCAATTCATGTAAGGTCTTGCCATATTTTTTTCTGAAACCATCCACCTTTGTCATTTCTTACAGCACGATAATTGTTGGTTAGTTGTTTTTAGTCATATTCAACTCTCTGTGACCCCATTTGGTGTTTTCTTGATAAAGATACTGGAGGGTTTGCCATTTCCTTCTCTAGCTCTTTGTACAGATGAGGAAACTGAGGCAAACAGGGTTAAGTGATTTGCCCAGGGTCACACAGCTAGCAAATGTCTATGGCAAGATTTGAATTCAGGAAGAAGAGTCTTCCTGACTCCAGGCCCAGCACTCTATGTACTGTGCCACCTAACTGTTTCATCACAACCATATGCCACAACTTGTTCAGTCATAGATTCTGCTCCAGCTGATGGGCACCCCTTAATTTCTAATGCTTTGCCACTACAAAAAGAGCTGCTATACATGTTTTGTACAAGTTGCGGGGTCAAAGGGTATGCACAGTTTTATAACCCTCTGGGCATATTTCCAAATTGTTTTCCAGAATGTTTGGACCAGTTCACAACTCCACCAATGGTGTATTATTATACCTATTTTTCCTCATCCCTTCCAGCATTTGTCATTTATGATAGGTATGAGGTGGTACCTTAGAGTTATTTTAATTTGCATTTCTGTAACAATAGTGGTTAAGAATATTTTTATATGACTATTAATAGCTTTTATTTCTTCTTCTGAAAATTGCCTGTTTATATACCTTGACAATTTATCAATTAATAAATGGATCTTATTTTTTTTAATAATTCAACTCATTTCCCTATATGTTTGAGAAGTAAGGCCTTTATCAGAGAAACTTGCTGTAAAAAAATTTTTTTATATTACTTCATTGTCTAGGATACCTTTTAGTAAAATGTAATTTCCCTGATTATTTCTTTAAATTTGGTTTATTTTTCCTTTTGCTTTGTCTGAGATTATGATTGCCAACCCTACCTTTTTTACTTCAGCTGAAGCATGATAGATTCTGCTCTACCCCTTTATTTTAACTCTGGGGGTATCTTTCTGTTTCAAGTGTGTCTCTTGCAAACAACATATTGTTGGATGCTGATTTCTAATCTATTCCTCTATCCACTTCCATTTTATAGGTGAGCTCATTGCATTCACATTCACAATTATGATTACTAACTGTATATTTCCCTCTATCTCTTTCTCTTTATCCTTTTCTCTCTGTTTTCATCCTCTCCCTCCTCAAAAGTCTAGTTTGCTTCTGACTAGACTGCTGACTCTCTTAATCCACCTTCCCTTTTATCATCTTCTGCCTACCTCCTCTCTGCCCCTCCTGCTGCCATCTATTATCAGATAGAATCTAAGCTAGAATTCTATACCCAACTGAGTGTCTATATATGTATTTTTTTCCCTCTTTGAAATAATTCCAATGAGAGTAAGTTGCAAGCATTGCCTGCCCCACCCCCTCCCATTTCCCCCACTATAAAAGCTCTTCTTTGCAATCTTCTTTTATATGAGAATATTTTCCGCATTCTACCTCTCCCTTTCCCCTTCTCCCAGTGCATCCCTCTTTCTTGCCCCTTCATTTGGGGGTGGGGAGTGGGGAAAATTGTCCAAATATCATTGACTCATATCCATGGACTCTATTTATGTAGACTCCTTTTAACTGCCCTAATAATGATAAAGTTCTTGGGAATTGTACATATCATCTTCCCATATAGGAATATAAATAGTTTAACTTTATTGAGTCTCTTATGATTACTCTTTCATGTTTACCTTTTTTAATGCTTCTCCTAAGTCTTGTGTTTGAATGTTAATTTTTTTATTCAGCTCTGGTCCTTTACCAGGAATACTTAAAAATCTTCTATTTCATTAAATACCCATTTTTCCCCCAAAGAAGTATACTCAGTTTTGCTGGGTAGGTTATTGTTGGTTGTAATCCTAGCTGTTTTGTCTTCCAGAATATTTTATTCCAAGCTCTCTGCTCTTTTAACATGAAAGATGCTAAATTTTGTGTGATCCTGACTATGGATCTAGAATATTTGAATGGTTTCTTTCTGTCTGCTTGCAATATTTTCCCCTTGCCCTGGGAGCTCAGGAATTTGGCTATAATATTGCTGGAAGTTTTTATTTTCAGATCTCTTTTCAAAAAGTGATTGGTGGATTCTTTCAATTTCTATTTTACCCACTAGATCTATGATATGGGGGCAGTTTTCCTTTATAATTTCCTGAAATATGATGTCTAGGCTGTTTTTTTTTGTTGTTGTTGTTGGGAGCAGGGATCATGGCTTTCAGATAGCCCAATAATTCTTAAACTATCTATCCTCAGTCTATTTTTCAGGTCAGTTGTTTTTCTTATGAGGTATTTCACATTTTCTTCTATTTTTTTCTTTTGATTTTGTTTTATTATTTCTTGATGTTCCATGGAGTCATTAGCTTCCACTTGCCCAATTGTAATTGTTAAGGAATCATTTTCTTCAGTGAGCTTTTATGCCTCTTTTTCCATTGGCTAATTCCATTTTTAAGGTATTATTTTCTTCAGTATTTTTGTGTCTCTTTTACCAAGTTGTTAATTCTCTTTCCATAATTTTCTTGCATCACTCTCATTTCTTTTCACAATTTTCCCTCTACCACTCATCTTTTTTTGTTAACTTTTCTAGGAATCCTTGTTGGGTTTGTGTCAATTTAGCATATTTCTTTGAGGCTTTGTTTATAGTCTTTTCATATTATTGTCTTCTTCTGAGTTTATTTTTTGGTTTTCTCTGCCACCATGGTAATTTTTTACAGTCAAATTTTGTTATCATTCTTGTTGTTATCTGTTCATTTTTCCAGCCCTTTTCTTGACTTGGAATTTTATATTAAAGTTGGGCTCTGCTCACCTTGGAGTGGGAAGATGCTATCCCAAGCTTCAGGCTTTTTTATGCTGCTGTTTTCAGAACTTGTTCTGAGGGGTTGGAAATTTTCAGTGCTTGCAAGGTTGTGTGATCTGGGGAAAGGTGTGGTCACTGCTCTCCTGGTCTTCACTCTGTTCCTTACCCTGGAAGGGCCCTGGATCCCTTGGGACTGAAAGTAATGCTGCCCCTCAGGGATTCCACTCTCTCTTGACTGAAAGTGCTACTTTCCACCCTTGAATTATAACTCAGAAGTGGGTAAAGGCAATGGAGTTGCCAAATAGGATCTAGTCTTATGTCCAATGCTAGCACAGGGGTCCCCTGTAACCTCTTACTGATCAGTTGCCAGGCCTCCTTACTATCTCTCACTTGAGAGCTCCTAAAGCTACTATTTTTGTTTTGTTTTTTTTTGATCATCAGTACCTTGTCCCACCCCTAGTGTTTCCTCCACATGGGTTTCAGTTCAGCCTTCACCCCTACATCACATCTCTCTCTATT
Source organism: Trichosurus vulpecula (assembly GCF_011100635.1). Classification (NCBI taxonomy): domain Eukaryota; kingdom Metazoa; phylum Chordata; class Mammalia; order Diprotodontia; family Phalangeridae; genus Trichosurus; species Trichosurus vulpecula. Next base: position 99,280,704 of record NC_050580.1, read on the forward strand.
TTTGACCTTCTAAGTTGTCTTGGATTGGAAGACTGTCTCACTTCTACCTTTTGAGGGCTTTGTCACTCCAGAATTTGATTTGAGATGTTATTTTAAAGTTACTTGGAGGGTAATGTTGGGAGAGCTCAGCTGAGCTCTTTCACTACTCTGCCATCTTGGGTCTGCCCCTAGAAATCTAAACTCATTTTAAAAAATCTTACAGATGAAGTTGGTGAAAGATTATGAGAAATATCCCCTCATAAAACAGTGAGATAAAGTAGAAGAGAAAAATTTTACAAAAAATTTGGAAAGAGACCTAATTAAAGCAAGTTATTTAAGGTTAACTAGAAGGAAGAAAACACACCAGTTAAAATTCCTATTGACATTTCTACAACAAGCCATTTTGATTGTCACTAGCACATTCAGACTCTAATATCCCAGGTCCCAATGTACTATATGGGGAAGTCGAAAGCAGCTGATGTAGATCAAATATACCTATAGGAGGTCGGTGCTGGGGGGACACCATTTTTAAGTCATTGAGGGAACAATTCTCAAGATATTTGAAAGAGAATAGCACATCAAACACTTGGACAAAATCATGGAGATTATTTTTAACCCTCCAAAAATGGGATAAAGAGAATACCAATAACTACTAATACATATGCTTACATTCTCACTTTAACAAAATCTTTGGAAGAATAATCTACATATGTATCAAGGACATCCTTGATATAAATATGAGAAAGGAATAGGCAGGATTTCACAAATAATATTCTGTAGCTGACCACATATTTATAATCACACAAGATACTGAAAGGAACAGAGAAATCAAGACCCAACTGAGCTGATCCTTTATTAACGATAAAAAAACAAAACAAAACATTTCATCCAGTAGAAAAAAAAATATTGCCAAAATGGCTATCCAAAAAGTTGTCACTCATGTATATGTCAAAATCACACAAGAGTCCTTTGTAAGACATAACAACGGAGATAACTCTGTTCAATTACCCTCATTAATTATTTATATGAAGTGAAATGTGAAACGAAGAGACATATGCTCACCAGTTTGCCACTATTGTGGGAGATGTCAAGTACAGAGTTTAAATGGAAGAGAGATTCCCTATAGATGGTGGGGTCCACCAGATGTTTTCGTTTGTGGATGACATTATGTTGATTGCAGTATTGAAATACTGTAGAACTATTCAATGAGGACTATAACCCTCAAAAATTTTTCCTTTTGTTTATATCACAGATAAGTATCATATATCAGTCAATTAAAAAAAATTAAATCACTTACTATGTTCCAGTCAGTGTGCTATTCACTGAGAATACAAAGAAATAAAAATAGCTCTTATCCTCAGGAAGCTCATATTCTAATGGAGGAAGCAACATGTCAATAACTAGGTATATAGAAGACATACAGAGTAGAAAGGAGGTAATTTCATAGGGGTAAGCATTAACAGCTGGGGGACTGGGCAAGGTCTCCTGTGAATGAATTTGACTCCAGCCTTCTTTCAGCCAGAGAAAAATAAGGTTTATTAAAGATCTGTCATATTGACCAGACTCTTAAGGAATCTGAACATTTGTAACACTAATGTAAGCAGGCCAGATGGAATCTAAACACCTTCATGGAGGCCAAGATGGATCTTATATACAGAAAGACTGTGGGAAGAATCTAGGGTTGGCCAAGTAGTCTGGGGTGACTGTGGGAGGAGTCTAGGGAGGATCTTTTTTTTTTTTTGAGGGGAGAAGGCAGGGAAGTTGGGGCTAAGTGACTTGCCCCAGGTTACACAGCTAGTACATGTGTCAAATGTCTGAGTCCAGATTTGAATTCAGGTCCTCCTGACTTCAGGGCCTGCTTTAGTCACTGCACCACCTAGCTGCCCTGCCCCTAGGGAGGATCTTGATGGGAGTGGCCAGTAGGCTGGGGTAACTGGAAGTTGGAGGCCAGGAATCATGAGAGTAGGGTTTTAATAGGATCTAGGGTGGGAAGTAACTGGAGCTGATCAGGAGATAACAGACAATGGAGGGCTAGGCTAGGTTTAGGGTAACAGAGAACTGGGCATAGCAATAATGAAAGGCCAGTTGAGAGGCTTATAGCCTCAGACCAAGGCCAGATCCAGTAGGAAGAGTCAAGGAGAGTTCAAGGAGGGTTTCCAGACTCTGTACCTCATCAGTTCAAGGTGAGGGTTTCTAGAACCTGTACAGAGTCAGAAAGTCTTGTGTGGGTAACAATAATTAGGACAGTGTTGTTGGACTATAGCATGTGTGAAGGGAAGTAAGGTATAAAACTGGACAAGTAGGAAGGGGCCAGATTATGAAGACATTTAAATTTTAAACAAAGGAATTTATATTTGATCCTGGAGGTAATGGGGAGCAATTGGAGCTTACTGAGTAGGGGAGTGACATGATTGGATCAACACTTTAGGAAAATCACCATGGAAACAGAGTGAATGATAGACTGGAGTAGGGGATAATTGTGGCAGTGAGACCAATTAGAAAACCACTGAAATAATCCAAGGAAGACGTAATGGACCAGGATGGTGGCTGTGTGAAAGGAGAGAAGATACATTTGCGTGATGTTAAGATAGAAATTATAAGATTTGGCAACAGATTGGATATATGCTGTGTGGACATGAGTAAAGAGTTGGGGATAACGCCAACATTGCAGCCCTGGGTGAATAGAAGTATGAAGAGGTCAGGGAACTACATGCGTTTAGGGGTGGGCGAGACCCCAAAATACCAGCATGCCAGGTCCTGCTTGAAAGAATTCAACTCAAGCCAAAGAGAGACAAAGTTCATTACAGGTTCGCCATAATGGGTTGTCTTAAGAAATCACACTCTTTGTGACCCTTGTTTTCGCAAGCGGGCCAGATTTCATCTGAGGTAGATGGAATCTGAGCACCTTCATGGAGGCAAGATGAAACATATACACAAAGATTGTGGGAGGGATCTAGGGTGGCCCTGGGGTGATGGGAGGAGGGGTTTAGAGAAGGTCTGGAGGAGCAGTCTAAGGAGGAGCTTGATGGGACTGGGATGAGGTCAGAGTGCAGGAATTAAGAGAATGGATTAAGGGTGGGAAGTAGCTGAAGGCTACCTGGAGATAACAGACAATATAGGGCTAGGCTAGTTTAAGGGTAACAGATTTGGGCATAGACTCTTTGACAAGATCAAGGGTGGAAACTAGCCAGACAATGGAGGGCTATGGCCTCAGGCAAATGCCTCATCTAGTGGGAAGATTCAAGGGGAATTGAAGGGGGCTCCCACAATCTAAACCTCATCAGAAGGATGGTAGTTCCTCAGGATGTTCTGGTAAATTTTAACAACCAGGTCTGGAAAAGAAGAGGAGGTAGTAATGTACTTGTGACTGTTAAACCTGAAAATTTGGTTGAAGGAAACAAACAAGCTAGGTGCTAGAAAAATCCATGTTGTTTATTATTTTCCCTTAAAGCATAGCTAAACTAGCTTACTTGTACATATAAGGAGTCAGAGCATAGGCTCTGGCTGTCTGAATAAAGGAATGAGAAAACTTATATACGTTATTTTAGCAGACTTAGCAAGCCTGTATTACCTCACGTTCATGGCCCCCATGTATGTTTAACCATGATACAAGAAGAGGATTTTCCTTAATGGAAAGAATGTTGACAAAGGTCAGTTAATATTAAGCGAGGTAGTCTCTCTTGGGGTTAGGGTCTCATCCTTTAATGGCTAACAGGGGTAAGCTTTGTTGACAGTGGTAAGGGTATTTCCTGAGTAAATTTTTAGAGAGAACAAAGAAGCCCAGGTCCTGGATCTTCATCCAGTTACTCATTATTTCAGGCTCTGGGTCTGGTTGAAATTAGAAATGATATAAAATAGTATAATATTTTCCACATGACACACCTTTAAGTTTAGTCTGCACTATTATAATTTTCCCCATCACTTTACTATTAATAATACTTTGACCAAGACTTCAGTGACACAAATCTCATATCCCAAGACCCTCATTAGAATGAGCCCACATCTCATTATAATATTAATTTTCTCATTAATTGTTAACCAAATCAGAGTTGATTGTCACCCTCAGGGGAACATCCACTTTTGCAAGGGCATGTAAGTTGTGACCCTGCTACTATAAGGGGTCTTCGGCATTTGAGAGTGACTCTTTTATAAATAACATGCAAGTATTATTAATAAAATGACAAATTACCTAGAAACTATGTCTCTCAAACTTTTTAAATGTCACAAGTGGCATAGTTTAGAGGTAAACTTTCTTCTTTTGCTTTCAAAGTTATATTCATCAAGTGTCATTGTTTAAAAAGAAAAATATTCCCTTTCCTTGTGTAGCTCTTGTGAATGGGACCAAAACTTTGTGTTGTCTGGGAAGATTTACATGAACTGATGCACAGTGAAAGTGAGCAGAACCAGAACACTGTACACAGTAACAGCAACATTGTGCAATGATCAACTATGTTAGACTATGATAGGCCAAAAGACTCATGATAGAAAATGTTATCCACAGAAAGAAATGTGGAGTCTGAATGCACATTGAAGCATGTTATTTTCAGAGGCAGCTAGGTGGCACAGTGAGCAGAGCACCAGCCCTGAAGTCAGGAGGACCTGAGTTCAAATTTGGCCTCTGACACTTGACACACTTACTAGCTGTATGACCTTGGGCAAGTTACTTAACCCAAATTGCCTGGCCTTCCCCCCTCCAACTCCCCAAAAGCATACTATTTTCACTTTTTTGTTTTTTTTTTCTTTCTCATGGTTTTTCTCTTTTGTTCTGATTCTCCTTTCACAACATGACCAATGTGGAAATATGTTTCATTTGATTGCGCATGTATAACCTATATTGTAATTTCTTATCATTTTGGGGAGGTGGGAGGGGAAAGAGGGAGAAAAGTTTGGAACTCAAAATCTTACAAAAAATGAATGTTAGGGGCAGCTAATGCAGTGGATAGAGTACCAGCTCTTGGAGTCAAGAGGACCTGAGTTCAAATTTGGCTTCGAACACTTGACGCTTACTGGTTGTGTGACCCTAGGCAAGTCACTTAACCCCAGTGCCTCACCAAAAAAAAAAAGAAGAAGAATGTTGAAAATTATCTTTATATATAATTGGAAAAAATAAAATACTATTTATGAAAAAAAATTTGTGTTTTGTTTACATGTTTACAGGGATTTCCATTTCTCCAGGATTAATATTTAAAGTCAGCAGCTAGGTGGTGCAGTGAGTAGAGCACCGGCCCTGGAGTCAAGAGGACCTGAGTTCAAATCCGGCCTCAGACTCTTGATACATTTACTAGCTGTGTGACCTTGGGCAAGTTACTTAACCCCAATTGCCCTGCCTTCCCCCCTGCAAAAAAAAAAATAATGTAAAAAAAAAAGTCGGATCTACTGAAAGAAGAGTCATCATCATGTCAACTAATATTTTTATAGCACTTCAAAGTCTACAAAGGTGCTTTACAGGGGAGATGTGGAGTGTGTGTGGGTGTATGGGTGTGTGGGTGTCTGTTTGTCTGTAGGGGGAGTAAACAAATAACAGACAATGCTCCCAAGTGTTGCCTAAACCAGATTAAAATGTAATTGGAAAATGTTTAACAAAATAAATAAAAATACAATGCAATATAATGTTAGTTTGTGATCTTCCAAGTCAATATGCTGCCCACTGGGATCTATTTCTTCTTGAGTTTGGTACCACTGTTTTACATTTTACATTTCCATATTATCTCATTTAAGTCTGATACTAACCCTATAAAGTAGGTATTACAGCTATTCTCTCTCTCTCTCTCTCTCTCTCTCTCTCTCTCTCTCTCTCTCTCTCTCTCTCTCTCTCTCTCTCTCTCTATCTCTCTCTGTCTCTCTCTCTCCAATGAAGAAATTGGATGTTAGAGGTAGGCTTTGAACTCAGGTCTACTACCTTGACTCCAAGTCCAGCATTGATTATACTATGCTGCTTGGCCTATATGAGGGGATTTAAGGGATGCCACAAGGTCCCAACTCTTCAAAAAACAAATCTGTCATAGTACTTAAATTACCAACATTGAATATTTCAATTGGTCATTCAACCAAATTTTTACTGAGTATCTACTATGTACCAGGTATTACGTTCAGCAAGACCGAATTAATCTATTCTTTTCAAAGCCTTGCCTCCCCGCCTCAAGATGGACATATTGCTAACAACACATTGATTTCCATTAGCACATCACCACAGATTATTATTAATTAGATTAACTGTTTGTAAATTATTAAGACCAGAGTCCCCAGGGAAAGAGCCCAGGGTAGATATGTTTTGATGAGGGGAGAAGGGAAAGAACTGTCCCAAGTTTCAGTTGCTCTTGTCACCAAATTCAGATGAGCCCCTGGCAGGTAACTGTCAGAAGATCCTAGGTCTTTGGGGACAGAAGAACGGATAAACTTGGGGGAGGAGGATAGAGATGATAGAGTGAAGACAGACTTCTACTTCAAAAGTTTACCTACAGCCAGCCCTAATATTCACAGAATCATAGATCTAGAATTGGAAGTAGGGGTGTGCGGGAACCCACTGGAGCCAGGCAAAACCAGGTTATGAGAACCAATTGTCAAATTTCAGCATGAGCATTTACACTTCAGAAATCCACAAGGGTTACAAATAAAAGCTAGATTTATAATTTTGCTTATTGTCTGTAGACTTAAGAAAATGATGAAGAAAATGTTAATCACAAAGATTAAATTAAAAGCATGTCATATGTGCAGTTCTTTTTTTTTTTTAAGAGAGCCAATTATAAAACCTTTATAAGTGCATCCCTGACTGGAAGGTACCTCGGAGGCCATATAGTCTGAATCCCTCATTTTACAGAAGAGGCAGCTGAGACTTGGGCAGATGAAGTGATTCACAACGTTCCACAATTAAAAAGTATCATGTGGGATGGAGTAAAACTGAAATGACAACAATCTTTAGCTCCCACAAATCTGGACTGGATTTGAACCAGCATATTAATGGAAAAATGCTCAATACTTCATTACCCACCTCCTGGGTCCTTTAGTCACCGTAATGTATAAATATTTTAGCAGATGACAATACCATTTTATAGTTTGCAGACAGCAATCCACTTGCATTATTAGTGGGCTTTTTGATGCTGTTGTTCTTGTGTTAGACAAGGGAAGTGTGAGACCTTTATTTGTGACAATCTTATTAAAAATATATTGTGCTAAGGATTTGTAGACTATTAGGCGCATAGACCTTTTAAAAAGTGAGACTTCCTGATTGATTTTCCCAGAACATACATATTGTCTAGATTCTTTCCCTTTTCCTATTCATTAAACAAAAGGATGAGGTTTACCCAGTGTCCCTCAGAATTTTTCAAAATCTTGCTGGAAGGTGAGATAAAGGTGATCTCAAAGTTCCTGAGGTTTTTGCACACTCTTAATGGACATTAGAACCAAATCTTATTTTTGTCCTGTTTCAGAGTTCTTTGCAAATTTGGCTCTGTGAAATTCTGTATGTGGAGAATCTCTAGCAATTTTTCTGCTTTAAATCATGATTTCTTCAAAGCAAAGGAGTTCAATTGGAAGTGAAGAGGCCTGTAAAAATGCCTGGAGGCAATGAGTTTGCAAAAAACACAAGGACCCTTTCTTCTTTCATCTCTCTGAATCATTTCCAGGGATTAATATTACTTTCTTTTAAGTACTCCCTGGAACTATATCTCCCGAAGACTTTATTGATATATATACACAGACCCTATTCCCTGAAGAGCCATCGGTCGATTTATGCTGATGCATGCACTTTCACTTTTACGGGTTTGATTTAAATGACAGCTCTTACAAAATGAGTCATTCTTATACAGGCTTTCTAGACAACATATTACAAATGCTTTTCAAAAGTCATTCAATAGGAGCACTTTGGAATCAAGTGCTTTTTGATTAGGTAGTGATTTTTTTGTTCAAACGGAAAGATACTTTCTGTTATCTTGTGTTTTGGAAGTGATGGCAACAATAAAGAAATATATCAAACTGGCATACATGTGGGTGAAATGACCTCAAATACAAATGTGCACAAAATACAATGTTTGCACTGTGGTGCTTGGAGCTTGGAGAAAGCAAAAATTGCCAGTTTCACTAACTTCTCCCAGCTATTTTTAGCATCACCTGAGTTGATCTTCATGGTCTCCTCAACTTAGTTCCACCTAGTCTTTAAGTTTTGATAAGGGTAGTCCACGGAATGATTTAATGGAGCATGATACTAGTCAGAAGGAACTTTGGAGCATAACTCAGATGAAGTTTGCACTACCTATTTAAACTGTCCAAAGGTGTCTTTAGCTAACAAATTGGGTATGCATGGAGTTTATATCACAAAAGGCTAAAGATGGACCTTGGGATATAAGCTAAAGACCTGGTAAACACCTTCCCCAGTGGAAAGAAGCCACATAGTTCATGAAGACCTGCTGGTGACAGCAAAGAAAAGCAGCAACTCAGTGAAGAAGCCACATGGCAATGATTTGCTGGCTCCACTTAATTGTCTAATTGATCCTTCTAAAACCCAAGTCTGACCACGCCATCCTGCCCTGTTCAGTCAACTTCAGTGGTTCCCTATCATTTCCAGGATCAAATATAAAAATCATTGTTTAATCTTTTAAATGCCTTCATACCCTGGCCCCTTCCTACCTTATTCTACCTCCATTTACAATTTGATCCAATGGCACTGGACTCCTTGCTATTTCTGGCACAAGACACTCCGTCTCCTGTCTTGGTGCATTTTCACTGACTGTCCCCCATGCCTGGGAATCTCTCCCTTCTCATCTTAGCCTGCATTCCATGGCTTCTCTCAAGTCTCAACTATAGTCCCACTTTCTGTAAGATTTCCAAGGCCTCACTAAACTTAGTGACTTCCCTCTATCAATTATCTCAGGTTTTCCTGTATAAATCTTGTTTGTACATAGTTGTTTGCATGCAGTCTCCCCCATTAGATTGTGAGTTCCTTGAGAACAGGAACTATTTTTTTTTCACTATATATCCTCAGTGCTCAGCATATAGTGCCTGGTGCATAGCTGATATTTGATAAATATGTATTGATTTGACTTGATTTAATGAGGTTCTTGGGCCCTTTTGAACATCTTGTTGTAATATAATCATTTTGCATTGGTTAGGCTTCTGTAAAAGATGTGATAATCGGAATCTTTATCCGTTTCCCATTTTTCAACATGAACACTCTGAATAGTCATTTTGGAGCTGATACAATTTCATCTACTGCCATTGTATCTTGATCCTTTCTGCTAATTTGGTGATGATTTTAAATTTTGTTTTAACTAGTCAATGGCCTGACTATGCAGACTACTGATTCAGAAATGATTCCCACATCGATAATTGGAGTTTTTTTTTGTCTTCTAAGATATACTTTTCTTTGTCATTTTTACAGTATCATTTTGAAGAATGTATTTATGACATGCCTAATGAAGTGAAAAAGGCTTAGGATTAAGAAGTGAAAGAGTCCGAAGATTTATAGGCTACTTAAAAGCCTCATACCTGGATTTTCTTTGTCAGTGACCATGTGGGAGGCTAACCATTTGTGACAGCAGCCTTGAGAGAGGCAGGACTTTTAACAGAAGAAAGGCAGAGCCATACTGAGGAAAGTGAGGGAGTGAAACCAAGTGAAACCAAACAAACTGGATTAAGAGAAGTCTCATGCCTCAGATGGCTAATAGCATGCTAAGAGATATTAGAACATGCAGACTCCAGAGGAAAGGGGATGGGTCATAAAATGGGCTCTGAATTGAAGTTGGGATCTGTGAGAAAAGCACAAGAGTGCCTTTATTAATTGTTATGATTTTCTGGAAGTTTTGTACCAAATCTCTGGAGAAGGAAATAGAGCTAAATGCATCTTCTTTATTATTTTCTAAGGTTTCAGATGCAAGTTCTTTCTCTGTTGCTTACTATCAAGTAAACCTGTTCTATGTTTAATGTCCTTGGTAACCTGATGCTTGCAAGGGAGTTGAAGGCCTTTTGTGACAGGATCCTAATTCTGCTGTTCATGGCAGAAATCATAGTTGGGAGCATAAACCATAAAGATTTCCACTATCACTCTGCTCAAATTGAAACTGGTCCACCTTTCAGAGTTCAGGGTTTAGTATTCATGTTAGATTAATAATATTGACAGCTCCTCATTTGTGTAAAGCACTTTTCCTACAACAATCTTCATGATATTTTGTTTTGCAATTTTCTAAGAACCAAAATGCACCATAGTATATGCTGTGTATTTGTTGATATCTGATCCACTACTAGCTTGTAAACACCATGAAGGCATGAACCATGTCTGGTCCAAATTTTATGTTTCTGGGAATAGACTTGAACACAGAATTAAATAAGCAGAATGATATTTACAACTGCAAAAGTGTAAATAGAAAGAACAATAAAGTGACATGGAATGGCTCTGGAGTTTTGCCCTGGAGAAGAGTTCAGAGAGTACACTTCTGTCTTCTTATTGGAGAAATGGGGGATTATGAGAATGGACGTTGCATATGCTGCCAGACAAGGTCCATATGTCAGTTCATTTTCTGCACATAAGGAATGCACTTCATCCTCATTTCCATCTCATTGAATTCCTTGCTTCCAGCATTTTTTCCTTTCAAGAAGTTCCAATTTTGGTGGCATGGTCACTATATTGGAGAGGGATACCCCATTTTTAACTATATGTTAAGTCCATTATCAAAGAGGCATTGTCATGAAGCTGAAAACAGTTATGGGAGCAGAGAAGGGAAAATCCTGATCCAGTGTTTGATCATGAAAAGCATTTGTAACAAGCTCAAGACAAACACATTAAACTCTTGCTGTCTGTTCACACAAGATTAACTATGGTGACTCTTGTACCATACTTAATCATCTTTTCTTAGATGCTTAAGAGAAGCCTATGTGAATTTGGAAACAGGAAAACAGAAACCAACAACACTTCTTTTCACTTCTACTTCACTAAAAATGTGGCTTAACAAATGCAATTAGATTATGGGTACAATTCACTTTTATAAAAAGTGAAACTGTCCATTAGGTATTAGGAAAAATTAAAACTGTCTTTGTACTTTCCAATCTCCAATATACAAAATTGCTATTTTTCCACAATTCATGTAGGAAAAAAAAAAGGTGATGGACGTATGTGAGCGTAATCAGAGAAATAAGACATATATAAATGTAGGAAAAGCAGCAAGTACTTCCAATAGCCCTTTCCAGGGCACTACCCTCTCTCCCATACTCCAAGTGCTTGGAGACCCATAGCTGTTTTTGTATAGCTGTAGAAATGTTTGTTTAGGAAACAGAGGGCAAGACAGAGGTCAGAGGAGAACAAAGAGGAGAAAAATGAGGAGAGAGAGAAAGGGAGAGGAAGGAGGAAGAAAAGCTATGATTCCATGTTCTGTATTCCTAAGTGGTCCCCCTGCATTTCTATTTAGTAGTTGTATTCTCTCAAGAGAAGTATTGTGTTCTCTATTGTGCTATGCTAAATATCTACTAAGGCATAGAGAACCATCAAGAGTTAGGCAATGATATCCTTGTGTCAAAATATTAGCAACAACTACGTCCTTAACACAATCGGAACCCTTCCTTCCTTCTTTTGGATATGCCTGTGTCATCATTTACTGAATCCTGGCAATCAGAAGTCAAGAAACATTGACAACTAGGAATCCTGGGATCTGGGTGTGAGTCTGAGTTGATACTTATCTGCTACATTACTGTGTAGTAGTCATTTAACCTCTGTAAGTCTCATGTTTCGTTTCTTATCTGGAAAATTGAGCCAATAATATTTGCACTTCCTACACCACAAGATTAAGTAAAAGTGTTTTGTAAAGTATAAGACATAAGATGAATATTAACTTTTATTATCATGCCAGACTGTAGTTCTGGTCATTCAAAGTCTAATAAAGTTATATCTCCTTTCTCATTACCCTGGTAACAAAATAGAAAGAGGGAGACAGAAACTGCAGATATGGAGGTAGTAATCTATGCTGGTATCTTCTTGTTCCATTTGCCATTTTGGTCTCAATCATTTGTTTGAATAGGTTAAGTCGGAGCTGTTGTAATTGTAATTGTAGTTGCTTTCTTATCCACATCTTTAGGCTTTCTTCTAATTTGGTGTTGATTTTTATCTTTGCTCTAGCAAGTCAATGACCTTACATCCCACAGAAAACCAATTTAGAAATGACTCCCACATTCTTGATGATAGAGTCAATTTCATTTCTATATTATTCAGTGTTTGCCATGTCCAGTGCCTGCCGTCTCTGTTCCTGAAGGAAGTATTTATGAGATACACAGGCTAGAACTTTCTGGGTACCCTACAAGCCTTTGGCCTCTTTTGTTTTTTAATATTGAGCTATATTTTTCACTATTCTCCCTTATTCCCACCCTTGCATTGCAATCACTGAAGCTTAAGACAAATTTTGACTTAATTGAGATTAGAAGACCTTACTGAGTTCTTAATTGAATTTCCCTCATCTTTTGCAACAGTTACTGGTGAATAAATCATAACTATCCTCATGGTTGTTACAATGCTCGTTGGAGTGTAAGGGTGTGTTCAGGAGGACTAGCACCTCTGGTGTAAGAGCTTGCTGAGCCCTTTTTCAGGGCTGCTCATCCACCTTTGGTGTCCACCTGTCACCTAATTCTCATCTGTGGTTCCAAGAAGGTGTAGCATGCACAGCGGCCACACCCAGGTTAAACCATCCAGCAGATGGGCTAAACCAGGGTAACTGACAGGTCCCAAACTTGTTGGTGAATTAAGGGACTATTTACCCCAAGCCTGTGAAGCCTTTCCCTGGTAGAATGGGCAAATGAGAACAATTCGTTTCAATAGCCATGAAGGTGGCTAAAGCGGGTTCTGTAGAGTACTTGGAACTTGGTCAGGCATTGAAGATGCCACGGTCATCTACTACATCCTGGGCCATCATGGCTTTTGTCCTGCCACTGGACTTTAATGACTCAGGAAGAGAAAGTGAGGTTGCTGACTTTGTGCACCTTTGCCTGACTTAAATCCAGTTTACAGGCAAGTCAAGACAACATCTTTGATGTCATTCGTCCTTTTCAAAAATGAAGGACAAACAACAACAACATTTGCTTAGGTTCTTTATGAGCATTGAAAAGTGAGATGACCAAAGTTCCCAGGAAATCATATTTCTTTTTGTCTTTGGGTATACATAGGTCTTCCACCTTCAAAATATGAGTTCTTTGAGAACAAGGAGTGAATTGCTTTTCTATTTGCATCCCCAGCACTTAGCATAGTACTTTTGCACAGAGTAAGCCCTTAATAAATGCTTTTTCATTCATTTATTAATTTGATGAACCCAACTCTGCCAATTTTTGCATTTGCCTCCCCGCAGAGAGCCTATGAATCATCCCTCCATTTAACTACAACTTATTTATACTTGGGGGATTCCTTTATAGTGCAGATGCCAATATTGCTATGGTTCAGTTCCCTCTACTAGAAGAAACACAAATATGTGGACCTCTTGGTTCATGTGGAAATTCATATCAATATCACATGTAGAATATGTACAATTAAATTAGTTTTTTAAGGAAAATCTAAACATTATGTGACTTTTTTCACTTTTTGCCATATCTAATTTTTTTAAAATTAAAAAAGAAGAAAAACAAAACCCTTATAACATATGTGCATGGTCAAGCAAAACAAATTCCTACATTGGCCATGTTCACAAAATGTGTGCTTCAATCTGCCTCCTGAGTCCATCATGCTTCTGTCAGGAGATTTGCTTTTTGTCTCTCTCTCGTTCCATTTCAATCATCGTAAGAGCTGAAGATGGCCACAAAAGAGTGGGGGCCATTTTACCATTTTCTTTGTTTTGTGGGTTGCCATGAATGGTGATGTGATTCTCCATGGTTAGCTAGGCTGGTCCTCAGACTGAAGTCATAGTCTTTTGCTGGGACTATCCTTGAAGACTTTTCAAGATATCAGAATCTGCAAAGGGCTGATTCTTTGCTGGCTTAGCCTTCTAGAACCCAGGATTGTCTTCATACCACAATAAAGTAGTCGAATAGGATTTTTGTGAATAGGATTACATAGTACCTACATAATATTCCAATGAAAGTGAGTTATGTGCAAATGTAAATGTTTTTGTTTCTAAAAATATAAAATATATTTTATCATACACGTTTTAAGCAAAAAAAAAAATTCATTGAACAGTAAAAATAAAAGAAATTCAAGGTTAAGCCCATAAATTCCTCAGCAATTTTCCATTCAACAAATATTTGCAAAGTGTTTGTGTGTGCTCATGTAGGTTATGTGTGTCCACATGGGTTTGTCTAAATGCAGCTTAAAGGTAAATATGAATCTCATGCACCTCTCCCAGCAGAGGCTCTGATTCCTGTTTGGATGGAACAGGAGACTGGTGTCAAGAGATTGATCCTACTCTGCTCTCCTCAGAGACAGGATACCAGACTAGAACTACATATATATTAGCAACCCTAAATATTGCTAGCCTAGCGGAAATGATTTTTAGGTTCAAACCATTCTACTGATTGCTGTTAGTTGATATTGCCCCAGGCTATATTGAATGGCTTGACTCCCTTCCCACCAAATGTCGGTTACACAAAGACCATTATAACAGTGAATAGAAAATAACATTTAATCAAATTGTCAGCAAACAGGAATCAGACAAAATCATACAGACTAGAATATACCAGACAATGCACAGAGTGGATGAGGTCTACCATTGGGGCCAAATATCTCAGCTCATCTGAGAAAGTCTCCATTGTCATCCCAGGGGAAATTCCTCAAAGTTTCTAGTTTGGTGAGGTAGGTGAAAGTCAAAGATATGCTTGAAATGCCATCCTCTACATATTGGCTTCTTTCCAAAGTCTTTCCTTTCAGAGACCTCTCTCTGAAGAAAGCCTGGAACCATTGGTGTTCTCTTTTAAAACCAGAAGGCTGAAAAAAACAGGATTATTCCTGTCTTAAGTTCCCAACCCAACTTTGTCCCTCATATAAATATGGAGTGTTGAGTAATCATTTTCTCCTCAAAAAGAAGGATTTTATGCAAATGTCCAGACTTGAACTCCAGATTACATTTTTGTAGAGGATCTGCCTTATACATTGCACTGAGAGATATATAAAGACATTTCAGGCCTAGTCCCTGTCTTCAAGAATCCTACAATCTGGTCAAAGAAATAACACACACACACACACACACACACACACACACACACACACACACACACACACACACAAACTATTAATACAGGGTAGTACAGGAGAATTTATATGGCATAATATAATATTCTAGGCTGGTATCAGGGAGACCTAAGTTTTCATTTTGCCTTTCACACTTACTGGCTGTGTGGCCATAGGCAAGCCCTTTTAATTTAACCTCTCTGAGCCTCAGTTTCCTTACTTGGTGAAAATGGGGATAAGGACTTCTATCTAATCTCATAAAGCTGTTGAGAAGCTCTGAGAGATAATGTGCATAAAGTGCTTTATGAACTTTAAAGTGCTATAAAATATCAATTATTATTGTGGTCAGTGACAAATTTGTGGTTTGGCTTATAGGACTAAATTTGGAGATGACAACTAAGTATTATTTGAAATTAAGTATTACTAATCACTGGTGTGTAAAATATCAAATTCAAATAAAGATCTGTCATTTGACATGCCCCGCTTTTTTCAGAGTACTAGCCTTCTCTCCAACTCACAAGCAATGTATCTGCTTTCTTAGTAATTTCAAAAACCTAATTATAGCCAAAGGAGGCATATATTTGACTTGGGAAAGATTTACTGTCCACTACTCAGCCTCTCCATTTCTTCATTCTTTCCTGGCTTCATAAGGTTTACTGACACAACTCATGTAACCATAACAAGAGAAGTTGGCTGATTAAGTTGGATAATATATACTTTCGTTCAATAAACAGTTAAGATCTCTCAGGCGCAGCTATAGCAAAGTTCATTATTTTGAGTCAGCTTTATAACCCTAATAATGCTGACATAGAGGAAACAGTCTTCAAAACTGCAGTCATCTCTGATGACAAATATCATCAGAGAAATGAATGGATGGAAAAAGATAGAGGCTAGTCATGTAGCAAGAATTAGGGACAACTCACGGACAATGTTCATGCTCCACTGATATCCATATAATATCTAGATATGGCATAGAAAATACTGCACTAACTTGGAAACAGGAAGACCAGTGTTCAAATCTTGCCTCAGACACTTACTAATTGTGTGATCCTAGGCAAATCACTCAACCTCTGTGTTTCAGTTTCTCATTTTTAATATGAAAAGTTTGGATTTGATGGCCTCTAAGGTCCTTTCTCACTCTCAACCTATGATGCTAGTGGAAGGACCCCAGCTGGATGGTTAGACCTCTTTCTGAGTATTTATTTTTGAGGAAGTAGACATGAATTACAAATCATAAAAATGAGTAGACAGGTTGCAATCTGCCCTATTGAAAGGTGTACAGTAAAGTATAGTCTCACAGATCTGCCAAAGCAACATTTATAGTATCAATGAGCCAAAGAACCACCATCTTCATTTTCAGTGAATATTGACTCAGTTCCCAAAGTTTGCTGGAAACTACAAAATAGTCACAATCTCTAACATGCAAAAGTATGGCAGGGCCCCCAAAATTGTAACTTCTACAATGTTTTCCATAATGTCAGGCCTCTATAGTTCTATATAGTATGTGTATAAGGATTTATTTCTGAGTGACATCAACATTCCTTCAAGAAGACGAAGAAGAAAAACTCTAAAAGAATAAGGCCTTCCTTGAATACTTCTATATCACACAATTGGAAAAAGAAGAGGAACACATTGCTGGTAAAGCTATGAGATGCAATTTGGAATTATGTAAATAAAGTGACTAAAATATCTATACTCTTTGAACCAGAGACTCCATTACTGGAGGTATACAAGGAAATCAAATCGATAAGAATAAAGTCTTCTTATACACGAAAATATTTATAGCAGCACGTTTTGTTATAGCAAAAAATTGGAAACAAAGTGATGCCCATTGATTGAGGAATGGCTAAATAAATCACGGTACATGGATGTAATGGAATATTACTGTGCTATAAGAAATTATGCATGTGATGAATACAGAGAACCATGGAAAGGTCTACATTAACTGATGTAGAGGGAAATAAGTTGAGCCAAGCAACTACAACTAAGCAAATGGAAAGAATGAACCACCAAAAATCAAAAGCAAATAACAAAATTATAAAGATTAAGCAGGACTTGAATGAAAAGATACGAGAGGACACCCCCAACCCACACATTTGTGGAGGTAAGAGGTCCATAGGTGTTGCACACTGCATATGTTTTTGGACTTTTTTCCATGTAATGATCAGTTATGCTGATTTTTTTCCTCTAAAAAATGTTATTTGTTGTATGGGATAGTTGTCTGGGAGAGGGAGAGAGAAGAGGAGGGATACTGGAGAGAACTATGATGATGTAAGAAACAGAAGGCATCAATAAAAACTTATTTAAAAAAAAGAAGAGGAAAAGGTACCTCTCAAAGATCTAGTCAGCAAAACCTCTGTATCTCTATGCAAGATGGTCCTGTGGCCATTAAGTCATGCACCATAAGGATCTTTATACAACTTTATTGTCATTAGGCTGTTTTCTGTTCATTGTATTATACATAAACATAAAGGACCTAGCTAGTGTTCCTTAACATTAATAACTACATTATTGTTGTATGCATATGCTCACCCATGTATAAAAGAGATACTTATTTCCATTTTATGAGGCTCCCCAGCTGCTCTCAAACTGCACAGCAGCGCTCTGTGACGCAGCGAGGTACCAGTGCCAGCCATCGATGGAATTCAAGGCTCCCCAGCCACCATTTCTGTTTATCTGAAAAAATGAGAAGGATTCTAAAAACAAGACCTTGGAAATATTTTAAAATCAGACCAGGTCAGTACCTTGTCATAATGGAGCAAATAAGTTTAACTGAGCTATTTCTAGTTTGGTTTGGCTCTTAGCACTTAAAATTATGCACCTAGCATGACACCATTTCATCTCTATTACATTGTTTTGATACTTCTATATAGGCAGGCATTGACTTAATTCTCATATTTTTCCAAAGCTCTATAAAGACAAAGGGGCAGTTAGGTGGCACAGTAGATAGAGAACCAAGCCTGGCGTCAAGAAGACCTGAGGTCAAATCCAGCTTCAGACATTTGCTAGCTGTGTGACCTTTGGCAAGTCACTTAGCTCTGTTTGCCTCAGTTTCCTCATCTGTAAAATAAACTGGAGAAGAAAAAGGCAAGCCATTCTTAGATCTTTGCCAAGAAAATCCCAATAAAGAGTCATGAAGAGTTGGACATGACTGAAACATGTCTTCCTTCCCACCTTCCTACATCTCCGTTGCTATCTCAGGAACTAGAGATGCTGGTTGATGCTGTTAGGAACCAATGTCTAGGAGAACCTTCCTCCACCCCTCACCTTCTCTCACAGGTACACAATTAACTAAAAAGTATACCAAATTTAAACTCTAATCCTTTCCCTTCCTACCCCACCCCCATGTTTATTTGTGCTTATTTTTTTTTAAGTATTCAACTTGGTAGTGAAAAATGTAGCCTTAAACCTCTCTTCTACAAGGTGTCCCCCACGCATATGCTATTTTTATTAAGTTGCTGTTTGTTTTAGTTTTGTCTAGGAGTCAGTGAGGTCTGGTAGAAAGAGCACTGGTGCTGGAATCAAGAAAGCTTGGGTTCAAATTCAATGACACAGTGGAAAAGGCAATGGTCCTGTAGGCAAGAGGAGCTGAGTTCAAATCCTGTCTCTGACACCACCTGTGTGATCTTGAGCAAATGATTTCAATTCTCTGGACCTCAGTGCTTTGATCTTTATGAAAGGGGTAGGGTTAAAACATATTTGTGGGAGGCAGTATGGCATAGTGGATAGTGAGTGGAACTTCAAGCCAGAAAGATCTAGGTTCAAGTCCTACCTTACGCATTGGCTATATCACCCTGGGCAAGTCTCTAGGCAATTCTCTAAGACTCTAAGTTGCCAAAAAGTGCTAATTGGTAGAGGGAGTTTCCTATACTGATAAAACCACACGTCTGGTCCCTATCCCTATTTCCCACATTTAAGTTCCTTCCAAACCAAAATGCTGTGAGTTCTCAGAGAAAAGAGACTATTTATCCTATACTATATATGTACACACACACACACATACAATATACACATATGTACACATATGCATACATATATATGTATATTCCATCTTTGTGTGAGGGTGAGGTCAAAATATGCTTGTGAAAGGCAGAGTGGCCTAATGGATAGTGAATTGACCTTGAAGCCAGAAAGACTGCAGATCTACCTTGGACACTGACTATGTGACCCTAGACAAGCCCCTTAATCTCTCGGTGCTCTAGGCAACTCTCTATATGATACAGAAAAGGCACCAACCTACATTGGTAGAGGGGTTTTCCTCACCAGGGAGTTCCCCATGTCAGTGAAATCATAGTTCCAGCCCCTCTCTCTGTTTCTCATACTTAAATCCCTTCCAGCCCTGAAATGCTTTGAGCTCTTTGAGAATATTTTTTTCTATATCCCTGTATCCCTGTAGTACTTAGCATTTGACCTCAATAAATATTCATTAAATAAATGAATACACTATAATTTAAATACTCATGCCCAAAATGCATAATTACTCTTATTCTTTTTTGCTTTTGTAGACAGCAAAACATGGTGAGGGCATTTTAGAATCATAGATGGTCAGAACTGGAAAGTACCTCAAAAGTCATCTAGTCTAATTCCCTGATTTGTCGGTGGAAAAAATGGAAGGTCAGAGAGGGGTCACTCTGTGGCCAAGCTGGACGTAGATCCTTGATTCAGAGTCCCATTTCTGTTCTGTCCCCTCTATATCACATCAACTCCATAGACACTCCTTAAACCCAACCTCCACATCTAAATTCTGGCATGCTTCTCTAAAATATTTGTGCTTGACTTTTACAGCTTCATTTGCCTTCGAGGGACTTGGGTTACTCTCATGGTACTTTGTTACGGGCTCCTGAAGCCTCGCAACTATACTCGGGGTTCCCCCCAAGCCCCAGGCCTTTGCCTAGCAAAGGACCTGATCTCCCGGACAATGAATGGGGTGGGAGCCGAAAGATGATGAATGACTCCATTTATTATTTCAGCAAGCAGCACTTTTATATCTTTAGTGACGTAGGTACATTCTTTGGTTACGTGGGTGAAGGACAGGTAAAAATCAATACACCTGGGCACTAGAACTGCCCTGACTCTGCCTACTCTCCTCCCCTTCTCTTCCCGCGCTTCCCCGCGGTCAGGCAGTCCAGGCAAAGAACAGGAAACTCCACGTGCTCTGGCAAGCCCAGACAGAGAGCCGGAAGTTCCATGTGGTCAGGCAGGTCTGGGCAAAGACCTGGAATTGCTAGGGAGGCAACAAAGGCGAGACCCCTCCTCCTGGCTCCACCCATATCTCAGAGGCCTGAGTTTATCTCAGCAGGCCCCTGGGCCTGGAGGTCCGAGGAGGACAGGGCTCAGCTCTAACTTGGCCCGCAACAGTACTTCCTTCATTAGGAGCTTCTAAAGGCACAAGAATGAGAACTAAACTGAGGGAAGCATTACTGGTCAATGGGAAAAGATCTGATACCCTGGGCTATACAGGATGCTAGGAGAGTTGAGGCCTTCAGGTAGGCAAATAACACATGCATCCATGATGTTTTCTACCAGGACAGTGCTTTCTGCTGTGCCTTATTATTGTTTATTTTCCACAGGCAAGCCTTAAAAGACTGTGAGTAATGTCAACTACTTTCGTTAATTGTTTCCCAAGATCTATGTTAATTTGATACTTGAAAATTCTTCCTGCTCCCAGTAAGGAAGGCATCATTTCCATATGCTACTTGAGATATCCTGGCAACAGAGAGGAAAAAAGCAAACAGCATTCTGGTGTTTGAGAAGTGAATGGTTTATCGATGAGAGCTCTAAACAAAGCACCATTTTGTCTAGTCTCTGACATCGAGCCAGGCAGCACTCTGTTGTGGCCATCAATTGAATTTGACAAGTACTAAGCCGGTGCAAGGCACGGGGGGATGCTGGGTACACAAAAGCCAAAAACATAAATAGTCCCTCTCCTCTAGGAGTTTGAATTCAATTAGATTTCTGATCTTAGTTCTACCCATCGCCTCCCAGAAATGGAAGGGTCCTCAGAGATCTAACCTTAATATTTTATAGAAGAGGAAGCTGGGGCCCAGAAGAATGAAGTGACTGACCCAAGATGAAACAGCTAAGAAATATGAAAGTCAAGTTTGGTTGTTCTTTTATTAATACCACACTACCTTCTCAATTTTGAGAGGATTCTGTGATGCTGGCAAAGAAGTTGCTTTTTTTGGGGGGGGGGCAGGGAGTGGTTTGTATATTCTAATAAGATTATGGTTTTCTCCAATTTCTCATTCCTTTGTCCATTATCTGTAATAATGAGATGGCTAACATTTATATAGCATTCTGAGATTTGTAAAGCACTTTACCTGAGTTTCCTTTGATCCTTACAACAACTCTCTGAGGTAGGCACTATAATTAGCATCCCACCCCTTTTTATAGCTGAGGAAACTAAGTCTGACTGAGGTGGACTGACTTGTCCAAGGCCCAACAATTAGAGTTTGAGGCATATTTTGATTCAGGTCTTCCTGATTCCAAGTTCATACCCTTTCCAGTAGGCAACCTAGCTGCCCCGATGCTCTTCTAGAGGACTAGAAAAGCAGTGGGGTCAGAGCCATTTGATGGAAGTCTCCTCCTTTGGGCTTAAGCCACATGTCAAGGAAAACTCAATTAGGATAAAAAGATAATTCATTTAAAGGTGGAAGGAACCTTAGATTTGCCCAATTCAACCCTCAAATTCTGCAGATAAGGAAATAGGACATCCAAAGAAGTTATGTGATTTGTCAAAGGTCACACAAAGAGTATCAGAGCTGGAGTTTGAACTCAAAGTCTTACTCCAAATCTAGCATTCTTCTCACTGCACCACGATTGTTCATTTTCATGTTTTGTTTCTCAGAGAAAGTCCAAGATGGCCCATTTTTTTTTGTGAGGGCCCTCCATCTGGCAGTGATCTTTCCCTCTTTCAAAATCCTGGCACTCTTTGGAGAGGAAGTGCAGCTCCTTGTTCTAAAAATTACAATTAAAATTGTACCACTGGGAGACCTTGAGACAATATGCACATATTCTGTAAATATTGAGACAACTTGTTGTTTACTATCCTATAGCATTCCCTAAAGCAGGCATTTAATACACAATAACCTGCTAGAGTGATTTTATAGCATATAAGCAGTTTTATCTGGTCTGTTTCTCAATATGGTTGGGACTGCAATGGCCTAATCAATACTCCATGAAGATAGCTTTTAAATGAACAAATACCAACATCTCACACTGTATAACAACATAAGGTTAAAATGAGTACATGATTTAGACTTAAAGAGTGATACCATAAGAAAATTAGGGGATTGTTGGAATAGTTTACCTGCCAGATCTATGGAGAAGGGCAGAATTTAAGACCAAACAAGAAACAGAGAGCATTATGAAACATAAAATGGATAATTTTGATTATATTAAATGAAAAGGTTTTACACAAACAAAACCAATGCAACCAAAATTAAAAGGAAGCAGAAAACTAGAGGGAAAAAAATTACAGCAAGTATTTCTGATAAAGGTATCATTTCTCAAACACATAGAGAAATAAGTAAAATTTATAAGAATACAAGTCATCCTCCAAATGACAAATGGTAAAAGGATATGAACAGGCAGTTTTCAGACAAAGAAATCAAAGCTATCTGAAAAAATGTTTTAAATCACTATTGATTAGAGAAATTGTAATACCAATTAAGTTGGATGTCTTTGATTGAGTCTTACTAGGTGGTAAACCCCAGGCCCAAACCCCTATCTACTAGGTGCTAAGCCTATGTGGGCGTGAAGCCCTCAGGGTCCTAAGGAGAGTTGCTAAGACCAGAGCCTGAGTTCTGGTCGCTCAGATGATGTTTGATGATGGCTAAAGAGTGTATAAAAAGAGAGAAGAGAACTATTTGCTAGGGCTCTCACTCTTGAAGGTCTGTTGATGTGAAGACTCTGAGCAGCTGTAGTTAAGAGCCCTCCAGCTTGTAAACCCAGATGTCTGGACTTTGTTAAACTCTGGTAACTATGCATTGAGATTTGAATCAGACAAGGTCTGTCTGTTGATGTTTGTAATTTGTATTTGCTCTGAAGTTCAGGATGCTGGCTTTTTCCCCAAGCTAAGTGAATGATATTTGTATGCTGGATTAAAGTAAGATTGTTAATCCCTTAATGTTGCTTTCCTTAGTAAAGCAGATCAAAAAAACTGTGCTGGCAGCTTTCTATGTGCTGTTTGTTGGTGGGTCTTAGACCCCTTCAGCAGCTGCTAGCAAATTGTTGCAACAGAAATGCAAGTTAAAACAATTCTTATTCTTTTCACATCTATCAGATTGGCTAATATGACAGAAAAAATAATAAGTGTTGGAGGGGGTGTGGGAAAACTGGGACACTAATACACTGTTGGTAGAGTTATGAACTGATCCAACCATTTTGGAGAGCAATTTGGAATTATGCCCAAAGGGCTATAAAACTGTGCATACCCTTTGATCCAGCAATATCACTACTAGGTCTGTATCCCAAAGAGATTTTCTTTTTTTAAAGGGGAAAATGCCTATTTATAGAAAAATATTTATAGCTGTTCTTTTTGTGGTGGCCCAGAACTGGAAATTGAGGGAATATCCATCAATTAGGGAATGGCTAAACAAGTTGTGGTATATGATTGTAATGGAATATTATTGTGCTATAAGAAATGCTGAGCAGGATGATTTCAGAAAAACCTGTAAAGACTTACATGAAGAGATGCAGAGTGAAGTGAGCAGAAGCAGGAGAACATTATTCACGGTAATAGTAATATTATTTTTTATTTTATATTTTTATTCTATTTTTCATATTTTATTATTTAATATTTTTAGTTTTTAACATTGATTTCCACAAGATTTTGAGTTACAAATTTTCTCCCCATTTCTACCTTCCCCCCCCACTCCAAGATGGCATATATTCTGATTGCTCCTTTCCCCAGTCTGCCCTCCCTTCTGTCACCCCACTCTGCCCCCCATCCCCTTTCCCCTTTCTTGTAGGGCAAGATAGATTTCTATACCTCATTGCCTGTATATCTTATTTCCCAGCTGCATGCAAAAACAACTTTTTTTTGAGCATCCACTTTTAGAGCTTTGAGTTCCAAATTCTCTCCCCTCTTCCCTCCCCACCCACCCTCCCTAAGAAGGCAAGCAATTCAACATAGGCCACATGTGTATCATTATGCAAAACATTTCCACAATAATCATGCTGTGAAAGACTAACTATATTTACCTCCTTCCTATCCTGTTCCCCTTTATTCAGTTTTCTCCCTTGACCCTGTCCCTTTTCAAAAGTGTTTGTTTTTGATTATCTCCTCCCCCAATCTGCCCTCCATTCTATCGTCCCCCTTTTCTTATTCCCTTCACCCTACTTTCCTGTGGGGTAAGATACCCAATTGAGTGTTATTCCCTCCTCAAGTCAAATCTGATGAGAGCAATATTCACTCATTTCCCCTCACCTGCCCCCTCTTCCCTTCCAACAGAATGGCTTTTTCTGGCCACCTTTATGTGAGATCTTTTACCCCATTCTATTTCTTCCTTTCTCCCTCTCTCAATATATTCCTCTCTCACCCCTTAATTTAATTTAATTTAATTTTTTAGATATCATCCCTTCATATTCAACTCACCCTGTGCCCTCTGTATATATATATGCATATTCCTTTCAACTACCCTAATACTGAGAAAGGTCTCATGAATTACAAACATCATCTTTCCATGTAGGAATGCAAACAAAACAGTTCAACTTTAGTAAGTCCCTTATGATTTCTCTTTCTTGTTTACCTTTTCATGCTTCTCTTGATTCTTGTGTTTCGAAGTCAAATTTTCCATTCAGCTCTGGTCTTTTCATTGAGAAAGCTTGAAAGTCTTCTATTTTATTGAAAATCCATATTTTGCCTTGGAGCATGATACTCAGTTTTTCTGGGCAGGTGATTCTTGGTTTTAATCCTAGCTCCTTTGACCTCTGGAATATCATATTCCAAGCCCTTCAATCCCTTAATGTAGAAGCTAGATCTTGTGTTATCCTGATTGTGTTTCCACAATACTCCAATTGTTTCTTTCTGGCTACTTGCAGTATTTTCTCCTTGATCTGGGAGCTCTGGAATTTGGCGACAATATTCCTAGGAGTTTTCTTTTGGGGATCTTTCTCAGGAGGCGATCAGTGGATTCTTTCAATTTCTATTTTACCCTCTGATTCTAGAATATCAGGGAAATTTTCCTTGATAATTTCTTGAAAGATGATATCTAGGCTCTTTTTTTGATCATAGCTTTCAGGTAGTCCAATAATTTTTAAATTATCTCTGCTGGATCTATTTTCTAGGTCAGTGGTTTTTCCAATGAGATATTTCACATTGTCTTCTATTTTTCATTCCTTTGGTTCTGTTTTATAATATCTTGATTTCTCATGAAGGCACTGGCTTCCACTTGCTGTAATCTAATTTTTAAGGTGGTATTTTCTTCAGTGGTCTTTTGCATTTCCTTTTCCATTTGGCCAATTCTGCCTTTCAAGACATTCTTCTCCTCATTGGCTTTTTGGAGCTCTTTTGCCATTTGAGTTAGTCTATTTTTTAAAGTGTTGTTTTCTTCAATATTTTTTTCAGTATTTTTTTGGGTCTCCTTTAGCAAGTCATTGACTTGTTTTTCATGATTTTCTTGCATCACTCTCATTTCTCTTCCCATTTTTTCCTCTAATTCTCTAACTTGCTTTTCCAAATCCTTTTTGAGCTCTTCCATGGCCTGAGACCAATTCATATTTTTCTTGGAGGCTTTTGATGTCAGCTCTTTGACTTTGTTGACTTCTTCTGGCTGTATGTTCTGGTCTTCTTTGTCACCAAAAAAAGATTCTATAGTCTGAGTCCATTTTCACTGCCTGTTCATGTTGCCAGCCAACTACTTGACCCTTGAGCTTTTTGTCAGGGTATAACTGCTTGTAGAGTAGAGAGTACTTTGTCCCAAGCTTTAGGGGCCTTGCACTGCTGTTTTCAGAGCTACTTCTACTCCACAGTCACTGCAAGCTCTGCCACGCCAGTGCTCTTCCAACCCCAAGAACTGCCAACCAGGACTGCGACCTAGATCCAAGTAGGGCAAAGCAAGATAACCCTGCCTCTGCACCAGCAAAGCAATCCTTGCACTCCCCGCTCTAATCCTCAGCTTGATTCCTCCCACTGGGTGGACCTGGGGCTGGAAGCAATCACAGCTGGAGCTCTGGAAGCAGCTGCAGGAGCTGCCTGATGCTGCTGCTGCTGCACCACCTCCACCCCCTCCCAGGGCTAGGGGCGGACTGCTCTCACCCATATCATGCAGTTTTCCCACTAACCTTCTCCATTGTCTTTGGCATTTGTAGGTTGAGAAGTCTGGTAACTGCTACAGCTCAGTGATTCTTGGCCCTATGGCCTGCTCTGCCAGCCCAACTTCTGGTCTGGTTGGTCCTGATGCAGCCCACGCTGGGCTGTGCTCTGCTCCCAGAACCGTGTGATAGACCCTTCCCAGTGACCACCCAGGCTATCCTGGGCTGGAGACTCGCTTCCCTCTGCTATTTTGTGGGTTCTGCAGCTCTATAATTTGTTCAGAGCCACTTTTTTACAGGTGTTTGGAGGGATTTGGGGGAGAGTTTAAAGAGTCCCTGATTTCCAGCCACCATCTTGGCTCTGCCCCTAATAGTAATATTATTAAGGATGATAAACTGTGAAAGGCTTAGCTATTCTTAGCAATACAATGATCAAAGGACTTGTAATGAAAAATGCTGTCTGCCTCCAGAGAAAGAAATAATGAACTCTGAACAGATTGAAGCATACTATTTTTCACTCTTTCCTTTTTTCTTTTTTGTTGGTTTGAGTCTTCTTGTACAAAATGACTAATATGGAAATATGTTTTTACAGGATTGCCCATGTATAACCTGTACCAGATTGTTTACCACCTCAGGGAGAGGAGAGAGGAAAGGTCAGAATTTAGAACTCAAAACTTAAAAAACCCTAAAAGTTAAAAATTGTTTTTGTATGTAATTGGGGGACAATATTATTTAAGCAATCAAATAAACATGTAAATTAAATAAATAAATGTCACACCAGTAGACTTAATCATAACATGAGGCTTGCTTCTTTGGCATACTTGTATAACATTAAGCAAGTCACTTGATTGCTTGTGCCTCAGTTTATTCATTGTAAAATGAGGGGGTTAGACTAGATGACCTCAAAAGTCTCTCCTAGCTACAAATCTATGATGCTATGCTATAAAACATTATATTCAGTGCACATGTATATGACTAATGGAAGAATTTATTTAATTAACATGGGGTAGTCTTGATATAGTGGTATAGAAATTCCATTCATTGATGAAGATCTCTCCATCTAAATAGATAGATGTTATACCATAATTGTCTAAGTTAGCAAAGAGGAGATAAGTTGCCTGAGGTCACACAGCTAGTAAGTGTTATGGGTGGTATTTGAACCCCTGGTGCACTGTGTGTGTGTGGAAATGCTGTATTTGAAGCCTGAAGACTTGAGTTTGAATCTTCATTCTGCCCCCTTACTATCTGTATGACTTTGAGCAAATAATTTAATTTCTCTGGGCTTGAGTTTTTTCATCTGTGAAATGAGTCCCTTCTAGCTTTTAATCTATGATCCTATGATTCCAAGACAAGTTCTCTTTCTATTATATCAGACTGACTCATATAAAATGGATGATTTGGCAATTAATCTAATTATGTGCAATCTCATGATGTTTCTGGAATCGTCTTAGTGTCATTTAACTTTTTATTTCTAGATGTCTTATCTTTCTAATTAGAGATATTTTCAACGTTCCTTCCATGTGTAGGACAGTAATTCAAAGATGAAAAAAAAAACCCAACTCTTATCCCTGCCCTCAAGGAATTTACAGAAGAGATACAAACATGCAAATAACTATAATAAAAGTCAGAATATGATTAAGTGCTTGAGCTATCAAAGTATCCTCAGAAATTTAATAAGGAAAGAATCATTTCTAACTAGAGGAATCAGGTCAGATGTTTGTGGAGGATATGATACTTGAGCTGGGCCTGAGAGGGGAAAAATAGGATTTCAGCAGAAGGTGATGTAGAAGGAGTTCATTTCAGGTAGGATATAGTATGTGCCAAGGCATGAGAGTAGGACCAGGCAGGATAGAATCAGGGAACAGCAAATACTCCACTATGGTGGGAGTATAAAATGCATGACAGGGCATAAAGTGAATTAAATCTGGAAAGTTAAGTGGGACTAGATCACAGACAACCTTAAATTAAACAGTTATGGTTAAAGAATTTACAGGTGTGTTTATACTTTGTAAACTGTGCATTAGAAAGATTATTTATGGCAGTATGGAGGATGGATTGAAAAGGGGAGAGACAAGATCTGTTACGAGGCTATTAGAATAGGGTGAGGCATGGTGCAAGTCTGAATGAAGTGATAGCAATATGAGTGAAAAAAATAAGGAAGCTAAGGGAAATACATAGAAGGAAGAGTGAATAAGACTTGGCAAGTGATTGGACACAAGAAGGGAAGTAATGGGAGAGATCAAAATGAGAAAGAAATTTTTGGACTTGGGTGACTGGTAGATACTGTCACCATCAATGGAAAAGGGAAGATAGGACAAAAGATAGGTTTTGGGAGAAAGAAATAGCAATAACTGACATTTATATAACACTTTAAGGTATATATTTACTCCAGTTCTTTCAATTTACAGAGGACAAAACCAAGCTTCTTGCCAACAATGTAAGGAAAAATGTATAGAAATTTATCAGAATACATTAATTTGGTGATCAAGTTGTTTTTTTTTTTTTTGGTGATCAAGTTTTAATCCAGAAGACTTACAGTGAGGCATTCCTTTCTATGGCAGATATGTAGTAGGCTATACCTGTGAAATGTGAGAGAGGTGATCAAGGCATGACCAATCAATCATTTTTTCCTAGTTAATTTGTTGTTGTTGTTCAAAGGGTTCTATTGGTGGTAGGAAGGTATGTCATTTGAAAAGATTTTTTTTTAAATAAAAGTCAAGTGACTTGCAGAAGGTCATATTGGTCATAAGTAATAGGCACATGTAAGTTAAAACTAATGTCTTTTTGCTACAAATATGGTTCTTTTTCTACTATACCATGACTATCTCTCTGAATCTACTTCCTTATTTGTAAACAATGGAAGAAATAATGCTTGTACTACCTATCTCACAGGGTTCTTGTAAAGAACTCACTTTTTAAACTGTAAGGATTTGTAAACATGTGAATTCTTATTTTCTTTCTCTGCTAATTCCTTTCCGATCTGTGTGTGCTATCCTTTAACCTATATCCCTTCTTTAGAATAATTATCTTTTCTTAATCTCCTTTTCATTATTCTCTTTGATCCTTGCTTTACCTGTTTCCTCTATTCCAATTTCATAGAGATCCATTCTTGAAGATTCCTTTGAATCCCTCGGGAAATCCTTGGGAGATCTCTTGGGAGAGATTGACAAATACTCAAACAAAGGGGAAAAAAGTAAAAACCAATCCCTATAGGTCATCAAGGGCCATGAAGTTTCCCATAGTACAACATTGCCTCTCCTTGGCCAAAACTATTCCTGAGCCA
The DNA here is from genome assembly GCF_011100635.1 of Trichosurus vulpecula. NCBI lineage: Eukaryota > Metazoa > Chordata > Mammalia > Diprotodontia > Phalangeridae > Trichosurus > Trichosurus vulpecula. The sequence continues at coordinate 99,310,343 of NC_050580.1, forward strand.
TGCTTTCTTTTTCAGCAGAGTTGGGATAATTTTGTACTCACTGCAATTTCACAAGACATCTCAGATCAATTTCTGATGTTTTATACAAGTTAGTAACCTCAAACAGGAAAGCTTTATTTGGAAAATGTGAGGCAAGTAAACTATGGCTCTTATTTGGCAAAAACAACTCCCATTTTATAGAAATTGTGTTTTCATTCCAGAAGATTTAGATAAGCTAATACTGCTATCAGAAGAAAGGAAAAACTTCCTTATATCTGCTAAACTTTTTTACTTCCATTGGTAACTGCAACAGTTTGATCATCTGTAAAAATATTAAATATTCAATTGAATTAATGATTTAGCACCAGCGGGTGCTTAATAAGTGTTTATTGATTGACCTCATCATTTCAGGAGTTCCCTTCAATAATGCATATGGTGACACACCCATGCCTGTCCATGCCTATCCTATGCCACTCTTTCCCATGACCTCCAACCAGTTCATCACAGGGGTCCACCCAATGTACTAGAAGCCTTCTTCGATTTTTTTTCTGACATGGTGATGGTATCAGTAGGGCACCCAGGTTGTCTATCTGTCATCCCTCATCCTCACCACTTGACTAGCTCCTCTTTTTTTCCCTTGATAATATCATTTGTTCCTGTTTGGAGCTCCTGATTGATTAGACGTTGCAGCCTGCTCACACTCTCTATGTGCCTCTCCATTGCCCTCTGGGGGACAGTAATTTTTAATTTTTCAGAGGCAGTTGTATTCCATGTCTAACTGCCATTTCCCAGCACTAGTGGAACATTAGTACTGATAAGATGGGCCTTGAGGATTGGGGTCAGTAACAGAGCTTTACAATTTCTGGGAAACAATCCAACCTGCTTTGCTCAGGGTTTACCCTTTATCCATCTCATTTTTTGTCCCAGATATACATACTAATGGACTAGCTATATGAGTTGGTCATCCAAATGCATGTAGAAATCTGTGACAATAGATATTCTTCATCCACTTGGTCTTTCCTGTGTAGATGGATAGTTCAAAATCCTCTATTTACAAATGCCTTTCAGGATGCTCTACAATGTTCCAGGGTTTGATTCATTTGTCACAATGTCATATGGAGGATCTCCTCATCCACAGGGAGTCCTTCTTCGATTCAGGTTCTCCTCTGTATGTCCTCTATCACACTGGTGTATACTTTTGGTGAGTACGTATTTCCCTTTTTAATGTTTTGCCTAATGTTTATTACCAGAGTTGTCGAACAGGGTTATTCCAATGTTATGCTTTCCATGGAAGCTTGAGTAATTTAATGTATTGATTGAAGATACCTTGTAAAATTTGTAAGGTGTCTGGAAGAGTCTGTTTTATTTATTAAGCCAAATGTTTGTTTGCAACCAACCAACAATAAGCAGAAAGGAATCTTATATCCTCTATATGCTTCAATAGTTAATTACAGTCTGTTGTTGAATATCACTCGTACAAGCCTGCTTGTTTCGCTTCTAATGCCCTCATTCAACTATTGACCATATCATCATTAGAATGAGGATTAATGGCACTTACCTCCTCTCATTTGTTGTAAGGATCAAATGAAAGTGCATGTAAAGCACTTTGTAAGCCTTATAACAGCATAAAAATGGCAACTATTATTACTTCAAGAAACATCCTACCCATCTATTGCCTTGAAACTTGTTTTTTGGTTGACTGACATCCCCAAAGAAACAACCAATCATATTGTCAGAATAACTCTGCATGAGCTAGACAAACAAGGAACAACAAGAAAAAAAAAACTTATCCTCTGTCCTTTCAAAGAATCACAGCTGGATAGAAATCATATAGCAATATTTCCTAAACTGTGTTCTGTGGAGCTTGGTGTTATGAACTAGGAGCCAAGGGATATGGGAGAAAATCTTAGCGGTGCAGCAGACTGAGTGGTAGGCTTGGAGTCAGAAAGACCTCAATTCAAATCCAGTCTCAGATACTTCCTGTGTGACCCCGGGCAAGTCATTTAACTCATTTGCCTCAGTTTTCTCAACTGTAAAATAGAGATAATAATCATACCTACCTCCCAAGGTTGTTGTGAGGATCAAATGAAATAACATCTGTAAAGTTCTTATGCCTGGCATACCTTGTGATGTCTGGCACATAGTAGGTGCTTACTAAGTGCTCATTCCCTTTTCCTTCCCTACTAGCAATATCCTGTTTCTAAAACATCAAATATTAAAAAATGTATAATAAAATACATGCATGAAATTCTTTTTTTCTAGGAAAACAATCACAATAAAAAATTAACTCCCAAATTTCCCTGATGTTTCATCTATCCAAGGGGTAAAGACCTAACTTTAAATTGTATAATCCCTATGTCACTTCAATGAGCGTTTATTGGTCTTATCAATATATTTACAACCTCAAATGTTCATATTCAAACTAATTTATCTTCAGCCCGTCTAGTCCATCCCCCTGCTCTTTTATATTGGTTTGACACAACAGACACTTCCTAACAAACACATGAAAAGCTCAGACCTTATGAAGTTCATTCCATCCCAACAACATAATTTCATGATTGCAACTGATACCACTTTCAAAATTTACCAATTATTAATAGAAAAGTTCACTCTTTCAAACATTCTGTACTAAAGTTGGAGGACTGGCCTGTCCCTTGGCTTCTGCTAGTGCAGCCCAACTTCCCAAGGAGTAAACCTAATAGTTCTTGCACATTAAAAGTTTACTGTGGCATTTAGATTCAACAATGTTTACAACGCATTCATTTGTTATTCTCAACTCTCATCTCCCCAGATTATGCAACTGCCACTAACAGTTAATGGCCTTGACTACTGTTTGCAAGCCTGTTACCATCTTGGGCTTTGTAGGGCTGCAGATGACTTCAAATGCTCTTTTCCACATTTCATTCCATTTTGAGCCTCAGGATTGAATACTTACTACTGGGATTTTCTTTATTAAGGAGCTCAGTCTGTATTTAGACATCTTTGTGAATCTAAGTGCCATCTTTTTGAAATGGCCAACATGGGACACTAGTGATGGCCTATTGCAGAGGAGAAGCAATACTGGCAGATGCCTTCCATTTCAAGAAGAGATATATCCTCTGGACTAAACTTCAGTAAAAATCATATTGGTTTTTTACACTAGGTTGTAGAACCTATGAGCTAGACTATGACTCATAAATCATCTAATCCAGTCCCTTAATTTTATAGGGGGTTACACACACAAAAAATTAGTCAGGTGAGCTTGGGAGAGAGTATGAAGACACTCAGAATTAGGGGAGTCAGTGGCTGGTGGCCAGTCATACAGCCTAGTTCAGGCCTTCATTTTTTTGTCAGGCTTGTTCTAACAGCCTCATCCTGGGTCTCCTTGCTTCCATTCTCTCTCTTTTCTAATCCATCTTCTCTACAGCAACCAAAATGATCTTTTGAAAGCGCAGGTCTGACTTGTGCTACATTATTCCCCTGTTTAAGAATCTTCAGTCAATGCCTATTGCTTCTAGGACATTTAGAACTATTTGCCTTAATGCACTCACTGTTCTAGGTAAGTTGATTTACTTAGTGTTCCAGAAGTCAGCATTCTATTTGCTAGTTTTCTCTTTGGACAGGCTGTCCCCTGTATTTGCAATGTAGTTCCTCCTCACCTTCATCTCTTGGAAGGGAGCTTACTTCAAGGTTCATCTCAGATACCGCCTCCTACAGGTAGCCTTTCCTCATTCCCTTAGTGTTTCCTCTCTCTTCAAATTAGTTTGTTCTTCCATATCCATGTATGTTAAAATTTACAATAGAATGCAAATTCTTTGAAGAGGACTATTTCTATTTTCTTTTGTCTTTTTATCCTCAACATTTAGAATAATGCCTTGCCCAAAACAGGCCTAAGATTTGTCATTTAATACATGTTTATTGAGTTGAACTGATAGGAAGGGGATACTCACCAGCATAGCATGAAATTACTAGAAGAACTGGGAAGATGAGAATATTTGAAGATCGCCAAAGAAAGGACCTGACCTTTAGAGGATCATTTCCTAATCCTCTTAGGTCATCAGCATTTGATGAACAGCATCCTGATATAGCTCTAAGTTTCCAAATTGAATCAGAAGAGCTCTTCAAGCAGGAGATATAGTTAGTAGCCTGAAACTTCCCCAGGCTAGACTAAAATCAGATCAGCATTGGAGCGCTAGATTTGGAGAAAGAGGAGCTGGATTCGATTCTTAGTTTTTCTTACTACCTGAGGGACCTTGGGAAAATTCCTTAAAATCTTTGGGCCTCAGTTTCCTCACCCCTAAAATGAGATTGGAATGATATCAAATTCATAGAACAGCTTTTAAGTTGTTCATATCTTCTTTACCCAAATTAGACTGGAAGCAAGAATTTCAGCTTTAAAGGGTTAATACCACGCTTAATCTAAGTGGTTACACAGAGTTAACTGGAAGGACCAAAAGCATCATGGCTTCATAAAGTATAGCAATGACACGCTGTATAATGAGGACAAAGTACATTAAACGATGTGCTTTAACATTGTATGGCCCATGAAATACTTAGCCTAGAATTATCTGTATCAAATTAATTACACTTTCCAAGTAGCCCTTTTTTTCTATTGTAATGAAAATCATAACAGTTGAACAACAAGGCTTCACAAGATTCATATCAATTCTCTTCCTGCTCAGAACTCAATGAATATCAATTCTATGGTACCACACAGCTCTGCCTTGAACAGGCTCCCACCAGTGGAGAATTCTGTGAAAACACTTTCCTTTCCATGGTTCATTCTAAGAGCTAACACCCAGGGAGCACTATTTCCAATCTGTATTTATATTTTTATTAGTTATCGCTTTTAATCTAACTTTCTAATGAGCTTTCTGGTCACATCGGCTCTTGCCAACAGCATTGCTGGGGAGATGCATGCTTAAAACTACCTTGGATTTGGGGGCTTGTAAAGAAAATATGATCCTGCAGAACTCATGTAGTTTTAAAAAAAAAAGTCACCTCTTTCATGCATGTGTTCTATTTTGTAATTGTGTTTAGTTCAGCATCCTAATTTTAAGCTCTATGAAGGCAAAGTTTGTGTTGTATTGGATCTTTATATCCCCCCTACATTCTACTCACTATGCTTAATATTGAGAGGCAGTGCATCTGTGAGGAAGTCATGGGAATATAGAACAAATGACAATTTGGGATTTAAACATACACCGAAATCTCAGAGTTATATAGTTACAGGATCTGAGTGCTAGAAGGGGACTCAAGAGGCCAGCTAGGCCAGCCTACATCTGGACAAGAATTTCTTCTAGTCAAATAATCATCCAGCCTTTGCTGGAAGCCTTTTAACCTCTATATGCTCTGACTTGTTACACAACTGATAAGAACTAAAGTGTGAAGACGAGTACAAAAGTATATTTTTTCAACATGGAAGAATAATGTTTATGGAGTTGGCTAATTTGTTTCCTTCAGCAAATGGTTCTCTAGGGAAAGAAAATCAATTAAAATGCTGCATGCTACTATACTTGTGAAATGGAATGGGGAATACATTTTTCATATAATTACATAAATGAATCTCCATTCCAAGGCTTTAAAAATATGACTTTATCAAGACTACAGTGAATTTGTGAGTCATTGCATCCTTTTACATTACAGTAAAATTGATTTTGTTATTCCTAACCCATAAATTAAAGGTCCTAGGCAATACTAGGCTTGCTTTGTCTTGTCATAGGGATCTTGTGGGTGAGAAAAATCATAGTTAGGGAGAAGACACATAGTTTTCCTGCTCTCTTTTAAGAATTATATTTGCCCCTTAGGTTTGCACTTTCATTTTAATTTCATTTTCATCTATATATATTTGTTTTCATATCACCTTCAGTTCTCAATCTATCCTTCCTTCTTTATCTAGAAAGCCATGTTTTGTTACAAAGAATAAAAGGGGGAAGGTAACAGTTCAGCAAAACTAACTCATCAACTGAGTCTGAGAAAATACGCAATTTTGCATACCTGTAGTAGCCCCTGCCAAACTCTGCAAAGAAGAGAATGTACTTTTCTTTCCTACAATTTTAGAACTGAAATAGGTCTTAGGTGTCTTTTCATCTACTTGCTTCATTTTCCAGTAATGAAAACTGAACCCTGGCACATAAAGTGACTCAACAAAAGAAATCGAGCAAAAGTAGGGCTAGAACCCATGTATCCTGACTTCCAGTTCAGACTTCTTGACATGACACTATGCTTTAAGAACTGAAAATTGGGGTTTGTATTTTGATGATCTTAGTTCAACTTGAAGATTCTTATTAGTGCCTTTTGATCATCATTAGAAACCATGATTATAATTTATTAATAAGGAACTGAAAGAAATACCCATAAGATCTGTTAACAGCAGGAGAGGCATGATGGCATAACAGAGGGTAGCTTCCAGATTTGCAATCAGGAAAACCTGGGTTCAAGTCCTGTCTTTGACATGATACATACTAGCTATGTAACCAGGGGCAAGTCATGTGACCTCTTATTGCCCACTTAGTTTTCTATATACAAGATTTCTATTTAAAGTATTTATTAAGCACTTATTGCATGCCAGTCACTATGCTAAGGGCCAGGAATAGAAATACAAGCAAAAAGAAAGACAGTCCCTACTGTCAAAGAGCTTCCATTCTAATAGAGGAAGAACACATATTTCAAGTGAACTGAATAGGGGCAGGGTTGAGGTGGCAAGGTTGAAGAGTCTGGAGTGTTAGGAACTGAGTTAGGTTAGAAGAAAACATAACTGCCATAGGGGATTCCATAAATGGAAGTTCCAGGAAGGAATTCATTAGAGGCTAATGGGATAGAGGCAACTCTAGCATTAGGAGGTACCTGAGGCAGAACTGAATCAGGTTAAAAGGCTACAAAATTTACAGACAGATTTTTTTTTTAATAAATTTCTTTATTTATTTTTAGTTTACCACGCACGGTTCTACATAGTTTTGAGTTCCAGTTTTTCTCCCTTCCCTCCCCCCTCCCTCCCCAAGACGGCATGAAGTCTCATATAACTGTCATGTATAACTTCGCATTGAATTAATTTATGCACTAGTCAAGTCGTGGAGAAGAATTTTGACCAATGGAATGAATCATGAGAAAGAAGAAACAGAACCAAAAAAAAAAAAAACAAAAAAAAACCCCAAAAACAAAAACAAAAGAGAAGCAGAAAAGGCGAGCATGTAGTGTGCCTCAGTCTGTATTCAAACTTCGCAGTTCTTTGTCTCGATGAAGATAGCATTCTCCATCGTGAGTCCCCTGGAGTTGTCCTTGCCCCTTAGGTTGCTGAGAAAAGCGCAGTATGTCAGGGTTGGTCCTCACGGAATCCATATATCTGTGGCTGTGCACAACGTTCTCCCGGCTCTGCTCCGCTCACTCAGCATTATGTCGTGTAGGTTTTTCCAGGTTGTTACGAAGTCTGCATCATCCCCATTTCTTATGGCACAATAGTATTCCATCACCTTCATGTACCACAGTTTGTTCAGCCATTCCCCAATTGATGGGCATCCCTTTGATTTCCAATTCTTGGCTACCACAAAGAGAGCCGCTATAAATATTCTTGTACATATGGGTCCTTTTCCTGCTTGCGTGATTTCTTTGGGATACAACCCTAGAAGTGGAATTGCTGGGTCAAAGGGTATGAACATTTCTATAGCCCCTTGGGCGTAGTTCCAAACCGCCCTCCAAAATGGCTGGATCAGCTCACAACTCCACCAGCAATGCAACAATGTTCCAATTTCCCCACATCCTTTCCAGCATTTATCATTCTCCTGATTTGTTATTTTAGCCAATCTGACAGGAGAGATGTGGTATCTAAGAGTTGTTTTGATTTGCATTTCTCTAATCAGCAGCGATCCAGAGCATTTTTCCATATGCCTGTAGATAGCTTTAATTTCTTCCTCTGAAAACTGCCTGTTCATATCCTTTGACCATTTCTCAATTGGGGATACAGACAGATTTTTTTAGATCAGTTGGCATGTTTCCATGCTAGGAATTCCTCACACTGATGAAACTGCAGGCCCAGACCAACATTTTTAAAAAGCAACATTATCATGAAGCCATTGAAGACTTATAAAATCGATTCCGGGTCAAGCCCAACTGAGGCTAATCCAATAATTCAGGGATCATGAAAATGCAATGAAAACAACCTTGCTTAAAATAAGAATTAAATGCTATTCCCCTCTGCCTCTTCTTTCACCACTACAATTACCTTGCCAAGTCAGAAAGGTATCCCTGCAGGGCAGTACGAATTCAGCTAAACCTCCAATGTTCAGTGAACATTTATTAAGAACTTACTATGTGCTAAGGACTGGGGATACAAAGAAAGGAAGAAGACATTACCTGCTCTCTAGGAGGACAGTCTTTTTTTTTTCTTTTTTTTAAATTTAATTTATTTAATATATTTAGTTTTCAGCATTGATTTTCACAAGACTTTGAATTGAGAATTTTCTCCCCATTTCTACCCTCCCCCCCACTCCAAGATGGTGTATATTCTTGTTGCCCTGTTCCCCAGTCAGCCCTCCCTTCTGTCACCCCACACCCCTCCCATCCTGTTCTCCCTTCCTTTCTTATAGGGCAAGATAAATTTCTACACCTTATTGCCTGTGTATCTTATTTCCTAGTTGCATGCAAAAACTTTTTTTTGTTGTTTTTGAACGTCTGTTTTTAAAACTTTGAGTTCCAAATTCTCTCCCCTCTTCCCTCCCCACCCGCCCTCCCTAGGGTGGCAAGCAATTCAACATAGACCACACGTGTGTCATTATGCAAAACCCTTCCACAATACTCATGTTGCAAAAGACTAACTATATTTTGCTCCTTCCTAACCTATCCCCCTTTATTAAATTTTCTCCCTTGACCCTGTCCTTTTTCAAAGTGTTTGTTTTTTATTATCTCCTCCCTGTATCTGCCCCCCTTCTATCATCCCCCCTTCTTTAATCTTCTTCCTCCTTCTTTCCTGTGGGGTAAGATACCCAATTGAGTGTGTATGGTATTGCCTCCTCAGGTCAAATCTGATGAGAGCAAGATTCACTCATTCTCCCTCACCTGCCCCCTCTTCCCTTGCTAGAGAACTGCTTTTTCTTGCCACTTTTATGTGAGATAATTTACCCCATTCTATCTCTCCCTTTCTCCCTCTCTCAATATATTCCTCTCTCATCCCTTAATTTTATTTTTTTCGGATATCATCCCTTCATATTCAACTCACCCTGTGCCCTCTGTGTGTGTATATATATATATATATATATATATATATATATATATATATATATATACACACACACACATACATACACACATATATACACACACACACACATATATGCATATTAGGAGCACAGTCTTAATGAGGGAGACAAAATGCAAACAACTATGTACAAACTAGCTTATGTGTGGGATAAACTGGAGACAATCAACAGAAGGAAGGTACTTAGAATGAAGAGAAATTAGGAAAGGATTCCTCCAGAAGGTGAAACTTTGTTGGGACTTGAAGGAAATTATCCTAGCCTACATTAAAGATAAGATTGAGAAAAGATTCAGACAATGTGCCCATGCAGGTACTATTCCCATGCTCAGGACTATGTACAAGCATACCTCATTTTACTCTCTTTATTGCACTTCACAAATATGTGTCGAGAAAGGCTCAGTGTCATTCTTCCAGCAGCATGTACTCACATTGTGTCTCTGTCACATTTTGGTAATTCTTGCAATATTTCAAATTTTCTTCGTTATTATTACATCTTTTATGGTAATCTGTGATCAGTGATCTTTATTAGTATTAGATCTTCCTTAGTATTGTAATTGTTCTGGGGTATTTTGAACCACACTCACAGTAAACAATCGCTAAATGTTTTGTGTTCTAACTGTTCCACTGACCAGCCATTTCTCATCTCTTTCTCCCTCTCCTAGGGCCTATTTTCTGAGACACAATATTGAAATTAGGCCAATTAATAACCCTACAATGGCCTCTGAGTGTTCAAGCGAAAGGGCCAATTGATGTGACAAACTTCATTGTCCCAGGTCAGCAAGCCATTAATATTGAAGAAAGATTTTCCTCCACCAGCAAAAAGACTATCACTTGCTGCAGGTTCAGATGGTTAGCATTTTGCAGCAAAAAAAAAAAAGTATTTTAAAATTAAGGTTATGTACATTTTTTTAAAGACATGTTACTGCACACTCAATGGATGACAGTATGGTGTAAACACTTTTCCCAATGGGAAACCAAAAACATTGTGTGATTCACTTTATTGTGATATTCACCTTATTGAGGTGGTCTGGTACCAAACCTATAGTATCTCTGAGGCATGCCTGTAATTATACCTGACACGGTCAACTATGGGGGAAGTCGTTAACTTAATACCTTTCAGACAAGACATTAACTTCGATGTCTTTCTGATCCGTGCTCAGTAATTTTTGAATTCAGTTGTACTGATTCCAACCCACATAATTGTTTCTGATCCTCGCTTCATGGACTATTACAGCTAAGTGGATCTCTACAGATCACCTCATTTTACCAATAAGGAGACTGAAGGCCAGAAGCAAAGGGACTTGTTCAAGGTCACATTGATAAGAGGCACAAATGCGACTTAAAACCAGGTCCCTCAACTCCTAAGTCCACTGTTCTTTTCATGAAAGCATGTTGCCTCTTCCAAGTTTTCACCGTGCAGCCCAGACAATCAAGCTCATATTTAGGAGCTATAGCGATAAGCAAAAGGGCTACTACTGAGACCTAGCTAACCCAGGGAAGGGATTGCCTTTTAAGCCAGGATATTACTTACCTGACATCCAGAAAGGTCTAAGCCATAAAAAACCCACAGGCTTCCTTTTCTTCTCAGATCCATTAGTAATTTAATTCACTATTTCTACATGTGCTTCCTATTTTACAGTCTACATCCTGGGAAGAAAAGGTCTTTTAAACCATAATATTTAACTACTGCTCCTGCCCTCTTGAGAGATATGAGCCATAATGGGGAGAAAGCACAGAGAACACAAACAAAAACACAACAATTTGAGTTACCGTTTTGCACCAATGCCAAAAAATGTAATTTTAATCAATCAACAAGCATTTTCTAAGAGCCTAATATATGCTAGCCATCGTGCAATGTACTGAGATGGGGGGATACAGATATAAAAGGCAGACAGGCCTTACCTTGTGAAGGAGCTTCCATTCTACTGAGGAGATACCCCTTAGGCAGAGATCAGTATATGCAAGCCATGCAGAAAATAGTAATTTTGTTGGGAGCAGCATTACCTACTGGAAATCATAGGATCATAGAACTAGAGCTAGAAGGGATCTCTGAGGTTATCTAGTAAACCCTAATTTAATGAATGAAGAAACTCAGGCCCAGGAAAATTAAGTGACTTGCCCAAGCTCACACAGGTAATAAGCATCAGAAGTGAACCCAGGGCCTGACTCCACAGCCAGGAGAAAGGTCACTTTATGGTGACATGCAGGCGTTGATTCCTGCTGGGAAATAGGATTTCCAGGAGGAAGGATTCCAGGAATGAGGGACAACCTGTACAAAGGCACTGAGGGGAGATGAAATGCTGCATCCCAAGAACAGCAAACAGACCAGGATGGCTGGAGCATAAACTAAATGAGGAAAGAGAGTCATTAGCCCAGCAAGGGGGAGGAATCAGACTGTGAATGGCTTTAAAAAGACCAAACTGAAGAGTTTTTTATTTTATAGTGGAGGCAAAAGTGAACCATTAAAATTTTTGTGAGCATGAATATGACAGAGAATATCAATGAAGGATGTACTGGGGATGAGAGAGAGCGGATGAGAGAGAACAGACCTGTGAGGAGGCTTTTGAAATAATGTGTATGAGAGGCCATGAAGGTTTGAACTACAGTGGTCACGCTGCAAGTGGACAGAAGAGGATGTATGCAAGAGATTCTGGAGGTAGAATTGACAACACTTGGCCACTGATTGGATAAGAGAGTAAATGCAAATTAAGATTTCACGATGATTCCCCAGTTGTGAACCTGGATGACTGGTGGTGACCTTGGCAGAAACAGGGAAGTTAGAAGGAAGAGGAAAGCATGATGAGTTTAGTACTCAGTATGTTCAGTTTGAGATACCTATAGGACACCCAGGTGGAGAAATCTAGAAGGCAACTGGAAATGCAGGACTCAAGCACAGAAGAGATGAGAACTACATATGTGATGTAAATTTGCCATAGAAATAGAAAAGTGACTCAGTTCTTCCTGAATTAACTTTTCACAGTATGGCTAAATTGTTTTATTTGAAGTGCTGTGGATTCTCAAATCAGACACATCTATAGTCAAATGTTAAGTATTAAAGAGTCAAATTTAAGTGATTTCCATTCTGGAATATTTTCAATGTTGCCTCCCATCATTTTTTTTTTTAAAGAAGTACAGAGGTGGATCTGGACCACCGGTGATTTCTTCATTGTGTAGAGATCCTGATGTGGAAACTCCCTCCATTGATGCATATGTAGTTTCTAATACATGCAGTGGTCAAATAAGAAAAAAAAAAAAACAACCATAGGAAAATACACCTGGTAGCTGGTATGTTGTTCCCATAGTAGTTTGCCACATAAGTTGTTTGGCATGGACCATGTTATGACAATAACTCCTCTCTCTCTCTTTCTCTCTCTCTCTCTTTCTCTCTGTAGCAGGCCTTGAATTTTCCAAGTTCTTGGGATTATGACACTGCTTTAAGGGATGAAATACTGGTAAATACTTAATTCATAAAAATTATAGATATACTTGGAAACACACACACACACACACACACACACACACACACACACACACACCATCCTGCAACTTTCTGTATAAATGGCTGGCAAAAGAGAGGAGAAGCAATGGTTAAGGGCTTCCACTCCTAATACATAAATCTCTTCTGCTGGTGTATCCTCATCCCATTATCTTCTCTACTTTCATATTCTAAAGCTTTAGGTTAAAAGGCAGGGATGAAAAGATGCTAGGCAGTCTGAGTAAATGGCTGGCTATGTTTCTTTCAGACTATGCTGTACACTATACTTATTCTATTCGGCTACCAATTCAGAGAATTTTATACTTAACTAAATGGCTAATCATCAGGCAAAATAGTAATAAGTTTTTGAAATCAAATGGTATTTGAAATGAAGTGACATTACGGTTACAGTGTTGTCATATAAACCATCCTTCCTTTAAATACATGCAACAAATTATACAATTCAAATTCCAAAAATATAAACATACATGTAGTTTAAATTAAATTAATTTATTTTTAGAATATCCCTCTTAGTCCTGCATGCATTGGTTAGCACAAAGTTGAACTTTATCACAATCTTCTTTGTAAAAGTTAAAGTATGTACTCTGATCACTGCTTGGGATAGTTTCTTCACTGGATAACCCCATGACTGCCAAACCATGGTAACACTGTTGAGTCAGCAATTTATACAAAGTTCAATAGAAAAAATTTACTGAATATCCTCTGTTTAATGTAAACAAGGCAGGAGGCAAACAAAGAGTTTATATAACACTATTTTACAGGGCCTGAAATGATTATCAATTGTGTGTTAAAGCACTGGATTATTACCATGGCATAGATATCTGGATTTATTATATAACCCAAAATATAAACACCATGTAATTTGTAAGTTAGCATTTTACAGTTTCTTTCTATTAATGCCTATAAACTTCATAATTAAGTGGTAATTTTACATTTGTACAATAATTTATGGAAATAACTTATCAACTTATGAAGTAATTCCATAATTTGAGCCCTGTAAAATTAGGTGTAACAATTTTTACACTAGCAACAGTGTAAGCAAGCTAAGGATTTTGGTCCTTATATATACACACAAGTAATGTACAACCAGACTGAAAAGCTGTGTATTAACTCACAGCTCCCATATTGCACAGACAGATATATTATGAGAACTATACATAGTCACAACATAAGCATTTCAATGGTAATAGGCTAAGACTGATGCTCATTATGAAAACTTCAATAGGGTTTGAAAACAGCAACTATATTGGTGGAGGAAAAAAATTTTTTTAAATGTGCACCCCTATTTACACAAATATGCAGCAAAGCTAAAATTAAATTTGGGATCTGCTTAAGGTGATCATCTCAGTGGTGTTTTTTAGTCCAATCCTAGCTATAAACAATCTTTTATTTAAATGTTCACTGATAGGAAATAAAGAGCCCTATACACGGAACAACAATAAAAACTAGCTATTTAGTGCAACTTTCCACTGACAAATCCAGATGCAACATTAAGTGATTTTTCATATCTTCTTAAACATGAAAAGTGCATGTGAAAATTAGAAAAAATTAAAAATAAAAGGAAAGTATATTTTAATTGTTAACTTATTTGGAAAAGTCACTGTATTAATAATTATGGTTTCATAAGCAGCACCCATTACAAAAACAAGTCCTAAAGCTCTTAGCTTGATTTCATGGATGAGCTGGAACACCCATTTCTGAGAGCGAGAACTGAACAGTATTTGGCTTGAGAGGTAACAGCATCACAGTGACATCTTAAGCATTAAACAATTCTATACCACACATAAGAAAATATTAATAAGCAACATTTACCTTAATGCATTAAATTTTAAATAACCCAAATAAGTAAACAATTTCTACACTAGAATAAGAATGCAGTACTTTTTGCATGAACTGACTGATAATAATAGCAGACTGAATGAGAAACCATTATAAAAATCTTTTAAAAGAAAACTACACATGATGTTAATACCTGCAGTTTAGGAATTAGATTATTTTTGTTATTTTACTTTGAAAATTTGGAATGTCATTACAAATTTAGATTAAATTACTTAGAAACATACATTCTTTTAAAAAGGTGGTGAATCTACTACTGTTAAGAATACTCATAATTATTTGATATCCTGTTCTTATATAATAATGAAAAGAAGCTTTATGAAACATAAAAGAACAGAAAAATGAAATAAAAGCAAAAGCCCTAAATACACAAAGGTTTATAATTTGGTCCTATATATAGGCAGTGCAGTCTTCATATATGCAAATATGTGCTAAGTAAATATACCTTCTCAAAGAGGCAGTGACAGATTCCCTTTAAACAACTATAGAGCTAACTTCTTTCCCCCAAATATCTTTAAGTGGACTGGTAATGAAGAAAAAGAAAGTGCAGCTGCTTAACTTTTAAAATGTTAACAACAAAAAAAGCTCCTAAACAGACAAACTTAGAAAAACTGATCTGAGTACTAAGAATCAATTAGATTAAAAGGCCAAGTGGCAGCAGCAAACACTGCTTTGTCCACAAGGCACTCATGACCAGAGCCGTTTGGATAAGCTACCTAAAAATCCAAGAGATCCCTTCAGCACTCACTTTCTACACATACATACGCACAGCAATTTACTAAAATCCTTTCACATACAAGCAGGACATTGAAAGACTATGATTTCTTTTTCTTTTAGACTCCTATACGACAAAGACTTCAATAAAGAAAAATGTAAACATTGAGGATGTTGGCATTCTGATTGCTGCTTACTAAAGTGGTATCAAGTCAGTTCCTTGCTTAGAAACTACCATGAAATTCAACAGGATAATAAAAAAATCACAAAACACATTGCCAAGGCACAAAATGTTCTTAACCCAATTTGTGTTAAATAAGCTTCTTAAAAAATACTGTTTTAGCAAACACAGTGGCAAATATGCTAGTTTAAATAAACTGGGACCAACATATGAAAGAAATTCTTAACACTGCTAAGTGAGATTAAAATAATATTTTGAAAAATATGTAATTGATTAAATATCCAGTACATGAATTAAGAATTTCTTCACTGTACTAAATTATCCTTTTTCTTATAAAAGATTGAAGGAAGCTAATTTGTTCTAAAAATTCTTATCTTCGGTTATCACATCCTACTTCTCCCTACTTATTTCTGTACTGAATGAATTTTTCTTTTTATGCATGTATAGCATTTTCTGATTCCCACTTTCCTTTCATGTTGTTTGATAAGAATTCTGGCATCAAAAAGTTACAAAAACCAGTGATTTTTCTTTGCTACATGTCAATCCAAAAGTACATACGCACTGAGCTTCAGAGTGTCAAAAAGCCCCACTATCTAAAATGATATTAAAATAAGACAAGATCATCAAAGTTATAACATCAGAAATTTTTACAGCTTTTGAAACAGTCATTAGAAATGTTTGTTTCCTGAAGTTCCTTTGATTGCATCCTGGGTTCAATGACGTGCAATTATATACAGAACCATTACAATAAAGACAATGTCAAAAACTGTACACTTATTACCAAGAATGTCCATTCAGTTGTGTCCTCCATGTTTCTGGCCAGTTTAAGGCTTCATCCTTTCTTGCCTGGGTGACATGGAGGCTACCATAAAGATATTCTTCAGGGTGTTGATGAAGTGTGATACTTCACAAATGCAATTGCTGCTAGTTCCTTACAAAACTCTTCTAGCACAATCACACCCTCTAGTAACGTCATGTGGTCAATCCTGGTAAACAGAAAAGAGCTTGGGTAATTACAAGGGAATCATCACAAAACAGCAATATGTTTACGATGTTTTATATGACAACACGAGAAACTATGACTTACATTGGGCCTTCAGGCTCCAAGCCAAGTAGTCGTTTTCTGACCAGCAGAAGTTTGGGGGTGAAATCTGGAATCCGCTGGATTCGGACCATAAGGTCTCCAACAACCTGTAACACACAGAAACAAAAGACACTATGTCCCTGAAATCCCATGCATGGGAACATCCTGAAAAATAAGAGCAGTTCACAGTAGTGTAAGTAGGGGGAATAAAGCTAAGGTTGGTTTCAGGAAAATTTGGTTTAAATTTAGGCTCTGATCTTAAAAGCTTAATTCTTTCTAGACAATGGTTGCCTTGTGTAGAAAAGAGGACAATAATATACGCTCAATCTACCTATAAGAGAATTAAAGTGCTGGTGTTCTGGTTAAGTGACCTGCCCAAGGTCACAGACATCATAAGGAGCAGTTCAAATCCAGAACTTCTGATTCCCACATTTAGTTCCATATTACAGTTTCTTTATCTATAGCTAAAGCAGAATTTCACAGACTCACGGACTAAGATCAGCATGGTGCAATGGAAACATGGAAAGAACACTGGACTTTAAGTAAAAGGACCTGAGTCCAACTCATAGTTCTGTCACTCTCTGGGTGACCTTGGGTAAGTCTATTAACCTCTTCAGCCTTTGTTTCTTCATTTGTAAAATGATGGGGCTGGACTAAGTAAGTTCCATAGTCCCTTCCAGCTCTAGAGCTATGATCTTATGATTGTTAGAGCAGGAAGGGACCTTAGAGCTTGTCTAATCCAATACCTTCATTTTAGTGCTAAAGAAACTAAGTCAAAAGGAAAGAAGTAAATTGCACATTTTACTCACATAGCTATTTAAAAAGCAAGACTCAAATGACTCCAAGTCCAATGTCCAGTATATATTAAGCATAACACCCATATGTGTTCACCGTCTTTTCGTGGTGGGTATATGTCTAATCTAACTGTTTTATATTAAGCCATTTCTTTATATATAACCTAAGTCATAGAATATAGGGGTTGGAAGAGATTTTGGAGTAGTGCATGTAAACTTGTTTCCGGGATTATGTATAAAATATTTCCTTTTGTGTGTACTTTATTAAATCTGGTATGTAATGCTATATATTTCCTTAATAATTTTAACAATATGCTGGCACTTTTATAGACCCTATAACACACAATATTAATCACTCACCCTGACAATAACAGAAAAAAGTGATCTACAGCCAGAAGCCAGATTCACATATGGATCCAAAAGGTACTCATGTATATGAGGATGAGGGAAAAGAGAAAGTCTGGATAACACTGATGTTACTTGTAAATTAACATCATATGGCTGTGGAAAGGAAAAAACAAAAAGAGAAGCATCTTAGGTGATTTTTCTTATAAATTTAATACCATTCTACTTAATTTACTGCTCAACCTAAATTCATCAGAAAACACAATCCACTATCTTACTTTTCCATTATGATATGCTGCAGCCAAAAGTAAAACAAATCTGTCACCATTAACCCTAACAACCTCAGCCAAAAAATTCTAACCCAAAAAACCTTAGATTTTTTTCATACACAGATACAGATACAGACACAGAAACATAACTAAGGTACTTCCTTTGTATTTTTCACTGTCTAATGTAGAAATCTCAGAAATCCTAATTTTTTGACTTAGGGAAAATCACTTTACTTCTGTGGGTGTTCATTGCCTTCTCCATAAAATGAAGAGGTACTGCTTCTCAGCATTTTGGCTAAGAACAAGTATGAGGCTGGACTATAGAAGTAGGTCTGTTCTAGTTCCTAAAACGTTCAATAAGCCATTTTCCCAACAGATAAGCAATCAAGATTAACATCTATATAATGCATATGGAAAACTGTAATATGGTCTCTCCTCTCCCTCCATGGGGAGATAGTGTGGGCGGAAAGGAGCCATGAATATAGTAGGGATGTAGGTGAAGGGGAAGGAAGAACGATTTATGATCATGTTCAACGCATTGTTCAATAATATTAAAGATAATTCATGGGAGACTCAACCAAATAGCTTTCTAAAAAGAAAACAAAAAAACAAACCTAGTCATGCCAGGTATAAATCTGGCAAACACGGGTAGTTTATAATAACAAGGCATGTTTTTTCAAGTGCTAAAAGAAACAAAGCTGGTATTCATTTGAGTAAATGGAAGACTTCAGTTGTATGGTCTCAATCAAATCTAGCTTTATCACTAAATTAATGAATTATCTTTTCAAAAGGTTTATTTATGAGCCACTCCCAATCTGAGAATTTTATCGGTTTTTGCCAGAACAGAAGAGAAACATACATTCCCTATCTTCATCTGTACTTTCTTTCTCTGATAATGACAGAGTTGTTCCCTGACAAGATACTACTAAGATAGCAAGAGCAACAGCTGGTGTATAAACTTTCATTTTTCTTTAGTTTCAAGCTGAAATGAAACGTTAAAAAAAAATAACTAAAGCAAGAATTCTACTTAAGGGTTATACTCTTGGTATCAAAGAATATGAAAGGATAACTCAAACTATGAAGAAATTTTTATATGAGATGGTCTTGAATTTTTAAGCTTATTTTAGTTCTGCCATTCGGCACCTAAGAAAAATATAATTAGAATGATAAATAGAAAATATTATGAATCGAAGTCCAAAATTTATTTATTTTGGACTACTAGAACCATTTGAGCACTAACTATATGATGTGACATTAATGATGGATCAGAATAAATTAAAACCCTTATCTAAAAACCACAATCATTTTACCTTAGGATATTTGTCTTTAATATTTCCTTTTTTAAAGGTACTAAGAAATCCAAAGAAAAAAATTAAAATTGAAGGAGGCTCAAGTTGAATCCTGAAATTCTTGCTTCCCAACATTTAGACTAATTAGCACATTTCTCAGAGTATTTAATGGTCAACCCGTCAGTTAAAAAAATTTATTAAATGTCCACTAGGTGCTGCACTGTGCTAAGCACTGGAACGATGACAAATAACAAGTTGTTTACATATACTAACTGATATCATAAATAGATAGCCAACTAAAGCTGTTAGTCAGAATAGGAGTAGCATTTATTGAATCTTCAGTGTTCAGATATTGTGCCCAACATATCATAACTGAATGACCAACTAGCTCACTGGTGCCTAGGAGAGATTTTCAACAAGGTAAATAAGGTAGTAAGATTAAAGAGTAGTATAACTCTTATATATACTAGACACCAAAACATTACCTAAGACCTATAGAAACCTTAATTTCCAAAAGCTTATACCACTCAAATACTACAGAACTTCTTGCGATAAACTTTTCATAAAAAGGATGCACTGGGGTGGAGCCAAGATGGCGGCTGGAAAGCAGGGACTTGCTTAAGCTCTCCCCCAGATCCCTCCAAACACCTATAAAAAAATCAGTCTCAGGCCATGGAAGAGCTCAAAAAGGATTTGGAAAAGCAAGTAAGAGAAGTAGAGGAAAAATTGGGAAGAGAAATGAGAGTGATGTGAGAAAACCATGAAAAACAAATCAATGACTGGCTAAAGGAGATCCAAAAACATACTGAAAAAAATAACACCTTAAAAAATAGACTAACTCAAATGGCAAAAGAGCTCCAAAAAGCCAATGAGGAGAAGAATGTCTTTAAAGGCAGAATTAGCCAAATGGAAAAGGAAATGCAAAAGACCATTGAAGAAAATACCACCTTAAAAATTGGATTACAGCAAGTGGAAGCTAGTGCCTTCAGGAGAAATCAAGATATTATAAAACAATGTGAAATATCTCATTGGAAAAACCACTGACCTGGAGAATAGATCCAGGAGAGATAATTTTAAAATTACTGGACTACCGGAAAGCAATGATCAAAAAAAGAGCCTAGACATCATCTTTCAAGAAGTTATCAAGGAGAACTGCCCTGATATTCTAAAGCCAAAGGGCAAAATAGAAATTGAAAGAATCCACAGAACGCCTCCTGAAAAAGATCCCAAAAAGAAAACTCCTAGGAATATTGTCACCAAATTCCAGAGTTCCCAGGTCAAGGAGAAAATACTGCAAGCAGCCAGAAAGAAACAATTGGAGTATTGTGGAAACACAATCACGATAACACAAGACCTAGCAGCTTCTACATTAAGGGATCGAAGGGCTTGGACTATCATATTCCAGAGGTGTATGGAGCTAGGATTAAAACCAAGAATCACCTTCCCAGCAAAACTGAGTATCACGCTCCAAGGCAAAATATGGACTTTCAATAAAATAGAGGACTTTCAAGCTTTCTCGATGAAAAGACCAGAGCTGAATAGAAAATCTGACTTTCAAACACAAGAATCAAGAAAAGGTAAACAAGAAAGTGAAGTCATAAGGGACTTACTAAAATTGAACTGTTTTGTTTACATTCCTACATGGAAAGATGATGTTTGTAATTCATGAGACCTTTCTCAGTATTAGGGTAGTTGAAGGGAATACACACACACACACACACACACACACACACACACACACACACACACAGGCAGAGGACACAGGGTGAGTTGAATGTGAAGGGATGATATCTAAAAGATTAAATTAAATCAAGGGGTGAAAGAGGAATATATTGAGAGAGGAAGAAAGGGAGAGATAGAATGGGGTAAATCATCTCACATAAAAGTGGCAAGAAAAAGCAGTTCTGTTGGAAGGGAAGAGGGAGCAGGTAAGGGGGAATGAGTGAATCTTGCTCTCATCAGATTTGACTTGAGGAGGAAATATCATACACACTCAACTGGATATCTTACCCCACAGGAAAGAAAGAGGAAGGGGATAAAAAATGGGGGATGGTAGAAGGGAGGGCAGACAGGGGGAGGAGGTTAATCAAAAGCAAACACTTTTGAAAAGGGACAGGGTTAAGGGAGAAAAATGAATAAAGGGGGACAGGATAGGAGGGAGCAAAATATAGTTATTCTTTCACAACATGAGTACTGTGGAAGGGTTTTGCATAATGAAACATGTGTGGCCTATGTTGAATTGCTTGCCTTCTTAGGGAGGGTGGATGGGGAGGGAAGAGGGGAGAGAATTTGGAACTCAAAGTTTTCAAAGCAGATGTTCAAAAAAAAAAGTTGCTTTTGCATGCAACTGGGAAGATATATAGGAAATGGGGCATAGAAATCTATCTTGCCCTACAAGAAAGTAAGGGAAAAGGGGATGGGGGGGTGGGGTGACAGAAGGGAGGGCTGACTGGAGAATGGGGCAATCAGAATATATGCCATCTTGGAGTGGGGAGGAGGGTAGACATGGGGAGAAAATTTGTAAATCAAAATCTTGTGGAAATTGATGCTGAAAACTAAAAATATTAAATAAAAAAAAATATAGCAGATGTCAAATAGGAAAATTGGTGACAGACCGGTTATTTTTACCCAGGAGAAATCACTGTTTCCTGCCTTCAGAGAATGAATATGGTTAGGGCCCAATTAGTGCAAATAACGAATCCTGTAGTCTTCTGTATCTGAATTCCCACCATTCAAAATTTTAAATATGCAAATATGGTCATTGGTCTCAGCCCAATGGAAACATGCAGTAGGAAACTGAATGTGATTACTTCATGGGATTCATTATCTGTATTAATATGGACATAGATGTATCCTGAATAGAAGTGGACCTTTCATTAATAACCAAGGGTCATAATTTTGAACATATTATGACTATACTCTAACAATGATAATACAATGATACTTGTAAGGTCTACAAAAAAAAAAGGCAATTTAAGCAGCAAGTACTTTGTCCATTCCTTTTTTATTTTGTAGCTAATTCCTAGGCTTTTTGGCCATTCATCAACATTTTCAGAGATTAGAACTTTCTGAATCATCACTTCAGTTATTAAATTCAATTTTTCTTTGAATTCAGGAGATAAGAATTGGTACCAGAATATTGAAAAGAATGAAATTCGAATTAGGATAAGTTTGTTTCTTAGAGGTGATGGAGAAGACACTATGTTGTGATGTGACAGGATGTCTTGACAGTTGTAGCTAGTTGTTTGTACAGCCAATCATGTTTCTCCTGTCTTAACTCAGAGTCTTTTATAAAGAAATCAGTATGACACATTGTTAGCATATTAAAAATTCATCATATTTCACTGCAAAAAAATAAAAAGGATGCATTTATTATTTCTTCTTTTCTGCATTAGGTTGCTCTAATACACAGTCAATTTTTTGTAGGTGCCATGTACAGCTGAAAATAAAGGTATATTCCTTTCTATTCCAAAAAAAACCTTTTCGAAAACTATTCACTATTAAGAGGCAATAGAAAACACAGAAAACCTACATCATTTTGTTTGTTTGTTTTTTTAAAAAACATGGTCTGACCCAATTTATGACATTTCTTTATTTTCTTAATTTTATTTCCTTTACCTGATTTTCCTCAGTACTTAATACTGTCTTTTTAAAGTTAAGGGATGGAATTTTTGTACTATTCCAGGATTTGTTTAAAAATCATTGACACATTTTCTGGAAGATCTCAGAGGGAAGCAATTTGAAAACATATAAAATTTTATTCTATATTGGGTAACTTAAAAGTGTTTTGCTCCCATTTCCCCCAAACTGTGCAGTCAGTAAAAAGTCATGTTTGAAAACTAACTACCCTTTGATATGTTAGTGCGTGAGAGAGAGAATAAGATCCAAACCCACATTACTCACTGGTAAAGGGAGTAAGTAGTTCAAATGTGTATCATCACTGAAGCCCAAGAAAGTCTTCTAGTGTGCCAGTTGATTGTGATTATTTTTATTCATTTTGGAGAAACAAAGTAATATTGTCATTTTTCCTCCCTCACCTGAAAAAATAACCAGAACCCTTCACAAGTTCTTTGCATAAAGATGTTTATGTGATGATCTATTCTCATGGAGTTTCAAAGAGAAAGAGCAGGATTCTTACATATCAAAACTATGAAGGTTTGACTATACCCTTACTTGTAGTCTGGACCAGGAGTCAGCAAACTATGGCCAGGGGGCCAAACAGCCATAAAAAACTATAAAAACTATTCTTAGCTCATGGGCTGTACAAAAACAGGGGACGGGTCAGTTTACTGACCCCAGGTTTAGATCAGCAAGCTTAGTTTTCTAATATGCCAGATAAACATAGATAGTTCAAGTGCTGCAACGGCAAACACAAAATGTTAAAAGCCCTGGAGGAAGGGTTCCCATTGCATTGAGTAGATTCTCATTAGTGGATTTATGAGAGGAATGTAGACAAGAAGTACGTAGGATGAGAGGTGTGCATGGGTTGAGAACGGATACAACAGAAGTAATAGTAGAATAGGTATCAAAAAGATATCAAGGACCCCCCCAAAATCATACTGAACTTGAGCAATTTTACAAGGAAAAAAAGCTAACGAATATTAATTTTCATATAATGTTACCTCTAACTCTCTAATGTTTTTTAAATGTCCATATAAATGCAAGTTTAGCTTCCTAAGCTAATCATTGAGGGAAATTGCTTAGGTCATCAAAAAGGCAGGTTACTAAACTGAGAAAGAGTATATCAAGTAAGACAATCGAAGAATATATAATTGCTATGTTGAAGAGCACAATTTACAGAGAATAGTAATTCTAAAGAACACAAAACACAGTATTCATAAATGTTTAATTTCCAATTACCTGATCAAGAATCCTTCCCATTCTGTCAAACAAAACTTTCAAGAAATGACCCTCAAAGAAAGCTGCTTCTAAATTGCATTTTTCCAATGTTTTCGGAGATCCAGGCCACTCCCATCTTAAGCAGATAGAACAATAGTCCCGAAACTAGGAAAAAGGAATTTGATAGTTGGACTAACAAATTTTAAGCAAAAATGATTTTCAGAAATACATTACTGAATATTTATTCAACAAAACAGGTATATGCTAGATACACAAGAGACTACAGTGGGACACAGTGAAAGGAGTAAAGAGTGCTGGATTTGAACTCAAAAGCCTTGGGTTTGAATCCTGACTACCAGCAATTGTTACCTCAAGCAAATCTCCTTAATCCCTTAGGGCTTTGGTTTCCATTAAATGAGGGGTTTGGAGTAGATGAATCTCCAGAGTGCCTACCAGCTCAATAGCTGTTATCCTCTGATCTTAACTGGGCTTTTCTTGGGGCATGGCTTGTATAGGCTCAAAGGAGGGACATCTAATTGAAATAGTCCTGAGGTGACAAGGTGGCAGAGTGCATAGAGCACAATAACAAAGCACCACTGTCACAAAAAGCTTTCTCAGTCTTTCCTTCAATATTCAATATTCAATAGATGGAAACATCTGGAATGACTTTAAAAGTAATATAAATCCTGACCAAAACACCAAATTTGTTATCAAATGGCACGAAAATGAGTAGATATTTATCAGCAAAAAAAAGCAATGGTATAGCATATGTCCACAGTTAGGGCCTATAACTGCTATTTTAAGAAAGAGGTATTTGCAAATTTAAGTGAGAATTTTTCTCTCATCTCTGATTATAAAATGTGAAGAAGCAACAATAAAAAGAACATCATCTTCTTAAAGAGGCAACTTGCAAAATTTACACAAAAGAATACTCCCTATATTGTATCTTCCTAAATTTACCTTAGTCTAGATAAAAGACATTCATGACAAAATGTAAACTGTAGTTTTAAAAAAAAAAACAAGAAATCACTTTAAAACTGACAAAATGCTTAAAATGCTAAGTTCCTCAAGTTACTGTGAATTTCAAAACACCTGTACAGATTCAAAGTGCTCCTAAAAGAAATAATCAACCTAGCATGAGGAAGATTCATAGCTATGCCATGTCAATATGATAAAAACAACCACACAAAAGTTAATTTATCATTTTAATGTTATAACAATCAAACTACCAAAGAGATACCTTATAGGGTACAATAAAATAATAACAAAACATTTAAAAAAATAAAAGACCTATAATATAAAGGGAAATAATAAAAAGAGGTAGGGATGACAAAGGAACTACACTTCTGGGCTTCAGACTATATGACAAAGCAGCAGTCATCAAAACAATTTAATATTGGTTAAAATAGGAATATTATGTCTTGTATAATACAGGTTACATATTGAAACATTAATAATAACGTGTTTAGTAATATGAATCAATGAAACAGACTGGACAAGAGAGAATCAGAAACAATGGAACTCAAGTTAACTATCAATTTCAAATGATTTTGGTCCTTAGGCTTTAACAGTTTATTTATATAACTCAAATTAAGCATTTTTACACTAAGCTCTTTGAAATTCTGATCCAAAAGTAGTTTTGAAAATTACTCTGATATTTACCAATTATCCAGAGTCCTCTTTAACATCTATATTATATTGTTCCATTGGAGCTTATAAATTTTAGACCTTTTATTCCATTATAAAGTAATATAGTTTTAAAACAAATTTGAAAGAATTGGTTTAAATATATTGTTTTAAACCATAAATCATCTACAAGTACATTTAGGTAATTCACAATTTGGGAGGCCGAAAGATTACAATTTAAGTATTTAGTTGTTTAAAAGAAGGATTCCATGAGAAAATACATTTGAATTTCAAATTAGGGATCCCAGGAACACCTTTCCTTCCACTGTTTGTTTAGCAGCTGGAATGATTTTATGAGAAAACACATTTGAAGTTACAACTTCAGATACAAGAAAGCCCTCTCACCCTGCTGTGCTGAGTCATATAGCACAGGGGAAAGAGCAGTGGATTAGGAACAAGAAGACCCAGTTTTGGATCCTGGTTCTGTCACTTATCACCGACGCGACTGTGCAAATCACTCGGACTCTCTGGGCCCTCTCTTATTTGCAAAATGAGAGAAACATCAGATGGCCCCTTTCCAGGTCTGAATCTATGACTTTGAGTTTTTGGTATCGGCTCTCGGGGCCTGGAGCTTGGTTTGGAGAAAAGCAGTGAATGAGGACTAGGCACAGGGACTAGGGAGTGGGAGAGTCAGGTAAGAGATGTTAGAAAACAGAATGGCTGCTGGGGGAATGAAGAAGTGGTTTATTTTATTTGGGAGCCTGTTCTCAATCCTCCTCCTGCTTGACCTTTCTTCACTCTTTGACAATGTAGGCCACCCTCTTTTTCCTTGATACTCTCTTCTATCTAGTTTCCATGATACTGTTCTGTGCTAGTTCTCCTCCTATCTGACCACTCTTATGTCTCCTTTGCTGATCTTCCTCCAGGTCATAACCACTAAAATAGGTGTTTACCAGGGCTCTCACCCAGGCTTTTTTTCCCCCCTCTATACTATTTCCTTTAGTGATCATATCAGCTCCAATGCATTCAACTGGCAACTCTATGATAATGATACTCAATCTACTTATTCAGCTTTAACCTCTCCTGATCTCCAATTTCACATCTCCAGCTATTTAGTGGACATCTCAAACAGGTTGCCTTGTATTCATCTTTAATATAACATATCCAAAACTGAACTAATTTTCTTCCCCCACCCCTCAAGCTCTTCCTTCTTCCTAACTTCCCTATCACTGTCAAGGGTACTACCATCCTGATAGTCAGGCTCACAACCTGGATGTCATTCTCAACCCCTTGCTCTTTCTTGCCCCCAATATACAATCTATTGCCAAGTCCTGTCAATTTTACCTTTGTAATATCTCTTGTATATGTTTCCTATACTCTTCTAACACTGCCACTACCCTGTGATGCAGGCTCTCAACACCTTACATCTAGAGTACTGCAAAAGCCTGCTGGGTAGTCATCCTGCCATAAGTCTCTTCCCTACTTTAGCCCATCTTCCACTCAGCTGTGAAACCGATGTTCTCAAACTGCAAGTCTGATCAGGTCATCCTCCTATTCAATTAACCACAGTGGACTCCTATCACCTCCAGGATCAAATATAAAATCCTCTGTTTGGTATTCATTACCCTTCACAACCTAGCCCCCTCTTACCTTTCCTGTCCTACTCTTTTTTTACAACTTACTCCCTCCATGTATTCTGCAATCCGGTAACACTGGCTTCCTTGTTGGAATGTCCATTCCATATCCCAATTCTGCATTTTCATTGCTACTCCTCACACCTAGAATTCTCTCCCTCCCTTATCTTTGCCTCCTGGCTTCCTTCAGGTTCTAGCTAAAATCTCACCTTCTACTAGAATCCTTTTTTGAATTCCCTTAATGCCAGTGTCTTATCTTTATTATTTCCAGTTTATCCTTTATATATCTTATCTGTATATTGTTATTTGCATGTTTTTCCCCCTATAAGACTGTAAACTCCTTAAGGATGAGACTGTTTTTTATGTTTCTTTGCATCTCTAGCACTTAGCACAGTGCCTGGCTGGCTTCAATGAGAAAGAAAGAGGTTTTCCCTTCCCAGTCTTTTTTCAGATTGGCTGGTGGAGGAACGAAGATGTGGAAAGTTCTTTCTTTTTTCAAGAGGTAGAGAGGGAAGAGTAAGGAACAGGTGGGCAGGCTTTTCTTCCTCAGTTCTCCCTTATTGTCAGAGTCTATAGAGGCTTCCTCTAATGAGGGAAGGGAGAATTAAGGAGGGTAGGGAAGAGGAAGAAGTGGTAGCTGAGCACTGGCAGCAAGATATATTTTTTCATTCTTTCTCCCTGTTTCTCTCTCCCGATCTTTTCTCCCTCTAACAGCACTGAGTTGAAGAAACCTTGTCTGGTGGGGGCTAGGGGAAGGAGTGCTTAGGAATGACTAGGGGAAGGAAGAAAGGGAGGGAAATAATCTAGTACTAGGAACGTAGAAAGGGGCATAGGTAAGTCACACCTATATACACAAAGAATTAGAAAATATATTTTATACTGTTCTCGTTTCAGAATCTGTACCTCCTTAATGAATTCATTATAAAAATTTAATGAAAAAATTAGTTGCTTTACTTACCTGCCTATGAGCATCTCTGAGGTAGGTGTCATAACCTGTGCCCTCCACCTGGTAGGATGATTTTGCTTCATCAGGTACTAGACAGAGAAAACTTAAAACAAACAAATAAAAAAAAGTAAGACATCCCAAGTACTACTGTGTCTATATTTAACAGTATCTTTAAAGGCAATTGCCTTTGCCTAGTGATGCCTTGAGCAGAAGTAAGTCACTTCAAGAGGAGACTTCTTTGAAAAATTATTGATGATGATAATGTATTACTTGCCTAACTTTACAGCGAATATATAACCAGCAAAATATTTTTCTGTAACTTCAAAAGTCACACTTAAAGGCATTTTTATTGAGCAACTTGGGTTTGTTTTTTGTTTTACCTTAATGCTCATGAACAAGCAGGCATAATATTTGTTCATCAGTGGAAACAGATTTTCAGTTCCCAAGTAAATTTAAGAAATTGTTGATCTTAAGTATTAAGTAAATCTATAAAGACATCAACCCTATCCTAGTATGCGATCTCAAATTAGTGCTTAAGCAAAGAGAGAAGAGAAAGGGTTTTTGGTCATCGGGAAGCAGAGGCAGGTAAATGTCTATATTTTGTTGGCCTCATTCAGTAAAATTTAAACAGAAATAAGAAAAATGGATAGAAACATGTGTTTGGCCAAGAAAATTTATTTGAATCAAAAGACAATACAGTATTGTTTAATGTTTCCCAATTACTATACTATTTAATTCTAAGAATCTATAAGAATAACCAATATTTTGATTCTGTTTAAAAAACACACACACAAATATATATATTTGCATATTTAGACTCTAGTCAAATATGTTTTCTCTTGGGCTTGACTACTACCCTCAGCTTTAATCTTCAAGAATGGCAAATGGTTGTCAGTTTCCTTATATGGTATTAAATAAGTAAAAGCTGTGAAAGTGAAGGTTTCCACTGGCTTCACAATAAGTTTTTGGAAAAATTTAAATGAATAGCTATGTAAATAACAGTCATATGTATTATACATAAAAATCAAAGTACAGACATGTAAATCTATTTAAACAGAAACTTACCTATTTACAATTTTATGGACTTCAGTTTTCCCATCATTTTTGGGGTGTTCTGGAGTAGTAGGTGGTGAAGAACTAAGCCACTCTTGATTTGACAAAGTGTTTTCTGGTGAAAGATCAGTAAATAATGGATCTTCTTCCAAATCCCTAAGTTAAATTTTAGAAATAAGGAAAACATTTTGTTACAACATTTCTAAAATGGGACATGAACCTTAAGAACGCAAAGAAGATGATACTGGAGAACAAAGATTTGGAGCTCTTAAAAAGAGACTTCATATATGAGAACTATAGACTCTTAGCCAAATGAAGTGCATCTAACAAGCAGTAGTAGAATATATTTTTTAATGACTTATAGATACACAAATTGATTTTAGACAGGAAAATGGAGAGGGAGGAGGAAAAAAACCAAACCTATCCATACATTCACTAAGTCAAATACCACAGGAATAAGTGATATGAGAAGAGAAAGGAAAATAAAGCTAAAGGCCCAGCAATTAATTCATAGATCACATCCAAAAAAGGAAGCCAACAATACTCAAGGCCTCAAATTAGAGCAAAGGGTAGGTAATAACTGAATTACAGAGTTTTAACTCAAGAATAAAATTTGGTTATGATAAAGCAAAAGAGAAGTACATTTTATCCAAAAGGAAAACACAAAAAGGGCAATGGAGTAGCACTGTATACCAAGAAGATTTACTCATGTGAGGAGAACCACAAACCAGATTGGGGAAGCATAAAAGAGAACATTTGGGTTAGGACTAACAAAAATACAAAGTAATACCGTGGTAAGCATGCACCTGCCAGAAAGAAATGGACAAAGAGTTTCAGAAACAGATCACAAATCTGCCACATGGGAATGACAGTGAAATCAGGTATTTGGACATCTGCTAATCTCTGATGCTAAATGTAGTTACAGGACTAAAACTCTAGGGCAGAAGCTGGCTTAAAAAAAGCTAAGTTGATCTGAAGGACAAAATTTCCTTGATAAACACAAATGTTTCAAGTAGGGAAGAAAAAAGGCTGATGTTGATGCACTGGCCAATAATGATTTTAGAAAGACATGTACAGAAAGAAGATGAAATCAAGTGCAGACAATAGAATAAAGTGGCACAGTTCATAACGGTGTCAAGAATACTAAAAGTCAGAGTGAGATGAGGTTGGAAATGAATGCTAATATCAAAAATATGCACGTGGGGTTTTTTTTTGTGTTTTTTACAAACTGTGTTTGAGGCAAGAATGAAAAAATCAGACGGACAGTACTGCTACCAGTAG
Organism: Trichosurus vulpecula; assembly: GCF_011100635.1. Lineage (NCBI taxonomy): Eukaryota > Metazoa > Chordata > Mammalia > Diprotodontia > Phalangeridae > Trichosurus > Trichosurus vulpecula. The sequence goes on from NC_050580.1 coordinate 99,340,938, forward strand.
TGAAAAGAATAACAACAGATAATGGGATGATGGAAAGAAGGCAGAATGACTCAACTCTTACTCTGCTACTGACTTCTCTTATAAAGAAACATCTTCAGCTGGAGAAACAAGTGAGACTCAAGCTAAGTAAGCATATGGTAAGATAAAACAAAGCTCAATGAATTCAAGTCACCAGGTCTAGGCAATCTATGTCCTGGGGCAATAAAAAAATTCTTGTGAATGCAAATACTGAATGCCTGTTATGTATTTTGGAAAAAAAAAAAAACTATGGAGAATGGCAGTGGTGCTACAGGTAAGAATGGCAAATGTCCCAACTTCCAAAAAATGGAAATATAGACTTCTTAAACTACAGGTTGATGAACCTGACTGACTTTAATTCCTGGCAAAATTCTAAAATAGATTGTTAAAAGCATGATTTCTAAGCACTTAGAAAGGGATGTGTTGATTAGTAAGTCAGCATAAGTTCACCAAGAGCAAATTATCCAAACCAATATCATTTTTTTTGGACAGGGTTACTAGAATGGCAGACCAGGGGATGATCATAAATACAGTATGTCTGAATGCTTACAAGGTATTTGACAAAGTCTCTAATGTTTGTAGAAAATATAATGAATGTGTTCTGGATGATTGTAAAGTTAGAGAGATTCAGAACTAGTTTAATTACTAAAACCAAAGAAGAAGGACGGTCTGGATTAAAATTTCTACTGAAGTGATCTGGGCATCTGCCTCTGAATTAGATCTGTTTTCATCACTATTTCTATCATTTACTTGCTGAAGGCATAAACATCATGCTTATCAAATTTATAGATGGCACAGCATCAAGGATTTAAACGTAGGATCAGAACAGTTTGGCAGCTGGACGGGGAAGAAAAAGAACTTTTGTTTATTTAAAAAAAAACAACCCTAAAATCCACATTTAAATAAATACAGTTTTCAGGTGGGATGTGATAAGTTTGCCAAAAAAGGGAAGAAAACAAACTTTTATATAATGATAAAGCCTAAAACACCTTGTAAAGGATATACAGTGACTCTTCTTTCATAGGCGAAGAGTTTGGTGGCTTGAAAGGAAAGAAACTTTTATCTATTAAAAACTTGTGTAATGGATGTGGAAGGAATGTTCAGAGTCAGAGACTGTTAGTTAAATTTGTGGCCTGAGGAATGGCTAGGGCTGAAGAGTATTATGGTTCTAGAGCTCATAGATATGTAACTGTTTTAGGCTTAAAAACAACCAAAATGACAAATCAAATGGCTGTTAGGAGATTGTAGGAACTTAGATAAGGAGGGGTGATTTAGTAATTAACAGTAAATGGGAGTTTGCAACTTTTTACCCAGAAAGAGAAAAGCAAGTTCCAAACCAGAGATCTGAGTCACAGAAGGGAGTGACCACATAGGATGAGGTGGTGAAGAATGGACAAGAGAGGGAGGAGGAGAAAGCAGAATATGGTGAGGTAGGCTGTGAGCTGTGTGAAGAAGCCAGCAACATCAGGGTGGGTTAGCTGCTTATTCCTACTCAGCTGCAAAAAGGCTGATTCCATTAGGAGACCACTATTGCTCTTTAGTGTAACAGTTGTGAAGCCTCTCAGATGTATCTATTGCTCTCTTATGCCTTCTCTGGTTTGAAAGGGAAAAGCAGGCAGGGGAAATAAAGGTTTTGAAGCTGATTTACTGTTTGATGGGCTGGCTAACAACTGATAGACTATGCACTGCCCAGAGAGCCAGCAGGATAACCATTAAGATGCAGGGAATTAGCAGTCAATAAAATAGACTAATACTTCTTCAACAGCCTTTTAAGTGTGACTGTGAGTTAAAAGAGCTTGTGAACGCTTCATCAGTTGAGAGTAAAAGAATTAAATTAAGCCAAAAGGAAACCAGTTAGAAACAGGAAATTATCGAGTAGAAAAATGGTTTCCCATGATAGAGATGTTCCTAAATGGATCAATGATATCAAGGCATGCAATTCAGAACTGTGAATGACCCCAAGCACATAGTTTTGCTCATTCAGGTCAACTTTCTGTGTGTTCATGGAAGACTGTGAACCAGGTTTATGGAACAGATTGTCTATTCCTATATTTGCTTATAATGGGTCCTTATAATGCTATAATTATTGTTGCTTTTATCATATTGTTAAGTAAATGGTTATGTATAAGATCTAATATTATCATGATTTTGGGTGACTGGGTTTGTTTTAGTAGAAGCAAACTTATAGCGGTTGTGCTAAGTAGGGGGAGTGTATCCTCCCATAACAGGGTTACCCCTCACAACCAAAAGAAGTTTAAGCATAGTCACCTGGTGGTGGCCCTTCTCTGGGAATTCAGACCTGCCAGTGTAAGGGGGAAGTGAAGGTGATCTAGCCAGGGCAGGGAGAGAGTGAGTGGCCCACATTCCTTGAAAGGGATTACAACATGGAGGTCCATGTCAGAGATGCCACACATATGGATTATATAGATCTAAAAGAAATTTTAGAGGGCATCTAATCTAATACTCTGATTTTACAGGTAAGGAAACTGAGGACCAGAGACCTGTAGTAAATGGCAGAGCCAGGATTCAACATGAAGTCCTATGACCATAAATTTATTGCTCTTTCTAATGTACCAAGCTGCTTCCCATGAAGATAGAGATCTAAAGTTACTAAACAAGAAAATTGGGAACCGAAAATATCTTGATGAGGTAGGATTAAGAGACAAATCTAATAAGATATGGTTTAATAGGAATAGATGTAAAGGACTATGCTTGGGTTAAAATAATCAATGACCTAAGTACATGATGGGAGAGGAATGTACATAAAATAATTCAAGTGAAAAATACACGAAGATTTTAGTGGATTGTAAACAGTATCATTCAAACTTGTGTCATAGAAGTCAAAAAAAAAGCAGCTACTTTGATCTTAAGCTGCTTAAAGAAATAAAATGTGGAGTACAAAGGGCATTATAGTCCCACTGTATCCCTGCATCCTCATGGATGACATCTGGAGTATTTTGTTCATATTTTAGTACCACATTAAGGGAAAAAATATTCCTATGTTTTGTTTTTACTCTACCTTTTAAAAAAATGTATTTCCCACCCCCCTCCTGCCCCTTCACTATCCAGGGAGACAAATCAGTGTTATCATTTGTTTTATATCACCTTCTTTTAAAAAATATCTCTCCCCTACCTTTCACTACCCAGGAAGCCATCACTTGTAACAAAGAATAAATAAAAGGCAGGAACAATTTAGCAAACTAGACAACCTTAACAAAGTCTTAAGATATATGTAATATTCTACACTCACCTCTGCAAAAAAAGGAGGGAAGTTTTTTTTTTCCATTTCTACTTCAAGGTCAAGCTTGATGATTATAATTTTGGGAAACCACATTTTAAGAAAGACAATGACAAGCTCAAGTCTGTCAAAAGTCTGGCAAACAGGGGTATTTTTTAAAAAGGCTACCTGAATGGGAAGCAAACTGATCAGCTCTCATACACCTAGCATTCCAGTAAAACCCTAAAGTTCACACCAGACTGAATCATTTCATCTACCTTTGACCTGCACAAAGTTAGCCAGTCTTGAGTAAAGCTCATGCCAGTACAGTATCCCTGCACAACTAGAGATACATGTAGCCAGCAAAGCTCTGTGGAATAAGAGTAGAAGGCTCCCCTAAGAAAACCCCAAAGTGGTTTGAAAAAAAAGCCATGGAGAAGGTAAAGGAGAGAGGAAAGGGAAATCCTAGAAGCCCCATGGAAGAGCAACACGGAGTAATTAGCAGTGAGCCACCACAGTGCTCAGACTGGGACAGACCAGACTCAGGAGCTATGTGGCCCCTAATACCTTGCCCTGAGATACTAGAAAGGGTTCTGAAGATCCAGTGCTTTGAACCTCAAAGATGAGTGGTGATGATCATGGAGCTAAGCATAAGAAGGTGGAAATCAGGGCAAGAGCCTAGGGATCCCAGGTTGAGAACAAGCAGGGCTGACCATCCAAAACTACAACGGGGTGCTTGAGCCTGGGACAAAGCCCTAGTTGATGAATTTAAGTTGGAAAACTGAGTAAATCAGAGAAAACACCATCTAGCATTTAAAAACTATTTGAATCTAACTCCATAACAACTGTAAAGAGAGGAAAATAAATTTCTGCAAAGACTATTCAAAAATCTAAAAAAAGAAATGAAGGATCAAAAATGAAATACAACTTCTCAAGGAAAGAAATAAAACAAGAATAAGTAGCAAAATCTCACCCAAGAAACGGAATCCCTGAAAACTAGAAAAGACCAAAGAGAAATCAATAACTCTGTGAGACAGCTAGAAAAATCAGAACAAAAGCAAGACTACAAAAATAGAAAATTTAAGATACCTGATATTAAAAACATCCAATTTGGAAAGAGAAATCATTTGAGAATTATTGGACTTTCTGAAAACCATGACTTAAAAAAAATCCCTGGCTGATATATTCTTTAAAATCATTAAAAAAACAGCCCAGAACTTTTAGAATTAAGAAGCAAAATAAAGATGAATAGAATTCACCAATCTCCTCTTGAAAGGAGCCTCAAAAGGAAAATTCTCAGGAATGTCACAGTCAAAATCCAGAGCTCCCATGTCAGAGAAAAAATACTGCAAACATTTAGAATGAAGCTGCTGAAATATCAAAGGACTATGACCAGGATCACATAAGACCTGGAAACTTCTACTAAAAAAAACAGATCTTGGAATATGATATTCAAAAGGCAAAAATATAGGTTTGCAACCAAGAATAATTTACCCTACAAAGCTGAATATAATTCTATAGGGGAAAAAATGACCTTCAATGGAATACAGGACTTTCAGACATTCTTGATGAAAAAACCAGAGCTAAGTGGGAACTTTGAAATAGAACTCCAAGAGTTGAAACTGACAAATGTAATAGTAACTGGAGGGAGCTATATGAAGATACAGTGCTAACATTCCAATGGAGAAGAATAAGTGATGAGGCAGCTAGGTAGTATAGTGAACAGAACATTGGGCTTGGAGTCAGGAAGATTTAAGTTCAAATTCAGACTCAGACACTCGCTAGCTGTGTGACTTTAGGCAAGCAGGGTCTCCATGAGGATCAAATGAGATAATATTAATAAATTGCTTATTAGCACAGGACCTGGCACATAGGACTCATTACACAAATGCTTATTCTCCCCCTTCTTCCCTTCAGAACCTTAATGTATTTAAAAGGAAATGAAATAGTTAAGAAAATCAGAGGCTCTGGAAGTATACTGGTTCTATTCTGAGGGTCTTTAAGAAAGGAAACAGAAGGAAGAGTAAAAGGAAGAAAACATGAATGTAGAAAGAAATAATCATAATCACAGTAGCAGTAATAGTAATAATAATAATAATGTAATGATAGCAGGTAACATTTACACAGCAGTAACCATGTGCCACGCACTGTGCTAAGCACTCTACAATTATCACCACACAACAATCCTGGGAGGCATGCTGTCATTATCCCCATTTTATAATTGAGGGAACTGAGGCGAGCATGGGTTAAGTGACTTGCCCAGGGTAGAAGAAGGGAGTGGAACCTGGTATTTTTCATAATTTAGGTATGTGGAAGGAATGTGCAAATATGGAATAAGGGGAGGTGGGGAGTGGGCATCAGATGAATTTTATTCTTATCTGAAGTGGACAAAGGAAAGTTGAACAACATAAAAACAGCATAGTGTAAAAATGCTTCGACATTAATAAGGAAACAAACAGGATTAGGAAGGTGGCAGGGTTCAAAGAAAATAATGCCAAGGAGAAAAGAATCACAAGGAAAACAACCTTCTTGATCTTGAAAGAGGGCAGAAGGGAGTACCTTAGATTGCCTCTTAGCCAATTAAGAAATGGCTGAACAAACTGGAATACATAATTGTATTAGAGTGAAGTTAGCAGAACCAAGAGAACAATTTATACAAAGGACAACACTGTAAAGGAAAGTAACTCTGAAAGGTCTTCATAACTGTGATCAAAGCAATGGCCAGCTATGTCTTTTGAGATATGTTACCAATTCCTGAAAAAGGGTAGACTGCCACAAGGTCCAGACAAACATGTTTGGATATGGCCACCACATGGATTTGTTTGCCTAACTTTTGCTTTATTTGTAACAATGTTACTTTTATTTTCTCTACTTAAGCTAATGGTAGAAGGAAAAAGAGGTCAGGAGGAGGGTAAGCAATAGTGAAACCCCTCCCTTCAAAAACAGAGACCAAAATAATACTTTTAAATGCACAAAAAAGAATAAAAGGAAACTCAGATAGAAGCACAGACAAGCAGGACAATTTTGAAAGCAACATGTAGAATTTATGCACTTTTAAAAGCCAAAATTTCTTTTGTGTGGATGGGAATGTCCCTTTTTTTTGTATTTAAGTTCATAATTTAAAAAATTAAATTAAAAAAATAAAGCATAGTACTAAGATGAAGTAGGGAAGAGGGGATTGGAAACCATGCCATAAACATAGTTCAAGAAATTGAAGAAGTATTTAGCTTGAAAAGAAGACTTACTGACAGCTGCCTTTGTGTACATGAAGAGTTATCCTGTGGAACTAAGGTTAAATTTGTTTTATCTGGACCCAAAGGACTTAATAGAAGTAGCAGAGGCGTTAAGGTCAGTTAGGTAGCACTGTGCATACAGCACTTGACCTGGAGTCTGGAATACTCATCTTCCTGAGTTCAAATCTGGCCTCAGATATTTATTAGTTGTGTGACCCTGGGCAAGTCACTTCACCCTGTTTGCCTCAGTTTCCTCATCTGTAAAATGAGCTGGAGAAGGAAATAGCAAATCTCTCCAGTGTCTTTGCCAAGAAAACCTCAAATGGGGTCATGAAGAGTCAGACATAACTGAAAAATGACTGAAAAACAACAAAGCAGAGGATCAGATTTCAATTCAACATAAGCAAAATTCCTTAATGATTAAAGACGTTCAGAAGTAGAATGGCCTGCTTCAGAAACATGAAGACTTTCAGTGATAGAGAACAAGTGAAGGCTAGATGATAAACCATCAGCTATCTTCTAGACCAACATGAGTTAGACTAGATATCTCCAACTCTATCAACTAAAAGTTGTACAATATCTCTGAAATTCTATTTCTACTATTTAGATAGTATGTCCTCATTTAGCTGACAAAAAAATAGGGAATATTCTTCTAATATTCCTTAACTAACTATTGACAAGTTAGCTTTTGTTAATCCAAATCAATTTTGTCTTAAGCTTAAAGCAGACAGAACAAATTTTTTTGTGATTAAGAGTATGGTAGGATTAAAACATCCATCTCAGTATGTCTAAAATCTGTGATTTCATCAATGTGGGCATTATTGTTGTGGGTACTTCCTCCAAGCCATCTATAACAAGAGTCCTAGAGAGTTGTCTGGGGCTCAGAAGGATGAAGTGGCTTTCTCATGATTACACAGCTAGTTAAGTGGCAGAAGTGGACTGTGAACCAATGTCTTCCTGATTTTAAGTCTGGTAATCTAGTAGTAAGTCTAGTAGTACTATACTATGCTGTCATGGCAGCTAAGCTTTATTCAACTAAACTACTAGAATGTTTGGGATTTGGGTTTTTCATCTCCTAAAGAAAAATGAGACATGAGGAAAGAGAAAGCAAAAAGTGAAATAGATTATGGGGCACATGAAACCATGCTGTAAGAGAATCAGAGAAGAACAGGATTGTTTAGTTTACAGAGTACTTATAGATAATATGTGGCTGTCTTCATATTTTTAAGGGCTTCATTATATGAAGAAAATATCATTTATTATTTTTTTGTGAATAGGGAAGAATTACAACCAATTATTACTTTTTTGTGCAATGAGAGGTGGGGAGGAGCAGTGAAAAGGAAGATTTCAGCTTAAAGAAAGGTTTTTCAAGAATTACAACTGACCCTAAAATATAACTGGTTCCCTTGTCAAATTGTGATTTCCTGTCATTGGAGCTGTTCACGCAGAGGTTGAATTTAATAATATTTATTTATCCTGTAGGGACACTATAGAAAGCATTCATTCATGCATTAGGTATGAAGTTGGACCAGGTTATTACTCAGATTCTTTCAATTCTAAGATTCCATGTTTAAGAAACTGTCTACTAAAGATGCTCAGTTGACACATTAAAAACTTACACTGCTCCTGCTATTAATCCATTCTCCACCACATCTTTATCTTCTGGGCATAAAGGTTTATATTCTGTGTAGTTTCTTTCTTCAAGATTTCTCAGAACCAAGTTATAAAGAATGTGCTCATTGGGTTTTTGTAATAGATGTTCAAACATCCTTAAAGTCATAATGCTAATCTGTAACCAAAAGTATAAGAATGAATTTTAAAATATCTTGTAAAATTATTATTCTTGCCTTTGTGCATATAGTTTTTGTTTCCAAATTTTAGTAACTAAATACATGGAAAAATGCATGTAGTATATATATATACCTATATTTTATATAAAAAGTACATATTAGTATCTTAAACACTCTAATGTTAAATTCAAAATTGTTCTTTTCTCACCTCATCAGATATATGATCACAGTGCTCAATTAATCTATGCCGAAGTGGATGTCTGTTAATTTCTGCTAGTGTTTCTGGTTCCCTCTGCTCTCCAAGAATAAAAGAAACCATTTCTTGAAGTAAAACATCAGAGGTTACTTGCCGAACAATGCGATGGAGCAAAGCGGTAGATGTCAGAATACCCATCTCTGAACTGGACAAAGTAAAGAGATACTAAGTGTTGGCAGAAAAGACTAGCTTGACATAAAAACATTGATTTTATTATTATTTATTTTCAATGGAAAGAGGCTACTCACGTTTGCATTAACTGTGGTTCCATGACACCAATGAAAAACCTTTCCCGAACAGCTCTCGCCAGAGCAACAGCAGCAGACTAAAATACAGCATAAGAGTAACATTTTATAAATTGGAAAAAAAAACACCTTGTACTTTAAATAATATTTAGGAAATTTAAAAAACTAATTTCCTAATTTAATTATGCAGGGAAAATAATCTTCCTCCTTAAGTATATATGGACCCAAACTGAGAAGCATCTGGGTGTAAAGCAAATAGAGTGCTGGATTTGGAGTCAGGGAGATATAGGTTCAAATACTGCTTTGGACACTTAGTTGCATGACTACAAAGAATTTAACCTTAGTCTAAGACTATAAATAATGGATGTTGTTTGTCCTTCGTTCTTGAAGAGCACGACGACATCAGGAAGGTGAAGTGAATTGGACTTAAGTGACAGAGAGCTATGCAAAGTGACAAGCCTTATCCTCTCCTCCAGAGCTATCTAGGCACAATGGCAAGACATAGATCAAGATGACTGAAAATGATAGATGACAACTGCATTGGCAGGAGGGAGTTCCTGTACCAACAAAATCACTCACAACTAGTCAGTACTCTCCCAGAAAGACTACATCAGCCCTGGAACTCATACCTCTTCGCTATCCTCTGCCACTAATTAGAGGACAGAAAGCTGAGAGCTCCTCCCAGAACCTTCACTTCAGGTGGGCACCTAGGCCAGTCATCTTTTTATTATTTCCCATCTAGCTACACTCCTCTGGACTTCTCAATCATGCCTCAACAGGCAGCCCTCCCTTGGTTTTAACTTCCTTTGTGTGTAACCTTTCTCCAGCAGACTATAAGCTCCTTGAAGGCAAGGGCTGTATGTTTTGCTTTCTTTGTATCCAGTGGTTAGTACAGTGTCTGGCACATAACAGGTGCTTAACACATGTTTACTGACTGACCAACGAGGGCCCTGATGTAGTGAAACAATGCACCCAAATTATACATTACTTCTGGGCCCTATCACACACATGTCAAGGCAAATGTCCAGAAACATGAGAATAAAGGCATAAGTAGTATCTAGGTAGCCTGTCAAGAGTTTATAAGCTAATCTGATCGCTGCTAAGTTCATTTATTTTATATCTGTTCCAGAAAACTAGTGAGTAGTATATAGTGTGCTGGACCTGGAGTCAGAAGGTTTGCATTTGAATTCCACCTCGGACACTCTTATGTGACCCTGGGCAAGTCACTGAGCCTTTGTGAGCTTCGGTTTCCTTCTCTGTACAACAGGAATAATAACAGCACCTTCACCACAAGGCTGTTACACTGGTCAAATTAAAGAATGCATGGAAAGTGCTTCAAAGACCATTCGTTACGATTATCGTAATCATGACAGTTAAAGCATTCTAGGCAAACGGCAGAGAAGTCACTTGAAGTCAGTCTGCTAAGAAGTGAGGCTGAGTTTCCTTTTTCAGGGGTGGGAGGAGCTCATGGAATAATCTACTGATCACTAGAGGAATAAGTACAGCAGCTCTTTCTTACAAGACAGCAAGTTTTCTAAGTTTCTCAAAGAAATACATTATTTTCATTATGCTTTATAATATTTCTGAATATTATAGAAGCAAATATTATACCCATTCTACACACTAGAAAATGAGGTCATGGTAACTGGTCCGAGGTAATAAAAAAAAAATCCAGAACTTGAACCTCAGTCTGTTTACATCTTCTTAGGAAAAATTTTTTGTTTTTTAAACTAGACTATGGAAGCCTTATTAACATCCTTAAAATCTATCTTGGGTTTCATGCAAGAAGTTCAAATTTCACATAGCAGATACAAATTTATATTTTTTAAATGATGTGTGAGTCAAAGATATTTCAAACCTTTTGTGCTTCTTTAATTAGCTGATCACAGTAATCAAACCATGAGAGAAAGGAAATTAAGGCTCGTTTTCCTGGAAAAGCTGATGCATCTTCTTTGTGACTATATGAATCCAAGCTGTAATATACAGAAAAGCACTTAGTACAAGATATCAAAAAAAGTTTAATTATAGCTTTCAAGATGCACACATTTCATTCTGTCACCTGGGTTCATTTCTTGTTCGTAGTAGAATGCGGAGAGTAAGAATAATTTCCAAAAATACAGGGTGTTTACACAATGTAGTGAAAGGGAAACAAAGAAGGATTAGAAAAACAAATCATTTCAGTTGTCTCTTTAGTGCGCAGAAATGGAAATGCTGAAGAAAAAAAATGGATTTTAAGGAGAAAAGAAAATATGCCTGATTACCTCTTCTGACATTCCCCATAATCTCTGAAAACTAACAACAGAAAGGTAGGTTGCCTAGTTGTTGGTATGGAAGAGAAGTGAAGGAAGGTAAGAGAATCTGCAAATAAATGATAAGTAGGTAGGTAAGTCTTCTTTCCCTTTTCTGGTGTGCAGAGTGATAACAGGGCTGTCAGTTCATGGATAGCTAAATAAAAGGCCCTTATTCAAGTAAGAGACTAAAACAGTACCACAACTCTGGCTTAAAAATGTGAGGGAAGGGCAGGATTTAAAGGTAAATATCCCAGGCATGCAAGCAACCAAATACATAAAAGGTTTATCTCCAGAACTAGGGAACTTGATTCCTGAGTAAGAGAACAGAACTATCTATTTATAAAGATTACCTTCTTAAACAAAGACAAAAAAAAATGTGATTTAAATATGTAACTGCTTGTACTCTCCAATACCCATTACAATAATTCATTCAAAATTAGGTACTTCTACAAACTTGAAACAGAGCAGTGAAAATGTAAACATCTCTAGAAGAGAAATGACATAAAGTTTTCAAAAGTAAAGGTTACTATAAAACAGAAATTACTGAAAAATTTACAATTTATTTTTTTTTCCTTTATGGAGAGATACAAATGAAGTTTCTTACCCCCAGTTAATTGCTTCCACCGTTTCAATATCTAAAGGATCCACCGACTGAGGTAAGGCCTTATAGAGGGAAGCAAGTCTGTCTGTCAGTAGTTCACATAAACAAGTGCTCTGGGTAAGGCATTTGGCAGCTGCAGGTTCTGGCAAACTTACTAACAACATCAGACCCTCACATGCCTTCACAGCTATTCGACCATCCTATAAAAAAGAAAACAGTAGCCCTTCAAATCACATTCAACTAAGTAGTTTTAGGGGAAAAAAAATATTTAAAAACATAGTAATACATTTTCTTCTAAACTAAGAAGAGATTTTTAAGATCCTAAAAGTTTTATTTCAAACTTTTGTCACCACAACCATGCAAGAAGAAAATGACAAGATTTGTAAATAACAAGAACTTACTGGGCTTCTAGTAAGATTTAGCAAAGAATTCACTAAATTGTAATCCTGATGAGGACGAGTAGCAGAAGCCTCAGGCAATGAAGCAACATTTAGCTGATCCAATCTTGTGGACAGATCATCTGGCTGATGAGGAAGATCATCTTCTATCTCTGTTGGCTCCATTCCAATACTACCAGAGAGGTCCTCAGGCGGAGAGGCCTGCCTTGTATCTGTTGTCAAGGAATCCTGTCCTTTTAATGTATCCTCCGTAACTACATCTGATTCTCCTTTGGAAGCCAATGATTTTAATTTGTTCTGAAAAGAATCACAACATTCTCAAAGTCACACCAACAGCCCTAAAAACTATAATGCCTAGGGAAAAAAAGTGGATTTTTCTACAATCAGTATTTTATAAGTGCAGGTACTACAGCAATCAACAAGGTATTAATTATCTCCAGAAAAAAATACTGCAGCTAAACATAATACTATGGATCAAATAGATTTAATATATCCCTTAACTGTTTAAATACTAGGTGGAAAATCTTTTCAGCAGAGACAAGTGACCACTAGTTTTGGTATTAAAAATACCCAAAAAAATCTTGGGAAAAAATCTTGAGACAAGATCTAAAGTTCATATAGTCATGCCATCATGAAGGCAATATCAATGAAATCTTAAAGTAAAGGAAAAGATCAATTTTAAAGCAAAAGTTTTCAGCTGGGGCACATAAACAGATGAGCAAAAACTATATAACAGACACAAATGAGAATCCATCATACCCTGTCTTAAAATGATTATAGCAAGTTAATTCAAGATTTTCCTTTCAACAAACTAAAATCACAATACTAGTAAACTTTGTATTACTGTTAGAAATAGGATTTATCATTAATTATCTTGAGAAATCAAGCTGAGGACACATGAAGTAGAGGGGAACAACTGCAAGGAAAATAACAGACTATAAATAGTTATTACACAGCAATCCATAAACAAGTATTTATTAAACATCTAGATGTGCCAGGCAATTTGGCTATAAGCACAAAGAATGAAATAATAACCATTTGCAATGATCAAAGAAAAGGGGAACTGACCTATTTATACAAAAATACTTATAGCAATTCTTTTTGTGGTGGCAAAGAATTGGATATTGAGGGGATGCCCATAAAATGGGAAATGGCTGAACATGCTGTGGTATATGATAGGGATGGAATAGTACTGTCAATAAGATATGATAAGCAAGATGCTTTCAGAAAAACCTGGGAAGACTGATATGAAAACTCAAGCAAAGTGAAGTGGGCAGAACCAGGTGAACATTGTACACAGTAATAGCAATATTGTAAGGATGCTCAACTGTGAAAGACTTAGCTACTCTGATCAAGACAATTCCATAAGGACCCATGATGAAAAATGCTATCTATCTCCAGAGAGAGAACTGATAAACTGAACGCAGATTGAAGAATACTTTTTAAACTTTTGTTTTTGTCTGTATTTTCTTTTGTAACAAGGCTAATATGAAAACATGTTTTGCATGACTACACATGTATCACTGTTAAAAAAAACTGTTTGCCTTCTCAAGGAGAGGGAAAAGAAGCAAGGTAAGGAGAGAATTTGGAACTCAAAATTGTTTTAAATGATTGTTAAACTTTTTAACATGTAATTGGTTAATATTTAATGAAATAAATAAGAACTTTTTTATAAAAAACAATCATTGAACTACATGAATGCTATGACCAAAAAAAAAAAGGGGGGGGGCTAGACTTCATATTTCAAGAAATCTTAAAAGAAAATTGCTTACATTTCTCAGAATCAGTGGGCAAAGTATAAATAAAAAGAATCCACCTGTCAGCTTATAAAAGAACCCTCCAAATGAAAACTCCCAGGAATATCAGCCAAAATTCAGTGTTTTCAAGTCCAAGAAAAAATATTGCAAGCAGCCAGAAAGAAGTAATTCAAGTAACAAAAAGCCACAGTTAAGATTACACATGATTTAGCAGCTACCACTATAAAGGCATCAAGAACCTGGAATACAGTGTTCCAGAGGGCAAAAGATACAGGCATACAACCAAGAATAACTTACTCAGCAAAACTGAGTATAATCCTAAAGGGAAAAAAACTAAAGATAAAAATGGATCTTCAATGAAATAGAAGACTTCTAAGAAATCCTGATGAAAATATCAGAGCTGTGGAGAAACTCTGAAGTTCAAACAAAGGAGTGAAGAGAAACTTAAAAGGTAAACATGAATGATCAATGATAAAAGACTAAATAAAGGCATAAAATGTTTAGGATCATAAAGGGAATCTGAGTAGAGATAGCTTGGGAGTGATTCTGTTATGTCTTGATGATCTTAAGAGAAGAATGAAGGGAGAATTAAGAGGGAAAGCACACTATACTGGACATGGGTGGGGATGAAGGGAAAGGAAAGAAATTATCTTACATAGTCGGTACACAAGTAGGAGTCTATACAAACGAGGAGGAGGAGGAGGAGGAGGAGGAGGAGGAGGAGTGTGTGTGTGTGTGTGTGTGTGTGTGTGGAGGGAACAGCTTACACTCCAACCTCTCTCTCAACTGAACTGGTTAAAAGAAAGAAGGAAGAATACACACACACACACACACACACACACACACACACACACACACACACACACACACACACACACAGAGATGGGCACAGAAGAGAAGGGTGAGAGAGAATTAGAAGCAAGGTAGCTTAAGGGAGAGATAGTCCTAACTGAAACAAACTCTAAGAATGTAACAAAATATAGTTCTTTTTGAGGTAGCAAAGAATTGGAATCTGAGGGGGTGCCTATAAATTGGATGATGTTTAATTTATGGTATATAAATGTCATGGAATACTATTGTGTTATAAGAAATAGTGGCAAGAAAGTGGAGCCAAGATGGCAGAGTAAGGCAAGGACTAGCCTGAGTTCTCCCCCAAACTCCTCCAAATACCTTTAAAAATAACTAAACAAATTCTGGAGCAGCAGAACCCACAAAAAGACCGAGGGAAACAAATTTCCAGCCCAAGACAACTTGGAAGGTCGGCAGGAAAGTCTGTTGTACCAGGATGAGACAGGAACATAGTCCAGTGCAGGCCATACCAGCACAAACTGGGCCCCAGCAAACCTGGAGCAGGCCTTGGGGCAACTGACTCACTGGCAGCAATGGCGGTTTCCAGACCTTTCAGCCCACAGGTGCCAAAGACAACTTGGAAGGTCAGTAGGAAAGGTCTGTCTCACCTGAGTGAGTAAAGTACAATCCAGTGCAGGCCATGCCAGCACAGTCCCAGCCACAGCAAACCAGGAGCATGTCTTGGGAGCCACTGAATCAGCAGCAGCAGTAGCTGTTTCTGGAGCTCTCAGCCCACAGACAGTAAGGGGGCTGAACAACTGGTCAGAAGGAGATTGCAGGGGTCTTTTTGCTAGCACTGAGGCAGGACTCTGTTGTTCTGCCCAAACACAGATCTAGGTCCCAGTCCTGAGTGACAGTTCCAGGGTGAGGAGGAGCACCAGCACAGCAGAAGTTGTAGCAACAACAGAGGAGGGCCCCTCCTTACACCAGGGCAGAAAAGAGTGCTTATGGTCACTCACAAACCAGAGCACAGGCCAGGAGAGTAGAAAACACCTTTCCTTCGATCATACCACTTTGGAAAAACTGAAAACTTACAAGTCCTTAGAATTATCTCTGAAAACTGCTGCACAAACCCCCTGAAGCTTGGAACAATGTGCCCTCCACCCTGGAAACTGAGCCCTACTTTAACAAAGAGCTAAAAGTCAACTAATAGGCTGAGAAAGAATAAACAACAGGAAAAAAAAAAACCTCTGACTACTGAAAGTTACTATGGTGGCAAGGCAGATCAAAACACACACTCAGAAGAAGACAACAAAATCAAAGCTCCTACATCCAAAGCCTCCATAGAAAAATATGAATTGGTCTCAGGCCATGGAAGAGTTCAAAAAGGATTTTGAAAACTAAGAGATAGAGGAAAAATGGGAAAAGAAATGCAAATGATGCAAGAAAATCATGAAAAACAAGTCAACAGCTTGGAAAAGGAGACATAAAAAAAATACTGAAGAAAATAACACCTCAAAGAACAGATTAGGCCAAATGGAAAAGGAGGTCCAAAAGCTCACTGAAGAAAATAATTCCTTAAAAATTATAATGGAGTAAATATTTGGGAGCTAATTACTTTATGAAAAATCAAGAAACAATTAAAAAAAAAACCAAAAGACTGAAGAAATAGAAGACAATGTGAAGTATCTCACTGGAAAAACAACTAACCTAGAAAACAGATCCAGGAGAAATAATTTAAAAATTATTGGACTACCTGAAAGCCATGATCAAAAAAGGAGCCTAGACATCATCTTTCAAGACATTATCAAGGCACATTGCCCTGATAATCTAGAACCAGAGGGGAGAATTGAGAGAATCCACTGATCACCTCCTGAAAGAGACCCCAAAATGAAAGCTCCCAGGAATATCAGCCAAATTCCAGAGTTCTCTGATCAAGGAGAAAATATTGTAAGCAGCCAGCAGGAAACAATTCAAGCATTGTGGAGCCACAGTCAGAAAAACACAAGACTTAGCAGCTTCCACATTAAAGCACAGAAGGGCTTAGAATATGATATTCCAGAGGACAAAGGAGCTAGAATTACAACCAAGAATCACCTACCCAGCAAAACTGAGTATAATCCTTCAGGGGAAAAAGATGGATATTTAATGAGATAGAGGACTTTTAAACAGTCTTGATGAAAAGACCAGAAGTGAATAGAAAATTTTACTTTCAAATGCAAGACTCAAGAGAAGTATAAAAAGGTAAACAGGAAAGGGAAATCATAAGAGACTTTAATAAGTTTAAACCATTTACATTCCTACATGAGAAGATGATATTTGTAACTCATAAGACCTTTCTCATTATTATGGCAGTTAGAAGGAGTATATATAGAGAGAGGGCACAGGTGTGAGTTGAATATGAAGGGATGATATCTAAAAAATAAAATTAAGGGGTGAGAAAGGAATGTACTGAGAAAAAGGGAAAGGGAGAGGTAGAAGGAGATAAATTATCTCACATAAAAGGGGCAAGAAAAAGTTTTTGCAGTGGAGGGGAAGAGGTGGGAGAGAAGGGGGAATGAGTGAACCTTACTCTCATTAGGAATGGCTCAAAGAGGGAATAACATGCAGACTCAATTGGGTACAGAAATCTATCTTACTTACCCTACAGGAAAGTAGGAGGGGAAGGGGATAGGGGTGTAGTTGATAGAAGGGAGGGCAGATTAGAGGAGGGGGTAGTCAGAAGCAAAATACTTTTGAGGAGGGACAGGGTGAAAGGAGAGAGAGAACAGAATACATAGAGGGGGGGGTGGGATAGGATGGAGGGAAATATAATTAGCAACAGTAAAAAGTTTTTGAGGCAAGTTTCTCTAATAAAGGCCTCATTCCTCAAACATATAGAGGAGTTAAATTTATAAAATAAGAGCCATTCCCCAATTGATAAATGATAAAAAAAAAGATATAATCAGTTTTCATATGAAGTAATCAAAGCTATCTATAGCCATATGAAAAAAATGTTCTAACTCACTACTGACTGGAAAAGTGCAAATTAAAACAATACGGAGGTATTATCTCATACCTATTAGATTGGCTAATAGTACAGAAAAGGTAAATGACAAATGTTGGAGGGAACGTGGAAAAAATGAAACTTTAATGCACTGTTGGTGGAGTTGTGAACTGAGTCAACCATTCTGTAGAGCAATTATTTGCAACTATGCTCCAAGGGCTATAAAACCATGCATACCCTTTGACCTAGCAACACGAGTATTAGGTCTGTATCCCTAAAGAGAGAAAAAACAAAAAGCAAAAGAACCTATATATACATAAAAGTATTTATAGCAGCTCTTTTCTGGGGATATAGAATTAGAAGCTGAGAGGATGCCTATCAATTGGGAATGGCTAAACAAGTTGTAGTATGTGATTATGATGGAATATTATTAACTATAAGAAATGATGAGCTGGACCCCCTCAGAAAAACCTGAAAAGACTTGCATGGGCTGAGAAATGTACCACGTACAAAGTAACAGCAATATTGTAAAATGATCAGTACAGAATGACTTAGCTATTCTCAGCAACACAATGATCCAAGACAGCTCTGAAGGACTTGTGATGAAAAATGCTATCCATCCCCAGAGAAAGAACTGATCGTGTCTGAATACAAATTGAAGTATATTTTTTTTACTTCATTTTTCTTGAGGCTTTTTTTTTCTTGTCTATGTTTTCTTTCACAACACAACTATTACGGATATGTTTTGCAGGACTACACATATATAACCTACGTGCAATTGCTTGTCTTCTCAGTGAGGGGGGTAAGGAAGGAGGAATAGAGAGTATTTGGAACTCAAAGTTTTAAAAACGAATCTTAAAAATTGTTTTTACTTGTAACTGGGGAAAAATAAAATACTAAATAAAAGCTTAAAAAATGGAGTTTCAGAGAAGCCTGGGAAAACTTGTATGAATTGATGCAAAGTAAAGTAAATAAAATTAGAACAATTTATATAATTACAACGATATGGTAAAACCAAACAACTGAAAGAATTAGGAACTTTTATCAGCACAATGACCAACCGCAATTCCAGAGGAGTAATGGAAAAACATGATACCTCCTATAGAAGTGAAATACTTAAGAGTACAGAATGAGACAAAAAATTTTGGACATGGCCAATAAAGAAATTTGTTTTGATTGGCTTTATAAGGGGTTTTGTTATTTTGTTTTCAATTGAGATGGGGGAGAGGATTACAATGGGAATGGGAGAATGCAATTTTTTTTCATCGAAACAAATGTCATTTTTTAAAGAGGGTCTTAGAGTATTTAGAATTTATTTCATGTTGTGAAATTCCTTTCACTTCCCATTTACATCACAAAATCACATTCCCTAAACTTCACCTAGCCCTGTTAGTAAAAGTTTACTAGTAAAAGAACGAAATACAATAAAATCTCATTAATTCAGATTCAATTAGTTAAAATTTATAACAATTTAGGCATGCTGGGCTGACATTTGCCTTTTTACTATGCGTAAGGTTTGCTAAACTAAAAGAGTAGATATTTCAGGTAAAATAACTAGAATGTCAAGGACAAACTATTTTCAAGCACCTTAGAAGCACCGTTTACAGCTAATATACTAATTAACAATCATTACCCTCTTTCATTATAGCAAATCAAATAAAGAACTCTAGTAGGCAGTACAGTAAATTTTAAGTTTGAAAAATCCATGTTATGGTTGGAAAACTTCAGTAGATATCAGAGAGATAACAATGGTGCACACATTTATAGTATTTAAAATTGAGAAAATGACTTGCTCAGGGTCACAAAGCTAGTAGGTGCTAGGTGAGAGGTTCTTAAATTGGAGTCCATGGACAAGGAGTCTATGGATAGATTTCAGGTAGTACATTGGATGGGGAAAAAATTACATCTTTATTTTCACTAACCTCTAATTCATCATTTCCTTCTAACAGAAATGTAAGCAACAAAAATTATTCTGAGAAGGGTTTACAGGCCTCATTAGACTGCCAAAGGTGTCCATGACACACAAAAAAAGGTTAAAGAAATACGAAACATAGCTAATATTACTAACCATTATATTAAAAAAATTTCCTCTGTTCTAGGGTCAGGATTTCAATACAGGTCTCCTAATTCCCAGTCCACCATTCTTTCCACTACAAGAGAAGATATGTCTAATTTCAGAAATTTTCTTTTAAGTGAAATTATAGTATGCATTTTCCTATCATTGATAAATAGGAGACATAGATAATATACTAACCATAATTTAAAAAAAAAAACAAAACTATTTTCAGAATATACTAATGCATTTCTTGCATCAAATTCATGCAATTTGGAAGCCTACCTGAACTGCCTAAGAGGTAAAATTAAATAAACCATGAATTCAATACTAATTTAAATTTTGCATCCTCAGTGACTTCAGTGCTAGGAAACATGCTTATACTTGAAGCTAACATTGCTCATTATGAAGCTATTCAATAAATGTACTTTCCCCACTCAATATAAAAGCAAAATTTTCAAATGTTTCAATAAAACACATTTTTTACAAAAAGGAAATGCAAAATAATTGGTAAAATAATGTAAAATTGGCCATATTACCTAGCATATTGAATTTAAGAGAAACCCCACCCATTCTTTATACCTGGAATAAAATTAGACATCTACACTTATCTCTATACTATATCAGATTTATCAGACAGTAGTTACAGCAAACCTGGCTGGAGATTTTATCTACAGGGGGCTTTTTAGTCTACTCCACCACTCCTTGTGTCCTCCTTTCCAGCTGAGCCTTAGTGCTGGTCTGCTACATCTTAATTCTGAAACTGTATTTCACAATGAAAATTCCATCAATGTGATTCAAGTGCATTCTTTTTAGCATCATTAAATTGGGAATAAAATATCAAGTGCTAAATAAAAAGTTAAGTCTTAGCAACTGACAAAAATAAGTAGTTTAAGTCTTTAATATTTCCAAAAGCAAAGTTCTTATAAAATTATAAATTGAAGCCAGTACTGAAAATCTTTAGCTATAAAGCATACTTCTACATACCTCAAGAAAAAAATTGACCAAATAGGGATCTTGCTTCAATTTTGCACACACTATACAGAGAAACTGAATTTCTTCATTTTCAGTTGGAGTTGCAAGAACTTCACCACAAAGTCTGATTAATTTCTGTTTAAAAAAATAAAACGTTTTTATAATTCATATAAATACTAATTAAGTTAAGGTAAGGATTTTTGATACTTCAAATCTGTAGAAGACGTATACCACATGTTACGTAGATAGGAAAAATATTCTCATTTTCCAATGTATTTCTTAGTATCTTCAATGTTTCAAATAAAAAATTGATAGTTATATCAATGAATTTTGACACAGTACCTTATATAAATAGCTGGCACTCAAAAATTTGATTAGCTCTAACCATTCCCTTTTAAAGACAAGTTTTTGTGTAATTAGAACCTTTAGGAAAAGATCTAAAGTAATTTCTACATCAAACCAAATAAAAGAAATATTTTTATGTTAAAGAGGAAAAAATACCTGCACTGGTCTGTGTACATTAATGTGTGGAAGTAGTGGTTGTCGAATTCTCCCTAAAAGTTTGGTATAGAAAGCCAATACCTGCTGCTTCATTCCTGGAGGACACTATAAACACAAGAAAAAGAGAAAGAGACAATAAAGATATATTTAGCCCCAAAGTGAAGAGATATGGAAAAGAATTTTCATTAATTTATTGCCTTCTGAAAAATCACAACATGCAATTAGATAATTAAAATATAAGAATGAAAATATAAAGTATCATAATTTATATTCTGGAAATAAAATTCTGTATCAGACTGTACAGTATGTGAAGTTAAAGACTTGTAATTACTGAAACTTTGTTGACACGATAATGTTGAGATCTAAATGTGGTACCAGCAAAGTCAGATTGTGTATATTCTAATATACATTTAGATATATATTTATATCTAATAAAAAATATACAAGATATATCTAATATACATTGTAATATACATTTATTTTTGAAATATATATATTTCACCACTAAAGAGGTTATTATTTTATAATGGCTGGAAACTTCCTAACGTGCAAACAGATATAAACGAATGGGATTTTTTGGGCACACATGTATCAATGGACTGACAGCTTTACTTGACTTATTTGTAAAATGATATCCACTGCATCTTTTACAGCTAGTGAAGATTTTAATAAAGTTTTTGAAATACAAACCCAAATATGCTGTATTAAACATGCAATAGCAGCTAAAAATTAAAAGAAACTGAGGACTGACACTGAGATTAAATGGGTAAGGAATTACCAATGAAGTTATATTAGTCACATCTCCTATAATCAATACTAATTATACTGCCTTTCAATGAGCATTTTCTAAGCACTAAAAAAATATGTATCAGGAAAAAATACAAACTATTACTGTAGTTACAAAAACGTTTGTTCAGTAATTCACATGTTGCTCTCATTTCATACTATTATATATGTGTAATCATTAATAACAAATATACTGGTATAGCCCTTATTATTTTGCTCAAGAACCATTATCTTTATCTAGTACTTTTATTAAAAAAAAAGTGAAAAGTGAATTGCAGAGCACCTGGTATACTAGGAAGAAATAAAAATTGAATGAACTGAGAACTGAATAAGATAACATAAGATACTCAGTAATGTCTATTCATACATACACACACACACACACACACACACACACACACACACACACAAATCAATAATAATGTTAGCCAACTTAAATTTATAATGCTTAGGAAGACATGTTTAAAGAAAATTTACTTCTACATCTGCTTATCTGAACATCATTCATAGAAAGGATCAGATTGCAAAATTTTATATTGCTGGAAGAGCACAGAGATATCATCTAGCACCCTAGCCATTATTTGAAAGGTGAGGAAACTAAAAGCTACATTATCCTAATTGGTGTAGGTGAGTCAGCTAATGCAAAAGCACATGAATCAACACATATAGCCAGACCCCAAAACCATGTTTCCCATCCCATCACACTGGCCATCTCCTTTGTTCCTTGATGGTCCTCTCTAGGCCGTAGGACTTCTTGAGATCATGAAGTAAGAGATCTTACCCCGCTGGCTCTAGAAGTTCTACCCTGAGGCTCAATTTGTCCTGACAGGTATGTCACATGATCCACTATAATTAGCTGGTCCTAAATCATGTTTCACATTTCACTGTCCATCTTCTGACCCTCTATCTGTCCTGCCATCCAACCTACTTGGATGGTTACGTTTATGTTAGAATTTTCGATATATTTAGTGTATTATTTGTTATTCAGAAGTTTTGAAATGAATGATCTCCTAGGAATATTGTCACCAAATTCCAGAGCTCCCAGGTCAAGGAGAAAATACTGCAAGCCAGCCAGAAAGAAACAATTGGAGTATTGTGGAAACACAATCAGGATAACACAAGATCTGGCAGCTTCTACATTAAGGGAATACGACATTCCGGAGGTCAATGGAGCTAGGATTAAAACCTAGAATCACATACCCAGCAAAACTGAGTATCATGCTCCAAGGCAAAAGATGGATTTTCAATAAAATAGAAGACCTTCAAGCTTTCTCAGTGAAAAGACCAGAGCTGAATAGAAAATATGACTTTCAAACACAAGAATCAAGAGAAGCATGAAAAGGTAAACAAGAAAGAGAAATCACAAGGGTCTTACTAAAGTTGAACTGTTTTGTTTACATTCCTACATGGAAAGATGATGTGTATGATTCATGAGACCTCAGTATTAGAGTACCTGAAAGGAATATGCATATATATGTGTATGTATGTATATGTGTGTGTGTGTGTATGTAGTTGTATATTATATATACAGACAGAGGGCATGAGGGAGTGGAATCTGAAGGGAAGATATCTAAAAGCAATAAAATCAAATTAAGGGATGAGAGAGGAATACATTGAGAGAGGGAGAAAGGGAGAGATAGAATGGAATAAACTATCTTGCATAAAAGTGGCAAGAAAAAGCAGTTCTGTAGGAAGGGAAGAGGGGGCAGGTGAGGAAGAACGAGTAAATCTTGCTCTCATCGGATTTGACCTGAGGAGGGAATACCATACACACTCAGTTGGGTATCTTACCCCACAGGAAAGAAGGAGGAAGATAAAAAAGGGGGTATGACAGAAGGGAGGGCAGATAGGGGGAGGAGGTAATCAAAAACAAACACTTTCAAAAAGGGACAAGGTCAAGGGAGAAAATTCAATAAAGGGGGATAGGTTAGGAAGGAGCAAAATACAGTTAGTCTTTCACAACATGAGTATTGTGGGAGGGTTTTACATAATGATACACATGTGGCCTATGTTGAATTGCTTGCCTTCTTAGGGAGGGTGGGGGGGGGGGAGGGGAGGGAAGAGGGGAGAGAATTTGGAACTCAAAGTTTTAAAAACAGATGTTCAAAAACAAAAACAAAAAAAGTTTTTGCATGCAACTAGGAAATAAGATACACAGGCAACGGGGCGTAGAAATGTATCTTGCCCTACAAGAGAAGAAGGGAAAAGGGGTCGGGAGGGGAGTGGGGTGACAGAAGGGAGGGCTGACTGGGGAACGGGGCAACCAGAATATATGCCATCTTGGAGTGGGCGGGAGGGTAGAAATGGGGAGAAAATTTGTAATTCAAACTCTTATGAAAATCAATGCTGAAAACTAAATATATATTATAAATAAAATTAAATTTTAAAAAATAAAATAAAATACGGCCCGTGGGCTGCACCGGCCCGCCTGTGGGTTTTAATTTTCATGAGTGAAAAAATAAAATAATAACTTGCATGGAATGCATATTAGATTTTTTATTCCATCACTAATAAATAATCTTGTTGATGTTGAAAAAAAAAAAGAAATGAATGATCTCTGCTCACTAAGGACAACACAGTCTACACAAATAAATGACTTAATTTTAGCAAGCTTGATCCCCGGTCACTCCATATTTTGATTACAAAGTATTCATAAAGTTTCTTAAAATGCATCAGAACGGAAAGAGTTAAGAACTTACATCTGCTTTCCCTAACGTGTATAATGTTTCCAAGATCTTGTGATGAAGTAAATATTCCATACAAGGCCCAGTCTCTCCAAAGTCTAGTTCATTTTCTTCTTGTATCAAGATATCTAGCATCTGTTCCAGATGAGATGGAATGTTTGTATCTGTCACTGGAGCTTTATCATCTAAAGAGTAAAAATAGTATCCAGCAAACATACATTAAAATATATTTTTATTTTTAATCACATAGATTTTAAAATACCTGTATTTTCTTAACACTATTCAGACTCTATACAATATGAGTGAATCCACATGGCTTGTTTTCTCATTAAAAATAATACTTTTTGCCATAATCCTGTTGGAAGAACTTATTCAATATTCTGGATTAAATCTTGTTCATCCAAAATAACCAATAAGGAACTTCTTTTGCACTTACCATGTTTTAGTTTGTAGGATATTTCTCTCTGCCTGCATTATCTCCCCCTAATTATAAGGTCAACAAGGCCAAGCATATCTTTTTTTATGTCTGTATCTCCACTAGTACAATGCACCATAGTAGGGGCTTAATAAATTGTTCTTGAATTAAATAGAATTGCAGTGTATTTTCCATAAGATAACATGATTACGGAAGGAAATAGCAACATCAACTCAACACTTCCAAAAATAATAAATAAATGTTTAATTTAACCATAATTTGGACAACCTGACTTTTAAGATGACTTATAAAGAAAATTGGATACCCTTAGGGTCAGGGCTGGGAAGAAGAGGGGAGGAAAGTTGGGGAGGAGAGGAAGGCACAGAGAAGAAAGTGAGTACCACTGGGTTCTTTCTTGATTTTGTAATTGGTTTGATTCTGTAATGAGATATTGAGAAAGTCAATTTATCCTACCTGGTCATCATTTCTTCATGTGTGGTTTTTTTGTTTTTTTAAATAAACGAGGAAACAAAAGAAAACCCTTTTAAAGTTATGAAAATCTTTTGATTAGACTTTTCAAATCTGCTGTTAAGGCATAGTAAACATTACAGATTTCCCCCCAGCATTCACATACATACTTTTATACTCATATCATTGAATTTGGTCAGGAAAAAGTGTTCTCCCCTTTTTAATCCAACCTATTTTTATATTATAACAATGGATTAAACAATGAGCTAGGCCCAGAATTTAATAAGAGGAAGAAAGTGACTTAGATAACATCTGGGAAATTGTGCAACAATTTCAATGATCTTAAGCTTTTAACATCAGCACTCTTGCAGTAACGTTACATGACTGAAAATTACAAAACGCCAAACATCTCCACTATAGCACAGAGATGGCAAGTGCAGTGGTACAAAGGCTAAATTTATAGTTAAAGGACCTGGCTTCAAAGTAGGGGTCTTTTACTTATTACCTGTAGACTTATATGTTCAAAAATATTTATGGCACCTCTTTTTGCAACAGCAAAGAACCAGAACATAAGGGGGTACCCATTAATTGGGGAATGGTTAAACAAATTATGATGTATGAATGTAATAAAATATTACTATATTTTAAGAAATGACAAGAGACTTCAGAGAAGCCTGCAAAGCTTGTAATGAATAAATGCAAAATAAATAGAACAAGAAGAACAATTTATACAATAACAATATTGTAAAAACAAACAACTTTGAAAGACACAAGAACTATGATCAATACAATGACCAACCATGAAAAATGAGGTATATTTTTGGCCATTGCTGAAACAGGAATTTTTTTTGCTTGACTATTTACTGTAAGGGTCTTATTTTTCTTATTCTATTTGGAGGAGAGAAAATAAACTTTTGTTGGAAAAATTATTAAAATAAATACATTCTATTGACATGACCATGAGTAAGTTGTTTCACCCCTTGAGGCTTAAACTGGAAGGAGTTCACAGGATCACAGAATTAAGAGCTGGAAGAGACCTGGCCTTAACAGATCATCCTTATTTTTAAAATGAGGAAGCTAAGGTCCAGAGAAGTTAAGTAACTTGCCCATGGTCACATAGTTATCACAGAATAGAAATATGAACCCAGGTCCTGTGACAACAAACCAGTACCATTTCCAATACACTATACTGCTTCTAATACAGAATTGGAAGAACACTCAGAAGTCATTAAACCTAATGCTCATTTTTATAAAGAAACTAGGCCCAGAAAGATTAAATAAACCATTTACAATTAGTAAATAGGAGAAATTTTTGGTATTTGATATCCTTTCTAGCTCTAAAGCTATGATTCTGTGATCCTCAAAATTGTAGGTGATCCAAAGGACCATGCAAAGACTCAGAGCTGGCATTAACAGGCTGCATAAAATATATTGCCAACATTAACTTGAACCCCAAAAGATGAAAAAGATGTCACTCAGGAGATGTTTGAACACCAAAGAAGATGGAAGAACCGTGCAGTGAGAGGAAAGGATAGCAGTGTTGCACTGTTATGAATATAATGTTAGAAGACAACAGAGGAAAGCCTCCAGCACACACTGGGTATCCCCCATGGGAAAGACTGATGGGAGGAGATGGATAAGAATCTCAGAGAATAAAAAGTCAGATAAGTTTCTATCTACACTGTTAAAAGAAGGAATACCAGTAGAGATGAAATAATGGATTCATGAAAGTTTTAAAGAATTTTTTAAAAGCTCAAGTTACTATAAAAATACATTTTATTTGTCCAACTTCAAAGCATGTCTGAATATAAAAGATAACAAAAGACACCAAATTCTTGGTTAACTCCTCTACTTGGGTCTTCTCTGAACTTCTAAATTTAATATGTACTGTACTATGTTGCTATAACTCAATTTGACAAGTAATCATTAAGTATTTCCTACGCATATGGCACAGGGCTAGGGATACAAAAGATACAAACTTTAAAAAAAAATTTCCTCACTTTAAGAAACTCACATTCTAAAAGTTATATGCTTGATGTGTTGATTTCTCTAAAGTGTTAGCTTATTGTTTCATTCTTTTTACTTGTATTGCCAGTTATTTGACATAGTGCCTTACACAAAGTATAGTTGCTTAATGAATATTTGTTGATAGGTTGAGTTGTACACAAATTTGTATGTACACTGTGTGTATAATACATGTATTTAATAGCATCTATTAAGATCCTATTTGTTTCTTACCTAGAACCAGGGAATTTATGGGAATTTGAAAGGAAATAGAAGGTTGGTCTTTGTCCTTGTTCAGCTTATAAGTAATTTTTATGTGTGAATATTTTATCTGCCAAAAGATATTGGAAACTTCTTGAGATTTATTCCCTGGGATAGTTCTGATAACAGGTACTGAAAAGATAGCTACTGGCTATTTGTCTTTGCACTGGCTGCCTCACTCATGCTTGAAATGTACTCCTTCCTCATGTCCACCTCTTAGAATGTTTAATTCACTCCCTTCAAAACTCAGCTTGAGGGACCTCTCCTAAATGCACTGATCTACTCAGCTGCTACTGCCATAACATGCCTCTCCCTACAAAAACAAATACTTTATATTTGCTTATATGTGTACATCTCATTTTCTTCCAATAGAATATAAGCTGCCTGGAGGCAAGGACTGTTTCATTTTTCTTTTTGTGCATCCAGTGCCTAGCATAGTCCTTGGAACTGAACAAATGCTTATTGATCAACTGACTGAAAAAAAAATATTTTTTAAATTTTGATTTGAAAATTATTCATGAATTTTCCACAAATTCACCAGACCATAACAACTATTCAAAATGGACCATTTGCTATTTATCATTAAGAAAACAATTACTACTAGAAAGACTCCTTGATGTTGAAAAATGAATGAAAAGAAATTAACTTAAAATGTGTCATGGTAAATGTGTTTTCCTCAGTGGTGCTGGGAGTGGGGATTCAAGAGCTGAGAACAGTCATCAGGAAAGGTAGCAACCTTTAATAAACATTTCTGTGAATTTCTACTGTTCAGATTGAACAGAAAAGAAGGAAGTAAAAAATTAGGTCCAACACCAAAGGACACATTTCCGATTACAGAAAATAAAAAAATGAATGATGACATTGACTACTATTTGCCTTTGCTATCTTAGGACACTTTTAAAAATGTGAATCAAAGCAGAATAAGTTGTTTTTAAAAAAACACCCTTTGGGGGGAAGTTACATCCAGCATTTCATAAATCTAGCTTTTCTTCATATACAATTTCTGTACCTAATTCAAAAATTACCTGAAGTCTCTATGTAGTAATGGGTAATTGCCTTCCAGTGATAAACAAAATCTTCTTGTAAAGGAAGAGAAGGAGCAAGCTATAAAGAAAGAAAAAAAAAATCTCATAATTTAGAAAATAGCATTATTTTATTTTCCATAGAATGAAAAAGAATTCTTGTTTATTTATATATAATATCATATAAAACACCCACTTTTAAATGCCTTTTGCTCCAGGCTGGGTATTAAAGTGAACCATAAAATACTCAAAGAGAAGAAAATAGAAATAGAATTTATATAGAAGATAGAAAATATAAATTATCAACATCACAATTTACCATTACTGTTAGACCTTTTCTTGGTATAGTTTTAAAAAATGTTTTTTATTAATTACTCTACTGGTAAGGATGTGTCATATTTTATCAAAGAAAATAGTTAACCCATCCTCATTTTGCCAATATTTATTTTTAAACTAAGGCTCACATCAATATTTAGTATCAGCAGAATGAAACTATATCAAGGGAACTTTGGACTTTGGACTAAATTATAAAACAGTACTATTTCCACATCAGCAGGAAAGAATATATAAAGCCAACTAAGTAATCAGACTAAAAGTAACATTTTCAGAGACATTTAAAACTAAGTCTTTCCCATTTTATGCTACAATAGATATTAAATGAATATCACTTACGTTAGCAAATTTTCATTTCAGAAATATACCTGTTACTTTATGTCACATTTTATATTTTAAAAAGTTTCTATTTCTACTTTGAAATTCATTTCAGGCCATTCTAAGGATCAAAATTGCATATTTTCAAGCTCTGTACATGACAGCTACAGAATCTCAGATTTCTACTAACAAAAAGAGAAAGAACAAAACAGTTTGGACCCAACAACAACTGATCTGAGTATTTTAGCAATATAGTTTGTATTACATAATTACAACATATTTTGTGATGCTGGGAAATAATTTATCACATTTCATAAAAATTTTATTATTTTATTAAAGGCGGAGAGCCTGTCAAGCTTGACTTTGAATGAGCAGACTTGATAGCTAGAAATTTAAAACAGATAATACTATGTCATCCTGAACACAGAACCCAAAATTTCATACTGTTTCTGTTATTTTTAGGGAAGCTAATAAGTAAATAAATTGCCAGAGGGGACTTGAAATTGGAAATACCAATGCCTTAACAAATGCTAGACTACTTAAGAGGATACAAATACCCAACTATTTCCCATATTTCAAGTAAAAGGAGAAAACATGCTTAACATACTTTTAACAAACTATTTGGTTATTCACATATATAAGCACATAGATACACACATTTTTATCCATGTAACCATTGGTAGAGAGAGTTTCCTCTTCTGGGAGTTCCCCTATCAATGACCTTTCAGGTCTAGTCCCTAGGTCTACCACTATTCATGTATGCTACTCAACAAAGTCAGATACCTATTGTGACCTTTTTATTATTTTAAAATCACTTAGTAGACATATAAGACTGAAAGGATCCCTACAGACCGATTTCCATTCCAAGGAGCTGGATCAAAATAGCTTACATTTACAGTGTTTTAAGATTTGTAAAGTACTTTACATACCTTATTTCATTTGATTCTTATAACAACTCACCTTAGTGAAGTGTTATTATTATCCTTAATAACTGGGAACTAAGGCTCAGAAGAGTTAAATGACTTGGCCAGCATCCTACAGCTGGTAAATTTCTGAGGCAGGATTTAACACAGGATCATCCAAGGAAACCCTTCAAATAAACCTTATAGATAATTCTAACAAAAAGCAGACTTGAAAATGAATTGCACTTGAGTGAGGGAGGGCTGTGCAGAGTCACCAGCCTCACTTTCTCCTCAAAAGCCATCTGGGTGAACATTTTGATGGCTGAAATCCATCTAGTTATCTGGGGCAGGGGTGGTGAACCTGCAGCCTCTACATGGCCCTGTAGGTCCTCAAGTGCAACCCTTTCACTGAATCCAAACTTCATAGAACAAACTTGGACTCAGTCAAAAGGCTGCACCCAAGGACCTAGATGGCCACAAGTAACCTCTAGGCGCAGGTTAGGTTCCCCACCTATGTCTTAGGGTATTACCAGATAGATTTCCTCCTTAAAGATAGGGCCACAAACTCAATTCACTCTCAAGGACTGGACAACAGGTTCCCCTGAAAGCACCACTTAAGGGTTACTTTTCTGAACCCCCAGGCTCACAGTGAATATAAATAGGGTTACTTTTCTGAGGCCCCAGGCTCACAGTGAATATAAATAGTAATAGTTTCTCTTTTGGCCAGCAACCCTGAGGGTCTTCCCCTCCCAGTTTGATTTTTCTTTTTTCTTTGTTTTCATTAAAGATGCTATCCATTGGATCCATTGGCTCACTTCTTTAAAAAGCCTATTCACTAAATTGGCCTTGCCTCACTCAAAGTGAGACATCGGAATGACCTTAGCTTAAAAAGTCCAAGGTCTCTCACTGCATCCTGGGCCATCTCCAATCACCCTGATCTATATCTGGCCATTGGACTCAAATGACTATGGAGGAAAAAGGGAGGCCGGTGACTTTGCACAGCCCTCCCTCACTCAAATCCAATTCATTTGCAAGTCATGTCATCATCTTCCTGAAGTCATAGTCCTCTTCCAGAACAAAGGACAAACCAGGACAAAAAGCAGGTCTTAAAAAATACACCCATAATCCACAACTTCTATTATCTCTAGTCATGCCTTTTCTTTTTTCTCTCTTCCTACTTCCTCTCCAAACATTAGTGATCTAAAAAAAAATAAATCTATCCAATAGGAAGATGTTGATTTCTACAAATCTTTTTGAAGTCATTAAAAGCCTTTATTAAAGAAGAAAAAATAAAAACATGAACTTGGGAATGGTGTAAATAAATAAATAAATGTAAGGAAGATTGAAGATATTATGAGAAACATTAAGTATGAGACAAATAAGGGAAAGAGAAAAGAGTAGTTAACTGGGGAAGTTAATAGTGAGAGAGGCCATTATACAATCTTGTTTTAGCCTGATACCTACTTTTAAAAAGATTTTTCTTCAAAACATGCATATTTCCCTAAATTCAGTTTCATCAGAAATATCAGTTGTGTGACAGATTTCAAAATTTAGTAGCTATTAGGGAAGACATATCTAGTTATTCTTAAAGATTTAGTGCTTTTGTTTCATTTTTAAATCTTCAAAGATTTAGAAAGAATGATAGATGAATCAAAGGAGGTAGCAGTTGTGCCAGATAACTTTACCAATGCAACTCTCAATCTTTCTACAGGGAGGGCCACTGCGAAATAAAAAATTCAAGACTAGGCTTCTGCTATAAGGCTAACTAACATGGACCATGTGTTTGCTTTGTAAACACCTCTCTCCTAAAGATGAGATTTGAAATAAGAAACTTATTTTAAACAGAAAGTTAGATAGGTTCAAGTAATAGTTTAAGTTTCCAATATTTCAAATAAGGGATTAGTAAGACAACACCATAGTAAATCTACCTATTCCATTACTAATCCCCTTTGGACTAAGCAAAGTACATTTCGTTTTGCAACTTGACTACACTGATCATATATCATAGTTATCTGTGAGGTGCCTAATGTGATCTCCTCCCCATTAGAACTGTTAGTTTGAATGCAAGAGTAGTAAATTAGAAATGTGGAATCAATCACTGCATAGAAACTCTAATTCTACCACTAAAAAATAATGAAGTGTGATTAGGAAGATTTCTTAGAGTTTTGCTTTATCCTATACAGATCAAGTGCAAAATGTGGAGGCTAATGGTGAGGAATCTTTTATACTCCTTCAAAAAAAAATTTGAGTTTCCCTCACAGTAATAAATACATTCTTGGCTTTGATAGCAAGCAAAAGTGTTCAATAACAAAGTTTATATATATGTATATATCCCTCCTTCACTTATATAAACAATGGTGGCATATTTTCTATTATTGAAAGAAACTTGAGGACCTATCCTGACCAAACAGTTCTTAAAAAAAAAAAAATCAGTCCTACCTTTCTTTTCCTTAGTGCTATCTCTTTTCCCCTTAGCCCCTTAATGTTTCCCTCTCTTTCTTAAAATACTGTCGGATCCTGTAAGGCCTACATCAAGTCTACTATCTGTAGAAGGTACTCACTAACAACTCCAGCCAATGATTTCTCTCCTGCTCTAAAACGTGTTGCCTGTAGAAATCATATGACACTTAATCACATGCTTCCTTATAATTGATTGTATTTGTATAATTGTATTTATATATGTCATCTCACCAATGAGATAATAAAAATCTTAAAGGCAAGGGTAACCTCCATATCACAATGTTTTATGCATATGTTATGAAATGGTTCTGGAATGGAGTCATAGACATATTTAAGACAGAACAAATATATGATTCTGACTTTTTAAATCCTTGTTGATGTTTAGTTGTTTTAGTTGTAACCAACTTTTCACGACCTCATTTGGGATTTTCTTGGCAAAGATCTGGAATGGCTTGCCATTTCCTTCTTAATTCATTTTATAGATGAGGAAACTGAAACAAACAGGGTTAAATGACATGCTAAGAGTTGCACAGCTTGTAAGTGTCTGAGGCTGGATTTGAATTCAGGTCTTCCAGACTTTGGACTCCCGGACCCATGCTCCAACCACTGTACCACCTAGCTACCCTTTTAAATCCTATGCTAATAATTTTGGAAATTATTCACCTCAAAAATCCCTTTTTACCTAGTTGGAGGGAAACAAGACTTTACACAAAAACTGAAGTAAACATGATTATCCCCCTTCATAATGTCTAGGGGATATTACCCTGTCTATGGGGAAACATGCTCCTTAAAACTGGAATTAGACTAGCAAGGAATTTAAAGCAAAGGAAGGCAATCTCTTTCCTCTTTAGTTGCTTCAAATTATATAGTCCCCAAATCATCTAAAAACACATCTCAGATGTGTGGCATGTAACACTGATATGTTTACTGGCAATAAACAGGATTACAATCGTATAATGGATACAATCTGGCTCACAGAAGTTAGTTAAAAATGAAGACAGCTAGCTGGAATTTTGTTAAAAGAATTTTTCTTGGTCAATAGATTATCTTAGTTGCAGCTAAGATAAAATTAAATAAGAAACGTTTATTAAACAAGGAGAATTTCCAGTTGCAAACTGTTTTAATGCATATTCACAAACTGCTTGACAACTCTAATGATTCAGCAAAGAGGAGAAAAATAAATTGCAAGAGACAGCATAGAATGAAGAAGCCTGGAAAGGAATATCAAAAGGGCTAAAAATGATTTTAAAATTATTCAGCACAGGCACTGGAAGAAAAATAATACCACTTTCCAGTAGTCTTCATGAAACCCCTATAATTATACACTTGGACAGCTGCATTCAGACTGAATCACATAGCAGAGGGAAACCATAGAAAATCAACAGAATGAGTGAAGAATAAAGACTTATGAAGAAAAAATATTCTAAGAGTTAAATTAATACAGTTTGGATTAAAAATATGACTATGGAAGAAAGTTCTTTGAATACCGAAAGGGAAGACACACTAAAATAGTGAACACATGGAATATTCAAATTAAGATTTAATACAATGTTCCATGAGAGGCTGGGTAGAGAAAGAACTGGGCTCAAAGCCAGGAAGACCTGATTTCAATCCTGTGTGACCCTGGGCAAGTCATTTTACTTTCTCAGTGCTCTAAAGAACTCTGAAGACTATGAGTTGCAGAGAAGATGCTGAAGAACAGTAGTAGAGGGAGTTATCTCATGTAGGAATTGCCTATATTACTGAAATCACAGTTCGAGTCCCTATTCCTTATCCTATGATAACAGGATAAAATTTTAAAAGTCCAAAGTTGTTTGATCTACAAAGAAGCAAATTCTAATAAAACTAGCAACACAGGAAAGTAAACAGAGGAAACAACACTGGCTCAAAACATTAATACTAAATTAATAGAAGTTCTACAAAATGTTTAAATTCATAGGACCACATTAGTTCCTATGATTGATCACGGGGAAAAAGGATTGTTGATTTTCATCAACAACTTGAAAGAAACCAAAGAACTCATTATCATAGAGATAGTCTAAGGGTGCCAACAACATTTGCAATTATAGAAGTTAAGATAAATAAAGGCAGAAAACTTGGGTCTTAGAATAGACTCAAATTTTATAGGGAAGAGGGGGGAGAAAGGCCATCTTCTGCCCTTTCCAAATACAACTGCCATACATATCATCCTTAATAGATGAATGAGTTGAAACAATGACAGATGCCTTATTTTCCCTAATAAATAAAAGATTTTTTAAAATCTTGCTATCCTAAATTAAAGGAATTTTAATTATCTTTGGAATATAACACGAAGGATGATGTTAACAGCCTAGGAGAGGTGAACACAGAAAACTAATAAATGTACACTATACTTGAGTTTTAAAATCTATCTTATCTTCTCTAGCTTCAATGCTATTCTTAAACGTTGGAAATTCCACTCCTTTCTAATCTCATACTGTACAAGTTTTCCCACAGTGCTTCCAATAAAGCTAAAATCAACACCTGTCGATTTAAACTCTTGCTTGACAAAAGTTGTATGTTGTGGTTTTTTAAGTTTTATTTTGTTAATGAGCCCAGTAAAAGGGATTATAACTATTGGAAAGATTACATTGCTAATTAAATAGCCTGTCATGATAAAATCAAGAATTATTGACACCTTTTAAAAAAATGAACATGGAACTAGACTATTAAAAACTATTTCAAGTTGGGGAAAATAATCTAAATATCATCGGCTTTAAAATAAGGCAAGAATTATTTTTTTAAAAAAATAACAAGTCATTGTTACATATTCTGTTTGCTCATTTACCGACTTCTGTCTTCCTAGTTATTAGACAGCATCTTTATATACATGTCTCTGAAATTCTGAAAAAGTAAACAGAACTGCAGGATAAAAGAAAAGATCCAGGAAAGGCAGAAGACAAGAAAGGAAACAGATGGCATCGGTGAAAGCTCGGGTATTGTTTAAATCCATACTTCATTAATACCCCCCTCCCTCCCAAGCCCCATTTCAGAAAAGCGAAAATCAACCAAGTGCACCTAAGGGCCTCGAAAAAAATAAAAGAAAAAGCAAAGAGGCAGCCGGAGCTCATGAAAGGAGCCGTGCTCAACTGGGCCCAGAAAGGTCGGGGAGCACAGGGAGGACACACCTCCTCCTTCCTTTCAAGAAAACCAAAACAAGCCCTGGGGTCCGGTTCCTCGCTTTGTTTGGGCTCGGCCAGGAAGTCTTTTTCCAGGGGAGGGCTAACGGTCCAGGAGCCGAGGGCTGGGGGGCCCTGCCCAGGCCCAAGTGTCAGGAGCCCCGGCTCCACTTTGATAGAGGAGGAATGGAATGGGGGGGGGGGGACGCCCTGGCTGCGCCCCACTCCCCCACCCGCTCCGTGCCGGACGCAGAGGCCCCAGACCCGCAGCGCCGGGCTC
This sequence comes from Trichosurus vulpecula, assembly GCF_011100635.1. NCBI lineage: Eukaryota > Metazoa > Chordata > Mammalia > Diprotodontia > Phalangeridae > Trichosurus > Trichosurus vulpecula. The sequence goes on from NC_050580.1 coordinate 99,377,118, forward strand.
GGGACCACGAGCCCCGGTCACCCTCTTCCTCCCCTCCCCCGCCATGACTGGGGCACCAGCCCCGGGGAGGCCGGGATGGACCCCAGACCCTCCAGGGTCTCCTCTCCGCCTCCAGGAGGTCTCCATGGCCGAGCTCGCGACCCTCACGGGGTCCCCGGGCCATTCCCTAGAGTCCTGGGCCCGCCAGGTAGGCCCTGCGGGGATCCCCGGCCTGCCGTGCTGTCCGCGACACCGCGGCCTTACCGCCTCCACGGCGTGCTGCAGGATGGACGTGAACTTGGAGAACATCCTGTCCCGGGACTGCAGCAGCTTCTCCCGGGACGACCTGGAGAGCTCTTCGATCCGCCGCCGCCGCCCCTGCTGCGGCTGCCGGGGCCGCTCCAGAGTGAAGGCCGGTGCGGCGCTGGGCGGGACGAACGGAGCGAGGGAGTGAGGGAGGGAGGGGGCACGGGCGGCGGGAGCCCGGTGAGGCAGCCCGGGAGCAGCTGGGTTGGGGGGGGGGGGGTAATTGGGATAGCCGCCGGGGACCCCCTGAGGCTACGGCTCCGCCGACACCGTGGCACTGTGCTGACACCGCGCTCCTTCCGCCCGCCGCCGCCGCTCCGCCTCCCAGGCCGCCAGGGGGTGCGGCCGAGGCTTCCCCGCCCCTCCCCTCCGGCCCCGGGAGGGAAGAGAAGTCTGGGAGGGGGAGGGGCAAAGGGACGGGAGAGGGGAACCCCGGAGGGGGGGGCGGGAAGAGGGCCAGGAAGAGCGGAGAGAGGAGGCGCGGGGAGGTGGGGAGGAGGGGAGGAGGAAGAGGGACGGGGCTGACCCAGGATGCTCCGTGCCAACCTGGGAAAGAACGCATGGAAAAGAACCTACCCTTCGGGTTTGCCAGGACCCAACTTCGTAGGAGGTGCACGTAGATCTACTGAATTCGTTATTTATTCGTTTGTTTTTACCTAAAAAAACAAACTGGGCTGGTGAGAAGAGTGGGGCGGTGGAAGACCACAGAACAGCCCTTGGTACTTGGGCTCCCCCATGAGAATATAATAAGCCACCTTAGGGCAGAGACTGTCTTCTGTCACAGCGCTTGGCACAGTCTGCCATATAGTAGGCGCTTAATAAATGCTTGTGGACCAACTACTAAACTCTTGACATGTGCCGAGGACTGTGTTAAGCCCAAAGAATAGCCCCACCCCACCCCCCAAAAATAAACAGAACGAAAGGCTAAAACGCGATCTCTGGCTTTAAAGAGCTTAATTCTGATGGAAGGAGGTGAGGTTTGGAGACAGCTGATGAATATGTACGTAGGAAACGTGAGCTAAGTATGTGTAAGGTCGCGTTTTTATTCATTTATTTTTCCTTCTTTTTTTTTTTGACCAGGCTAGTGAGAAGCCAGCGATCTGGGACTGTGTGAAGGGCCAGGTGTTCAGGTCAGCATGTCAGTTAACAAACATTTATTAATCACCAGACTCAGCGCTAAGTCTGCGGATACAAAGAAAGACCAAAAAAACCCAAACAAAATAAAACAAACAGGATCCTTGCTCTCCAAGACCTTTCCTATTAATGGAGGAAACAGCGTTCCAAGATGTATATACGAGATTTTATATATATATATATAATTATATGTATGTGTATGTACATATATACATATATGTACACACATATATATATATACACCAAGATGGAAGATCAAATGTAATAATTATAAGGGTCTGTGGGACCCCAGCTTTTGAAAAAACTTTAAAATATTGGCAATTTAAATCATGCCTTGAGGAAAGACTGCACGTTGAGAATTAGGGGAATTGAAGTAGGTCAGCTTTGTTGACAAACATCTGAGCTGTGTTAATACAATATAACAGGGTCTCCAGTATAGGGAATGTAATCAGTTAAATAGAATGGAATGCAGAAAATGGTTACTTTGTTTCCCAGTCAGGGTGTGAGAAGTTTAAATGTAGTGTGAAGGTCAAGGGAAGAAGGGGAGGAAAGTTTGTTAGGGGGAGAGATTGTAGACTCCTGAAACTTCCGAAGCCTATAGAGATTAAATGACAAGCCCACGGCCTTGTGCTCTGTAGGCAAGTGCTGGGTGAAAATTTGAAACTCTTTGTGATTAAAAAAGAAATGAAGGTGAAATGGAAGAAACAGTCAGAAATGAAACAAGAGGGTATAAAGTCAAGATTTGGGGGGAGAGAAAAGGTAAATAGGCCCTATTTCCTCCTTCCTCCATTTTTGTTCCTTCCATTCCGAATTGTGCTCATTTGCAGACACATTTGTCTTTCGCTTTTTGTATCCTAAGTTCACAGAAGTCAGGCTGCCTCTGATGTTATTGCTACTGTTGATAGTACAGTTGTGTTGAAACACAACCTTTCATCTGGATAATTGTGTCAGGCTCGACCAAGGCCCTCACCCCTTTTTAAAAAAAATCATACTACTTGACTTAGTTATAAGCACTAACTGTAATTAATTTCCTGCCCTAATTGTTATGCATTTATATGGCATTTTATATTTACAATGTGGCTTGCAACCACTAATTGTATGGAGTGGGCTATTTAAAAACAGACCCCATCTAGAGTTGTTTGCATTAGACAGTATCTGTCCTGATTGTCACTCTGTGTATACCAACCATACATAATAAAACATATTTCTTTGCTTTACAATGACTCTTTCTCCATCTAATTTCTAGGTATGAAGACAGACAAATTGGGCTAAAATTGTAACTTAGGAGGTGGAAAAATATTCTCTTTCTCATTCTAGAAACTGATACATCAATACTAATTTTATGTGGATCTTGCTGATTTGTTATGATTTGAGGAACAGTGGGGAGGTTTCCTAAACCCTCAAGATATTTGGAGGTTAATGTTCGAAATTCCACAACTTGGATTTTGACTTCTTTGGCTTTAGAGGTATAGTGTCCTCAAAAAAACTGCATATTTTAATTAGAGAAAATATTTAGTAAGTCTTATCAGCCATGAGTTTTCCAGTTTTTTTTCCAAATGTGTTTTGACAGAGAATAGAAGAAAAAAACATGAGGGACTTCTCCCTGCCTAGGTGAGAGACCCTTTAAAGGACTGGAGGATACTAAGGGAACAGAAGACAAACCTTGCTTTCTTTTCCATTTTGTCTCAATCTGAACCTTTGTGTTTGGAGGTCTCATTACCCAACACATCTCCCTCTACTGTATTCTATTTTGTCTGGCTGTACCCCCTTCTTAGAATGTTCTCTCTCCTCTCTGCCACCTGGCTTCCTTCATGTCTCACCTAAAAATGTACCTTCTACAGGAAGCCTTTCCTAATCACTCAGTTTTAGTAGTACCTTCCCTCTGTTGATTATCTCCCATTTATTCTGTGTATAACTTATTTGTACATAGTTATTAGCATGTTGCCTCCTCCATTAAATTGTGGGCACTTTCAGGGCAGGGAGAGGCTTTTGCCTTTCCTTTCTTTATATCTCAGGTGCTTGGCACATTGCCTGGAAGGCAGTAGATGCTTAATAAATGCTTACTGCCTGACCTTTAAATCTGCCCAAAAGCCTGAAATTCCATTACTTGCTAATGAGTCCTTGCTTATGTTAATGTATTGCCTTTCTACTTAAACTTCTAAAAAATACTTATGTGAGTTAGATCTCTTTTCATTTGTCCAATCATTCAGTGATTTTTCCTTCCTTTAGGCTCCCTTCATCCTAATTTATCTCCCTATCCGGAACATTGTGGCAGTTATCTGGATATTCTCCCTCCTTTTTCAAGGAGTTTAATACCAGGTTCATAACCTCACTTTCCATTCCAACTCCTGCCTTTATACTCATGAAATTCAGCATATATATAAATGTCTCCCCCTTGGTCATAAGTCTCCTTAATTCATATGACCCACACTTTCAGTGCATCTCAGCCATACATAGGAATAGTCATACCTTTGGTGTCATTATCACTCATGTGTTCCATTTCCATGAACAATTTTCTGATCACCATCTCCTAGTCTTTCAAGTCTCTCTGTGGTCTACTTTTTGTCATCCAGCCAATCTACACTGAAATTCTCTCCCAGTCTATCACCTCAGCTCTGGCTTCATTTTCCTCTCATTCAGTTCTTGACTCTATAGCTAACCAGTTCAGCAATACAGTACTGTCATCTCTAAAAAAAATCTCCTGTCCCTTTTTTGTGTTGCTTGCCAAACTTCAACCATGGAATGCCTCCCACCATCCCCCTTTTCTTTTCCTATTCCTGAATGGCACTGAAGGTAGCCATGCATTTAGTGAACCATGCAGACTGTGTCCACTGCAAATTTATATTAATGAATCCCAACTAGACCTTCACTCATATAGCAATTAATTTAATTTTTCTTTATAGATTCTATCACAATGGCTTTTCAAAATCTTTTCCTTTTTCCTGAATCCTTTTGCAATTCGCCTTCCCCCTCCCTCTCAATGAAGTACCTCATCATATACTTTACTAAGAAAATGGTCATGAACTGTCTCTTCTACATCCCCATTGACATCATTTTCCATTCTCTCTGTCTTTGCTCCTGTGTCTAATGAAGAGGTGGCCTTTGTCACCCGTTGTCACTGAGGCCAATCACCTCTATTTGTGCCCTTGATCCCATTCCCTCCCAGTTCCCCAAAAGCTTAAACTCCCTCCACCTTTCTCTAGTCTTCATCTCTCTGTAACTACTTCCCAGCCACCTGCAAATATACCCATCTCTTTATCATCCTTAAAACTTCACCTAACCTTCCCATCTCCTCAGGCTATCATGTTCTATCTCTTTCCCTTTCACAGGCAAACTTTTAGGGAAAAAACAAAAAAGCTATCTCCTCATTTCTCTTCTCCAGGGCCATGTTTGTTTGTTTTTTTTCTTTCTGAAACTTTCAGTTGTTTGGTGATTGTTCTTTCTATTTACATTGTTGTAGTCATTGGCTCTGGTTCCCTTCAATCTGCATCATTTGGCGTAAATTTTCTTTCTGTATACATCATATTCATTATTTCTAACAGCACAGTAATATTCAATTACATATATCACAATTTGTTAATCATTCCCCAACCCATGAGTATCTTCTTAGTTTCTAGTTCTTTGCTACTGTAAAAAGTATCCTTATAAACAAAATATGTATCACACTATAATGATACAATGTATCTGATTAGTGTCATCCAAGCTTTGGCTAGAGGCTATGCCAACCTCCCAGGGCCGGTCCATTTCATTTTTGGATAGTTCTGATTGTTAAGATGTTTTCCCCTCAAGCCTTAAATTTGTCTCTTGCAACTTTGACTCATTTTTCCTATGCTTCTCCTATTTGGGGCCAAATAGAACAAATTTAATCCTTCTCATACATGACAATCCTTCAAATAGTTTAACACAACTGTCATCCCCGTTAAGTCTTCCCCAAATGAAACATACAGAAGTCCTTCAATGAAAAGATTCAAACACCTTCAACCTCCTTGGTTGCCTTATGGAACCTTATTCATCTTTCTACTAAACTGAGATACCTAGAACTGGGTACAACATTCCAAATATAGTCTGACCAGGGCAGAGTACTGTGGGCTTACTACCTCTGCATTTTTGGAAACTATGCCTTTCTTTATGAGACCAAAGATCATATTGGATTTTTTTCTGCTACATCACACTGTTGTCTTATATTGAGCTTACATTCTCCTAACCCCGCACATATTCATCCTGCATGTAATCATGACCCCCCTTCCCATCTTGCACTTGTAAAGTCATTCTTTTTAAAGATGTGTAAGACTTTGAATTTCATTTTTATTAGATTTGGTCCATTATTATGGGCTGTCAAGATTTTTTTGGATCCTAAATCAGTCAACCATTGTGTTAACTATTTCTCTCAGCTATGTGTCATCTGCAAATTTGTTATGCATCCATCTATGCCTTTATCTATATCATAGATAAGAAAGGGTTAAAAAAAAAAGACGTGGTTAGGGCACATCCCCTAGAGCAGGGCTATCCATCCTTAGGTTTTTATTGAAACAATAGACCATATATTTTGATTTGCCATTTTAGCCAGAGCTCTGTGGTAGCTCAGTTTCCTTTACTAAAGCATTTATGTAAATTTCTATGCTTATAGGTGGGCCGCATAAATCCAGACAGCCCTGCCCTAGAGCATTATACAGATAACCTCCTTCCTCAAGGTGACATCAAATCATTAATGACTATCCTTTGAGTTCACTTATTCAACCATTTTGAAATCCAGTGTCATCTAGACAACATCTCTCTACCTTTTCCACAAGAACAGCATGAGCTATTTTGTGAAACACTTTGCTAAAATCTAGGTAAATTATAACTACAATATTCCCATTTTTGTTAATGATACTCCATAATTATGGACTACAATACAGATAACTACTGAGTAGACATCTATCTAAATGTTACATAGGTATCTCAAGCTCTACGTATATAAAATAGAACTACTTTTCCCCACCCACAAACTCACCTCTCTTATTCACTTATTTCCGTCAAGAATATTGCTATCCTTTGAGTTACACAGGTTGACAAACTCACTGTCATCCTCAACACTTCACTTTCACTTGGCCCCCTCCCCCATCTAATTAGTTCCTAAGTCTTGTCAATTTTACCCCACCCTAAACACACTTAACATTTTTCACATGCATCCCTTTCTCTCTGTGCACACAACCATTACCCTAGTTCAGGCCCTTATTATTTCTTACCCAGAACATTTCATTTAACCAGTCCCCCTGCTCCCACTATATCACAGCTATCAAAGTGATAATCATAAAACATAGTTCTGTCCATGTCACTATCCCGCTCAAGAAGTTTCAGTAGCTCCCAGCTGCTTAGGGGACAAAATACAAACTTTTCTACTAGGCCTTTGAAGTCTTTCGTGGTATATGTCCTATATATCTTTCCATAATGGTTTCACAAACTTGCCCCTCATACACTTTCTTTCTTAGCTAAATTGGCCAACTTGCTAATTTACATAACATTCCATTTCCTACCTCCATGCCTTTGCAAGGGTCAGCTCCTGTGCCAGGGATATTTTTCTTCACTTGTACCTCTTAGAATTTCTAGCTTTTTTTTTCAAAGCTCAATTCAAATGTCACTTCCACTATCCTGATTCCCCGACTTGGAAGTCCATGCCAAAATTACTATGTATTTATCTTTTGTATTGATTTGTCTGGGTACATGTATTACCTTGATATAATGTGAGCTTTTTGAGAGCAGAGACTTTTTTGTTTCAGTCTTTGTCTACCCAGCACTTACACAGTATCCCGTAGGTAGTTAATACTAAATAAATGCTTATTGAAAGAATGAAGACTCACTTACCTTTCCCATGCTTGGAATGTACTTCCTCTTTAGCTCTGACTCTCAGCTCAAGTCCTTCCTCCTCACCGAGGCTTTTTCTGATTCCCCCAGCTGCTAGTACTTCAACCTTCAAATTATCTTGTATCTACTTTTTTATGTCTTGTGTGTCTGTTTTTCAGTGTGTGAACACACTTACTTATTTACCCTAATATACTACAAGTTTTTTGAGAAGGACTCCTTTATTTTTGTATTAGTAATTCCAAAGGGGGATTGATTAGCTTGTGTGGGCCCAGTACTTCTTGACCAGTCCTCTATTTCATATATCAGATACCTAGCATAATGTCTGATACATTAGTACATTTTTTGATTGATTGGTTCTTGACAGATAGCTGAGAAAAGGGCCCTGAAAGAATAGAAATTTTAATGAGAAGTAGTGGGTGTGATAATGTTGGAGCATAAAGGAAGTCAAGGACTGGGAGACTAAGTAGATGAAAGGTAAAGGGACTCAGAAATGGAAGGTGAGAAAGATTATATTTACTCTTTTCTCTGCAACTGTCCCCATGGTACAATGTGCCCAGTATCATAATGAAAAGGAATATAAAGGAATGACTACAAATAAGACCAGAACCACATAATTTTTTTTTAAAAAATCCCACTAAAATTCCATTTCAAAGCACATAAAAGTAATAACCTTGAATTTTATGTTCTCTTTGAATTGATAGGAATATTAGGTAGTTGAAAAGCCTTTATGAATTAAATAGTCATATTGTTGTTGTCATCCTTAAAACACAAATATTCTATATGCTTTCTGTCATTTTCTTGACAGACATCAGTCAGAGCAGCAGGAGACTACTTCTCCCCTGTTGTAGTCTAAACCTGATATTTATACACCTTATGTATTGTAATTCTCAGGGCATGAGGAGGAAAGGCAGCCCAGAATGGAGCAATGAGCAGGAGCACTGGTCACAGAGTAGGAGAAGGAAATGGTCTATTCCCTCCTCTTCTTCTATTGCACTTGTAGTAGGATAATCTCTCTTGAACCTGCTTACCTTCCTCTCACTTGATACCCCATTCCACTGCTACTTCCCACACTTATCCTTATCCATTTCATCCTTAACCCTCCTCAATTTCTATGCTTTCCTATCATCTCAAATCCTCCTCTATTGTCTAAAAACAAACAATGCCCATTTCTCTAGATTTCTTCATCTCACATGGTTCTCATCTTTTAGTGTTTATTGGCCAGGAACTCTGAGGGTCTTCCCCTCCCAGTTTGATTTTTTTTTTTTGAGTTTGATTAAAGGGGTCATCCCTTGATTAACTTCTTACAGAGGCTTATTCACTGAATGGGCATTACCTCACTCGAAGTGAGAACCTAAAAAGACCTTAGCCTAAAAGGGCCAGGGTCTCCCATTGCATCCTGGGCCATCTCCAGTCATCCTGGTGAATATCAGGCCACTGATCCTAGATGGTTCTGGAGGAGAAAGTGAGGCTAGTGACCTTGCACAGCCCTCCCTCAAATCGAAGTCAACTGCAAGTCATGTCATCATTTCCCTGATGTCACGGTCCTCTTCAAGAATGACGGACAAACGCATTGAAACCTAATTTTCTCATGAAGATTCTTCATCTCTTCACACCATCCTCAAAGTTTTCTATTCTTTTCACACTGCCTGACAAACAGAGTCACTTGAAAAAAATATGGCATATTCCATGGTTGATTTTAGATTTTTCTTTCCTACCATCACTAGACATTTCACTCATTCCCTCTCTAAAGTTCACTCCATCTTGTTGAGATGATTGTTGTTCTCAGCTGTGGAATTCTAGTTCACTCTTCCTCCTTCCTGATAAGACCAGGACCCAAATGATTCTGCATTCCAACTCCTTCTGCTCTTTGAATGTCCTGGTCTCCCCAAAGAAAGATAAGAAGATGGTACATTACAGGAATATCTACATAATTAGCATGAATGAATGGGAGTGGAATATGAAGTGACCAAGTGTGGGAAACAACAAGTAACCAGGGTCAACTAGAATATAGAGGGTATGGGCATTGGGATGGTAAGGTGAAATATGTCTGGAAATATTGGTGGCAACCAAATTACAGAGACTTTTAAAAAGCTGGCTGAGCTATTTCTATTTTATCCTAAAGCCTTTCAGCAAGAAAGTGATATACCTGTTGCCTTTCTTTCTATTACCAAGTATTAGCACAGTGCCTCATTCTTAATGAATACTTAGTGATAGATCTGTATATTATGAAGATAATTTTGGCACCTGGATTGATTGGAGAAGAGAGAGACAGGAAGATCGGTTAGGAGACTATTACGATAGGACAGGCAAAAGATGACAAAAGCCTGAAGTAGATAATGGCTTTGAGAGAGGAGAGGGAACAGATGCATGACGTGCTGTGCTTATGTAGTCCTTGTTTTGAAAGTCAGTATCACAGAGACTACAGATATTGTAACTACCTTTAAAGAGCAAAAAGACCAAAATGAAGTCAAAATGGGTACATGATTCAGATATAAAGGCTGATACTATAAGCAAACTGGGAAAGCAAGGAATAGTTTACCTGTCAGATTTATGGAGAATGGAAGAATTTATGACCAAACAAGAGATAGAGGATGTTGTAAAATGCAAAATGGATAATTTTGATTACATTAAATTGAAAAGTTTTTGCAAAAACAAAGCCAATGCAACCAAGATTAGGAGGAAAGCAGAAAACTGGGAAAGAATTTTCACAACCAGTATCTCTGATAAAGGCCTCATTTCTAAAATATAGAGAGAACTGAGTCAAATTTACAAGAATATAAATGATTCCTCAATTGATAAGTGGTCAAAGGATATGAACAGACAGTTTTCAGAAGAAGAAATTAAAGCTATCTATAGTCATATGAAAATGCTCTAAGTCTATTGATTAGAGAAATGCAAATCAAAACAACTCTTAGGTATCACATCACACCTATTAGATTTGCTAACATGACAAAACATGAAAATGATAAATGCTGGAGAAGATGTGGGAAAATTGGAATGCTAATGCATTGTTGGTGGAGTTGTGAATTGGTCCAAACATACTAGAGAGCAATTTGGAACTATGCCCAAGGGTTATAAAAATATACATACCCTTTGACCCAGCAATACCACTTGTAGGACTGTATCCCAAAGAGATCATAAAAATGGAAAAAGGACTCAGATATACAAAAATATAGCAGCTCTTTTTGTAGTGGCCAAGAACTGGAAATTGAGGGGATGTCTATCAATTGGGGAGTGGCTTAACAAGTTGTGGATGTGGTGGAATACTATTTTTCTATAAAAAATGATGAGCAGATGGACTTCAGAAAATCTGGAAAGACTTGTATGAACTGATGCTGAGTGAAATGAGCAGAAACAAGAGAACATTGTACATAGTAACAGCCACATTATGCAATGACTAACTTTGATAGACTTAGCTCTTCTCAGCAATGCAAGGATCTCAGACAACTCCAAAAGACTCATGATGGAAAATGCTAACTGCAGCCAGAGAAAGAACTATAGAGTCTGGATGCAGATCAAAGCATACTATTTGCTCTCTCTCTCACTCACTTTTTTTTGGTTTTGTTTTTTCTTTCTTGTGGTTTCTTCTATCACTCTTAATTCTTCTTCACATGAAGATGGTGGCTGGAAAGCAGGGGCTTGCTTAACCTCCCCCCCCAGATCCCCCCAAACACCTATAAAAATGGCTCTGAACAAATTCTAGAGCTGCAGAACTGAGGAAATAGCAAAGGGAAGCAGGGCTCCAGCCCAGCCTGGATGTTCACTGGGAAGGGTCTATCGCATGGAGCTGGGAGCGGAGCGGAGCAGAGCCCAGTGTGGGCTGCACCAGGGCCAACCAGACCGGGAGCCAGGTGGAACAGGCATAGCGCCCTGAATCAGTGAGCTGTGGCAGTTACCAGACTTCTCAACCCCCAAACACCAAAGACAACAGAGAAGTTTAGTGGCAAAAGCTGGTGGAACAGAGTGAAAGGAGTTTGGGGTCAGCCACCACCCCAGGGGCAGGCGGAGGTGGTGCTGCTCTGAGGCTGCTTCCAGAACTACAGCTGCAGTTGCTTCCAGCCCCAGGCCCACCTGGTGGGAGGAATTAAGCTTCGAATTAGATTGGGAGTGCAAAGTCTGCTTTGCCCTGCCTGGATCTGGGCCACAATCCTGGTTGGCGGTTCTTGGGGGAGAAGGGGCACTGGTGTGGTAGAGCTTGCTGTGTAGAACTAGCTCTGAAAACAGCAGCATAGCCCCTCAAGCTTGGGACAAACTATTCTCTACTCTACAAGCAGTCATACCCTGACAAGTAACTCAAGGGTCAAGTAGTTGGCCGGGAGCATGAACAGGCAGTGAAAATGGTCTCAGATTCAGATTCAGACTTTGGAATCTTTTTTTGGTAACAAAGGAGACCAAAACATACAGCCAGAAGAAGTCAACAAAGTCAAAGAGCCTACATCAAAAGCCTCCAAGAAAAACATGAACTGGTCTCAGGCCATGGAAGAGCTCAAAAAGGATTTGGAAAAGCAAGTAAGAGAAGTAGAGGAAAAATTGGGAAGACAAATGAGAGTGATGTGAGAAAACCATGAAAAACAAGTCAATGACTTGCTAAAGGAGACCCAAAAAATACTGAAGAAAAAACACCTTAAAAATAGACTAACTCAAATGGCAAAAGAGCTCCAAAAAGCCAATGAGGAGAAGAATGCCTTGAAAGGCAGAATTATCCAAATGGAAAAGGAGGTCCAAAAGACCACTGAAGAAAATATACCTTAAAAATGAGATTGGAGCAGGTGGAAGCTAGTGACTTTATGAGAAATCAAGATATTCTAAAACAGAAACAAAGGAATGAAAAAGTGGAAGACAATGTGAAATATCTCATTGGAAAAAATGACTGACCTGGAAAATAGATCCAAGAGAGATAATTTAAAAATTATTGGACTACCTGAAAGCCATGATCAAAAAAAGAGCCTAGATATCATCTTTCAAGAAATTATCAAGGAGAACTGCCCTGATATTCTGGAGCCACAGGGCAAAATAGAAATTGAAACAATCCATTGATCACCTCCTCAAATAGAATCCAAAAAGAAATCTCCTAGGAATATTGTCACCAAGTTCCAGAGCTCCCAGATCAAGGAGAAAATACTGAAAGCAGCCAGAAAGAAACAATTGGAGTATTGTGGAAACACAATCAGAATAACCCAAGATGTGGCAGCTTCTACATTAAGAGATCGAAGGGCTTGGAATACGATATTCCGGAGGTCAATGGAGCTAGGATTAAAACCAAGAATCACCTACCCAGCAAAACTGAGTGTCATGCCCCAAGGCAAAATATGGATTTTCAATAAAATAGAGGACTTTCAAGCTTTCTCAGTGAAAAGACCAGAGCTGAATAGAAAATTTGACTTTCAAACACAGGAATCAAGAGAAGCATGAAAAGGTAATCAAGAAAAAGAACAAGAAAAAGAAATTGCAAGGGACTTACTAAAGTTGAACTGTTTTGTTTACATTCCTACATGGAAAGATGATGTGTATGATTCATGAGACCTCAGTATTAGAGTAGCTGAAGGGAATATGCATATATATATATATGTTTATGTATATATATGTATAAGTGAATGTGTATGTATGTATATATGTATGTGTGTGTGTGTGTGTGTGTGTGTGTATAGAGAGAGAGAGAGAGAGAGAGTAGGCACAGGGTGAGTTGAAGATGAAGGGAAGATATCTAAAAGCAATCAAATCAAATTAAGGGATGAGAGAGGAATATATTGAGAGAGGGAGATAGGGAGAGATAGAATGTGGTAAATTATCTCGCATAAAAGTGGCAAGAAAAAGCAGTTCTGTAGGAAGAGAAGAGAAGGCAGGTGAGGCAGGAATGAGTGAATCTTGCTCTCATCAGATTTGACCTGAGGAGGGAATAGCATACATACTTAATTGGGTATCTTACCCCACAGGAAAGAAGAAGGAAGAAGATAAAAAAAGGTGGGGGGTGATAGAAGGGAGGGCAGATGGGGGTGGAGGTAAGAAAAAACAAACACTTTCGAAAGGGGACAGGGTCAAGGGAGAAAATTCAATAAAGGGGGATAGGCTAGGAAGGAGCAAAATATAGTTAGTCTTTCACAACATGAGTATTGTGGAAGGGTTATACATAATGACACACATGTGGCCTATGTTGAATTGCTTGACTTCTTGGTGGGAGGGTGAGAAGGGAAGCGGAGAGAGAATTTGGAACTCAAAGTTCTAAAAACAGATGTTCAAAAACAAAAAAAAAGTTTTTGCATGCAACTAGAAAATAAGATACACAGGCAATGGGGCGTAGAAATTTATCTTGCCCTACAAGAAAGGAAAGGAAAAGGGGATGGGAGGGGAGTGGGGTGACAGAAGGGAGGGCTGACTGGGGAACAGGGCAACCAGAATATATGCCATCTTGGAGTGGGGGGAGGGAAGAAATGGAGAGAAAATTTGTAATTCAAACTCTTGTGAAAATCAATGCTGAAAACTAAATATATTAAATAAATTTTTAAAAAATAAAGTAAAATAAAAAAAAAAGAAAAAGAAGTATCTCATTGGAAAAACCACTGACCTGGAGAATAGATCCAGGAGAGATAATTTTAAAATTATTGGACTACCTGAAAACCATGATCAAAAAAAGAGCCTAAACATCATCTTTCAAGATGTTATCCAAGTGAACTGCCCTGATATTCTAGAGCCAGAGGGTAAAATAGAAATTGAAAGCATCCACAGATTGCCTCCTGAAAAAGATCCCAAAAAGAAAACTCCTAGGAATATTGTCACCAAATTCCAGAGTTCCCAGGTCAAGGAGAAAATACTGAAAGCAGCCAGAAAGAAACAATTTGTGGAAACACAATCAGAATTACACAAAATCTAGCAGCTTCTACATTAAGGGATTGAAGGGCTTGGAATATGATATTCAGGAGGTCAATGGAGCTAGGATTAAAACCAAGAATCACCTACCCAGCAAAACTGAGTATCATGCCCAAGGCAAAATATGGATTTTCAGTAAAGTAGAGGACTTTCAAGCTTTCTCAGTGAAAAGACCAGAGCTGAATAGAAAATCTGACTTTCAAACACAAGAATCAAGAGAAGCATGAAAAGGTAAACAAGAAAGTGAAATCATAAGGGACTTACTAAAATTGAACTGTTTTGTTTACATTCCTACATGGAAAGATGATGTGTATAATTCATGAGACTTTTCTCAGTATTAGGGTAGTTGAAAGGAATATACATACATGTATAGACGGAGGGCACAGGGTGAGTTGAATATGATGGGATGATATCTAAAAGAACAAAATCAAATTAAGGGATGAGAGAGGAATATATTGAGATGGGGAGAAAGGGAGAGATAGAATGGGGTAAATGATCTCACATAAAAGTGGCAAGAATTTTGCTCTCATTGGATTTGACCTGAGGAGGGGAAAACATACACACTCAATTGGATATCTTACCCCACAGGAAAGAAGGAGGAAGGGGATAAAAAGGGAGGACAATAGAAGGGAGGGCAGATGGGGGAGGAGGTAATCAAAAGCAAACACTTTCCAAAAGGGACAGGGTCAAGGGGGAAAATTCAATAAAGGGGGACTGGACGGGAGGGAGTAAAATGTAGTTAGTCTTTCACAACATGAGTATTGTGGAAGGGTTTTACATAATGATACACATGTGACGTATGTTGAATTGTTTGTCTTCTCAAGTTGGGGGGTAAATTATCTCATATAAAAGTGGCAAGAAAAAGCAGTTCTGTTGGAAGGGAAGAGGGGGCAGGTGAAAGGGAATGAGTGAATCTTGCTCTCATTGGATTTGACTTAAAGAGGGAATAATATACACACTCAATTGGGTATCTTACCCTACAGGAAAGTAGGGGAGGAAAGGATAAGAGAGGGGGGATAATAGAGGGGAGGACAGATCAGGGGAGGAGGTAATCAAAAGCAAACACTTTTGAAAAGGGACAGGGTCAAGGGAGAAAACTGAATAAAGGAGGACAGGATAGGATGGAGGGAAATATAGTTTGTCTTTTGCAACATGACTATTATGGAAGTGTTTTGCAGAATGATACATGTGTGGCCTATGTTGAATTGCTTGCCTTCTCAAGGAGAGTGGGTGGGGAGGGAAGAAGGGAGAGATTTTGGAATTCAAAGTTCTAAAAACAAATACTCAAAAAAAAGTTGTTTTGACATGCAACTGGGAAATAAGATATACAGGCAATGGGGTATAGAAATCTATCTTGCCCTACAAGAAAGTAAGAGGAAGGGGGGGATAAGCAGGGAGTTGGGCTGACAGAAGGGAGGGCAGACTGGGGAATGGAGCAATCAGAATATATTCCATCTTGGGGCTGGGAGGGGAGGGTAGAAATGCGGAGAAAATTTGTAACTCAAAATCTTGTGGAAATCAATGTTGAAGACTAAAAATATTAAATAATAAAAATATAAATACTGGAAAATTTAAAAAAAAAAAACCAAAACACTGATACACTAGCTCTGAATTGATCTAACCATTCTGTAAAGCTATTGGAATTATACACCCAAAGTCACAAAAACATACAATCACTTGGGGGCAATCATAGTTACTAGAAACCAATCAGGAATTGCCTTGGCATTCTTAACCTACTTTATAAATCAAGATTCACCAAATCTTGATTTATAAAGTATGTTCTTCAAATTAATTCAGGAATTTCCCTTATCCAATGCTCCCTTTTTATCAAAATTTGGAATCCTAGTAGTAAACTGTTTGGGAGAGATTATACAATCATGCCTATGATAATTCACCCTATTTGTGTAAAGAAAATGATGCCTAATTAAATTCAATTGTCCAATTAATTTTTGTGTCATAGACGCTAAATACATGTTTATATTTAGTTTTTATTTTACTATATGTAAATGAAAATTTTTAACATCTTTTTAAATTTAGAGTTCCATTTTCTCTCCTTCCCTTCTTTCCTCCTCTTCCCTCTCCTTGAGAAAATGATTTGATATAGATTATATATGTGCACGCAAGCCAAACATTTCCATATTAGCCATATTGCAGAAGAAAACAGAGACCAAAAAAACAAATGATAGTTTTTAAAAGTATACTTCAATTCAAATTCAAACACTATCAGTTCTTTGTCTGGAAGTGAATAGCATTTTTCATCATAAGTCCATTGGAATTGTTTTGGATCATATTTACTGAGAATAGCTAAGTCATTCACATTTGATCATCATACAATGTATAATACAGTTTTATTGATTAACGTATTATTACAGTGTGCAATGTTCACCTGTTTCTGCTCATTTCATTTTGCATCAGTTCATGTAAGTCTTTCCAGGTTTTTTCTGAAAGCATACTACTCATCATTTCTTATAGCACAGTAGTGTTCCATCACAATCATATACAACAATTTGTTCAGCCATTCCCCTGTAATGAGTAACAAAGGCAGGGTGAGACAATTTTCTTCAGGGCAAGATATTTATTAGTAGTGATGTGTAACCTGTTAGTAAAGTGGAACACACTGGCCATCTGAATAAAAAAAACAAACAAATCAGGGAGCTGAGCTTGATCAATGTATTAGTTAGGCTAGCAATAAACAATAAATTGGGTCAATGGCCTCTCTCAATGACCAAAGACCCTGAGTGAGGGCCAATAGGGTCTTTTAAACCTAAGTGTGTCTTTCTTCTGATTGGCCTGAAAGTACATCATTTGGACCTCCTCTGGCAAAGGTAAAACTATCCTGGTTGTCTAAATATCTAATATCTAAAATAGATATTTTAATGAGGAGGTGGGTTGAGTTATATCAGCTCCTCCCTATTACTTCCTTGCTGGGAGATGGGAGTAATCCTTGGGTGATAGAATTAGCCTGCAACTGGAGAGAGTAGGTTGGCCTTCATATGTGGATGATTACACCCCTCTCTGGGAATTAAGGAATGTTAATTGTTTTTTGGGACCCAGCTGTCCCTAGTAATCTTGGCCAGAAAATCAAAACCTCCCAATCAGGTTCCTTCCCCCCATCCCACCCCATCTGGTCTACTCCTTGGAGTAGAGACCAAATCACCCCTAATTTTGACAAAAAGACAGAAGAACATTTTTAAATAGAAGTAAGCGTCTCAGGTTAGCAAGCAAGTGTCCTGAGGACTAGGAATGATTACATTACTTGATCATACCTTTAGAGACTGCCTTTAAACTAGACTAAGAGATGGGGGTTTTGAAAAAATGGGGAAAAAGATGGACTATAGAATAATATTATCAAATGATGCAGCATAACATTAATTTTCCTCATTACCCCCTCTCACCACTGAGAGACAGTTTCCTCAATGAATCACTGCCTGATGTGCCAGTTTTAAAATGGCATCCAATATATCAGCCTCTCAGGATTGACTCACCATGATACAAAAAGACCTGGAGGCACTAAACACTTCTTCATGGATTGTTGATTATGAGGCTTAAATGTTTTACCATGATGGGAATAATGTGAGAGGAAGAGAGAGACAGATTGACCCAGGCACTGACAGCAACCTTTGGGGGCAGACCCCTGAAGCAAGTAGGCCTTACAAAAACAGCAGTGCATGGAAAAGTATAGGGAAGGATGAACATTCAGTCTCTTTCTTAGTAATCCATTCCCACTGTCCATTTCATCAGTTCATCATATCTTAGCACTCAGATGTGTCATGCAGCTCTCTGGTTTCTGAAAACATCTCTTAATGTAGTCATCTGGTCTTCTGGAAGTCTCTACTTTTATACATTCTGGAATGGGCCCATTCTAAGGGCAGCTTCTCCCATCAGTTCTGCTTCCTTGGTTCAGGTCATTTGTAAAGATATTTGGATGTTTCTGTTAAATTTTTTTTGCAGAACATCTTAATACAATTTAATACAGTCACTTTAATTTTGCTTTGCCAGCAACTAGGTCATGAAAACTAACTCAAATCTTATGGCTCTAATCTTATTAACCTATAGTTCATTTGAAACTTTGGAGAATTTAACTCTTTATTACATATAGTTGTCCTGTGATATAGGTTAGTAAATTGTTATGTTGATATATTTAAGAAATTAGAAAATAATTAGGAAATTCAAATAACAACTAAGAAATCAGAATCTAACTAACCCTCTTAAACTGCCTGATTTGTGCATAGGGTAGATAATACAACCGCATATATAAAATTCTGAACCCAGTTTTAGTACTTATAAGAACATGCTCAAGGTCTCTGTATCTCATGAGAATAATTTATATTTGAAACATATAATCATCCAATCAAAAAATGTTCCAGTTATTCATTTCAGTTATTAAATTTTTACTCCAGCAATTCACTCCAGTTATTCCCTTCGGCTGCCCATTCTCCCCTTTAAGAGAATAAGATACTGTTAAGGATCTACTCCTATGCATTGGCACATAGATAACAGCACTCTTTGTAAATAGAGATAAATTGTACACTTAAGTTTAATGGCCACACAAATTAATTTACCTAGGAGGTGCTTATTTTACTTCAATTATAATAAAAGACCTGGGATGAGATGGGATATATAAATAGCCTAAGTAACCATGTTCAAATGGAATAGATATTACATTCACATAGACCACTGCACTTAAACACTCTCTAAATATGAGGACATGTTTAAGGTAACTCTTGAATAATTCACTTGAATTTCAAAGCACACTCTATATACAGGTTTATTTCAAGACCTAACCTTATATATGAATATATAATTGATAATAGGCAAATGACAAACCTAAATACTTCTTAACTTAGTTGTTTAGGACATGGAAAGGACTATAACTTCAGACTGAATAACTTAAATCTTACATATTTGCATCTTATTATAGTAACTTAGGTGTGTTCCAACATCTGTTTTTTAGATAAAGATTTAATATTGTGTTCATATCTTCTACTGAATACCTGCCATGATTATAGAAGTATTATAGAAATTTGCCATAAAAGCAAAAAGAGAGACATAGTTATAGTAAGGGGAAAATGCTCCCCTAGATTGATGTCAGTTCCTGGTAAAAGTTATACAGACAGCCAATTGTGTTGTCAAAATGTCACAGTCAGGCTCAGAATTAGCCAGGTGGGAAATTTTTCTGTGGTCATACCCAAGAATGTGGTTTCCAGTCCATAGAAAAATGAATACATTTTAAGAGACCTTTGCTGTATCAACTGCACTGAAAGCCATTATCACCTGCTTTTATACTTGCAAATAGTTTTCAAACATATTTACATCAGTCTTTTAATCTATAACCCAAGAGAATAAAAACAAGTTTACTTTTCTAATGATATTTCAAATACAATGAATTATCAAATTTATGTTAGGCACTATATCCGCATTACATATTAGTAAACTGAGGTAATACAGCTTGTTTTTAGATCACACAGTTATCAAATTTCATGAGATCTGAGTGTAACTCAGGTTTTCCTGGCCCGTGCATTTACCCAGTATTTTGTCTTACTGACAAATAATATAGTAAATTATGACTTACCAAAATTGTCCTACTAAGAGAACACACACCTATTAAAATGAGACCAGAATAAAATCAATAACACCTGGATCTATTCTTACAAACGGTATCATACTGAATCTTAATTTTATTTATTTTTAAATTTTTGTGTACCAGCTAATCTACAGCCAAGGATTTAAAAGTGGCAGTCTGGTTTTGAGTTCTGATCCACCATGATTATCCTAATAGGGTAGCACGCTTAGACCACATTCTGATTTAGTTTCAGAACATATTTCAATTTCTGATGTTTTAAGGAATAGGATTTCAGTATAGTCAGATCTTTCCCACTTGCAGCTTATCACAGTAATTCAGATGCCTTCCTATTAGTCTAATGTTTTTTAGGGCTGGAATTCACCTATATTAGATTATACTTTAATCAGAAATAAACTCTCCTAGTTGGGTGAGGTCCCACCTAAGACCAAGGAGGCCAATTTCATAGTCAGTCCTGTCCTTCAGAGACTGGCTGAATGACCTACCTACAAGGACTTGGCTGGTCTTTGAATGAGGAAGTAAAAAAGAGGAAAAACCTCAATAATTGGTTATTAATAGAAAAATAATGCTGTTCTTTCATTATTCTCTTTTTGAGCCAATTCCAATGAGAGTAAGGTTCAAGTGTTGCCTGCCACCACCACCACCCTCATCTTCCTCTCCATTGTAAAACTCTTCCTCTCATGCCTCTTTTATGTGAGGTAATTTTCCTTGTTCTTCCTTTCCCTTCCCTTTCAACCAGGGCATCCTTTTTTCTCAAGCCTTAATTTTATTATTTTGAAATCATCCTATCATAGGCAACCCACATCCATATGTTCTCTCTTTCTTTATGTATACTCCTCCTAAATGCCCTAACAATGGTAAAGTTCTTAGGAGTTACAAATATCATCTTCCCTATAGGAATGTAAACAGTCTAACCATATCAAGTCCCTTATGGTTTCTCTTTCATGTTTACCCTTTTATGCTTCTCTTGTGTCTTGCATTTGAAAGTCAAGTTTTCTATTCAACTCTGGTCCTTTCATCAGGAATGCTTGAAAGTCCTCAATTTCACTAAATATTCCTTTTTCCCTCTGAAGGATTATACTTACTTTTGCGTGTTAGGGTATTCTTCGTTGTAACCCTAGCTCCTTTGTCTTGTAAAATATCGTATTCCAATCCCTCTTCTACTTTAATACAGAAGTGCTAAATCTTGTGTGATCTTGACTGTGGCTCCAGGATATTTGAATAGTTTCTTTTTGGGAACTCTGGAATTTGGCTACAATATTCCTGGGAACTTTCGTTTTGGGATCTCTTTCAGGAGGTGATTGGTAGATTCTTTCAGTTTCCATTTCACCCTTTGGTTCTAGGATATGGGGCCAGTTTTCCTCAGTAGTTTCTTGAAATATAATACCTAGGCTCTTTTTTTTAATCATGGTTTTCAGATAGTACTCCTCAATCTATTTTCCAGGTCAGTTGTTTTTCTTAGTTTCTTCTGTTTTTTCTATTCTGTTTTATTGGGTTGGTTTTGTTTTTTTTTTTTTTTTTTTGGTGTCTCATGGAGTCATTAGTTTCTACTTTCCCAATTCTAATTTTAAAGGAATTATTTTCTTTAGCGAACTTTTTTTTACCTCTTTTTCCATTTGGTCGATTCTGCTTCTTAAGGAATTTTTTTCCTCAGTGAATTTTTGGAGCTTCTTTTACCATTTGGCCTATTCTGTTTTTTAAGGTGCTATTCTCTTCAGTATTTTTTGTGTACCTCCTATACCAAGCTATTGATTCTGTTTTCATAATTTTCTTGTATTATTTTTGTTTTTTTTTTTTTTTTGTTATTTTAAAAATAATTTTTGAACTCTTTTGGTTACAGGCCAATTTACATTTTTCTTTAAGGCTTTGCATGTAGCTGTTTTGACTTAGTTGTTTTCTTAGTTTATGTTTTGGTCTTCCCTGTTTCCGTAGTAACCTTTTTTGGTCAGGTTCTTTTTTGTTGTTTGCTCATTTCTCCAGCCTATTTCTTGACTTTTAACTTTATGTTAAAGTTGGGATCTGCTCTCAGGGTGGAGAGGGCACTATCTCATGCTTCAGGCTTTGCTTGCTGTTGTTTTCAGAGCTAGTCCTGGGCGTTGCCACCCAAAAAATACTGAGGGGTGTGCTTTCCTGGCCTGTTCTCTGGCTTTACCCAGGAAGGGACCTTGTTTCCTTATAGCCACCAGTGCTAGCACTCAACCTAGCCCTAAGACTGTGACCAGGTCCTCCATTTTTCCTGCAGTCACAGCTGCTAATGCTCCCCTCTGTCTTGGATTTGAGATGAGGGTTCCTACTCCTCTGTGAAGGACCACAGGCACTCCTCTCCACCCTGGCACCACAACTAGGACCCCTGTTCCCCTGTGGCCACAAGTGCTATCATTCTTTTTGGCCCTGGGACTATGATCCAAAACTGCTTACTTTCAATGCAATGTCCTGAACTCAGCTCCAGCAAAGGGTCTCCTGAAATCTCTTTCCAACCAGTATCTAGTCCCCTTCCTCTGCAACAATCCATGGGCTGAGAGCTCTCAAAGCTGGTGCTGCTGCCAGTGTAGATACCTCCAAGTCCCACTGTTGGTGCCATGGTATGGCCTGTGCTGCATGGTCCCAACTACCACCCCATTGAGGCACACCTTTCCTGCCAACCTCTTAAGTTGTCTTAGGCTGGAAATTTGTTTTGTTAGTATCGCCACTCCAAAATTCAATCTGAGGTGTTATTTTAGAGTTGCTTGGAAGGGAGAGCTTAGCTGATTGCTTCTCTATTCTGCTATATTGGCTCTGCCTCCCTCTAAATACATTTTTCAAAGTACTTTTTAAAAATTCAAGAGTGAGGAGATTGTGGTGTGGGGTAATTGATGGTTGTGCTAGGATGAAGATGATCCCAGTTCTCCGCCTCCCTCCTCCCCCCCCAAAAAAACATGCCCAGAAGTTTAGGGCACTGCTCTACTAGCAAAAAAAAAAAATCATATGTAGGTTTCCCTCTCCCCAACCTAGGAATCCACAGGAGCACTTCCTGAGTCCTGCGGCCATTCTGCAATAGATAAGCTTCCTGTGGCAAGTAGAGAGTGAAATGCAGAGGGCTGGTACACAGGCAATGGTCCCTGAAGCCCTGGGGCAGTTCCAGAACTCCCTGATAAGCACTTAGGCCAGGTCTAATTTGATTCTTCACTGAGGAGGGAGCTGAAGGAGAATGACTTTGGGATGATCTGAGGTAGTACTCAGTGTGCAAGCTAGGAAGCATGAAGCCCAGCCTTAACCTTCTGCAAACTTCTAGTTATTTGCCTGAGCAAGAGACAGCAGCCTCAGGATAGTCTCCCGTGCTGCAGTGCTGAAAACAGAGCCTAAAGCCAGCTTACTTCCAACAGCAACTGAATGCATCCCTTGACTAGAAAAGAGAGAAGGCCTTAAGCTATTCTATAGAGGATGCTAAACATCAGTGGCCCATGTTGAGGTCTTAGGATAGGCCATAGTTAAAATCCAGACTGAGCTGTCATGTGAAAGCACAGAATGAGAATAATTCCTGAGCCCAGCAGTAGAATAAATGACCCCAAGTAGAGACTGCAGCAACTAGTGGTCACAGAGAGAACCTCTAGCCAGAGCTAAATACCTGAATAGCCAATGAGTCGCTTGAAGGAGGTGCCTAGTCTGGTTCACCACACTCAAGGCTTGGCAGGTCCTGCCCACACCATTCAGTTGTGGAATCTGAACCAGTAGCCACCCCTCCCTTTTCCCCCACTGAGCAAAACAAGAAAAAGTCTGAACACCATAAGGAAATATTTTTATTTCAGCAATGTGCTGGGGATGAACCCTGAAAATGATAGTGACCCTATAGCAATCCAAAGTAATGCCTCAGATTGAAAAAAAAATGCCTGGGCATAGGGACTGCAGGAAGAAATGAAGAAAATTAAACAAGAAATACAGAATGAAAATGTGAGGGGCTAAAGAATGGTAAGGAAAATTTATACTTAAAACAGAAACTGAAAAATCTAACTCAAGAACTAAATGCCCTAAAAGTTAGAATGGGTTAGACAAAAAGAAAAAAACAATAACTCAACAATACAACAAGAAATATCAGAACAAACCAAATAAAATTGGAGGAAAAAATGAAAATTTGAGAATCAGAGGGCAAAGTGAAAATAGAAAGATTCTGCCGATTACCTCCAGAAAGAGACCCTAAAATAAAATTTGCAGGGATATCATAGACAAAATCCAGAGTTCTCAAGCCAAAGAAAAATATATTACAAAGAGTCAAAAAGAAAGAATTCAAATACCAAGGAGCCACAATAAGAATTACATAAGACTTACCAGCTGCCACAATGAAAGAGAGGAAGAGGTAGGAATATTAGATACTAAGTGGCAAGAAAGAAAGGTTTACAAACAAAAACAACATATCCTTTAAACCTAAGTATAACCCTGAAGGGAAAAAAAATACTTTTAATGGAACAGAGAATTTTCAATCTTACCTAACGAAAATAATAAAAACGACAGAACCAACCCTGGACTCCTTGCTATTCTCTGAACAAGACAAGACACTCCATCTCTCCACTCTGGGAATTTTCATTAGACTATACTCCCATGTCTGCAATTCTCTCACTCCTCATATCATACCGCTGGCTTCCTTCAACTCTCATCCAAAGTCTCACCTCCAAGAAGCCTTTCCCAAGAGGCTTGGTGTAACCAGTGCAGAGGTGTAACCCAAGAGCTACTTACTAAACCCTGAACAGCTTGCAAAACTATGCCCCAACATCACTGGGGATTTGAGCAAGGCTCGAATGGGCCAGAATGTTGGCATAAGGCTTTTTCTATTGCCAGTGGAAAATGACAGTCTCCTGTGGAAACTGAGTTCTTTAAAATGCAGTATGACCATACTCTGAAACCTTTGTAGTTCTCCTATGACCCTTCTACTTCTAAGGGGATCATCAACAATGGTCACTCTTTCAACATTGAGTTTGATGATTATATTGATAGATCAGTGCTAACTGGAAGATCCCTGATTGGGAACTACTGGTTTATCCAATTTCATTTTCACTGGGGCTCCAATGGGAGCCAGGACTCTGAGCACATTGTGGATGGAAAGCAACATGCAGCTGAGCTTCACAACATGCAGCTGAGCTTCACTTGGTTCATTGGAATACAAAATATAAGAGTTTCAAGGTTGCCGTGACCAAGGATGTTGGACTGGCTGCTGGAGTTTTTTAGAGGTAGGAAGTACTAAACCAAGACTTCAGAAAATCATTCACATTCTGAATAAAATTCAAACAAAGGGTGAGGATGCAGTCTTCATCGACTTTCATCTGATTTGTCTTCTTCCTGAGTCACTGGAATTTTATACTTATACTGGCTCACTGACCACTCTTCCTCTCTTGGAATGTGTGACCTGGATTGTCTTACAAGAGCCCATCTGTGTGAGCCATGAACAGATAGTGAAATTCTAGAGCCTTTACTTCACTTCTGTTAGTGAAAGTCCTTTGAAACATATGATGTGCAACTGGAGCCCCATTCAGTCTCTCCGTGGCAGGACAATTAGATCTTTCAAATGTCGATTTTTGAGGGAAACAACTCTCTAGTTAAGTACAGATCAGTCTGTACACTGGCAGCATCTCCACTAGTCTTAATCCTTTTGTATCTGTACTTGATATTCTTTCTCATAAAATGTATAAAGGTTATAGACCAAGTTAAAATGTTCTTAATGTGTGAACTCAATAACCTACAAGTGCAGACCCATGTGCAGTGCTTGGCAAGGTGATGTTGACCTTTGGTGATAGCAATGCCTTTTCTGCGACAAGGAACCAATGATAAGGAATATTAGAATTACTCCTTCCTCCCCAATAGGGCACAAATGTCTAGAGCTGTAAACCTTAAAGCTATTTTTAAAATGTAGTAAAGCAGAAAAATTGAACATAAATCTCCAATAAGTGATTAAATTTTATCAATATGAAGTATAAGAAGGCAGAATTAATGATAGTGATTCCAAGAGGTTACATTTAAGATATTGAAGTATAATTTTTAATAATTCATAAATGTTTATATCCATGTAGTCTTTAAACAGGGATGATGTTTTTGTGAATTTTGAATTAAGTACTATCTACAAAAACATTTTAATTTAGTTATAATACAGATTATATTTCTATTCAGAAAACATATACTATAACAAAGAAAAATTAATATTGTATTTAAGATATATGTTGGCTAATAAAATAATCATATTTGGAGGGATAAAGAAGCCTTTCCAAGTCCTCTTTGCCTCTTAAGGTGTGATTTTCTCTCTCTAGATTCTGAATCTCCGTAGCCATTTCGCCAATCTTTTTTCCCATATTTTCTTTTAGCTCCCTGATTTGGTTTTTAAAATCCTCCTTTAGCTCTTCCAGCAGTGCTTTTTGGGCTGGAGACCAGTTCATATTACCTTTTGAGGTATCTGATGTATCTACTGTATCATTACTTTCTTCTTCCATATTTGTATTTTGATCCTGCCTGTCGCCATAAAAAGAATCTATTGTCCTCGGTTTTTTTGTGTTCTTCTTCATGTTGGTTTGCCTTTTGCTGGCTTTACAACGAATTTCTATCTGTGGGTCTCAGGGCTTTCTGTCCCAGCTTTCTTATTCTGGGGGTTGTGAGTCTAGAATTATAACCTTCAGTTTCCTGAGGTGTGGGGGAGGGGTCTGGCTCCCTGGCATCTCACTCCCTATGGGTGCTCTCCAGCACTTGCTTTTCAGCAATGGTCTCAGCTGTTTGTTGTTTGAGCTGATGACTGGTGCTTCCCCTGGGGGAGCAAGGTTACATCTGGGCTCCCGGTGTTGACCCCTGCCGACTCTGCCCCTCTGGGACTAATGAGCTTCTAGTATTTGTCCTGTGAGGCCCCACTACTTTCTCCTCTGTTTCAGTTCTCTCTTTTTTTTTTTCCGAGGAATTCTCTGGGTGAGGGGGGAGGGATTAGAGCCTTTTACCTGGCCATTGAGTCTTCCGGAAGTTCAAGAAGCCGAGTTCCTGGGTTTTGCAAGCGTCAGGAGTGGGTGTTTTCACAGCCGGTGGCGTGGCGCTGCCTCTCGTCGCTCCCACAGACTGCCGTCCTGTGTTGGGAGGCCTGGGGATCTCCGCCGGTTTCGGGCGCCCAGCTTTCTCCCAGCCCGTCTCCCACGTGGATTTCCCAGCCGGCCGCTTCCGCCTTGGTCTGGAGCAGCTCCGCACCGAGCACTCTCCGAGCCTACAGGTTCGTGCCTCTGGCCTTTCAGACTCTCCCGGCTCGGAAATTTGCCCCACGCAGACTTCTCACGGTTTCTGACTCTCTCAAATCTGCTCAAATTCACTTTTATATAGGAATCTGACAGACCTTGTGAGAGAGCTCCGGTAAGACGCTGCCTTCACACGGCCATCTTGGCTCCGCCCTATGTCCAAGTCCTCTTTAAGTGCCTCCTTTCTGAGATTCTCCTTCTCTTGTAAATATTTTGTTTTTACATAGTTATTTGATGTTGTTTCCCTCATTAGACTGTCTCTTTGAGAGCAAGGACTATATTTTGTCATTCTTTGTGTAACCCCTGTCCCAAAGCCCATTGGTATGGGACTCTCTCCTTATTGGTAGAGATGAATGCCCTGCCCTGTGTGAGTGGTAGGGTGGAATTGGTGAGAAGGAAGAGAGCTGAAGCTTTCACCACTCCCCGTCTAGTCCCCCTTGAAGACTCATCAAACTTTGAACATTCTTGACTCTTCAAGCATTGGCTCACTTCAGGCACTTCTGGCTTCTAGCTTTCAGAGAAAAGATGAAAGAGGCCAACCCCACTTCAGGTTGCTGAAAGAAAAGACTCTGGGAGGACATAAGAAGAACTGCAGTCTTCATCATTCCCCTATTCCGAGCTTGATATTCTAGAGACTCCCCCAAGTATTTCCCTTGGGTGAGATCCAGTATACTGTCTCTTGATTGAGCTGAGTTATCTTGCTCCTAATAGGGAGAGCTCCTTCACTCTCCATTGTTTGTCAAATATTCTCCTAAGTGTGCCTTCTCCGATATCTGTTTTCCTACTATTTGGATAAATGAGCTTCTTTGCTATTCTTCATGCGTGTTCATTTTGGAACTGGTATTAGGTGGGAATAGGGTCAAGCCTTGGATATAGAGCTTGGTGCTTTCTTTCCCCACCCCCACTGAAAAAATGACAAAGGAATCAAAAGTTAGCTCGAACCTGATCACATTCTTTAAATTAATGATAATTAAGGGAGCAGGTCACTATACTTCTGGTATATATACTGGCACTCCCTTTGTCTGAGAAGAGCCAGTCCCAACTTCCTGCTTCCCTTGCTAGAAGGAATTAATGTCTCTTTTGGAGAAGGTGTGTGTGGCAGAGGTTGGGG
Source organism: Trichosurus vulpecula (assembly GCF_011100635.1). NCBI lineage: Eukaryota > Metazoa > Chordata > Mammalia > Diprotodontia > Phalangeridae > Trichosurus > Trichosurus vulpecula. Next base: position 99,405,163 of record NC_050580.1, read on the forward strand.
GGAGGAGAAGAGAGTAAAGATGTCGATCTTACTCCCTTAGAGTCATATACAAGGACAGTGTCCTCACCATATGTAGAGATTCAATACACATTTGGGACCTACTCTTTTTTCCCTTATATTTGTATCCTCAAGTGCTTAACAGTGCCTGGCACATGCTATGTGCTTAATAAATGCTTGTTGATTTATTGATAGCAGTTCTTTCTTGCTAACCCTAAACTGGAAATTAAGAGGATATGCTATTTAGTGAATGGCTAAATTAATTGTGGTTATTTTAATGTCATGGAATCTCATTTTGCCAGAAAAATGATGAAACTAATAATTTCAGAAGAAATTGGACAGATCTCTATGACCTGATGAAGAACAAAGTGAGGAGAACAATTTATACAGTAATAAAGACATTATAGAGGAAAATAACTTTGTAAAACTTTAGAATTTTAGAAAAACTTTTAGAATCAGCAGAATAAGAAACCACAAGTCCAAAAGAATGAAGATGAAACATGCTGCTCACCTCCTGCCAGAGTGGTGATATACTTAAAATGGAAAAAGTGACATACATTTTTAGACATGGCTATCATGGGATTTTTTTTCATATATATGTGTGTACATGTGTGTGTGTACATACACATACACAACATATGTATGTGTACACCTATATACATACATTTTAAAATTCATTTTAAACTTAAATACAAAATGAGAAAAGAAAAAAAGAACATTTCCACGTACACAGTGGAACATAAGAGAGGATTCAATATAAAACAATAAATTTCCATTTCATGAAAACCTATGTACTAAATACTATACATTGTTTTCAAAGCAACCCAGCTTTTCTATTCTTCCTTCTAGGTTTTCCTTTGTTCTCTTCTTTGTACTTTTAATTTTTTTTTCCCTCTCTCCCTGCTCTAGAAAAGGCTACAATTAAATGTGAATGTATACATATATATATATATATACATATACATACATATAAACACACACATATAATATATACACATATACATATATGTAAGACCATACTATGCATATTTCTATTTGCCAATTCTTTCTCTGGAGGTGGATAGTATCTTCTTTCATAGGTTTAAGTCTTTCTATGTTTTTCTAAATCAACCATCTCATCATTTCTTATATCATAGCAGTACCCCATCATAATCATATCCTATCTGAGAGATTGTTTATGAAAGTTTTTTTCTCAATTTTCTACTATCCTTCTAATCTTGTCTACATTGGTTATATATACAAGAAATTTTTAATTAAAATAAATGAAATTATTCATTTCATACTTCAACAATGCTCTTACCTTATAATATAGTTGAAGGTCTGGTACTGCTGAATCTCCTTGCTTTACATTTTTTTCCCCTTAGTTTCTTTCAAATTTTTGTTCTTTTCTTCTTCCAAATTAATTTTATTATTTTTCCTAACTCAGTAAAATAATTGTTTAGTAATTTAATTGAGATGGTGTTGAATAAATAGATTAGTTAAGTAGAATTATAATTTCTTATTATATTGGCCTACCTACCCATGAACAATGAGAATTTCTCCAGTTATATAATTCTGACTTAATTTGTATAAAGAGTGTTTTATGTTTATATTCATGTAGTTCCTGTATCTGTTTTGGCAGGTATACTCTCAGATATTTTATACTGTCTAGTGCTTTTAAATGGTCTAAAACAATATTGAATAATATTGGTGACACAGTGTAGTTTCCCTATTTTCCTCTTTTAATTAAATCTATTTTGCCTTTAACTTTGTCTGAGATCATGATTACTACATCTACTTTTTAAACATAATAAATTCTACTGTAGCCCTGTATTTTATCTCTGTGTGTATCTCTCTTTTTTATTGTGTTTCCTGAAAGCAACATATTGTTGAATTTGAGTTTTTAATCTATTCTGTTTCCATTTTATGGGTAAATTCATCCCATTCACATTCTTAAGTTATAATTACTTGTTATATATTTCCCTCCATCCTATTTCTCTTCCTAGCTATCCTTCTTGCCCTACTTACCTTATCCCTCCTTGTCTAATTTACTTCCACACACTACCTTGCACTACCAATTCCCTAATCTCCCCACCCCTCTGAGTCCCTCTCTTATCCTCTCCCCCCACCCTCCACCTTAATCTACCTGTCTTTCTAAGAGTTTCTCCCTTATCCCCTCCCTCTCCTAATTCTTAATCTATACACCCTTCTGAAAGCCCCTCCCTTATCGTATCCTTTCACTCTCTTATTTTTTTACTAAATTTAGAAGACTTTTATACCTTTTGAGATGTATGTGTTGTTCTCTCTTTAACCTATTTCCCATGAGAGTAGGTTTTCAGAACCATCAGCCCTCCTCCCCTTGCTCCTTCTATGGCAATTCTTCTTTTCATGCTTCATTTTTTTTTTTGAGATATTTGCTTCTTTTTATCTATCCCTATGCAGTTTTATTTTTTAGAATCACCCCATCATGCACAGCTTAGCCCAAGCCCTTCCTTCAAACTACCCAAATAATGATGGCAGTCATGAGAGTATTGTTAACATTTTCACATATAAGAAGTAAACAGTGTGACCTTATTGAATCCCTTATAATTGATCTTTAATGTTTACGTTCTCTCTCTCCTGGATCTTATATGCCAAATTTTCCATTAAGTTCTGCCCTTTTTGTCACAAATACTTGAAAGTCTTTCAGTTTGTGCAATATTTGCTCCTTATCCTGGGAGCTTTGAAACTTTCCTATGATATTCCTCTAAGTTTTCCTCCTGGGATTTCTTTCAGGTGGTGATCAGTGGATTTTTTTTCTATTTCTGCTTTACCTCCTTGTTCTAGAACTTCAAGGCAATTTTCATTAATAATTGCTTGTGATATGGCATCAAGATTCTATTTTTAATCATAACTTTCAGGTAGCCAGACTATTTTTATATTGTCTCTCCTTAATTTGTTCTCCAGATCAGTTCTTTTTCTGATGAGATGTTTCATGTTCTCTTCTTTTTTTTTCATTCTTTTGATTTTTTTTTTAAAACTTCTTGGTGTCTTATAACATTATTAGCGTCCCCTTGCCCAATTCTAATTTTCAAGGAATTATTTTCTTCCTTAAGTTTCTGATTCTCTCTTTCCAGTTGGTTGACTTTCTTTTCATAATTTTCTTGATTTTCTTGGATCGCTCTTATTTTTTCTAATCTTTTCTCAATCTATGTAGGTATATATTAATTTGCTTTTCAATTAAAATTTGTTTAATGGTATGAGGTAGTAGGAATAATAGACAAAAATACTTGCTACCTGAAAAATAAAAATAATAAAGTAAAAGGAAAATTTCATGAACCCCGGGTTAAAAACCCACAAATTAAATGAAAAACATTTATTCACTAAAGGCTTAATGAAATAGTTTGATAAAATACCACCTGCAGTATAATTTTATAACATAATCTTTTGTTAAAATGTTTCATAATATTTCCTGTAATTATATCTGCCATGATAGATTGAAAGAATTAAGTTGATAAAATAGAGTAAAACTAATATGATTTGGCTAAAATTAACATTAAAAACAAACTATAATGTTAACAGCTAAATGATCCAAAATACCAAAGAAGTGTTTTAGTTAATGCTATCATTTCATTCATTTCAGGTTGTTAATATACTGCAGTGACTTTCACTGACCTACTATAGTTAGTGGTTGCTCTGAAGTCAAATGACTTCATTTACTTAGTTCAGGTATGTTTCAGAAGGCTTTTAAAAGAGACTCCAGGGAGTTCATTTGAAATAGTCCATCATAACCAGATTGATTTAATTATATGCATAATCATACTCTACTGAAGTCTTACCCTGAAGCCATATTGTGGTATTGAGTTGTCATTGGATTCTTGAGGTTATGCCAGTACAATGCAAACTGGTGGTGACTTTTAGCAAGCCAGAAAGGCTTTCAGTACCATCTCAGCAATGGACTGTGTCTATTGTTCAAAGACTAGCCTGGCTAATTTCAGAGAGATCCATCATTAGAAGCCTGGCAAGAGATCATGAATTTTAAGCCACAGCCAACTCATACAGTGTCAGTCAATCATCCCTACAAGCATTTAAAAAGCATCTACTAAGTACCAGGCACTGTTCAAAGAGGCAGAGATATTAAGACAAAAAATGTACCATTCCCTGCCCTGAAGGATACAATAATCTGTGTCAGTAGAAGAAACATTTACACCAGTTCAAGTATAGCTATTTTAAAGTGTCAAAATAAAATAAAATAAAATAAAATAACACTTATTTAATGACAGAAAAACAGCTTGAAAAAGAAATGAAAAAGATAGATATAATAAATTCATGAAAAGGAAAATAGGAAGGTCATGCTTTATATTCTGTAAGAATTAGAGGAAAAAGAGAACATATTTTATAGATAATAGAAAGCCTCAATCAATGCAGTAGCTTTTTTTTCAATCTAGCAGCTTTAAAGTGAACAAAGAATATTAACCTTGCACTCTTCCTCTGGAACCACTCTAACAGGACTCTAATAGGTGAGCTTTCATCTTATCTAGTCCAGAATCAGACCTCTACCTCCTCAACATCATTTCCAAACTGTGTCAAAGAGGGCAGAGTCCCTGTGTCCCACCCTTGATCCTATTCAAACTTCATTTTATTTTTCATCTTCATTTTCATCTTTTTCATCTTCCCCCATTTGAATATAAGCTATTTGAGGGCAAGGTCTGTCTTGCTTTCTTGTACTTGGATCCCCAGTGCTCAATGTAGTGCTTCACACATAGTAAACTAATAAGTGCCTTTATAATTCATTTCTTCATTCATTCATATAAAGTATCCTGTAGTAAAGAAACATACTTTGTTCATCATGTGGCAAATATACAGAGGGAAAACTTAGAATTAGTCGCTGTCCACTATGACTTTCTAGAGCGCAAGAAGTCCTAAAGTTCAGGCTTTTCCAGATATATATGTGTACATTATGTATGTATGTATGTGTATGTGTATACGTACATACATATTACAAAGGAAGAGGTATTAAAGTTATAATGTATTCAAGGCATTTTGTATGTGTCATTTTTTATATATTCAATTATGTTGTAAAGTTTTATTTTTAGTTTTATCATTTCTTTTTCTTTTTGTGATTTTCTCCATTTCTATTTTTTAAAAAAAATTAGTTCTACAAGATGTCAAAACATAGTTTTAAAAAAATGATGAGTCATTGAATTTCACAGCCAATGTTTCCAGATTTGGATTGTTGGTTACTTTGTTTTTCGGATTAGTCTTTTATTCTCCATCCCCACTGTTCCCATTTTATTTCAGGCTGCTTCACTCCTTCAGTCCAGTGCAATCCAACAAGCAATTTATATGGTTACATCAAGAATAGATCATTTTTATGAGAGTGGTTGGTCAAGGGACCTCTGATTGATTCACTATCACCCCCAGCCCAGTTAATGAAATTAGAAAAGATATTGGAGCAAGTAAGAGAGATAAGATATTAGGATCTTAAATGAAGTATTAAAAAAGGCTTATACTTTGTTACTCCTTCATGAAATCGGAAGATATTTTCTGATCAAAATTGATTACATCAGAGCGATTGGCTATGCACTTGGCGGATCTTTTAAAAAGTGGGACATACTCTTTAGGGATCCAGGTGAGTTGGTTAAGAGAGAGCCCAGAAGACTCAAGAAGAGGGCTAGCTATAGAAGAACCCAGCCATCGAGAGGGAGTCATTACTCACCTCTTACATAAGGAGAGGAGATTTCATTCTCTTCCCCTCTACCCACTTTTGTCTATGGTGTCTTTCTCCTGCAGTAGATTTTCTTGAAGGAGACACTGCACCCAGCATGGAGCAGGACCAATGAGTCAAGGCACAAAAACAGTGAGGCTTTGGGAATTGAAACAGGACACAGCTCTGTGAGGAATGTAACCTCTGTGAGTTAAAAAGTGAGCCAACCCTGCCTGTTTTGCAGATGAGAGATTGAGGCAAACGGGGCTAAGTGACTTACTCAGGCTCACATAGCTATTAAGTAAGACTGGATTTGAACTTAGGAGGATGAGTCCTCCTGATACCAGGTCCAGTGCTCTATCAACCACCTAGCTGCCCATAAATGAACTGGAGAAGGAAATGACGCAGCACTCAGTATCTTAGCCAAGAAAACCCCAAATAGGATCATGAAGAGTCAAACATAACTGAAAAAGACTCAACAACAACCCAGCTATTACGAGTTGAGCTTTGAAAAGGATCAGGGCTAGAGAGTGCCATGTAAGTGACATGCCCAGCAGCTATATTGCACCAAGGAAAGTAGCAGAAAGGCAACAAAAATAGGGAAAGGACACCAGGCACCTGTGATTTCAAACATATGAGCATAGTATTCAGTTCTGAGCATCACATTTTAGGAAGACTTCTGATAAGCTGGAGAGTATGTATCTGGAAGAAGTTGAATAAGATGGTAAAGACCCTTTAAACCATTCCATATGAGGATTAGCTGAAGAAAATGAAAATCTGTAGCTTAATTAAGAGGTAAGTATATGTTTTCACTGCTGTGTGCTTATAGCTGCCATAGCTGCTCATGGGTAAACATATAATTCATATAGATCAAGTGATAATAACTTGCTTTGGTTCTACTCCCCCTTTAAGACAGAAACCATACTTAGTTCTATTTAAGAGAGATGATAATGGATTTAAGGCTAGGCAGAAGCATACTAATCTTAAACTGCCACCTTGAAAAACAATTTTTCCAAAATATCAGTTGTTTGTAACATTACATTACGTGTTGCTAATATATATACATACACACACAGTAGGATTGCTGTTCCCCAAGTAATACTTGTGGCTGGTATGTAAGACAAATTTTATATTCCTTTGATTTTTGTATTTTGTATTTCTCAGATTAAAAAAGATCCTCTAATTGAACAAGGCTTTTATGCTTTATTGTTTTTTTTCCCTACAAAGAAAAGTAGGAGGTTAAATGTGGATTGCAAGTGGTGCAAAGTATTTTGATAGACTTCAACAACTCTATTTTAGAAAGCCTCATTTCATTAATGTTCAGGAAAACTCAGGTACCTTTTAAATTACTTCACATTAAAATTAGCATCTTAATCTGCTATTACAAATTTGAGTCATTATGGAAGATCAGTGCAGTAAGACAGAAAGACTACAGGGCTGGTTTTCAGCACAAACCTGGTTTTGAGTCATACGTCAGATACCCACTAGTTGGGTAAGCAGGAAACAGTGAACAGACCACTGGCTATGGGGTCACAGGGCCTCGATCCAAACACTGCTTCTGAAATTACAAACTGTGTTACATAGGACGTTTATAACCTCTCTCAAACCTCATCTATAAAATGAAGGGTTGTAATACATGGACTTTGAGGTCCGTATTGTTCTATAACTATATAATTGAGTTAATATCTCTGAAGCTAGTTATCCCCACCTTCTCTCAATGAGTTTCTTCCAGGGCCCCCATTTTAGGGATGGACTTAGGGTGGCCATGCTTCATTCTCCTCCTAGCTGTGCTTCTGAGTCTCAAAACTTCCTCACTTTCCCTTGTGGGTAACCACCAAGACTTTTCAGATACCTTTTATGTATTGTGGTCCTCCATTAAATTCTAACTCCTGGAAGACACTGATTGTCATTCTTTCTGTTTGGATTTGTATCTCCAGCACTTAACAGAGTACCTGGCACATAATAATTGCTTAATAAATGCTTATTACATTCTAGTCTATAAAACGGAAATACTCATACCTAGTTTCAGGTAGTGTTGTGCGGCTTAAATGAGTTAACCTATGTAAAGTGCTTTGCAAATCTTGCAGTGATATGCAGATATCAGCCTATTATTATCAAAAGCATTTGAAGCTCTTTGTAAGTCATCGAACTCAACATAAATGTCACCATTATCTAAGAAGCTTCACAATAAATTTCATTTCCCCTTATGTCATATAAGCCAGTACAGGTGTGGGGAACCTGCAGCCTTGAGGCCACATGTGGCCCTCTAGGTTCCCAAGTGTGGCTCTTTGACTGAATCCAAACTTCACAGAACAAATCCCCCAGTATTTTAGGAGAAGAACAATTTATCACGGCTTTTTAAAATTGAGGGTTTTTTTTAAAAAATTCATGTAGTTTTATTTGTAAATTTTTTTTATAATTTTGCTAGGACCATAAACCTATTTTTTTAAAATTTTAAATTTTAAAAGCATGAATATTTGTAACCTTATGCCTCTGTGCCTTTGGGCTTATGTCCTGTCTTTTCCTATAATGCATTCTGGGCCATGTAATGTTTTTTCTGTGAAAGATACCCTTTCCTGGTTCTACTTTACTGTCAGTTACTTAGATAGTGATTGGGGGAAAAGTACCAAAATGCTGCCACTGGCAGGAGATTGGCAGGCAGAGAAGGGTAGACATGATTCACTTTTCAGTGTAGGAAGTGTTCCCTTCCCAGTCTTTCCCAATGTGGGAACAACTAGTTTCACTGACATTTCTACAGGAATATTTAGCAATGTTAAATGAGTACTTTCTTCAGAGAGAAAGAGAGAGGAAAAGGAAAAGAGACAGACCAGGACAGAGAGACAGAGACAGAGAGAGACAGACAGAGAGACAGAGAGAGACAGACAGAGAGACAGAGAGAGAGGTGTTCAATACCAAATCATGAACATCATGAAAATGAAATTGACTGTGTCAAAATATTTTGGAAATATACTGTTTCCCAGAGCTAAGGCCCAGCAAGAGGCTATGCCTTGAGCTTTGCATAACAACAATCCTTCGCTGTGGATGATCTTACCCTATTCACTCCCCCTATTTTCCAGAGAGCCAACATCCACCATGTCCCTGACATGCTCCCAATCCCTGTTCCTTGTACTGTACTCCTGTTCCCATCACAGAACTCTGGTTCTCTACCTCACAGAGTAATCACAATTCCTAAGACTTGGGACATTATTTCCATAGGACTCATGGGAACAGTAACTCAGGACCTAAAAATGATTATGTCATAGTCTAGCCCAGTATGTACATAAGCATTGCCTGTACCCCAATATGTTAAGCCCTCCTATTCAGGAGGACAACCACTTGCAAGTGTAAGACTGGCCCAGTCTGGACCACATTCAAAATTCTGTGGACAACTGTATTTTCACAGAAAATTATGAATTGCTCACCTGGGAGTTATTTAAAAATCACCTTTTCTCTCTGTAGTTATATCATCAAAATGTTAGAACAAAAATAAAAATCAATGCCAAATTAGAAGTATAAAGAAAAGAAGATAAAATATTCAATGATTTTGCTCCAATTTGACCCATTCAAGCAAGTTATTGTTGGAGGGAGAGAATTCTTGAAGAGATGGAGTCTATGCAAAGGCATGAAAGTGGGAGATAGAATATTGTATATAGGTAAACAACAAGCTGTCCAATTTTATTAGAACATGAAGTGTATGTGGAGGGATAATGAGAAATCGATCTGGAAAGAAAGACTTTAAAGGACAAACAGTCATTTGTATTTTATTCTAGAGGCAACAGGGATCCACCAAAGCTACTTGAGCATGGGAATAACATGGTCAGAGCTGTTCTTCAGGACTCTTAATTTGGCAGTAGTATGGAGGATAGACAGGAGAGAGGAGAGGTTAGAAGCAGGGAGACTAATTAGGAAGTAAATGAAATGGTCTAGGTGAGAACTGATAGTGCCTAAACAAGGATGATGGCCATGTGACTGGGGAGAAGGAGAGAGATGTGAGAGATGTTGTAGAGGTAGAATTGATGAGACTCAGCAACAGGGCAGTGAGGTGGTACAGTGAATAGAATGCTAGCTCTTGAGTCTGGAGGACCTAAGTTCAAATCCAGACACTTTTACTAGCTGTATGACCATGGGCAAGTCACTTAACCCTGTTTGCCTCAGTTTCCTCATCTGTAAAATGAGCTGGAGAAGGAAATGGCAAACCACTCCAGTATCTTTGGGGTCACAAAGAGTTGGACATGACTAATTTTTTTTAAAAAAGCAACAGGTTAAAAGGTTAGTGAAAGTTAAGAATTGAGAATGACTCCAAGGTTGCAGTCATAGGTAACTGGAACTGTGGTAGTGCCCTTGACAGAAATAAGAGAGTAAGAGGGGTAGATTTGGAAAGATAATGAATTCTGATTTAGACATATAGAGCTTAAGATACCTATGGGACACCTAGGTGGAGATGTGTATTAGGCAGTTGAGTGTATATGAACAATCACTATTTTCTTTTGAAACTTAAGTGATGTAAAGCAATTAACACAATAAAAAGGCCAAAAGAGTCCATAAACCATTTCAGCTAGCAAACACTTGATTTCCTTGCCCATTAAAGTGAAGTGGCAGCCAAGGGTAACTGCATTAAAATATAAACACATTTACCCAGTCTACGTGCAGTTTTGCCACATAGAACAGCAAGAAATGGTGGATAGAAAACTGCAAGCAAGCTTTGAATGGTTTTCTTCTCATGTGTCCTTGTGTGAGTAACATTTTCTTTAAACTCTATTTCTTTTGGAGGGGGGAAGACAAGGCAATTGGGGTTAAGTGACTTGCCCAAGGTCACACAGCTAGTAAGTTTCAAGTGTCTGAGGCTGGATTTGAACTCAGCTCCTCCTGACTCCAGGGCCAGTGCTCTATTCACTGCACCACCTTGCTGCCCCAACCCTATTTCTTTAAATCCCCACAGCACCTTTGAAATACACAAAGACAACAGGAGTACTTGGAAATTGAAATTTTCCTCAAAACCATCTAACATTTGAATGATTGTCCAAAATGCTTCATTGTGAGAACAGACAATGTGGGCCCCAAGCAGAGACAGCAGACTTGCTGTAGTGATGATAAGGAAGAACATTATGAGACATAAAGCTATTCACGATTATCTGGAAAACAATCCTGCTTTGGAAAAACATTGCCTCATATCCAGGGAAATGTGGGCTTTGTGTTCACCAAACAGAATCTGACTGAGATTGGGGACATTCATTTGTTTAATAAGGTAACAGCTGCTACCTGTACTGAAGCAATTTCCCCCAAGTAGGTTTACCGTGTGAACACTGTTCTCAGTCCTAAAAAGCCCTCCCTCTTGCAGGCTTTGGGTATCACCACTAAGATTTCCAGGAGTAACATTGAAATTTTGAATGATGAGCCACTGACTAAAACTATAGAAAAAACAGGTGCCAGCAGAGCGATACTATCAAATATGTTGAATATCTCCCCATTCTCCTTTGGGTAGATAATTCAGTATCGGTAGTCCTGAAATATTTGATGTAACAAGGGAAACTTTGCATCTTTGCTTCTTGGAGGGGATACGTAATGTTGTTTATTTCTGTCTGCAGATTGGTCACTCAAATTTGTATCACATTGCACTCTATCATCAATAAGTAGCAGGGGTTCTTGGCTGGACCTGTGAAGACTCAGTATATCTTCCTACTTGAAAAGGTAAAAACCTTCTTTGTAGATCCTTCAGCATTTGTAGCTGCTGTCCCTGTGGCACCAGTCATAACAGCTGTTCCTCTAACTGCGGTTCCAGTCAAGGTGGAACCAAAAGAAGAAGAATTTGATGAAGATATGGGATTTGATCTATCGGATTCTCCCAAAACAAACAATTATTCAATTCATTTTGTTTGTGAAACAAAGAGATAAATGTATTCATTTGTCTCTGAAATAAAAAAAAAAAACCCAATACAAACAGAAAGCTTGGCATGAAACTCAGTTAGACCAGATCATCCCAAAAGCATTTAAAGATTAAACTGGAAGGAGGACAGCAAACAAACTGATCTGTCAGCATTTCTAGAACTATTTTCCTTCTCAATGGCATTTGGAATCTCACATCTCATTACCCAATGTACTATTAAAAATAAGAAGCAGAAATAGCATTAAAGAAGCCAAAGAATAGAAGTGCAGCTGGACCAGACCAAATATACATAGGAAATCTTTACTGGAGTGACATAATTTGAGTACATCAAGGGATTCTGAAATGAAAGATGGGAAAATACTGAATGATTGGGGAAAATCACATATAGTGCCAAAAACTGAATTAAGACATCAGTAACTATCCATCAATATGTCACTTTGTCATTTCTAAAAATCATTGTGAAAATCATCTATATAAATATAGAGGCTATCCTTGTTGAAAATTTGAAAAAGGGAACAGATGACCTTTTATAAATGGTATTCTCAAATAGACCACAAATTCATAGTCCACAATTGACTGAAAGATGCAGAGAATTCAAGGTTCACTTTTAAAAACTCAATTGTTGATTACTTTTAAAAAATGCATAGACCAAATTTCAGTTTAAATGAATTTTTTTTTCCCACAAGGGTTATCCCATGAGCATGGTAAGATCATACAAAAATCCTTAATAAATGTAACAGCAGAGATAACTGTTCAACAGTTATCTGATTATCAGTATCAAGTGAATCATAACACAGGAAAATGAATGCTCACCACAGGGATTTTCTGTTATCTGGGAGAATGTCCAGCATTGAATCCAAATGAAAGTGGGATTCACTCTGTATAGATCATTAAGTCCTCCAGAAACTCCTATTTCTGTATGACATTGTACTGATTGCATCCAGACCTAGAATACAAGATTCTTCTAAATTAAATTTACAGCTACTCCAAAGAGTTTAGCCTAAAAATCCACAGATGAAAGATTAAGTGGATGAACACTAACCATTTCCCAAACTAATGGACAGTATAATGGTTATTTGTGGGGTTTAATAAGGAAACTCCTGGTCAAGGAAATATGCAAAGACTCATACGAGGCAATTCACAGCAAGATCAATAGAACTGGAAGAGTACACATTAATTACAGAGTGATAGAGTGGCCTTAAAGTCAAGAAGCCGGGTTCAAATTTACTTCTGTCAATTACTACATATGTGGCCTTGGGCAAGTGACTCCTCTGAGCCTCAGTTTCCTCATTTGTCAAATTAGGGGCTAGGACTCCCCTAACTCTGAGGTCTCTTCTACCTTTAGGTCTATAATTCTGTGAACTAAATGATAAAGAAAATAAAGTAATAGAATGTGGGCACCTTTTGAGTACTAAGCAAGCAATAATCTTAATAATAATAAATTTTGTGAGATATTATTTTTAAAAAATTTTACTTAACTTTGTATTTGGTGACAATTGTGATTTTCACCTATACCTGTGGGACAATGTAAGATTGTACCACAAATACTGTTTTAAGACTCTTTCCTTTATGGCACTAGGGAAGCAAGGGAAAGGACTTTGCTTGTACCTTCCCAGAGACTCTGGAGAACTTTTCAAGACTGGGGACATGGATGATGTATTCACAACACCACTGCATATTTTCTGAGGATGACAAAATTTTCAGATGCAAGAGGACAGCGAAATGGGGGTCTCATGCATGTGTAGAGTGGCTAGTGTGTTACCTCTGCTCTTGGAGAAGGGAAAGAGCCTGTCTCCATGACACTTACGACATGAGAAGTGAATGCCTTAGAGAAACTGTGGAGCATGCATGGGCATTCTGTGGCTGATTTGGGTTTGATGACAAATTGATTAGAAACAAGCTTTTTCAATTGTCTGCATAGCCAGAACTGGGGCCATTTTTCCTTCAACTATGTTCTCTCTGGTGGTGGGACTCCTTTGCTCACAGGGTCTGTGAAGAGACAATAGAGAGAGCTTGGGGTCTTCTTTCTTCTGAGGTCATATTGCCCTCCTGTATTTGTTATTTTCAGTTCTAGAAGAAGGGAGTGGAGCTTGTGAGTTTCAACAGATCAGGAGAAAAAAATGACAAGAATCTTAGAGCCAGAATCCAGATTAGGTTTTCCAGTCAGTCTAGCTTCAGTTTCCAGAGGAGCAAGGAATAAGCTTCAGAAGGGATCTTTGGGACTCCAGTCAGTGGAAGCTCATCCTCAAAACCATTGAGGGCATAGAACCTTCAAGGATAGATATGACAGACCTGGATCTAAGAGAGCAAGCCAGACTGTACTCACTATAACTTTTATTTCCTTTAAGCTAAATTAAGGAATTTACTCTCCTTTCCTGATGGTAGATATGGAAAATAGAAGAGTATGACTCCAAAGAATAAGTCGACTTTATTTTTGGCATCTTATAAGCTATTTATTGTATGATTTATGAGATTTTAATTTTAGAAATTCTAATTGTTAGAAACTTGATTCCTCTTCAGCTCAGATTTTCTCTCCATGTTGCTTTCTTCAGCTTTTGTGGATCCTACATCGTAGATTTAGAGCTAGAAGGGAGGAAGAGGTCATCAAGTCCAACCCCCTTGTTTTGCAAATAAGGAAACTGAAGCACCAAGAGGACATGCCACAGAGTTGGCTTTGTTTGTCACTATCAGTGAACAAATCACAGTATCTTCCTAAACCTCCCCTTCCTTATCTATACTGGAGGTTAGAACTGGTGATCTTTAAAGACTCTCCTAGCTCTTAATTTATGAGCCTAGGATAAAGGTCTCTATCTGGTCAGTCCTGCCTATATAGGGCCTTGGTGATGCAAATTGAGACTTTAGACTTTAGACTGGAAGGGAATGTCCCTAAAAGAACTTTCCATTCTGATTCAGTCCAAGTTATCTTTGTAGATCTTTCCTTCAACATTGAGTTGTAAGCTTTGTACCTTCTATATTGTTGTTGTTAGGTCATTTCAGTCCTGTCTGACTCTTCAGTGACTTGGCAAAGACACTAGAGTGGTTTGCCATTTCCTTCTCCAGCTCATTTTTACAGAAGAAACTGAGGGAAACAGGGTAAAGTGATTTGCCCAGGGTCACACAGCTAGTGTGTCTGAGGCTAGATTTGAATTTAGGGAAATAAGTTTTCCAGACTGCAGGTCTATGTACCCTATCGACTTCATTACCTCCCTGCCCTATTATGTAGGAGCTCAAAATCAACTTGAGGTCAAATATTTTCCTAGAAGAAAATGATGTTTACAAAACTAAGTTCACTAACCTCAAAGATTTCAGCTTTTCAGACACAAGCTTATTTAAATTGGTTGATAACCTGTGTAGTTTGTCTTTAATACAATGCATTTTTGATCAATGGGTAAGTTTATGTTTACATAAATTTACATATATGTAATCAATTGATATATTTATGTTTACATAAATCATTTGGGTTTCAAACACAGGATATTTAAAAATTTATTTATTTTTAAAGGTATAGGATATGGCATCCTGAAATAATTTCCTAGGCTACATCCAGTCAAAATATTTTTTCACTGAAAAACTTTCCAGAGAATACCTCAAAAGCTTCCTGAACCCTATAGGTCCCTTTCATTGACCATTCATAGCCTCTCTGCTATTAAGATTTATTTAGTTGGGTCTGGTTTTTTGTTGTGGTTGACAAATTTTGTTTTGTTTTGAGAGCAAATGCTGTCAACTGACCACTTTGTCCATTAAAGAAAACCACTGCTACCTCATTTGACTCATTTAAATTATTACATACTGATAAGATCAAGGATTTAGAGACAGAAGAGACAGACCATTTAATCTATACCTCTCATTTTACAGGTTAGGAAACCAAGGCCTGGAACTTTTAAATAAGTGTTCAAGATCACAATGGTAGTAAATATCAGAGGGTAGATCTAGGTATTTTCATAAGACATAGTTTTAGAGATTCAGAATGCCTTGTGTAACAACTTTGGTCATGTTCTGTAACAACAGAGACAATAGGGCTGACTTTTCAAAGTCCCATTTAAGAGGCCAAGTCTTTTGCAGTGTGGTGTGGAGGAGAACACTGGCCTGTGAATTTGGAAGCCAGAGCTCTTGCTCTGGATTTTCATTAACTGGCTCTAGACAAATTCCATCCCTTCTCTAGGTTTCAGTCTCTTTACCTACAAAATGATCACTAGGGTTCCATTCCAGTTCTACTATTCTGGGTCAGTTTTGGTTACTTGCATTTATTAAAAAAAAAAAAAAACCTGCAGGTGGCAGTCTGATCAAATGTTTCTTTGTAGCAGATCTGGTAATGTAAAAAAAAAAAAAATAAACTTTTCTATATGAAGTAAGGATTTAATATCCGCAAAAATTTTCAGTGAAAAAATATTTTGGCTCTGAATATAGCCCAGGAAAGGAATTCAAGGCCCTATTATCTATACTATGCGGGGTATGTGTGGGGGTAAGAGAAAACAGAGGCTTATCTTTCAACACTTACAGTTTTCATAAACATCAACTATCATTACCAAGTTTCTGTATACACTCACATATAACTACTATAATTATAAATATATCAACAATTTCATAATTTCAGCCACATATGCATTGGGTAATACACTCATAATTAAAAGTTAGAGTATGATCCTTGACTTGAGCAAGAATGTATCTCAAGTATCCCATATGTGTGTATGTGTATATGTGTCTACTCTTAAAAATCTTGAGAAAAAAAAAGAGCCCAAAACACTGCCTCTCACTTATCTATTTCTGTAGATCAATCAGTAAAGCAACAAGAATTTATTAAGTCCCTACTATTTGCCAGACACTGGTTATATAAAGACAAAAAGAAAATGACCTCTGATTTTAAGGGGGGTAAGGACATGACACATATAAATATTTACAGAATAATACAAAATAGCTACAGGATAGATAGGAGAAAGGGTACTACCAATTGGGAGAGATCCAGAAAAGCTGGTAGATGGAAGTGTTTGAACTGAAAAAGGATCTTGAAGGAAGTGAAGGGTTTTGTGAATCAGAGGTGAAGAGGGAGTGCATTCAAGGGTACATTCTAGGTATGGGGAATGGTCAGTTCCTTTGTGAAGAAGAGCAAGGAACACAGTTTGATTGGACTGCATAGTATAGAAAGAGGAGTGACATGTAATGAGGTTGGGAAAATTGGTTGGGAAAAGCTTTACGAGCCAAACAGAAGAGTTTATATATATTTCATTCTAGAGTTACTTGGAGTTACTTGAACAGGGAACTGGCATAGTCTGATCTGCACTTAGGGAAAATCACTTTGGTAGCTGTGTGGAGGAGAGATTCCAGTGGAGAGAGATGAGGTAGGAAGATTGATAAGGAAGCCTTTATACAATAGTCAAATAGGTGAAAGGTGAAGAAGACATGAAATAAGGTAGTCAAAAAAGAGCTGTAAAAAAGAGCACTAATGAACCACAGACAAATACAACTTTAGAGCCTTGGGCTTACCACAGGAGAATTACATCATTTCCTAGTTCCTATCATTATTCAACATTTATTGAGTATTGACAGTGTACTTAACGCTGTACCAAGCACAAGCCACAGTCCCTCTCATATCTAATGTTGTGAAACCACTTAAGAATTGGAATCTATGAAAATTCACTTTCAGGTTAACACCTTTAGCTATTTCAGTTCACAGATAATTTAAATGTGTGTTGTTTTAATAAACTGTAAAACCAAAGTAGAAGTTCACTTATTTGTTTGAGAAGGAAGCTTTGCACTAGGTGGCACTGTTCTTAAAGATGATCTTTCTGTTAGAGCCAGTTGGATTTCAGGGAATATTCTGCAGATCTTAGTCTATAAAAATCTAAATCACTAGACAAAATTTTTAAAAGATCCCTTTTACATTGCTCAGGAGCCAATAAATCATTGTCTTACTAAAAATTTTCAGGGTTACCTATTTGGATGTGTTAGTATTAAATATTATTCAACTCTAGATTTAAAGCTGGAAGGAAACTTAAGGGACATCTTGTCTAAACCTCTCATTTTGTAGGTGAAGAAATTGAGCCCTATAGTGATTAAGTGACTTGTCCAAGGTCACATATGTACTAAGTGGCAGAGATTGCATATAAATGCAGCCTTTCTGTTCTCAAAGTCATTGCTCTCTACATATCACCATGCTGCCTTGATAACTTTGATTGCAACCTAGCTTCTTGGAATGGTATCATGTGACATAGGCTTTCAGGTCATCTTGGTTAATGTGTGTGTGTGTGTGTGTGTGTGTGTGTGTGTGTGTATGTGAAAACACATTTCAAATATGCTCCATGAAGTAATCTTTCTAAGATTTTTCAGTAAATATTCTTGCCCTGAAGATAGTAGCATTAGGACTTTATTAATAGTTTGACAGTTTTATTAATAGTTTGACCTCACCTAAATATTGGGGATCCTCAGCATTTATGCTGAAATAGTCAAACAAAGGAAAGGGGTAGAAATGAGGAATAATTATAAAATTTATCTGGAGGAACAAAAGATCAAGAATCTCAAAGGAAATGAGAAAAAAATTTTGACTAAAAGGAGCCTAACATTACCAGATATTAAATAAAGCCATAACATAGTAAGCATCATAATTATTTGATAATTAAAAATTGATTAATGTATAGAGTGGGGGGTGAAGATCAAGAAGCAGTCAAATATAGTAACTTAGTATTTGTTAAATCCAAGAACATGCACCACTAGGTGAGGGTTACCTATTTCAAAATAACTGGGAAAACTAGATAGCAGTTTTGGAGAAATTAGGTTTAGGTGAACATCTTGCATTGTTATAGTTTAATAAGCTCCAAATGAATCACGTCACTTAAAAAATCCAAAGAGCAGAAAAGAATGTACCATGTACAACAACGTGACTAGGTGGGGAATTCTTAACTAGACAAGATATAGGGATAATCATAAAAGATAAAACAGATGATATGCTACATAAAATTAAAAAGATTTTGCATGAACGAAACCAACGCAACTAAAACAAGAAGAAAGCTCCCAACTGGGTAAAATCTTCACACATCAAATAGCTCTGATAAAGGGCTGATATCCCAGATGCACAGAGAATTGATGCATATATCAGTTGATACAATATATAAGAACAACAATCATTCTCCAATTGACAAGAGATATAAGGATATTAATAGGCAGGTTCCAAAATAAGAAATATAAACTATCAATAACCCTATGGAAGAATGTTCCAAATCACTAACAAGAGAAATGTAAGTGAAAAAAAGTCACCTTAAATTGTCAAAGAGGACAAATGATGAAAATCATAAATATTGGATAATTTTGACATAATCAAAATGGATAATTTTGATTATGTCAAATTGAAATGTTTTTGTACAAAAAAAGCCAATGCAACAAAAATTAGGAGGGAAGCAGAAAATTGGGAGAAAATCTTTGCAACTAGTATCTCTGATAAAGGCCTCATTTCTAAAATATACAGGGAACTGAGCCAAATATATAGGAACATAAACCATTCCCCAATTGAGAAATGGTCAAAGGATATGAACAGGCAGTTTTCAGAGGAAGAAATTAAAGCTATCTATAGGCATATGAAAAAATGCTCTGGATCACTACTGATTAGAGAAATGAAAATCAAAACAACTCTTAGATACCACATCTCTCCTGTCAGATTGGCTAAAATAACAAAACAGGAAAATGATAAATGCTGGAAAGGATGTAGGGAAATTGGAACATTGTTGCATTGCTGGTGGAGTTGTGAGCTGATCCAGCCATTTTAGAGAGCAGTTTGGAACTATGCCCAAAGGGCTATAGATATGTTCATACCCTTTGACCCAGCAATACCACTTCTAGGGTTGTATCCCAAAGAAATCACACAAGCGGGAAAAGGACCCATATGTACAAGGATATTTATAGCAGCTCTTTTTGTGGTAGCCAAGAATTGGAAATCAAAGGGATGCCCATCAATTGGGGAATGGCTGAACAAGCTGTGGTATATGAAGGTGATGGAATACTATTGTGCCATAAGAAATGGGGATGATGCAGACTTCGTAACAACCTGGAAAAACCTACACGACATAATGCTGAGTGAGCGGAGCAGAGCCAGGAGAACGTTGTGCACAGCCACAGATATATGGATTCCGTGAGGACCAACCCTGACATACTGCACTCTTCTCAGCAACCTAAGGGGCAAGGATAACTCCAGGGGACTCACGATGGAGAATGCTGTCTTCATCCAGAGAAAGAACTGTGAAGTTTGAATACAGATCGAGGCGCACTACATGCTCGCCTTTTTTGCTTCTCTTTTGTTTTTGTTTTTGGGTTGTTTTTTTTTTTGGTTCTGTTTCTTCTTTCTCATGATTCAGTCCATTGGTCAAAATTCTTCTCCACAACTTGACTAGTGCATAAATTAATTCAATGCGAAGTTATACATGACAGTTATATGAGATTCCATGCCGTCTTGGGGAGGGAGGGGGGAGGGAGGGGAGAAAATCTGGAACTCAAAACTATGTAGAACCGTGTGTGGTAAACTAAAAATAAATAAATAAATTTAAAAAAAAAGAAAATCATAAATATTGGAGGTGCTGAAGAAAGATAGGAACAATAATAAACTGCTGGTGGAGCAATGAATTGGCCCCACTATTCTGGAAAAACCTTTAATATGCAATTAACTAAAAATATAAACTACAAAATGCAATTAACTGTATACACCATTTTATCCAGAAATACTACTATGTATATGTTCCTACAGGGGTCAAAGATCAATGAAAAGTTTCCATATATATATATATTTGGAGTAAATTAAAGAGGTAAACTCATCAACTGGGGAATGGCTCAACAAATTTTGATGTATAAATATAATGAAACATTATTGTGCCATAGGAAACAAGGAATATGGAGAATTCAGAAAGCCAGGAAGACTTATCTGAACTGAAACATAACAAAGTAAGCTTAATCATGAGAACTCTCTCTGGTTTAGAGACCATGTCAATGAGAAAGCTTGGTCTACCTTTTAAAGGCCAAGTTCGGGTCTCTGACTAATGCAGCAAATTTAAGTCAGTATCAGAATAAAGACTTCACCAGCTGGCATAGTAGAACTCAGGAAAAGGGAAATTCATGTATTGTTTAGGGAATGCACAACTGGTACAAGAGATGGTAGAGGGAGAAGGGGCTTATCTGACTTCTCATGAACCATGTAGACATTTCCAAATCAGACACAAAAACTAGTGGGGTTGAGTAAATTTTTGGTTGTTGTTCAGTTGTATCTGACTCTTCATGACACAATTTGGGGTTTTCTTGGCAAAGATACTGGAGTAATTTGCCATTTCCTTCTCTAGCTCATTTTACAGGTGAGGAAACTGAGGCAAATGGGGTTAAGTCACTTGCCCAGAATCACACAGCTAGTAAGTGCCTCAGGCCCGTTTTGAATTTAGGAAGACTCATCTTCCTGACTCCAGGCCAGGCACTCTATCCGCTGTGCCACCTAGCTGCCCAAGTATATTATAGAGGTGGAAAGTAACACATCACGTGAAATCTCTAGGAGTAGGTGGTTACCAATGGGGAAGTCAAGAGATACTTCAAGGAGAACATAGTATCTTAGTTGCACTTTAAAGAATGGCTATCTTTTAAATGGGAGGAGCATGGTATTATAGAGTATAGAATCAGAAAGACTAAGTTTCAAATCTTGTCTGAAAAACTTACTGATTCTATAACCATGAAATAGTCACTTAAACTCTCTGAACCTGACAATTTTTAATACTATAGGTTTTTAGCTGACGGTGATACATAGAGTGCTATACTTAGAATCAGGAAGACCTGAGTTTGAATCCTGCCTCAGATGTTTACTAGCCACATGACCCTGGGCAAGTCATTTAACCTCTCTTAGCCTTAGTTTCCTCATCTGTAAAGTGGGGATAATAATAGCAACTCCCTCACCAGGACGTCGTGGATCAAAGACATAATGTATTTAAAGTTCTTTGCAACTTTAAAGCACTATATAAATGCTGACTATTACTGTTATTACTACAAGTTATAGATGGGGTATATGAGTGTTTAAGGAGAACCTCTGGTGTGAGGGCTTGCTGAACCCTTTTCAGGGTTACTTATCCAACTCTCACTTGTTGTTCCAAGAAGCTGTAGCATGTTCAGTGGCCACACCCTGGTAAACCGTCTCAGTAAATGGGCTAAACCAGGTGGAGAGTAACTGACAGGCCTCAAACCCATTGGTGAGTTAGGGAGATGTCTACCACAAGCATATGAAGACTTCCCCTGGTGGAATGGGCAGATGAGAACAATTTGTTGCAACAGTCATAAAGGCAGCTGAAACAGGTCCTGTGAAGCAGGAGTACTTGGAACTTGGTCAGGCACTGAAGATGCCAAGGTCATCTGCTGCATCCTGGACCATCACCAGTCATCTTGACTTTTGTCCTGCCACTGGACTTTAATGACTCAGGAAGAGAAAGTTAGGTTGATGACTTTGTGCAACTTTGGGTCACTTAAATCTAATTAATGCGAAAGTCAAGACATCATCTGTGATGTTATTATGCCCCTTTGAAAACAAAGGACAAACAACAAGGTACAGATGGGTTTCAGTCTGGTTGATGGAGGGAGTTCCTATACTCGTGAAATCAAAAGACAAGTGAGAATTCAACTAGCAAAGAAAGGGAAAGGAAATACATTAAATATAGAGAAAATACCATATATCTAGGGACAAAGAATGTTCTAGTTTGATGACTAGAATACTGGGAATGGCAGGGAATAACATAAAATAAGATTAGGAAAGTAAGGTGATATCAGACTGTGAAAGGTTTTGAATTGCAGAATAAATGAGTTTAAATCTATTTGGTAGACAATAGGAATACAGTAAAGATTTTTGAATGGAGAAGGGGCACAGCCAGATACATAAGAAAGATTATTCTGGTAATAGAATAAAGGATGGATTGGAAGGAAAGAGTGAAGGTAGGAAGATTTTTTTTTCAGGAGGCTATTGCATTACCCCAAGTTGGTTGTAATGGTCACCTGCATTATGGTGGTAAGGAATGGAAAAAAAATTCCCGTTGCTGAATTCTAAAGCAAAGGATTTCTTCTCTCTGTCTCTGTCTCTCTGTCTCTGTCTCTGTCTCTGTCTGTCTCTCTCTGTCTCTCTGTCTCTGTCTTTCTCTTTCTCTGTCTCTCTCTGTCTCTCTCTCTCTCTCTCTCTCTCTCTCTCTCTCTCTCTGTCTCTCTTCTCTCTCTCTCTCTCTCTCTCTCTCCCAGACCCCTAATGAAAATTCAAATATTCCTTGGACTCCCTGGCTTGGTTGTTATCAAGTTCTCCCTTTAATGATCTGAGACAAGATTGGAGTTGAAAAATGTTACCAAGGAATTAAGGGGGGGGGAGGGGAGAAGAATGAGGCAAAATATTTTACAGAAGCGAAACCTCTGGTTCTTTGAGCTATTAGTGTATGACAGAAGCCTGGGGGTTGGAGTTCTCTCTTCCAGCAAGTAAGGAGCGAAAAGAATTTTACAGTGACCTACATAGCATGTATGATATTTGTCATTCTGCCATGACCAATTAGCTGCTACCTAAGCCTTAAGTACATTCTGCTCTCCCTTCTGGAAGAAAAGGTAAATGACTAGAGGGATGCTTCTTTACTTTCCAGGTTATCAGGGAGAATGATATCTTCATTCAAAGACTGGAAGTAGGGTTTCATGGTAAAAAAAAAGAAAAAGAAAAAGGATCTTGAAAAGGTGGAAGGAAAAAAGTATATGTCAAGAATATAGAGGTTGGAAGAATGGGCTACAAAGAAGAAAAGTAAAAGAAAAAATGTTGAACGCTTGGCGTTAAGTAATTCATGTGAGGCTTTTCCCAAAGTAAGGGAGTGCTGAGAAGGAAATGATCATTTATCCTCCAAGGAATGAAGACATCAATCCACAGGTTCTGTGAGGTGGGATGTATCCACTAAGGGTCAGAGGAAGGAGGCAGATCTAGTGGTTGTTGGCAACTTCCAGCTGAGGCACTTATTTATTGATCTAACTATAGAAGTCTTCAGGCTTCCGGGTACATGTATCTCAGACATAATGGAACATCACTTGTCAAACTTGATGATCACTATGCCATTTTCATGTTTCACTTGGGGACAAATAATGCTGCCATAAGGAGCACTAAAAGCACTACCAAGGATTATGAAGTATTAAAAAAGCAAAGGAAGTCTTCAGCTCTCATTCTTTCACCTGCCCCCCCACCCCTACCCCCAATACACACAGTCTTTTCCTCTCTGAGATAAACATCCTTAATTATTTCAACCTATCCTCCATGATGTAATTTCAAGACCTTTTTCTTCCATTACCCTACCCTGGATGCTCTCATGCTTGTTAATGTCCTTTATCAATATGCTGAATGTGGGAGATGTATTCCACACCCCTACTTCAATTATTACAGAGCCCCTCTTTCCTTTCTTGCTGCAGCTTGACTAGAGTGACTTTGGGAACTTCACAATGTCAGAAAATTTTGGACACTGATAGCAGTGTCTGCATCAGGAACCAAGGACACACCAGATACATTAAGGAAAAGCAGCTTTGGTATTCTGAAAGGAGCCCAGGAGACATCTACATCATGCCTAAGAATAGCTTCATGGGGGCCCCAAGTGAGGGGAGAAAAGAATTTCCAGAAGAAGGATTCAGAAGAGCTGTGCTCTAAACTTGAGCTCTCTTTTCCCAGAAACCTGTATGTACTTGTGAGAGAATGTGCCCCCAGACTGAGGGGGGAGGATGTTGGGTACCAACTGTTCTTACTCTATTACTGTTTCTAAAAATGAAGTCTGACTAATTAATATAAACTGAAAATCAATGGAGGAAGCAAGTTCAATCAAGTCAAAAATTATTTATTCAGTACTTACCATCTGCCAGGCATAGTGCTAAGCACTGGGAATACAAATTCAAGCAGAAAGAAAGGCAGTCACTGCCCTCAAGAAGCTTATATTTTAATGGAGGAAGATAATATATCAAAAGGAAATTGAAAAAGGGAGGGGAGAGCATTATAGAGAAAGTTGAGGAAAGTCCAGAGTTCAGCTTAGAGAGGAATAAAGACTTGGTTGAACTGGGCATCCTCCCTGGGAGAGATGCTGCCAAGAGAGACAACCTTATAACTATCAAAAAACAAAGGCTACTTCCTTGTGTCCTCAAGCATAAACCTCTTCTAGAAGCTCATCTTATAATTTTACATGATTAATATAATACTTTATACATGTTCTAATAACAACATGATAACACAAATAACAAAATTTCTGCAGTAGGTGAGAAATTTCTATTGAAAGAATTAACTAAGGTACAGGATTCATGAATTTTCTGTTTTAATAAATAAATATCTTAATCCTACAAAGTCTTAGTGTTTTCTTTTCAGTTTTTGTTTGGAAAAAAAAGATTGCAGACTTTATGTCTTGGCTAAAACTGATTCTGGTGTCTTCTATAAATTTATTCGGAGCGTTTCATCTCCATATAGTTCCCATTTTGTGCTCTCTCAGTGAATGATATTTCTATTGCTGTCTGGGAATGCTGCTGAAGCAAGGGAGAAATCAGAGAGCATAGTAATCTCCTCTCCTCTTGACCCTTCATATCTTGACCTTGCTCTGCATGCCTTTGGCCAGAGACTCTGGATGGTTAGACTATAAATAATTCAAACATAAGTGATCATCTGGATAGTGGAAAGTTCAGCATGGAAAATGAAGTTAGCAGCATCATTCATTGTACAGGATAAGGATATGTGTTTGGTAATTTAATGAAAGGTGACTAGGTGACATATCCAAACACTGGGGTTGCAATATATTGTTTGTTAGACACCTACTTAGTTGATATAAACGTGCTGGGCACTATGTGTGAAATAAACAGTAGACACTGTGATGACTGCACTTATTTGGGATAGAAGGCATACGTAAACATGATGATTAAGTAATAAACAGAGTCAGGACTAGGAAAATTTTCACCTGGAGCAAAAGGCAATTTAATAGGAAAGAGGAGGCGGGGAAATAGCATAGAGGATAATCCAATCCTGCTACGACCAGGAGAAGGGTGGTCCAGCCTTTGCTGAGAGAGATTTTGGAAGAGAATATGGGCTCTAGGGGAGGAACATCATAACAATGGGATTTTAGGGGTAGCCATCCCGGGGGCTATTGAGTCATAAAGAGGCAAGGTATATGGATGGTGGTTGCCTTAGGGAGCCAGTGCTCCATCCCTAGATCTCAGTGTCCTGAGGCAAAGACGCATTCACTCATTAGTTATGGCTCTGATAGCCAAACTCACAAAGTTTCCACTAGTGTGTTTAAACTTTTGAGCTATGGTTTGAATGCATATGGGCCCACAGAATGCCTGGAACTCATAATAGCTAGCAGTCTCACTTGTGAAAAGCCTGTCTATCAGTCCAACCTTCTCATTTTACAAATGAGGAAACTGAAGTCCAGAGAGATAACGTGACTTGCCCAAGATCACATAAGTATTTACAGAGTCAAGATTGGAACCCAGTGCTTCTCATTTAACAATGTACCGAGCTCTCTTGTTCTCCCTCTTATGAACACTTATTCTGTGGGTGTAAAGCTGAGAATGTTGATAGGAGAGTGAACAAATGAGTTGGATATATGGTATTATGAAAAACATACCAGATCAAGAATAAGAAGGGCGAGGACCCATCCTGGCATTATCACTACCTATGTGACCTTGGAGGAGCCATTTCACTTCTCTATGCCCATTTCCTCATCTGAAAAATGAAAGAGTTAGACGATATAACCTTCTAGCTCTAATTCTATTATCCTGTCACTTCATTGTAGCAGAAGAATGCAGCTGGATGAATCTGGTAAGCTGGAATCATGAGATTTAGTAATAAAATGTAAATCTCATCTAGTCTAACCTCCTCATTATTCAAAATGAGACAGAAAGAGATCAAGTGAGCTGGGATTTGAATGCAGATCCTCTAACTTCAAATTTAGTCCTTCTATTGTCGCTACTCCCTTCCTCCCTATGTGATTTTTTTTTTTTTGGTATCTCTCTGTGTTATTCTGTGCTGTGTGTGTCTCTAGGGAAAATTTAGTGGTGGGCTACAAGTGGTCGCAGTTCTTAGATGTAGAGTACACCAAAGGGATGTAACTCGAGATCAATAACAGCAGCATCTTTAACAACAATTTCTGAATTCTAATCTGTTCTCTCAGGCTTGCCCAGGTCACAGGTTGATGGATCCCTTGTAGTTGCCATTATAAGAGCTTGTTACCTAGGATTTGACTTACTTAAACTGTGTATTGAAGTTATACATTTGAGTGATCTGACCTTCTAGGTTCTTAAGACCTTTCCTGTTTTGATATCTGAGATTTGACTCATTTGACTTTACTGACCTGATTCTTAGACCTTTATTTTGTTCTTGACCTTGGTAACCTACTGTGTCCTTCTATCCTGCAGTAATCTAGTGACTTTTAAAGTCTCTTACTCTTGATCATGGCTATAAGTACTGACCCCTGATCCATGTTGATCTCTTAGCTCACAGACAGTTGGTTTACATAGGACTTTGATATTTTTTTTTTGCCTTTCTCCTGGTCCCTTCTTTTATAGCCTCTTCCTACTGCTTCCATATCCTGGTATACCCCTACTATGAAAATATCCTCATAGGTAATAGTTTATTAGGCATTAAACTGCTGTTGTTTGTCCTTTGTTTTCAGAGGACTAACGACATCATGGAGTGATGTCTTGACTTGTGCATGAATTGGATTTAAGTGAGGCAGAGTTGCACAAAGTCATCAGCCTCACTCTCTCTTCCAAAGTCATTGAAGTCCAGGGACAAGACAATAGTCAGTCAGGATGATTGGCAGTAGTCCAGGATATACTGGATGACCTTGATGTCTTTGATGTCTGGCCAAGCTCTAAGTATTCCACAGCATCTGCATCTGCTTCAACTGCCTCCATGACAACTGGAACAAACTGTTCCCATTTTCCCATTCTACTAGGGGCAGTCTTCACATGTTCAGGGTACCCCCCCCAACTCAATTTGGTTTAGCCTCTCTGCTGAGATGGTTTAACAGGGTGTGGCCAGTGTGCATGCTATAGTTTCCTAGAGCCACAGGTGAGAGATGAGTGCCAGTAGACACCAAAGGTAGATATGCAACCCTGAAAGAGGCTCAGCAAGTCCTCACATCAGAGGTGCTACTCCTCCTTGAACACCCCATAAACCTCAAGCCTTCGCAATACCATTCCATTCAGAGCCATATTAGCCTAGAATGTTTGTTTTTTGAGAAGTGATATAGACCTCTTTAAGGTAACTGTATTTAATATTAGATGACATTCATTTAGTGTTTTAAGGTTTGTAAAGTAACATATATACATTATGTCTTTTGATTCTTACATTATCCCTGTGAGAAAAGTATCAACTGGATATTTTCTCTATTTTACTGATGAGGAAACAGAGACTCAGAGATTAAATAACTTTCCCATGAACTAGTCAGTAGTTATAACTGACTTAGGACTGACTTTAAGTGTCATGCTTAGGGCTAAGAGAGACCTCCAGGGGCCATATAGTTTTAATTTCTTCTCCAAACAGGTTTATCTAACCACAACAAAAGTTGGACAATTAGACATCTGTCAAGTGGTCTATTGTATAACCTGAGATTTTCATACTTTTTGGACCTTCCTATGATGGCCAGAAAATAGCAGTGGCCTAATTTCCCTGGTAAATTCTGCTTAATGAGCTGGTATTGTGAAAAATTGGCCCTTGCTTTGTAGAAGCAATCCAATTTGGCTCTAAATGATCCAGAACTGATGATGCTATTTATTCTTACCTAACAAAGGCTGATAAGAATGGATTTGCCTGGAATCATGTAAATCTAAAGGACTTTAAAATAAAAGAAGTAGAAGTATACCATCATACTAGATGCTTAAAAAAAGAGCAGTGACAATTAAAGAATAGGAGATGAAACACCTAGAAGACCACAAGAAACAAAATCCAAGAAAAGAGCCAATAATAAAACCTATGGTCTCAAATGTCTAAATGCAAAGATAGAGAACAAGTGATTGCAAATGCTCAAAGTCTAGAGGTCTAAGCAAGGAAGTAAATTTAGTAAGTAAAATTGATGGGATAAAACCCAAGAGTTGCATGTGGTTCTGGGTGGATATATATTATTCCAAAGGAGAAAAAAGAAGACAAAAGGATAGGTGGAGTAGTACTATATGTTAGAAAAGTAAACTCATGTGAAGAAATGCAGCAACTGGAGTGGGAAACGTGGTGGACTTTTGAGTAAAGATCAGTAGATGTTATTTTTTTTTGTTATAGATCATAGATTCAGTGCTAGAAGGGACTTGAAAAGTCATTTCATCCAACTATCTCATTTTATAAATAATAAGACTCAGACTAAGAGAGGTTAAGTGATTTGCCTAGTGGCAAATTGTTGTTGTTGTTTGTCCTTTGTTTTCAAAGAGGACCAATGACATCATGGGGTGATATCTTGACCCATGCATTACTTGGATTTAAGTGAAGCAGTGTTGCACAAAGTCATCAGCATCACTCTCTCTTCCAGAGTCATCAAAGTCCAGTGGCAAGACAAAAAACAAGATGATTGGCAATGGCCTTGACATGGAGTGGATGACCTTGGTGTCTTCAGTGTCTGATCAAGCTCTAAGTGCTACATGATGCCTGCTTTAGCTACCTTCATGGCTATAGGAACAAATTGTTCTCAGCCACCCATTTTGTGCCAAAGAAGTCCTCACATGCTTGGGGTAGATATCTCCCTAATTCACCAATGGGTTTGAGGCCTGTCAGTTACCCTCAACCTGGTTTAGCCCACCTGCTGAGATCATTTACCAGGGTATGGCCACTGTGCATGCTACAGCTTCTTGGAGTCACAGGTGAGAGTGGGATGACAGGTTGTGTTGGCAATCAAAATGGGCTCTTAGCACTCAGTTCAACAAGTGCCCTTGAAGAGTTTGGCCTTTGTTTCCTTGATTAGACTGGGAGTCCTTGGTGACCTCCTTGCATCAGGGGAGGGCCTAGTTTACATGGGTTTGAGTGGCATGTTTGGGATATCAGAGGCTTTTAGAACACGTGGGTTTCAGTTGCCTCTTTGTACCCTGAAAAAGATATAAAACCAGAAAACTAGGGGTTGGCTTTCTCTTTTTCAGAGCTCTGAGCCACAGAAGGAGTGGTGCAAGATTCTGGGCCAGCTGTTGTCGAGCTCCCCGGCTCGTGAACTCAGATGTTGATGCTTTTTGGTAACTATGAATTGTGATTTGGTCTGTTTCTAATGTATCTTTGTATTTGTATTTGCTGTGAAGTTCAGGGTGCTGGCTTTTTCCCTTGAACTAAGTGAATGATGTCTGTATGCTGGATTAAAGTAAAATTGTTAACCCCTTAATGTTGCTTTCCTTAGTAAAGCAGATCAAAAGAACCTATGCTGGCAGCATTCTTGTTGTTGGGCTTATGTTGGTTTTTCACCCCCACAGTAGCTGCTAGCTACATTGTTGAAACACAGTTGAAACACCAAAGGTGGATGAGCACCCCTGAAAAGGGCTCAAGAAGTCATCACACCAGAGGTGCTAGTCCTCCCTAAACATCCTATACATTTTGATCCAAAGGACCCAGATGAACTACTCAAGTATTAAAAGAACTGGTGAATATGACTGCTGAACCACTATCAATGATATTTGAAAGATAATGGAGAATAGGACAGTTACAATAAGAGCAAGTATGGCATGGAGAAGAGCAAATGTTGCCCAGTTTTTTTAAGGGAAGAAAAGAGAGTCTGAAAACTATTGGACAATAAGTTTTATTTCAGGTTTGGGGGAAGAACAAATGATTAAAAAGATGGTTGGTGAACATCTAGAAATGGAAGTAAGAATTACAAAGAGCTTGGACTTGTCTTTATCAAGAATAGATCACACCAACCCAACAATTTTGCAGGTTGCTAAAATAGTAGGTTAGGGGGAAAATATAGATATAGTTTACCTAGATTTTATCAAAGCATCCAATAAAGTGTCTTATATTAACATCATAGAAAAGTCAGGTGTAGTTGAAAAAATAATACAGTTAGATGGATTTGGAATGGGTTGCATGGTATTACTCCAAGGTCAGTTATTAATGGTTCAATATCAAGTTGGCAGGCATTCTCCAATGAATTGCCACAGAAATTTGTGCTTACCTCAAACCATCTGATAAAATGTCAATAACTTAGACAAAGGTATGAATAGTGTGATTGCCAAATTTGCAGGTGACACAAAATTGAATGGGATAGCTTACACCCTGGATAATAGAATAAGACCCAAAAAGATTTTTGGCAAATTAGAGACTTGGATTGAATCTAAGAAGGTGGAATTCAGTAGGGATAAATTTAAAGTTCTACACTTGGGTTGGGGCAGCTAAGTAGTGCAGTGGACAGAGTGCTGTGTCTGGAATCGAGAAGACTCTTCTTCCTGAGTTCAAATCTGGCCTCCCACACTGAGTAGTTGTGTGACCCTGGGCAAGTCACTTAACCATGTTTGCCTCAGTTTTCTCAAATGTAAAAAGATCTGGAGAAGGAAATGGCAAACCATCTTTGCAAAAGAAAACCCCAAAGGGGTCATGAAGAGTCAGACAGACTGAAAAATGACTGAACAACACATTTCGGTGTAAAAATGCAACTTCACAATACAGGATAGAAGAGATTTGGTTAGACAACAGTTTTTCTAGAAAAATAGCTGAGGGTTTTAGAGAACTATAAGCTCAATATGAATTACTAGTGTAATATGGCAGCCAAAAAAAAAAAAGCAAATGTAATCTTGGGCTTAACTGAGAGAAGTATAGTTTTCAGGAATAAATGGGAAAAGTGCTTTTGTATTCTGTCCTGGTCAGACTTTATTGGAGTGCTGTGTTCAGTTTTTAGCCATACAATTTAGGAAGGACATTGATAAGCTGGATGATATCCAGAGGAAGGCAGCCAGGAAGTTGAAGGACCTCAATTCCATGCCATATGAGAATCAATTGGGGGAATTAGAGATGTTTCATCTGGAGAAGAGAAGACTCAAGGGAAATATGATAATTGTTTTCAAGCATTTCAAGGATTGTAATATGGAAGGGGTATTACATTCATTCTGTCTGGCCTTAGAAGGCAAATCCCAGAGGAATGAATGGAAGTTGTAAAGAGGAAAATGGAGAGGTAATATAGGGGAAAACTTCCTAAGAATTAGAGATATCCAAAAGTTGAATCAGTTGCCTTGGAAGGTAATGGGTTTCCCCTCATTGGAAGTCTTCACACAGAGATTGGATCATTACTTGTTGAGGATAATGTGGTAGAAATAATTTTTGAATTATGGGTTAGACTAGATGGCCTCTGTATCCCTCCTAACTCTAAATGTTTTTGTGATCCTGTGCTTCTGTAATAAAGAACTATCTCTAACTTAACATAATTACATTATATATAATATGTGATAATATTATGGTATGTAGTAATATAATGACTGTAGGCCTAATTAGCGATATCTCATTTTAAAAAATACATATTTATCTTAAAAGCTCAAATTGCCTCACATTTCAAAAAAATTTGCAATTCAACTCAATCTGTATGGATGACAAGTCTGCTATGTTCAGAGCACTGTGCTAGAAGTGGAGAGAAATACAAGATTTAGCTGAAACATGATTCCTATGCGTATGAAGATATGTGATGTTTGCAGGGAAGTATGATACAAAACAATGCATACTAGATGCATTGGAGAGGCACAAAGCAAGATGTAATGTGTGAGGTCTTACTTGGGGGTGTGACAAGGATCAGGAAAGACTTTACAAAAGAATTAGTATTTGAGTTCAGCTTTAAGAAATTGGTACAGATTCTACAGGTGAAAGATGTTTCCAAGAATAGTATGGAAATCATCTAGTGTAATGACTTCATCTTACACATGGAGAAACAGTCCCGTTGAGATGAAGTCACTTGCCTGTCAAACAGTTATCACCTAACGAAGCTGGGTTTAAAACCTAGGTCCTTCATCTCAAAACTCAGTTATGTTGCCCTTGCACTACAACTATCTTTTGGAAGCTCCGTGAACCTAGGTATGAAGATGAAAAAGCTCAGGCCATGTTTGAAAGACAGAATGGATTATTTTAATTTTTCTAAAAGTGTAAGTCATAAAGTTTTAGTTTTTTAATTCTTTTTTAAATCTTATGAATATTTCAATAAACAGACAACAGAAAAAGAGGAGTATATATGAAATGATAAACTTCTATTGTGCAGAATTTGGTGAGCTTTTTAAAATGTAGATTAAATTTAACTCAATAACAAAACTGCCCTGCTTATTTGCATCTCCTTCTAAACTTCCTTCTGCTCTTTTCTGTGTATTTTTAAAGGTTTTCATTGATTGTCTTTTCTTTCTTCTTCATTCTATATTTGTCATTATCTCCCCTTTAACTTCCTCCTCCCCAAGAAACCTTCTCTTGTAACAAATTACTAGAGTCAATGTGATAAACGTGGTTTTGGGGATCACTGGACTTCCTAGGCAGGGCCAAAGTCCTGAAGAAGAACCCTGTGATAATCCCTAGGGAAGGCTGTACAGACCACAGGACTCCCAGAGGAAGACCAAGTGGTAGCCATTCCTTAATCTGTGGGGATCACAGGGTCTCCTAGGGGTCAGACCCTAAGTAAGACTCAAGTGATGGCCCCTTAGGATGGCAGTAAGATCACAAGGCTCCCGAGACAGGGCCGGAAGTCCCATGTGATGTCCCCTTAAGAAGGACGTGCAGACCACAGGGTTCCCCAAGGGAATCCAGAGTGGTAGCCCTCTTAACACCGCAGTGAGTATCACAGGACACCCCAAGACAAGATCCAGGAGTAAGCCTGGTGAGCTTCCGCTGCCTGTTGCTTCCCTTCACTTGACCTTAGGAAAACCCATGTGATTTGCCCATTCACACCCAAAGAACTCAGGACCAGAGTGGGCAGAGGAAGGCATTTTAATATGCTCCCCGGGAGAGCGGGTGTAGTGCTTGCAAGAACACTCACACTGATACAGCTGCAGGAGCAGGGGTAACCATTCCCTTCACTCCTGCTGAGTCACGGTTAGTTTACAATCTTTGTTTTTTACATAGTTTTCCTAGGTTATATAGTTTATATAAATAGGATAATAAGGATACAGAAGCAAAAGTGAAGTTAATTAGATTTTCCTTGTCTTAGTTTAGGATTAAGCTATATTCTTTTACTTCCCCTACTTTCCCTCTTTAACATATGCAAATTAGGCCTGGATTCTTGACCAAGACCAGACCCTAGATAAGCTTGAACTGGTTCAAGTGGGTTTGGCCTCTCTAATTCCCCAGATAGCCTTCTCAAAAAGCATGCACATGCTTAGAAGCCTCTGACCTCCCACCTGACCGACCTTGACGCCTGGTCTCTGCTAAAGCTGGGGTGGGGGAGGGCAGGGAAGCACGCCTTTAGTTCTGTGGAAACAAAACTCCTCCTCCCATTTATTACAGTCAAGAAAAACAAATTCACACATTGACAATATCAGAAAACACATGCTTCATTCTGCACCTTTAATCAATTATCTCTCTGATGATTTTTTTGAGGAACCAATGATAAACTGAGGCACACTTTGTATCTTCAGTTGTGCTTAATCTCAGCTCAGAGGAATAAAATCTACCTCCCAGGATAAACTGATCACCAAAAATCTCCTCATTATACTATTTAATTAAACCTTGGATGTATTCCTGACCTAATTCCCTCCACTTCCTCTTCCCTTTCATTAGAGGGCTGGAGGCTAGAGCACTAAACTCCACCCAAAGCTTTTTTTTTTATAGAGGGGAGAACCCAGACAGCTTGCTCTACTTTGTATCTGCAGCTTTGCTTGGTCTCAACTCCATGGATAGTCTTCCCCATTAAACTGTAAATTCTTTGAGGGCAGGGATTGTTTTTATTTTCCTTATTTGTATCCCCAGCATTTAGGCATGTTGTTGGCACTTAATA
The DNA here is from genome assembly GCF_011100635.1 of Trichosurus vulpecula. Taxonomy (NCBI): domain Eukaryota; kingdom Metazoa; phylum Chordata; class Mammalia; order Diprotodontia; family Phalangeridae; genus Trichosurus; species Trichosurus vulpecula. Next base: position 99,439,604 of record NC_050580.1, read on the forward strand.
AATGTTTATTGAATCGAATTGACTTTCCTATGCTCACTATGGTGAGTCAGCAGCAGAGAAAGTATAAGATTAATAATTTATATTCAATAATCTTTTTGTTCTTTAAAGATAGGAAAAATCAATAATATGAATTAACTGTCTTGCTATCAGAGATGGAAAGAGTGTTTTTTGGCAAGAATTGAGAGTGGCTAGTTTCAAATCTAAACTAGAATATGCCCCCTCTCTCTTAGTCTAGATAATTTCCTCTTTGCTGTGCCGACTGATATGTATTTTTCTGTAGAAAATGACATTTGACACTGCTAAAACAAATTCCCCCTTTTGTTCTACTTGTGGTTATGGTGACTTTATAACCATTTACAAAAGCCCGTTAGGATCACTCAAGATTAAAGAATTTGTACAGAGTTCAGAGCATTTTCAAGAGCTTTATCACTTTAGGGGTGAGAGAAGACTTCATTTCAGGTTTACAAAGTTATAGGAAGAAAGGCTTTTGACAAGGCTATTGAACCTGTGAAGAAGAATGAGAGAAAGCAAACTCAAGTGTAAGATCAAATCTCCAAAATGTTCCTAAAAATGGGACCCTTTTTACCCGGTGGAATTCAGTAGGGGATGGGTGGGGGCAGGGGAGTGGGGGGGCGGGAATCACTCCTGTCCTGTAGTTCAATAAAACATTGCATTTTTTTTCTTTTTCACTGAATGAAATAAAACCAAGACTAACTTTGCAAACGATGAATTTTTCAGAGCAAAGCTGGCATATAGGTTCTTTACAAGTGAAAAAATGGGACCAAATCATAAAAAATATTTGTGGTTATCTTGTGAGTTAATCAAATCTTATTTTTAGAGCATCATGTTATGCTAAGCATTCTGTTTACAGGAGTATAATGTATTTTCCTGCTATAACATGGCTATTGAAATCTTTGCTTTTTTCTTAGAAAATAGCTTTCCGCGTTTTAAGGTATTATTGTGCTTCTGTATTATTGAAAAAGTATACAAAGCTTTCTAATCCTAATTAGTGGTGAGCCAGGGACCCAAAGTCAAAGCCCAAAACATCAAGGGGATCCTTTATCAGCCAATGATAATGATAGCTAGAGTCTATAGCACCAAGATTTGCAAAGTGTGTTACATGTGATCTCATTTGATCTTCATAATAACGTGTGAGGTAGATATTATATGTCCCCATTTTATAGATTGAGGAAACTAAGGCTGAGAAATGTTCAGTAATTTGCCTAGGATCACACAGCTAGTAAGTGTTCAAGATATGATTTGAATTCAGGTCTTTCTGATTCCAAGTTTCATACTATATCCACCATACCACTTAGTTTACCCCAAAGATTACAATTAATAGTAAGCCAGTTTCCAAAATGCCATGATTCTTTTAGGGATCTTATTTGTGCTGATATTCCTTCCAGTGGTAGAGATCACAATCCATCCATTTTTTCACATTCTGTTTGCCTCTAATCCATATTCAGAAATCCTCCATGGAATATTCCATCCAATATACAGAAGGCCTCCTTCTCTATCTTTTTAAAATGTCCAGGTAAGTACTCACTCCCTCTGTTGTCCCTCTCTCTAGCTACAAGACCAACACATTCTTTTCTGATCACATCCTTCCTGGATGAATTTTTTGTGTTACTTCTTGCTTGTAAATCATCATTGATAATATACTATGATCTACTTAGTCTGACTGTAGGTCTTTTCATTATCCTTTGGGCCACCTACAATTTTTGTTGTTGTTTTTTTTTTAAATCATGAATGTTCCACAATTTCTAGACATATATCAATTCTAGAAGGCTAGGTTTAAGGAAAATGGGTGTCTTTTTTGAGTCAAGGAGCAGCTTGGGATTATTAAAAAGCACTATCCAATTTTCCAAGCACAAACCAGCCCACTCTAATTCATCTACTCACTTACGGGTCCTTGTTCTCCTGTGCAGCATCAGTCCGAGACAAATGTACTGATGGACCTACTTAATGGGCTTTCCATTCAACCATATATCACAGTCTAAACAATAAGCATTCTTCGTATACTTTTTTGCGTACATCTCATTGGGGCTGGACTCTTAAGTGGCAGTGGATATCGTTTAGGGATATCTGTTTTATTATGGGGCATGATACAATAAGGATAAGATCATCTGTAAGCAGGAGAGTTTGAAGGATCTCACCATCTAAAGAAAATTCTTCTTCTGTTTGGCCCCTGGACTAGATATCTTTCACGACAGTGGCAAATACAAGGGAAAAGGGGAGGGGGAAGGGAACATGAATTTATTTAGCACCTACTGTGTACCAGGCACTGTCCTAAGCACTTTACAAATATTATCCTATTTGACCCTCAAAACAACCCAGTGAGGCAGGTACTATTATTGTTCCCATTTTACAGTTCAGTAAACCAAGGCAGACAAAGGTTAAATGACTTGCCTAAAGTCATACAGCTGGTAAGCATCTGAGGCTGGATTTGAACTCAGGACCTTTTGACTCCAGGTCCAGCACTCTGTCCACTGTACTACTTAGCTGCCTTTGATGAGTATATCTTACTCTGTTTTGTGCCTTGATGTCGATAATCAGATAATTATCAAAGATATCTCTATTGTTCCATCTTTCAAGGAATCTTGTATAAGCACAGTCATGTTGTTGGGAGAGTACCTTGGGGGGAGTTGAACTGATTCAAATGTTGTTGTTTTTTTTCTTTTTATCTAGCAACTCTGGGGTAACTATTCCAACTCCTACTCTCATTAATGAGTTGGGTACTAGGAGTATGGCTACTAAATCACCTCGGGGATCTAGAGTCAGCCCTAAGGGGCTAAGATTTCTTTCCAGTGCTCTAGGTCATAGTACGCTTCTCTTCATGATTATTCATTGATAAAGATTTTCAGTGAGATTTAACTAGTTTCTAGAAAGGTGTTTTATACTGAGGTGGTACAGTGAGAATAATTGGTATGAAACATCCTCTCAAAAGTCTATGACACACTCTCCCTTTAGTATACATGGAATCCAGGATAAAGTGGATTCAAGCTTAGAGAGGTGGCAAAGGGTCAACTAACAGCTCCTGGAAGTCCTTTTGCTGGAATTCTCCAGAAGTTCCCCTTAGGTAAAGTATAATTTTTCTTCTTCTCCTTCCAAGTTTTTGTAGAACCTTGAATCTTTGTTAAATATATCCTTGAGTCCCATTACAGGCGCTATAGACTATTATAAAATAGACATTACAGACCAGGACTATGCCAGGATGGGAAAATTCAAAATCTTCCTTACCCTTTCAAGCTCACAAAATTATTTTTCCACCAAGAGAAGAGAGGAGGCCAAGGCTGAGACCAAAGCACTTTTCTTCCCCCCACCCCCACCCCAAAATGGTTCCTTTTCAGGGCTTTGACTAGAACACTACCTCCTGGCTTGCTGCTTTCTTGAGCTCTCCAATTCCAGCTAGGTTGGTGTTTTATACACGCCCCAGAAGACATGACCAAATTCCCAGGTAGTTCAAGCGAAAGAATCATGCCAGGTACCAGGTGGTTCAAGCCAACCTGAAGAGATTTCCTGTCATACCCAGGGAGGGATTGAGGTTGTGTTCATACCTAGTAAACAAGATATGTTTTCACACCAGTAGATATATCAGGACCAAGAGGACAAGGTGTGTTCTCACTTGATAAATATATCAGGGCTAAGTGGGATGCATTGATTTCAACTTTACTCATATCAATAATCAACATTTAAATATGGGTGATTTTGTGCTCTCTGTACCTTATTTCGCTATGAATATTTGGTTTGCTACAGAATGTTTTTGAAAGCTTGCCTGGTCCTTCCTCAAGTTTTAATTAAGAATATTTTCAATATATGTGTAGTTCATTCTCCTAAAGATTATATAGAATCTTATTTGGCAATTATCTATATCTTGCCAACTGCCATTTTTAGTGGTAATACTAACTGTGAGATTTCTACTTATTCAATATCTTCTCATCTTTTCAATAACTTGAGAACAAGTCACTTGTCACCCTCAAAATTATCACCTCCATTGAGGATTTTCTAAGTGTATGCTTGATCTGATCCAGCTGTTCTTCCTATATTTATCTTCTTTAGTGTAATTTCTACTTTCTCATAAAGCACAGTGGGAATCAAAAGTTGAGGAGAGGTAGTTCCCCTGTCACTAAAGAATAAAATATCTTGTTTTTGAAACTCTGACAGATCTGCTCTGTTTTTTTTTTTTTGGTTTGTTTTTTTTTTTTTTTGCCTGCTGTCTCACTTCCAGTTTTATCATTAAATGCTCTTGGGATGATCTGTCCTAATTCAGCCTCACCCCAGGTTTTCTGTAGACTTTTTTTTACCTTCACTAGGTTTTTTTTTTTTTTTGCAGTTTCATGAGGCAATACTGCTTATAATCTTCTACCATACCACTCCAAAAGATTTTGCAAGTGATTTTATATGGTAAACTCAGGCTGTCCTTGGCTGCCTTATTTCTTTACTTGGCAAGGAGATCAACTATTTACTGACTAAATGGCATCTTTGGCTTTCCTTGTTTGTGACAATATTTGTTGATCTTCCATAGTACATGATGATGGTCTATTACAATGTATTTTTTTCTTGTTCTCTTTCCCATTGGGGAGCATCAATAACTCTTTTCAATATGTCATGTTGAAGGCGGTATAGTTTTGCTGTATCTTCTTCTCACCATTACCTTTTCTTCTTGTTTGGTGTTAATGTTGATCTTTTTTCTAAATCAATTGTTTGACAGCATTCAAACAGCTGATTCAGAAACTACTCCCTTATTGGCAACCAGTAATTTCCTGTCCCTTTAAATATACTCAGTTTCAGTTTTTGTACTGTTGCTTGGTATTCACCATGTCCAGTGCCTTAAACTCATTTCTTAAAGAACACATTCATGATATATAGGTGTGGAGTTTCTAAATAATCTATGAGCCTTTGACTTTCTTTATTCCTTCAGGAATATGTCTATCTTGAATCATATTTTTCATCATTTTTTTTCTGTTTCTTTGTTCCATGGGTTGCCATGGCCTAAGAATCCATTACCTAATTATGACTAGCCATCTTGGTGATGAACCTATCTGTAATTAGTTAGAATGGCCCTTGCATAACAGTCTTTGACCAGGATCAAACTCAAAGTCTTTCTGAGATGATAGAATCTGCCAGAGCTTGTTTTCTGCTAACATAGCTTCCAAGAATTGAGGGTCACCTTCAAGCTACAATGGAGCATCAAAGTTGGATTTGGGGGGATAATTTGCTATTATAAGCCCTGATTAAATCTACTGAATACTTTTCAAGCACTTAAACATATCCAGACATTATTCTCTTAGTTTATGATCTGCTTTTCCTCTAATCACTTTCTTAATTACTTTTTTCTTTAAAAAGTATTAGTATATTATAATTGTAATTATTATTGCTATTAGAAACTAGCTTTCCCTATCTTATCCAGGCTGGAAGTATAAAGGCCACTCATAGCCTTATCCATTTACTAATTGTTATAGGAGCTTTAATCTATTCCAATTTTCTAACCTGGGCTGGCTCATCCTTCCTTAGGCAGCCTGGTGGCCCCCCTACACACACGTATACATACATACATACACAATACATATATGCATACATGCATGCACATACTCCATATTAGACATCATCGACCCTCTATTGAACATTTCATATGGGAGTCCTGGAGCCATCTCAAACTCAACATGTCCAGACCTTATTACATTTTCCCCAAAACCTACCCCTCTTTTAAATTTTCCTATTTCTGTTGAAGGCACCACCATTCTTTGAGTCTCTCAGTTTCCTAACTTGGTCATTATCTTTGACTCTTTACTATCCCTCACTTCACATATGCAATGAGCTTCCAAAGCCTTCTATTTCTATGACATCTTTTGTATCTGACCCTTTCTCTCTATTCACATAGCTACCCCTTTCATTCAAGTCAGGCCCCTATTACCCCTCAGCTAGATTATTGCAATAACCTTCTGGTTGGTCTCCTTGGCTTGAGCCTCTCTTCACTTTAGTTCATTAGGCACACTGCTGCCAAAGTGATTTTCATTAAGTGCAGATCTGACCATGTCATTCTCCTTCCCAAAAAACTCTTGTGACTTCTTATTGCCTCTACAATCTAATCCAAATTCCTGTGTTTACTTTACAAAGCCTTTCAAATCCTTCTCCCAACCTACCTCCTTAGATTCCCCCTCCTACTCTTCAGTCCAGCCAAACAGCCTTCTCTCTTGTCCTCACAATGGTATGCTATGCCCCATCTTCTTGCCTTTGCACTAACTCTCCCTTGCCTGTAATGAACTACCTTCTCAACATTTTCTCTCTTCCTTCAACATTCACTTGAAGCACCACCTTCAACATTTATTATTCTTTTTTTTCTTTTTTGCCAGGCAATTGGGGTTAAGTGACTTGCCCAAGGTCACACAGCTAGTGTGTCAAGTGTCTAAGGCCAGATTTGAACTCAGCTCCTCCTGACTCCAGGGTCGGTGCTCTATTCATTGTGCCACCTAGCTGCCCCCACCTTCAACATTTAGCCTTCAACTATGATTGCCTTCCCTCTCAAACTACCTTATATTTAGCTATTTTGCATTTATTCTCTTTGTATTTATTCTGTTTATACTTATGTATGGCCTTGTTCTCACTTGGTTAGAATCTAAATTCTTTATGAGCAGATGCTGTTTCATCTATGGTATTTGTATCCCCAGCACCTGTACTGGCAAGTAAAGTGGGACTTCTTGTTGTCTTTTGTTTTGGAGTGCTTTTCAGCACTATGGCAATCAAGTGCCTTTTAGTCTTGCCTTTGTTTCAATCAAGAGTCTTTTACTGAATCAGGAGTCTTGGGTAACCTGCCTAAGTCACAGGAAGGCTTAGATTACATGGGTTTGAGTTGCATGGTTGTGATGCCCTATGACCCTGAAGAAGTGTATATATAGTCTGAGGTTAGAATTTTGCTTGGGGCTCACTCACTGGAAGAGTGTTGCGTGATTTGACCAGATGAGACTCTGGATAGTCATCAAGGAGCACCCCAGCTTTGAAAAACTTAAATGTTTGTGCTTCTCTCTCTGATAACTACGTATGTAATGTCTTGGACAGATAGCTAGAAGCCTGTCTGCTGATTTGTGTTATTTTGCTCTGTTTATATAATTTCTGCTTGTAATTTCTGTTTATGTTTTCTCTGAAGTTCAGGGCACTGACTTTTTGCCCTGAACTAAGTGAATGATATATGTATGTTTAATTAAAGTGAGATTGTAAACCCCTTAATGTTGCTTTCCTTAGAAAAGCAGATCAAAGAACCTATACTAGTAGCCCTTCTGTATGCTGGTGTTATTGGTCTTACACAGTCACAGTAGCGGCAAGTGATATTTTTGTTACAACACCTAACACAGTACCTGGCACATAGTAGGTGTTTATAAATACTTCTCACCTGATTAATTGCTATGTGGGGTAAGTAACATGGAGGAGTCCACAATGACAGTGACATTTCAAACTGGGTGACTAAAAGGATGGTGATACTCTTGACAATAATGAAGATTTGAAGAGAAGGTTTGGGGTATAGGAAAGGAGATAGTAAGTTCCATTTTGGATACATTGAATTAGTCCAGTCTAGCCAGAGTACATAATTGGTATTCATAAACCTAGTCTAAAAGTCAGGAAAGGTAGGTTTAAAACAAACCTCAAACTTTTCGAATTTATGCAAAATTAAATATTTAAGCAGTATGTCATCTTTTAGGAGAAATGACTCTTTTCCTTTTTATATCATATTTTACTGTATGTCATATGGATGGATACATAAATATGGCACAATTCTTTAAGAACAGTGTCAGTAGTGCTAAAGCTCAGAAGGAACTGATATTGGCAGAGAAAGCTGAAGAGAAAGCTTTTAAAAATGTATATTTTGGTGGGGGTGGAGGAAGGATCAAAAGATTCAAATATCATGGTGGGCTGGAAAATAATTGATAACACAGAAACAGCAGAGCTTCTCAATTTTGATTTTGCTTCTGTTTCTCTGCCAAGGAGAATGATCTTCGAACTGGAAAGGGCAGAACAAAAATACCTAACAGGAAGCCGAAACCAAAGATGAGCAGGGAGATAGTAAAACTCTGTCCTTGATGAGTTCAAGTCACCTGACCCAGTTGAACTGGATCTTGAAAGAACTGGTACACATGCTTACTAACCTGCTATTGGTGATCCTGGAAAGATAGTGGAGAATATATACAAAAATATTTATGACACTTTTTTTTTTAGTTGCAAAGGACTGAAAGGAAAGTGGGCGTACATTGATTGGTCAAGATCTGAAGAAACTGTCATAAATTAATATAATGGATTATTAATGTACCAGAAGAAATAATAAACAGGAAGGATTCAGAGACACTTGGGAATACTTAGATGAACTGATGAACAAAGTAAAATCAGGGAAATAATTTATACAATGGCCACAATAGTGTAAAGGAAAACAATATTGAAAGATTTCCGAAATCTAATCAATGTAGTGACCTATCATTATTTCAAAGGACTGAGGATGAAGCATGACACCTGCCTCTAAATTTTAGGGCAGATATCAATTTTTTTTACCCTTTAATTAATGGTCTTTTGATTCTCCAATTCTGTTGTAAGTTTTTGTTTCCTAGCAAGATTCCAACAGATTTTCTAATAAGCTCTCCTTAAGAGGAGATTTGGTGTCTTCCTTTATCTCCCAATTCCTGTTCCTTTTCCCCCTACAGCCTAGTTAACTAGTGTGCAAGAAGTGCTTATTGGTTTCAGAAGTTGAGAACAACTAAGGAAGGCTCTGTGTACAAGGGTGAGTGCAAAGCTCTGTGAAAGATATTGTTTAGCAAAGTTGTTGGTTGAGATTACAGCCTTCAAATATGACTTCGATCATGCCAAACGGCTATAGGGGGCATTGTGGCAGAACCTTCTCTCTGAAGCCATGTACAAGATGAAATAATGCCACCCTGGAAAGGAGAAAGACACTCCACTCCACTGTTTCTTGGATCCAGCCTCCAGGAAGACTGCTGATGAAGATCTCAGGCCCTTAGGTCCTTGCTTCCTCAGAGGACTATACATGTGGAATGAGGCATATATTTTCAGGGATGGTCAATGAAATGGTTTGATTTGCTTCACAGTACCTATTTGTTACAAGGAAAGGTTCTATGCCGGGAGGAGGTAGGAAGAGAGTAGAGCCATTGAGAAATTACAGTAATGTATTTTTTAAAAAAGAATATCAATAAAACATGAAAAAGACAATGAAGAACAGAAAACATATCATAGGGCAAATGGCTCAGTTTTTTAAAAAGAGAGAAAGGAATTGAGTTTCCAAACTTTAGGACAGTAAATTTGACTTGTTAATTGGCAAAATCCTAGAACATATAATTAAAAAGATGATTATTGAGTATCTGGAAAAGGAAAGAGTGAAGACAAAGAGCCAGCACAGTTTTATCAAGAACAAGTCATACCAAATGAACCTTATTCTCTTTTTTGGCAAGGTGATGAAATGGGTAGATTAGGGGAACATTGTAGAAACAGTTTACTTAGATTTTAACAAACATTTGGTAACATCTCTCATTTTCATGGCAAGGATAAAGAGATGTGGGCTAGATAATAGGATGCAAGTATATATTTGTGTGTGCACGTGCACACACATAAATTTCAAATATATGTGTTGTACCAGAAGTGAGCGAGACACACCACAGAGTATAAGTTTTAAGTGGAGAATTTATTAGCCGGCAGCCATCGGGGTATGGCACCACAAATCAATGGCAAATGTGTTGGGGTGATGACTTGGCTTATATAGGATATGGGGTACAGAGTGGGGGAAGAAACAGGAACAAAGGTCCTGGCTGATCAAAAGATTCAATCAGGTTATCATACTAGTGGGATAATCTCATTTACATTCCTTGGTGGAGTCACGGAGTCCCAGGGATATCTCCCAGGAAGGGTCTGTCAAGTTATCTCTCAGTGGGATGGTCCTATCTATTGACATTCCTTGGAGGAGCCACGGAGTCCCAGGGGGTTTGCTAAATACCAAAGATATCTGAGTCCATTCTTTCTGGGGGTGCTTGTCAGTAGCTAGGGGTTTCTCAGGGGTTCCTAATTTTGCTTGTATTACGTATGTATTCATATATACATATTAATGTGTGTTTTTGTGTGTTTGTATGTTTGTTTATTTGGAACTAGTTGAATGACCAAACTGAAAGTGTAGTCACTAATGATTGGATGTCAGTGTGAGAGGTTTCCAGTGGAATACTTCAGGGATTTTTCTTGATGCTATATTGGTTATTTTTTTTTAACCAGTTACTAGATGAAGACATAGAAAGTACATTTATCAAGTATGTTAATGACATGTAGTGGGAAGACAGAGTCTGGATTTAAAAAGATCTGAATATGATAAAATAGGGGTGGGGAACCTGCAGCCTCCAGGGCACATGTGGCCCTCTAGGTCCTCAAATGTAGCCCTTTGATTGAATTCCAACTTCACAGAAAAAAATCTCCCTAATAAAAGGATTTGTTCTTTGGACTTAGTCAAAAGACCACACCCAAAGACCTAAAAGACCACATGTGGCCTCAAGGCTGCAGGTTCCCCACCCCTGGGATAAACTATTGGGTTAAATCTAAGAAGATGAAATTTAATAAAAACAATTTAAATAAAGTGTTACACTTGGGTTAAAAAATAAACTTCATATGTAAAAGATTTGGGAGGGAGTGGCTAAGGGGAAGTTGTCCTGAAAAAGGTTTTAGGGTTTTAGTAGACTGGAAATTCAATTTGAGTCAATAGTATGGCAGTAGCTAGGAAAACCAGTACTATTTTATTCTGCATTGAGAGAGGCCTACCATCCATAATAAGAAGATCATAATCCCTTTGAGATTTGCTTTGTTTAGTCATATGGAATAATGTGTTAATTTTAAAATATATTCTATCACTGTTTTTCCTCCTACATATTAATCATTTAACAACCCTCTCCAAGATTTAACAGCCCTTTTTTCTAAAGAAAAACAATTGAAAGAATCAATACATGGGCCATATCTGACAACCTATATAATATCCTGTCCTTGCAGTCCCCTCTCTCTCCACTGCTGTGATAGTGGAGATATGTTTCTTTATTTTCCTTGACCTTCACTGACTTCTCAATTACCCGTATCCATGGAATAATCCTGTAGTTGTTTGATTGATTCTTCTTGGAATTTAAAGTTCTCCTTCTTGCTGTCTGCATTCTTTGATATTGTAGTTCTCTCAGTTATCTAAACTTGGAATTTCTTTTGGGTTGTACTCTACAGATACTGTTGATCTAAATTTTGTTGCTTGCTTCCAATATTTCTTGGCAATTTTTCTTTATGATTTCTTGGGGCATCGTATTTAGGTTTTACTTTTCCTGATAGTTTTTCTGGATGATATGTAATCCTTAGATTATTTCAAATTCAGTATTTTTTTGGTATAGAGCACTCATGATTCCTTCCAATGTTAGAATTTTGCTTTTTTTCTTACTCCATTATTCTTCCTCCTGCCTCTGAATTTTTGCATTCTCCTTTTTTTTTTTTTAAAGAGGGTCTACTGATATGCAGGGTATACCCATCTTTTTTCTAAATTCTCTAATTTCTGGTTATACATTCTGATTTCTTCCTTAAAAGCTCTAATTTCTGCCTTATTTTGTAGATATTTTCACTGTCTTATTTGATTCTAAACTACTTATAGTTTCTTGGAGTTACTCCATTGTCAGTCTTGTGATATTTTCATCTTTCTCAGGAGACTTCTAACTGAATTTTCTTTATGATGAAGAACCTGTCCACCAAGTTGGTTTTTTTCCTCCTCAACTTTTATCTGCCTTTATTAGTCACTTTCCTGAATTTTCTACAGTGCCTTTGCTGAAAACATGCTTCTTATTGCCAGTTCTTTCCTTGCTGAACATTCACCCAGACTTTTTGTTCCCTTTTCCCAGTCCTGGATTCCTGCTCTCTGAGATCACCAAGACTGAATGAGATCTGTTTCCCTCAGAAGGTAAGGGTGACCAGTTGGGACACTCTTCTAAGGAGACTCCAAGTAATCCCTGTAGTGATATCTATTCACTTGCTTTTCCAGTCCAACTCTTCTTGTTGCCACCATAGTCTCTTTTTTTTAGTCCCTAGACTAGGAAGAGGCACTTGGCACAGATGAGAGAGTAATGAAATGAAACCTCTGCAGTTGAATCTCTTTCTCTTAATACTTCTGTTGGCTTTTTCCTTCTATGATGTACTGATTTTAATAAATGCTACATTTCTGGTCTCCTCCCTTCTCTACTTTCTTGTCTCTCAGGCTCCACATTCCTCCAAAGAAATCCTCTTTTACTTTTTCAAGAGCCTCAAGGCTTCTTTGATTCACTGGCTTTGCCCTACCTCCCCGCCCAGCCACTTTTTGTTTTCCCCTGGGACACCTCTGGGTTTAACTTCCCCCCAAATCACCTAAAATAGCCCTGACCACAGTAGATTATAGGGCATCCTGAAGGGAACTGTAGGTAGTGGGAGAATTCAAGACTGAAGTGCTAGAAAAGATAGGGTCTCTTATTACACCATCTTATAAGGATTTCCTAGCACCCCAGTTTAGAAGGAACATTAATAAACTGGAGAGAGTCCAGAGGAAGGTAACCAGGATGGTGAAATGCCTAGAGTTTATAACATGAGAGTAGGTTGAAGTTAAGGATGATAATGTTTAGCTTGGAAAATAAGACTTAGGAGGAATATGAGAGCTGTCTTCAAGTAATTAAAGGATTGTCATTTGTCAGGGTTGATAAGACTTCTTCCATTTGACACCCAGAAGGCAAAACTAGGATTAAGAAGTAGAAGTTGCAAGGAGCCAAATTCATTCTTTTTTTTAATTATAAATTTATTTTTTATTTTTAGTTTACAACACTCAGTTCCACAATTTTTTGGGTAAATTCATTCTTGATATAAGGGAAAACTTTCTAAAAATTTGTACAATGCAAAAGCAGGATGGACTGCCTTGGGAGGCAATCATTGAGAGGCAGCAGGTTGTAAAGTGCTAGACCTGAATTCAAATACTGCCTTGGACACTTCCTATTTATGTAACTGTGGACAAGTCATTTAATACTTACAGTACTTACCCTCATGTGGGTTGTGAGATGCAAATGAAATAATGTGCGTAAAATACTATGTAATTTTTTTTTGTTATTCATTCATTTCATTTGTGTCTAACTGTGACCCCATTTGGCATTTTCTTGGCAAAGATACTGGAGTGGTTTGCCACTTCCTTTTCCAGCTCATTTTTACAGATGAGGTACTGAGGCAACTTGCCAAGGGTCTCACTGCTACTAAGTAAGGCCAGATTTGAACACAGGAAGATAAGTCTTACTGGTTACATGCCTGACACGCTAATCCACTGCACAGCCTAGCTGCCCTTTTAAATGTTAGTCATTAGCTAGATGGCACAGTAGCTAATAGGCCAGCCTGAGGTCAGGAGGACATGAGTTCAAATCCAGCCTCAGACACTGACTGTGTGACCCTGGGCAAGTCATTCAACCCTGTTTGCCTCAGTTTCCTCATCTGTAAAATGAGCTGGAGGAGGAAATGACAAACTACTCCAGTGGCTTTGCCAAGAAAAGCCCAATGTGGTCATGAAGAATTGGACACAACTGAAATGACTGAACAACAGCAAATTAATTATTAATGAGTCCCCTCTCTTTAGAGGTTTTTAAACAATAGCTGAAGGTCCTTTGTTAGAAATGTTGTAGAGAGGAATATTTTTCAGGTATAGGTTGTACTAGGTGGCCATTGGGGTTCCTACTAACATTGTAATTCTACGTGGTCTTGTGTTATAGGATGACTTTTAAAATATTCTACAACTCAGAGAAACATCAGAAGATTTATGTGAATTGATATAGCCCAAAGAATGCAGAACCAGTAGAACAATAAGCACTATAATGGCAAGGGCTAGGAACTAGACCTGTGGTTTTAATTGGCAAATGGAACTATGAGTTGAGGAAGCTCCTTTTACCAATTCAGGTTGGCAACTTCTATGCAACTTATAGTCTTAGAGAATTGCCTAGAGCACTGAGAAGTCAAGTGACTTGTCCAAGGTCACACATCTGTTGTGTCAGAGACAAGACTTATACCCAGTTATTCCTGGCTCTCAATTCATTATCCCACATCACCTTTAAATAAACTCTAAATACAGCAGTATAAATGAAAACAATCATAAAAAGGAAGTTGAACACTCATTATATGCAATGAATAATCTTGGTCCTAGTGGACAGAGAATGAAACACATTTCTCTCCCCTTGGCAAGGAGGTAGAAGATATGGGTTTGAAACATTGTACAATATCACTATGTCACTATGATAAATGGCTTTTCTTTGTTACAAGGTGGGGGTAAGGGATGGTATGACTGTGGTGTAAATAACAAAAAAAAAATCATTAATAAAATTAAAAGCAAATAAGTCTGAATTATATTTCTATTTCAATATCCTAACATCCATGAAATGATGAGACCTAGAGAATGCCTCTGGAATATTAAGAAAATCTACAAGAGAGGATTTATGAGAAAAGGACCTGAGCTTGATTTAGATGACCTCTAGCATTCCTTCCAGGGCTACCTACCCAATTAGGCACTTGGAGGTTTGGAAAAAGAAGACTATTTACTCCAAGGTTTAAGGTACTCTGTAGGTCCTCACACATATCCCCACCAGTGAATCTACCCTTGATAGTCAAACAGTAGACATACATAGTTCAAAACAAATGTATTTACCAAGATGGCATAGTAAGAACAGTAGCTATAAAAATCTTGCCTGTCAGCCTGGACTACACTCTCCCACACATCTGTACTTAGTGGAAAGAGTAGACATAAATTTAGAGCACATGGTAATGAGATACACAGGTAAGGAACATATGTGTCTAGGGCATATGTCTCTTGTAGTATAAGGCTCTAGTGTCCTTTCTTTCCTCGTGGTATTTTCATGCTGCTCACTCCTGAGCTTTAGATCCCAACCTTTATAAACAATTCTCCCTTGAACCCATGATTGACTTTCTTCTCTTTTGTCCAAAGACAGATCATGTTCTTTAAAAATTACCTCCTGCCCCCATCTTTGTGTCTATTTCTGATTCTTCCAGGATGCAGTATTTCCTGCTAGGTGAAACAGTCCTGCAAGTTATGACCATTGGATGTCAGAAGATGAAAATACCTTTATCTTCTCCCCTTTGGTAGAGGCTTAGACATAAAACTCCACAAAACTTCACCCTGCTTGGACTACTGGCAGACTTTGCTTGATAAAGGCAGGGGTGTGGTCAATCTTTTGCCAGGCAACTAATTCTATCAGGGAGTACTCTCTCCCATTTCATAAATTTATTGCAAGACTTAGATACCTCTTTGTACTTGAACATATTAATACCTCATTATCTCTGCTATCTGCCTCTAACTTTCTGTGATTTCATCAAATAAGATGGGGATTTCAACTGTCTTCCATACTTCCATTATAATATGATCCTAAGAACTTCATAGAATGAGAATGTGTGGCTAGATTGAACCAATGGAGAGAGTACACACATGGATGAGATCATGGATCCATTGAGTTAAAGTATTGAATTTATTTTCTTTGTCTTCTTTCTCATTTGGTTTCTTCCTGTTTTCCCCTTTCTTTCTGTCTTCTCTTTCTGCCTCCCTAGAACTAATGATGAAATAATTCTTTATTGGAAAAATCTGATGAGTTCAAATTATTTTAAAACCAACATTGCTAAAATATGGGGAATAATCCATTTCGAAAATGCCTGTTTAGAAAAATTCAGTTTAGAATTGCTTCCCTTTAGCTAGGAAGTCTTCAAATGACAGACTGTTCTGTTAGATTCAAAGTTTTCATACTTTGGTAAGACTTTGCACAGTTTATTCTCCATAGAACCAAGCGTTTGGGGTTTGGTGGGTTTAGGGTTTATATTGCCCTCTAGTGACAGGTACTCTGAAATGCCGGGCCCCCGGGGCTGTCAAAAATAAAATGGCAAAGTTAAGTTTGTGAATTGTCTCCTATTACAAAAGAAAAAGGTACCTACTAACTTTGCCAACTGAGACCTATGAATTCTATATCAAATAAAATGAACACACGTAGTGTGCTCTGTAAAGCACAGTGGTACTCTGGGATATGTAAAGAATCATAAAGCCTGTCTTCAATGAGCTTGCTAGGAAGAAATGTAGGGTGCACAGGCCTATGATGGCCTTTGCTACTATTAAGAGATGTTTCATCTTCTAATACTGAGGATCCTGCCTCAGTTGTCCCTAGTTTGCTTCATTCCAACCTAGAGTCAAGTACCCTAGGTCATCAGCCACGCTCTGTCTCTTCTAAAGGTCGTCTCTGAAGGGAGAGGATAATAGCTACTTTTGCTTTCTCTGGGTTTAAGGCTGGAAACCTAGGAGACAGCTTGATTTCTTCTGTCAGATTAAGAATCCGGGTCGAGGAGAGGGCTGTCGTGTAGATTCTGTAGTGTAGACGCTAGGAAAGATCCGAGTTAAGGGGTCCCAGGCCCCTCCGCCCCTTTAGGACAGGCTGGCTTGGGGTTTAAGGAAGCCGCGGCCCACGCTGCACCAGAGTCCGTGGGGTGGGGGTGGGAGGAGTAAATCCAGCCACCTTTCCTCTCCCATCCAACCCCTCCCCCACCCCAGGGTCCTCAGAGGCTGGCGCTGCTGTCTGTGAGACCCCGTTCCTTTGGGTCAGAGGTGGGGGGAGCTGGTGGGCATACGCAGGTGTCCAGGCCAGGACGAGCCAGAGAAGGAAAAGGGAGTGGGAGACACAGACACACACATAGACAGAGAGAGTGGGGGAAGCACGGACCCGCCCAGCTCCGGGCGCTCCTTGTTAGCATTGGCTACGGCCGCCTCCTCCCGCCCTCCCGGAGCCTGTTGTTGCACGATGTGTACATGGAGCTGCTTCCTCTCCCCCTGACTGTTGCTTTGCTCAGGGACCCGCTGCGCCCAGGTATTGAAGCTCCTGCGGCTCACCCTGATCCCGGCATTCCGCCCAGTGGTCCACGCCAGGCGCCGCGCCAGCCCAGCTAGCACCAGCCCCACTGCCGCAGGGGTTGCCCAGGGTGCCTACTACTGGAAGACTTGGTCGCCTGAGGGGGTGTGGTGGTGGTGGCGGTGGTGGTAGTGCGTGCGTGTATGTGTGTGTGCGCGCGCGTGTGCGCGTGTGTGTGCATTTCGGGTGTTTGCCTCCCACCCCCCTCACTCCACCACACACTCTCCTTTGCTTCCTCTGCCTTTCCGCCTCGGGCTCCTGCCGAGTGAACCATGTCTGCGAGAGGTGAGTCCGTGTAAGGGGAAGGAGACCACTGCACCGTGGCAAGTGAGGGTCTGGAGCCAAGGCTCAGTGCGGGGCGGGGGAGGGGACGACCAGCAGAGCAGGTGCAGAAGGTTTTACTTGCAGCCAGAGGTACCTTGAAGGCCCCTTGTTCTACCCGAAACTTTGGCAGCATAATTCAGGGCTCTGGACAGAGTGGGAAGCCGTCCCCCTTGACCTTGAGCCCGGTACGTCTGGGCTAAGCCTCCGGGCCAAGGTCGGTGCACCGTTCACCTGTGTAACCTGTCTGCTGGGGCGGAGGTGGGGAGATGGGGGATGGGTTTACTGCTGTGTGATTCACTCTGGAGCTGCCCGAAGGTTGGCCGGCAGTGGGGAAGAGATTTTTTTCCCTCCCTTCTTGTTACCATTTTGCTGGGTGATGGAAAGAATCCAGGGCTTGATGCAGCAAGATTTAAAGCTGCAGTGTGTGTCTTTCCCCATCCCATTCCCTCTTTCCTCTTTTTCCAAGTGAATTTCCCGTTTGGGTTCATCTTTCCGTTTTTTCCCTTCTTCCTTCATTCACTTCTTTCTGGAATGAAGATAGTCACTGCGGGTGGAATTAGATACAAGGGAAAGAAATCAGCATTAGCATTCCTCTGCTTTTCAGCAAGGGCAAAATGACTGTATTTCTTGCCATCTGGAGCCAGAGATGATGCTGGGTAGAGTGGGTTAGTCATAGCTCAGTGGCTGTTACTATGAGTGAAATATTAAAGAGATCAAGTAATTCTGCAGCTTGTGAGCAGTTGTAATGAAGTGGTTTGGTTGTTTTGTCATAATCATTTATGGAAAATATTGATTATTTTTAGAAAGTGGATTTGAAAAATGCTTCTATGAGTGCATCTTCTTGGGACATGATGGAAGGGACTTGTCTAAGGAGTTATAGTGTGATTTGTAAAGAACCCAAACTTTAATCCTACTTTGGGGGAAAATAGCTTGACTGTGAATATTTCAGTGCTATGTTTCAGGGTTTGTCCCAGGTCATGTAGTAGATTAAGAGATCCCCATTCTAATCTAAGGGCAGAAGATTTTGCCTCCCATTTCCATATCGTCATTGATTTTTGGGTCACTTCAGTTTTGTGCTAATTGATTATAATATATTTGAGCTGAAGGAGGTACAGAATTTGTACACTAGGTAAAATGATCAGGATTTAGTTGCTTTGTGGACCATGTGGTGGATATGGATGATAAAGGGGATCTTCAGGGATTTTTGTGTGCCTTTAGGAAATCAGTTCCAATGTTCCTATGTGTATAGAAAGAAAATGTAAATAGTGTGGTAAAGATCTGAATATAGTGACATTGACATCCACATGGAGACTTCCAATGAGGGAGGGAACAAAATGGTCTATTGTCCACTTTTTCTAAGGACAGAATTACTTATGATGCTTTGCCTTTCTCTCAATCCTTTGTACATGGGTGAGAGAGTTGTGTTAGGGAGTCCATGGGAGTACAAGTATGGGCTCAAGAAGCTTCAAGTTGCTTGAATTAGTTTCACCCCACCACTAATATGAGAGTGTGAATTTCTAAGAATTTTTCCACAATGTAGGAGGTGGAATCAAAATCCCTTTATCAATTCAATGGGGATGGGAACTTTCACCCACTATGGACTAGAAATGGGCATGATGATTTTGAGGAAAGGTCATAGGTATTTCAACCCCTTGGACTCTGTAGGATTTAGACCTGGTAAGGACCTTAGAGATCATCTAATCCTAGCCGCTCATTTTACTAGTGAAGAAACTGAGGCTCAGAGAACCTCAAGATTTAAGATTTGCCCAAGATCATCTGGGAAATAGAGAAAGTAGATTTACCATGGCCACTCATTAAAGGTTACTATATTTAGAATCATCTCAGTGATCATTTAGTAGGCATATAATTGAGGGTGGGAGGTGGGAAGCACCTCTAAACCTGTTATTAAATTGGTCCTCTGCTGCTGCTGCTGCTTTTTCTTTTTCATTGTCGAGCACTAGAAATATCTTACCAAGTATATTAGCCTACAGACCTGATGAAATTCAGACAGGGCCTTGGGTGTGGCAGGTTTTCATCACTGGGAGAGAGTATGCACTAGCCAAGTAGTGTCTACAGTAAGCTTTGAACAAAGACAAGCCTTTTTTTTTTTTTTGGAGGGAGGAGGGAGGACCAGGTGAGCAAGTAAGTGGAAAAGTGGAAATCCATTGTTATTAGTGAAAAACATCAAAGAGCACTGATGTTGACTCAGAGGAGCTATCTTTGTATTGAACAATAGCAATCCTCAACCCTCCTCAAAAAAAAAAAGCTATGGTTAAGATCTGGTATTTACTCCTTGTTCACACATTTAGTAGTATTGAGTTGAGGAAGATAGATCTCTAAGTTTCCTTTCAGCTTTGAAATTCTTGATCAAGAAAAATAAAGCTTTCCTTTACATTTCTATTTTAGATGCATTTTGCACATATCGTTTATTTGATCTTCAAAACAATCCTAAGTAATATACTTACTTATTATAGACATTGATTAATTTACCCAGGATCATACAACTAGTAAGTGGTAGAGCTGTACCTTCAACCCAGACTAGATTCTAACTCTTGTGCTCTTTCCATTATGCTGTACTGTCTCTCTGATAGTTTTGAGGGTACAAAAGCTGGGGTGCATAAAAGTTCACCTCAGGTACATGAACACAGGGCAGGGACACTTGTATTTCTTTCCCATGTAGTAGTGCCCAATATCTCATATTACACATATTGTTGTTCAGTCATTTCAGTTGTGTTCAATTCTTTGTGATCCCCTTTGGGATTCTCTTGGCAAAGATATTGGAGGGGTTTGCCAATTCCTTCTCCAGCTCATTTTACAGAGAGGAAACTGAGACAGAGTTAAGTGACTTGCCCAGGGTCACATACTAGTAAGTGTCTGAAGTTAGATTTCAATTCAGGTCTTCTTGACTCCAGGCCTGGCACTCTATTCACTGTGCCACCTAGCTGCCCACATATTACACATAGTAGATGCTTAAAAAGTAATGATTGATTGGTTGGTCAAGAGAAGATTTCCTTTTCATCCTTCTTTCTTCTCTACCTTTGTACTCAGCATAGTATAATGGAACTAAGACTAGCTCTAACAACAAATGTGTGACTGTAAGTTACTTGGCCTCTCTTTAAGTCTTAATTGAGGCAATTGAACACCAATTATAATATTAACAGTTGACATTTATTTGGTGGTTTGCAGAGCACTCTGCATGCATTATCTCATTTGAGGCCACCTTTGTGATCTAGGTTGTATGCTTTCAGTTAGCTAGTATTTATTAACCACCTGTTTTGTGTTTGGCATTGTGCTAGGTGCTGGAGATGCAGAGGCAAAAGTGAAAAACAGTATGTACCTATTCCCAGGGAGCTTCTATTCTGCTTGTGATGCAACATGTAAATGCAAAATAATTTGAGGAAAGAAATAAAAGGGGGACTCAGGAACATGAGCTGAGCCTTGAAAAAAGTTAGAGATTTTAAGACATGAAAGTGAGGAGGCAGTACATTCTAGCTAGGTATAGCAGACAGGCTGTGCAAAATCAGGGAGGTAGGAGATGGATTGTTGGATTCTGGGAAGAGCCAGACAATAACAGGTGTTGTGATCCTCATTTTACATAGGAGGAAACTGAGGCTCAGAGTGCTCAAACAACTTACCTATAGTCACATAATTAGTAAGTGGAACTTGAAACTTCCTCTCTCAGTCAGTCAATAAGCAATTATTAAGCACCTGTCATGTGCCACAAATAAAAGCAAAAAAAAGTCTCCGATATCAAGGAACTCACAGTCTAATGGGGGAGAAAATATGAAAAGTTTGTTTATACACACACATGCATATATACACACAATAAATCGGACATGATCGACAAAGGGAAGGAACTAGTATTTAAAGCAATTGGGAAATCATTGTTTTAGAAGATAGGATTGTACCTGAGAGTTGAGAGAAGCCAGGAGGCAGAGAGAATTCCAGGGATGGAAGACAACCAATGAAAATGCCCAGAGTTGAGAGATGGAATGTCTTATAAAAAAAATAGCCATGAGGCCAGGGTCATTGGATTGCAGAGTATGTGAGAAAAAGTATGATGTCAGAAGACTGAAAAGATGGTGGTGGTGAACCAGGTTTTGAAGGGCTTTAAATGCCAAACAGAGGATTTTATATTTAATCCTGGAGGTGATAGGAAGTCACTGGAATTTATTGAATGGAGAGTGGGGATGACCTGGTCAGACACAAGCTTTAGGAAAATCAATTTGACACCCAAATGGATTGTAGACAGGAGAGATTTGGAGCAGGCAGACCAACTCACAGGCTAATGCAGTAGTCCAGATATATTGATATAAGATATTGAAGGCTTATACTTGGGTGATGGCAGTGTCAGAGGAGAGAAGATGATACAGGAGTGAAATTGACAGGACTTGGCAACAGATTGGATATTGGGAGGAGGTGAGATAAAGTGAGGAATCAAGGATGACACCTAAGTTACAAGCCCGTGTGTCTGAGAGGATGGTGGTACCTTCAACAATAATAGGAAATATAGGAATAGGGGAAAGTTTGTGGACAAAGATAATGAGTTCAATTTTGGACATGTCAAGTTTAAGATGTCTATGGGATATCCAGTTTGAGATATCTAATAGTCAGTTGGAGAAACAAGACTAGAGGTTAGGTCTAGATATGTAGATGTAAGAATCCTTAAAATAGAGATGATAATTGAATTCATGAGAGCTGATGAGACCATCAAGTGAAATAGTATAGAGGGAGAAGAGGACCCAGGACAGAACTCAAATTTAGCAGGAATCTCCTGAAGGAAGATCAAGCAAAGGAAACTGAGTGGGAGTGATCAGGTAGGTAGGAAGAGACTCAGGAGAGAAGTGTCTTGGAAACCTAGAGAGAAGAAATGATCAGGAGAAGAGGGTGATCAACAGTGTCACAGGCTGCACAAAACTTAAGAAGGATGAGAACTAAGAAAAGACCATTAGATTTGGCAATTAAGAGATCATTGGTAATTTTGAGAGAGTAATTTTAGTTGAATAATGAGGCTGAAGTCAGTTACATAATTCAGAAGCGAGTGGAAAGGAAGTGGGGGCATCAATTGTGTAGATGGCCTTTTTAAGAGATTTAGACACAAAGGGAAGGAGAGATATGGGATAATAGGGGGGATAGATAGAGCCAGAGAGAGTTTTTTGAAGATGAGGGAGACATAGGCATGTTTATAGGCAGTTTGAAAGCAGAAGATAGACAAGGAATGATTGAAGATAAGTGAGAAAGTGTGGGTGATAGTGCAATCTGCTGGAGAAGATAGGATGGAATGGAATCACTTGTGCATGTACAGGGGTTAACATTGGCCAGGAGAGGGTCACCTCTTCTTGGAAGTCTCATGACTCCAGACCCAGTACTGTTTCTACTACACCATGCTCCCTCCCAATACAGTACACATCCCAGAAGTCTTTTTCTTGTTGTTTGTAAAATAGATTCATCTGTCAGTAATTCAATCTGATCAACAGTTATGAAGTAATTCTGTGCAAAGCTCTGGGGGGTGTAAAAACACAAATGAAAAACAGTCTTTGCCATTGGGGAGCATGTATTCTACTGGGGAATAGAACCTGGAAACATAAGTAAATGCAAGAATATTTGAGGAGGGAGAGAAAGGTAATAACCAAAATATCAGGCAAGACATCTTGGAGCAAATCTGCAACTGAGATGAGTGGGGAAGGATTCTAAATGGTTGAAGAGAGGAGAGAATGCATCCCAGACTTAGGGAGATAAGTCTGTTCCAAGGCACAGAGTAAGGAGAATGAATACTGAATTTGGCCAAAGGAAGCTCTTTCCCACTTCTGACATCCCCTAGCTCACAACATCAACTTCTTTGCCCATTTAAGTAGGAGTTAGAGATGGGTAAGGTGGAGTAGGCACTTTCACTTCAGAGATCTCCCCTTAATTTACCACTCAGGACACTCCTTCAGCCCTCAGAAAATGTCTTTTCTTAGATTTTAATGACAGAAATAGATTTCAATTTAGGTACTTTGACTATGTGACTATCTCCTCTGTATGTATGTATATTTGCCCTAAGAGAATTTGTGAAAAGTTTAGATGGAATATATGCTATTTTTGATATTACCAATTCTTTTCAGCTAGAAAGGCTTTCATATCATCTCTGATATAAATCTCCTCTTCCTTGTAGATTAATAAAATCTTGCTCGGTAAAGTAGGGATTTGAATAGATATTTATTTTTACTTTAAAGTGTGGGTTCCTCTATAATTTCCTGTGTAAACTAATTTAATACCTATATAAACATACAAAATCAACATGCACTCATACATGTATGTAAGCACTTACATGTGTAAACATATATGTGTACATATACATATAACTGGTCACTTCCATCATGTCAACTTTTTCTTAGGGTCTTTTTCCCTTCAGAGACCTGGAGAGAATGATGTTATAGGAGAACTTGTGCTTACAGTTTTTTCTTTCCTTTTACTAATATTTCCCTTTCTCCCTTTTCCCTCTAGTTTCAGGTTCAATTCCAATTTAATCCATATTAACATGAAATACATATGTAGTCATTTTCCCTATGCATGCATTCCATGCTCTCTAATAAAGGTTCACATTTATTTCTTAGGATCTCTACTCATCTTGGGCAGCTAGCTGGTGCAGTAGATAGAATGTCCAACCCGGAGTCAGGAAGACCTGAATTCAAATGTGGCCTCAGGCATTTACTATCTGTGTGACCCTGGCCTTACTTAACTCTGCCTCAGTTGCCTCTCTGTAAAATGACCTGGAGAAGGAAATAGCAAATTACCCTAGTATCTTTGCCAAGAAAACCACAAATGGGGTCATGAAGAGTTGGAGATGACCAAAATGATTTAACAACAACAAAGAACATCTTTAATCATTTATTCGTTGATTTCTGCTAGTGTCTGAACTAAGCAAACACTTCATGCACTGTTGGCTCTCTGCTTTAAGAAGTGGTTTTCTGTAACACAGTGTTTCTAAAAGTGGGACCTACCTGTACATCACTACTGGATCAGTGTCCACACAATCCCTGTGACTAATGTTATGTATTTGTCCTCATACTACAAGTCTCTGAATTTTCTAAAGGGTTTATTCATGGTTTTTTCTTTTCCTCCAGCTTTCTCCCTTATCAGAAAATATTCAAAAGTAGAGAATTTCTCTAATGTGTAAACTCTGTTTATCAAAAGGATCAGACATAGTGTTCTTTGCTGTCTGTCATGCATGCCTCATAATCTAGAGGACACATGTCAACATTCTGTCACAGATGACAGCTTGAGGCTAAAGACAGTTCATGCATTAATTGGGAAGTGAGCTATATAAATTCAGAACAAAGAGAGTTCATTGGAGCAGTAGGAGGATTAATGTGGATAAAATAATAGTATGAATTCTGAATTTGGAAATCTATAATAGAGAGACAAATTGAATTTGAGCATGATTACAAATCTTCTTATTTATAAAGAACATATATTTGCCATGCTCACTGAGAATTGAATGGAAGGGATTTAGTTTTTAACTTAGGCTAGAAATGAGGAAGAAATTTCTTACCCTAAGGGTCAAGGGGGGTGTTAACAGGAGCAAGGATATTTTCTTCCTCTTTAAAGTGTAGAGTCTGAGCTTGGGTCCATCTTTTCTTTCTATGAGAAAGGCAAATTTGCTCATTGCTCAAATTTGTGTGTCAGTGAATCAATAGTGGCTCTAGCCCGTAGACACATCTGAGGCTGGTATGTTCCTTGGTTTCCAATGATTTTTTTTTCTATAAGGCCATTATTATCTGCATATTTTCTACTCTACATCTACAGTGAATCTTGAATACAAAGCTGGCTTCTTACCACTAAGAAGACTTTTGAACTACTTCTCTTCCCTAGAAGGTAGCACATGTCAAATATCATTAAAATAGTAAACTAACTTTAATTTAGAGTAAGGAAAATATCATTAGGAAGGTAGACATGCTGCAAACATCATGTGCATTCCAAAGTGGAGGAAAACCTTTTGAATTATTTGATATGGGCAAGAAGAGGGGATGACAATCTATGTCACAGTGTGAAGAAATACAGATATAGATACTTAATAGAATGGGAGGGTGACAAAATTATTCTCCTTTCCCTTCTATCCTGGCCCTTGTTTTGTTTTTTTTTTAAAGTGAGGACAGTCATTAAACAATTCCTCCAATCAGAAGTTTGTATTTTGTCATAAATATAT
This sequence comes from Trichosurus vulpecula, assembly GCF_011100635.1. NCBI lineage: Eukaryota > Metazoa > Chordata > Mammalia > Diprotodontia > Phalangeridae > Trichosurus > Trichosurus vulpecula. The sequence continues at coordinate 99,465,062 of NC_050580.1, forward strand.
AAAGAAAAGATTTTACTGCAATGGGCTACATTGTCACAAGATCCTTTGGCAGGGAGGCTGGAGCTATTGAAATGATTCCATAAAACTGGAAGATAATGGGAAGTAACTGTTTCATGCCTGCTCTGAGGAAGGTTATTTCCCCTGAGCCATCAATAACTTTTCCTTTTTTGCTTCTGAGAGGCTTCTTGGAATCCCAAGTATCAGAATTTTAGAGCTAGATGAAAACTCAGCAATCATTCAGTCCATCCTACCCTGTACCCCCCCCCCCCGCCCCCAATTTTACAAGTGATAGAACTGAGACCCAGAGAAGCAAAGAGATTTACTCAGGGCCTCACAGCTAGTTGGTGGATGAGCTAAGACTAGGACTTGGGTTCAAATCTCACCTCTATCATTTAATATATGTGGGACCTTAGGCAAGTCATTTAACTTTTCTAAGCCTCGGTTTTGTCATGTGTAAAATGGAGTTGAACTGGTTGGCCTCTGAGATCTCTCCCAGTTCTAAATCTATGCTTCTATGATCCTAGACCTCAACTTACCTGACTTCCAGTTCAGTGTTCTTTGCCTAGCTACTTTTTCCTTCTTATGTTCCTTTCTCATCTTCCTCTTTCTTCCCACCTGATGTTGGAAATGATCTTGGATCTGTCACTCATCTCTCTTGTATTTGATTTTACATAATAATAACTGTTATTATAGCAGGGCTTAATAAATGCCTGATTCCTTATTTGTAAAATAATAATGATGAAGAAGAAGATGATGATGATAGCTAGCATTTATATAGTGCCTACTATGTGCCAGGCACTGTGCTAAGTACTTTACAAATACCGTCTCATTTGATCTTCACAACAACTATGTGAGGTAGGTGCCATTTTACAGATGGGGAAATTGAGGCAAACAGAGGTGAAGGGATTTGCCCAGTGTCATAGAGCTAGTGAATGTTTGAGGTCATATTTGTATTCTGGTCTTCCTGACTCCAGGCCCAGTGATCAATCTATTCATTGTGTCACTAATGGAAAGTTATTGTGAACAACATTCCATATCCAGATTCCTGTGAGGTTGGCAACATGTATTTTGTCACTCCAGGAGAAGAATTTTGGATCATAGAATTAGAAGGGACTTTAGAAGGTATCTAGTCCAAATCCCAGATTTTGCAGATGAGGAAACTGAGACCAAGAAAAGTTAGAAATGTTAACTAAGGTCACACAAAGTAGTAAGTGACAGAAGCAAGATTTGAACCCAGGTCTTCTGATTCCAGATTCAGTGTTCTGGACTAGACTTGGGGTCTAAATATTTAGCAAAGTGCTGATTTTAAAAAGATCTAACTCTTTAATCAGTGACCACAGTGATGCAAATGGAAGGAGTTAGGTGACCGATCCGTGACTTCCTTGGTATAGGGGACTCCCAATGAGGAAATTTTCTCTAGCCGAATGGGCCTGGCCTTTCTGTCATTTATCATCATAGAGATGTACCTAAAGCATGGACAGATTAACTGATTTGTCTGGAACCATAGTCAGAATGTGACAGAGTAAGCACTTCAAATGAACAGAATGCAGAGATGAAGTGGAACACCTTATAATTGTCATGATCAGTAGTGGCCCCAGAGAAGAGATAAGGAAGAATCTTCCTCCTTTTGTTACAGAGGTAGGGAACTGTAATACTGCACAAACTGACTGATGTGTTGACTGTGTGCTAATTGGGTTTTGCTTAATCGTTTTTCTTGGTTCTGGCTGTGGGCCCATCATGAGAACAGTTTATTTTGAAATGACATGATGTTAAAACAAAAGGCATCAATAAAAATTACTTTAAAGCAAAGGGTATCAGCCAGCTGTGGAGGCACGGGACTATAATCCCTGTTGCCTGAGGCTGGCTCATCTCTTGAGCCTGGAGTTTCTGAGTTTCATCGGGCTAAGCCAATCAAGTATCTGCACTAAGTGTGGCATTAATGTAGTGTGTTGGCACCAGGTTGCCTAATGAGGGTAGAATCTGCCTGAGTCATAAATGGAGTAAGTCAAAGGTCTTGTGCTTATCAGAGTAGAACCAGGCCCGTTATAGTAACCCCTGCACTCACAGCCTGGGCAAGATAGGAAGCCTCAGTGTTTCAAAACAAAACAACTCTCTCTCTCTCTCTCTCTCTCTCTCTCTCTCTCTCTCTCTCTCTCTCTTTCTCTCTTTCTCTTGCAAACACATAACTCTTCTCGACTTCCTGACAAGTAGATGGCCAGACAAATTATTTTTAATAGATATTTTTGCCCTCACCGTATCAAATAAAGCTGTAAAGTCTCATGCTACATTTTTAGAGGAGGAGTCATTTTTCGTCAGCACTCTGCAAATTGCTTGTTGATTGATTGGGGGACCTATGGTTGGTTGGTTGGTTTTTGTCACCCAAACTACTTAAGTTTTCCAATAGACATGGAGGAATGGTGTTACATGAATAATGATTATTTTCTAAATAAATGAAAAGAGAAGAGAGTCCTTTAATTCACTTGTGACAGCATGTCTTTTTCCGCCAGAAGAGCTAGATATGAGAATCAGATCAGGTCTTTGCGTGTTACTGCTTCTCTGGGCCAGCGTTTTCTCCTTTCTCATAAGTACAGCCGTTTGGTTTTGCTTTTGACCGTATCCAAGAGTTTCACTGGTGCTCAGCTTTCTTAGCTTGTTCGAAACTGAAGCCATTAAAAAACGGAGAAACCAGCAGAGAACTGAATAGCAACAATGAAAGGAAGTACGGACAATGAGGTAAAAATCTATTTTAGACTCCCAGCTCTGAATAGAGATGAACCGAAGCAAAAGAAGCCCAAACCTCTGTCTGGGAAGGCAGGAAAACTCCTATTTTTTAACTATAAAAGTGAAAAATACTGAAAAATAGCTTTAAAAAAAAATCTTACGGCTTGCTTTCATTCTGAGTAAAGTAAGCCGTAATTTATTTTATCATTCAATCGTATCTGTAAATAATTAATGTGGATATCAGTGAACATTTCCTGCTAATGCCTGTGTCCTTGGTCCCCCTCTGCTTTCATGAGATTTCTACATGTGACTCTGATGAATGCTGGGAAAATAATTTATCTTGTTTTCGTTTCCTAAATGCCCACGATTACTTCTCTTTGTGGGATAATTTTCTGCATATCTCACTTGCGCATGCCTTTTGTTATTTTGAGGGGAAAACCACCCAACTCTGTAATATCATTTAGACATTGCCCCAAGAATGCCTCCAGTTAAGCTGTACTCCAGCGCCTCGCTGTGATGTAGACGTGACCCTGAATTCCCTAAGGCTGGATGTGACCCTGAGGAGTTTTCCAAGGCTGTGCCAGCAGGGAACAAATTCTGATAGGTTCTGACACGATGGAAAGGCTTTTCCAGACTTCAGTGACAGATTATGTAGATTGTTGAAAGAGCAGACCGGCTCTCACCCCTTGAGAGTCCGGCTCATCCTCAGAAGGTCAGCCACCGAGTAGATGTCATGAAACATGTAAACATCCTTTAAGGCTTGGAATAGTTGTAACTTACATTGCTGAAAGAAGAGTCCACACTTATGAAATGATTTGATTTGGTTAGGTTTAGGGGTTGGGGTTTTGTTTTTTGAAGTTTGAAAAAATTCTACCAATAATCAACTGTAATAGGATAACTGAGATATGTTGTTCTGAAATATATTTTGGAAAATTTATACTTAGTGTTTTGGGAAATTGCTAGATCATTTTCCTTCCTATTTCTTCCTTCAGTTATGTCATCCTGCTTGCCCATACTTGAAGGCTAGGGTCCATCTGCATACATTACTTCCTTTGTCACTTGGACCTTAGATAACCTTTGGTAAAGTGTATTTCCGTTAGCTCATTGCTGATCCTCTATACCGCTTGCCCAGGTTTCTTGTCTGCATTCTGATTCTCATTCCCCGGTTTCCTCATTGGGATTCCAATCCATGCCACATAATGTATGCCTCTGACCTTTTATACCTGGCTATAACTTGTGAGACCTGCCTTATTATTTAAACTTTGACTATCTTAATTCCTGATGAATAGCTGTCTGACAAGGGCTTTTGGTATAATTTTTCAGTTTTTTCATGTCTGACTCTTTAAAAACCCATTTGGGGTTTTCTTGGTAGAGAGTAGTTTGCCATTTCCTTCTCCAGCTCATTTTACAGATGAGGAAACTGAGGCAAATGGGGTTAAGTGACTTGCCCAGGGTCACATGGCTGGTAAGTGTCTGAGGCCAGATTTGAACTTAGGGAGAGGAGCCTTGCTGATTCCAGGTCCTGTGCTTTATCCACTGCTCCACCTAGCTGCCCTTTGGTATAATTAGCAGTCTTTATTTTCATCTCCTTGTTCCTTGGTCCCAGACCCACAGCATTGCTACGACAGCTTGCCATTAGCAGTTCAGCATTGACATTAACATTGTGAAAGAACTGAATCTCTAATTCTGCCCTCAGTTGTTCCTCATCCTTGAGCACCCAGGTGCTTCCCAGCTCTAAAGCTATCATACTATGATCTGCTGTGGTTCTATATTTCCTCCCTTTTCTTGTTTCAGGAGTTCAGCAAATTCTCTGTAGTGTGTCAATCAAGAGCTTTTATCAAGGTTGAATTCCCTCTACAAAGTGATAAATTCTGATGGTGTCAAGCCAATGTAATAGAGTTACCCAAGGTTTGTAGGCTCCTGTTACCACCCTCCTCCTCTTTCTCCTATCACATACCCACTCTAGGGCAGTCTAACCTTAGGATTTATCCATTTTCAGGACAGCTGGAAGAGATCACACTTTTGTTCTGGTTAACAGAACCTGGGCTTGCAGCAGGATATAGAAGAATGAAAATGGGGGAAAAAAAAACTGAGAACACTTCAGAATCATTCAAAGGCCAGGTTGTTTTAGTGATGATTATGTGGCTTCAAAGAGTCAAGCTATGAGATCAGTCAATGTCTGTGAGAGGTGGAAGAGAAGGGAATGTCTAGGAGGATGCAAGTGTTATTAGCCTAAAGTTCAAACTGAGCCCAAGATCCAGGATGTCCTTCAACATAGGCAATCAAAGGAAGATTTAACTGGCAAGTAGCAGAAGTCCATAAAGTCAGGTAGTTGGCATCTGGGTACACCATTTAGCACCAGAAAACTTTAATAATAAAATTTTGTCCACTTTAAAATAGATTTTTGCTTGCTGGTCTATTGTGTGCACTGAAAGAAAATAAAATAAAAGTGACTTAGATAGCTAGGGCATGAAAAGAAACTCTTTTGCGCCTGAGTGTCCCCCCACATAGATGAAATGGTCTTCTCTAAGACTTATTAGATTTTTCTCTGCAGGCAATTTCTCCCATTAAAACCTGTGGGTCATATCAAGCCCAGCAGTGAAGTGGACCAGTTGGCCTTCCCTAAGGAAATTGGAGATCAGTGAGGAATCCAGTTTCCAGGGTACTAGAATATTAAGCTTAGGCCAGGACCAAGAGCAAGACAGACTTACTATGTATATGTAGGCCATGAGCTACTGAGACTTATTGGGTTCTTTTTGCCTGGCCAGGAATGTTCCTAGAGCCTGAGGTAGAGATAAACAGCCAGGGGGCTCCAACTGTAAAGATTAGAGGGACATGGAGACATGAAGCCAGGCAGACTATTGTATTAGATGACCATGGTTATTAATTGCCTGACCTTACTCTCTACTCTCTGTCCTTCTTTGGAAGGAACTGAAGATATTTAGCCTAGAGAAGATAAGACTTAGTAGGATTTGATGATTTGATTACTGTCTGCAAGCATTTAAAGAATTGTCATCTGAAAGATAGATTAGACTTGCTCTGCTTGGCCCCAGAAGACAGAACCAGACACTTTGGGGGGAGAGTTGCAAAGAAGCAAATTGAGGCTTGATGAAAAGGAAAACTTAACAATAGGAGCTATGCAAAAAAAAACAAACTGGAAGGTTCTCCTACCTTGGAGGTGTTCAGACAAAGAGCAGATGACTGATTGTCAAGTTTGTGGTTGAGAAGATTCTTTTTTTTAGGTTTTATTTGGGCTGGAGGACCACTGAGGTCCCTTCAGACTCTGAGACTCAGTGATCATGTATTGCATTTACACTTTTATGTTAGGGAGAAGAGGCAATGGCTTCTTGTTCTAATGGAATATGCTTGAGGAACTGTGGTAATTTACTCAGAAGAGCTGCTTAAAGGGAATGTAAAATAGTGTTTGAGTCAGTGTTAGAAGAGACAACGTAATTAACCCATTTATCCCAGCATGTACTCCTGTCATTGCAAGGAGGATGAAACACTGCTAAACACTAAAACAAGAAAATCTGTTAGTATTCAGAGCACTTTATTTAAGTTTTTTTGGCCTCAGCTGCTTCTGATGCTCTACTTCTTATTCTCCACAAGAGGCATTTCTTTCCCATTCTTTAATGATAGTGGCAGTCTCCCTGAGCTTGGCCATAGGACTTCTGCCCATCTTCCTCTTGTGAACCCCTGCCCAGGAATTTTCTGTCATGTGCTTGGTTACTGTATATAACAATAGAAGTAACCTGTGGCCCAGAACCCTAGACTCTTCACTTACACATAGCAGATTCAATTTGGGGGACATTTCCACAAATCACTCCCTTGAGGTCAATTTGTCCCCACATAAGATCTCCCAGAGCACATCAGAATATGGCTCAATCCTGGATCTCTACAGAAATGGTTAGAGTCTTTAGCTTATATGCTAACACAGGATAATACATACCAGATACAAGGCAGGATTTAGTTAACTCTGTAGAAAATGAAAAACAAAACAAAACAAAAAACTTGTACATAAGCCCTTTCACAATCACACTGGCTTCCTTTCCTTTTTTGGGAAGTTCCACCTTTACCAGGAACCAACACTGACCTCCAGACTTGGAGTACTTCCCTGTGGTTGAAGATTCCCCCCAAAAAGAAGTGACTTAATGTTGATCAAGGGTTGTTCTCTCACCCTTTAGTTAATCTACCTTTCATAATCACCTATGCAGTCCTCCAGGCTTTATATAGCTCTGTCTTAATATTGAGGGCAGCTAGATGGTGCAGTGGATAGAGCACACTGGGCCCAGAGTCAGGAAGACTCATCTTTCTGCATTCAAATCTGGCCTCAGACAATTACTAACTATGTGACCCTGGGCAAAGTCACTTAACCCTGTTTACCTCAGTTTCTTCATCTGAAAAATGAGCTGGAGAAGGAAATGTCAAACCACTCCAGTATTTCTGCCAAGAAAACCCCAAATGGGGTCATGGAGAGTTGAACATTGCTAAAACAATATAATAATACCAGCAAATGTTGAGTGTCCTACAAAAGAGGATAGAACTTCCAGAGAGGGAACAAACATTTTTAAGCCCCTTCTATATGCCAGGTACTGTGCCCAGGCTCACAACCTAGATGTTATACTCAAATCATTATTTCTTATTCATCATACTCAATCTGTTGCCAAGGCCTGTTGATTTTATCTTTGCCCCCTTCTCTTCTTGGATGCTGCTTTCACCCGTATCACTTCATGCATGGACTACTGCAATAGCCTATTCATAGGAACACCTGCAGTCTATCCCTACTCCAACCCACTCTCCATACAGCCACCAAATTAATTTTCCTAATGTGCAGGTCCTACCACATCACTCCTCTCCTCAGTAAATTCCAGTGGCTACCGACCACTTCTAAGATTAAGTACAAAATCTTTTGTTTGGTGTTAAAAGCTCTTCATAATTTAGACTCCCTCTGCCCAACACTTCCCAGGCTTCTTATATCTTACTCCCTTCCATATACTCTTTGATCCATTGACATTCATCTCCTTGCTGTTCCTTGAATAAGATATTCCATCTTTTATCTCTGGGCATTTTTTCTGTCTGTCCTTTATGCCTGGAATGCTCTCACTCCTCATCTCTGCCTACTGTCTTCCCCAGCTTCCTTCAAGCCCCAACTAAAATCTCATCTACAGGAAACCTTTCCCAACTCCTCTCAATTCTAGTACCTTCCCTCAGCTAATTATTTCCTACTTATCTTGTATATAGCTTCTTTGTACATATTGATTTGCTTGTTGTCTGTCCTGTTAGATTGTGAGCTCCTTAAGGGAAGGGACTGTCTTTTGCCTCTTTTTTTGTCCCCAGTGCTTAGCACAGTTCTTGATACATAGTAGATGCTTAATAAATGCTTATTGATTGACCTTTGACAATTTCTTATGCCATTTGTGATTCTCATTGATTCCATCTGTGCAACACATCTTGCATTCATACCTTCTTCTCTCTTTCCAATGACATAAGGCCCTTGTTGCCACTCTCCTTGACTACTATAATGGCCTCATTGCAAATTTTCTGCCTTCACTCTCTCTTCCCTCCAGTCCATTCTACTACCACTACCAGAACGATCTTATCTTATGAGGTAGATCTGGTCCTGTTATTCTTCTACTCAAAAACCTTCACTGGTTCCTATTGTTTTCTAAATAAAATTCAAACATATTTCCCTGATATTCCATGTTCTTTACAAGCCACTATCACCTTGCCTTTCCAGTTTCAATCTCATATTACTCTAGCCAAACCAAACAACTTTCTGCTCCTCCCTGCACTCACTGCCCTCTCATTTCTCTGTTTTTGCTCAGGCTTTTTCTAATCCCTCAAATGTCCTCTTTCCATGTTTATTTGTCTAATTCCTTTCCATCCTTTAAATCTCAATTCAAGCACTCACTCCTTCATAGAGCCTTCCCTGGACACCTTCACTTCAGACCTTATACAGAATTGTTTTATAACTCATGTACCCTTATCATGTAATATTTCTGTTAGAGGTTATCTGTATTGGCATCTCTGCACAAAGTAGGCATTAACTAAATATGGATTGATTGATTTCTTCCCATATATCTAAGTCCTACCCTTTTTTCAAGCCCTAGCTCTAGTTTCACACCCCTCATGAAGAAACTACATGTATGATGTCTGATTTCACCTTTGCAAATGTGACCGGCCCAATGCATTGTAAAAACTAGGTGCTTAAGTTTAAAAGACTTTTTTTGTCTTTTTCTAGTATGAGGCCATTTTTTTGTTTTCCAATCCAAAAGGTTTAATTGAAGAACTTCTTTTTCAATTGTTCCATTATCTTTTTCCTATAAGTGTCTTAGTGCTTTTCCATTTTATTTTTTATATCAAAGGCAAATTGTTTGCAATTGTTTAAAGGTCCCCACTTGATTTGGCCTTTTAATGACATTTTCATCATCTCTCTTTGCTATGATGACTATCTTCATTGTTAGTCCTGACATTTTCCTATTGCTTAGCTATTCATATGATGTGCCTATAAAATAACGAGATGAGCTCATTATTTCATACTTTGTATATATCTTGCACCTACCATTGTACATACACATTAAATGCCTCCCCTTTTCTTCTCCAGTAGAATATAATCTCCTTGAAGTGATGGACAGTTTCATTGTTCTTTTGTATTTCCAGTGCCTAACACATAATACATGCTTAATAAATTCTTGCTATAAAAACAAGTGAATCCACAGGCCATATATATTATGATTTCATGGAGACAACTTGTGTGCCAAGTCTCCTTATTCCTTTTCTTTATGGCTAACTAAATAATCATTCTGGTCTAGGAAGCCTGTATTGATTATATACTATTGTAAGGTATGACTGAACTGTTCTTTTTTTTTAATTCTAATCCAGTATATTTTTTTCCTAGCCTTACTACTTCTTTTAATATTTTACTTTTCCAACCACTTGTAAAAGCAATTTTAAGCATTCATTTTTAAAAATTTTGAGTTCTAAATTCCCTCTCTCTCCCTTCCTCTTTCTTCTCTCTCCTGCCTGAGATGGCAAGTAATTTGATATAGGTTATACATGTGCAATCATGCAAAACATTTCCGTATTAGTCATGTTGTAAAAGAAAACACCAATTAAAATAAAAACCATGACAAAATAAAGAAAGTAAAAAATAGTATGCTTTAATCTGCATTCAGACTTTCAATTTCTGCTTTTTCCTTCATGTTCTAGGATATCAGGGCAGTTTTCCTTAATAATTTCTTGAAATATGATGCCTAGGCTCATTTTTTTGATCATGGCTTTCAGGTCATCCAATAATTCTTAAATTATCTTTCCTTGATCTATTTTCCAGGTCAGTTGTTTTTCTGATGAGATATTTCACATTTTTTTCTACTTTTCTTTTGATTTTTTTTTTTGTTTCTTGAGGTCCCATGGAATCACCAGCTTCCACTTGTCCAATTCTAATTTTTAGGGAATTATTTTCTCTAGTGAGTTTTTCTATGTCCTTTTCCATTTGGACAATTCTACTTTTTAAGGGATTGTTTTCAGCAAATTTTTGTACATCTTTTTCCTTTTTTTCCCCTTTCTTTAACAAATTGTTGACTCTTCCCCTCCCCCCCCATGATTCTCTTGTAGCACTCTCATTTCTTCTTTTAATTTTCCCTCTACCTCTCTTATGTGTATTTTAAAATCCTCTTTGAGCTTTTTCCTGGGATTCTTTTTGGGCCCAACAGTTCACATTTTCCTTTGAGGCTTTGCATGTAGCCATTTTGATATCGTTGTCCTCTTCTGAGGTTGTGTTTTGATCTTCCCTGTCACCATAGTACCTTTCTATGCTCACGTTCTTTTTTGTTGTTGTTTGCTCATTTTCCAGACTATTTCTTGACTTTTAAGTTTATGTTAAAGTTGAGTTCTGCTCCTGGAGTGAAGGGGAAACTATCCCAAGCTTCAGGTTTTTCATGCTGCTGTTTTTAGAGCTAATTTTGAAGACTTATAAGTTTTCAGTTCCTCTAAAGTGGTATGATCTAAGGAAAGATGTGGTCATTATTTTCCTGGCCTGTGCTCTGGTCTGTGAATAACCACAAGCATTCTTTTTTTTTTTTTTTTTTTTTTGCCTTGTAACTGTGACAAGAGTCCCCACTCCCCCAAGGTAAGCTCCAATGTGCTCATGTTCCTCCTTGCCCTGGCACTGAGACCTGGGCATGTGACCCAGATCTCCATGTGGGTAATGTAACAGAGTCCTGCACCCAGTGCCAGCAAAGTGTCCCCAGTAATCTCCTTCTGGGTTGTCCAGCCTCTTTATCATATGTGGTCTGAGAACTCTGGAAGTTGCTGCTAATTCAGTCACCCTCCCAAGGCCTGTTTCTGGATTGCTGCAGTATGGCTTGCTTTGGACTGTACTTCACTCCCACTCCAGTGAGATAGAACTTTCCTGCAGATCTTCTAAGTAGTCTCAGGCCAAAAAATTGTTTCACTCTCTTTCTTTTTTGGTTCTGCTATTCCAGAATTTGTTTTAAGGCATTATTTCAAAGTTGTTGGGAGGGGAATTTGAGAGAGCTCAGATGAGCCCCTGATTTTAGCCTGCCATCTTGGCTCAACTCAACCTACACTTTCATCTGTCTTTAGATGTTTAGGGAAAGTGGACAGCCTAAGACAAGCATTGATTATTATTATTTGGAAAATGCATACATACACACACGTAAACCACTACCACCATGAATAAATATGGAACCAGGGAACTAAATTGACATTTGCTGTTTTAAAATTATCATTATTAAAATAGCTTATGTATCTTTTAAATATATGATTTTATGGTACTCTCATGTCATAATAATAATGTAAATGTGCCTAATATCTTTATCCTAATGACTCTATCTTAACCAGAACAAGTCTTGGATATAATTACTATTCATATGAAGAATGATTTTACCTTTAGTTTCTTTATTAGATACCTTCTGCAAATAACATTCCTATCAGAAATGGCATTGAAGATTGAGTGTGAGATGAATGAGAAACTTATTTCCCCATATTTGCCTTTCTTTGACCCTAGTTTTCCTACTGGGCAAGAAATGGTGGACCTTGTTGCTATGCATGTCACCATTGGTGGAACTGGTACCTACCAGGAGTAAGTCTAATAGGCTGGGTAAATTGTTATGCTTCTTGACACCAGGTATAGCTTTGGGTGAGGAGAGTCTTATATAAATTGGTTCATCTGTGTAGTGCCCTTAACAGACTTAGTGACCAATATTCATAGGAAAATCTTTTTTTTTGTTGTTGCTGTTGACTAATTATGCATTGTAGATTGGCAACACCTCTTATTTATAGCCATCTGTAAAAGGTAGTATTAGAGTATTGCTAGGGCCTTGACAGGTTAAGTGAAATGCTGGTGGTGTCACAGCTAATATATATATATATATATATATATATATATATATATATATATATATATATATATATATATATATATATATATATAAGAGGTGAGACTTGAACCCAGGACTTTCTGCCTCTGAGATCAGCCTTTGACTCACTATACCTCAAGGACTTGCCACATCAGGAGTTCCTAGTATGAATGCAATCATAGATCTAAGATATCCCCCATCCTTATTACATACACTATTAAGGTTATATAGTACATTTTAGTTCAGAATAATATGATATTCTAATATACTAAAAAGATGGAAGCAATTTCCAAAAGGAACTAAGAAGTTTTCTGTGTGGATTCTGTTAAAAGTGGAAAGGTCTTTAGTAACTGTTAGACAAAAGAAGATGACTATAAAGTAACTCTTGGTTTGTTTGTTTGTTTACATTTTTCAACTTGCATATGTTGCATCTGTGTGTGCATATATTTGTGTGTGTATACATACAATATATGTATTTATATTGTAATTTGAGCTTATACATATGCATATATTTTAAATTATAAGCACATCTTCATATCTTGTGGCAAGAATTGTAATAAATTTACCCAACTCTTCAGACTTTAATAATTTGATACAAATATTGTAGAAATTCCTTCTTCAAGTCAGGTAACTTGTCTATGATTACTCTTAGTTGACTAGACCACTAAAAGTAGAAATGACATCTTCATGGTCACAGTAGGTGTCAGGCAGAATTTGAACTAAGTTCATACCAAGTCTAGCCCTCTAATGGACTAATCCACTATGTCATTCTTCCTTTCCTTGAAAGTTTGTTTCATAAAAAAATGATTAGAACTAAACCAGATTATCTGTAATTTAGAGAGGGCCTAAGGTCATTAGGAAACCTGATTTTGCTTATTTGAGTCCTTGACTCAGAGAAATGCTTATTTAATTACCTCACAGAAAAAAGAGCTGATCTTTGAAGCTCTACAAATGCCTCAGGGATTCTAGAAACCTCCTTGCCTCTTTCCCTAGATGTGTTAGGTACTTGAGTCAGATTCTTCATTAGATAACTGCATATTCAGAATCAGGATGGAAAAATTATACAACTTCCCACTCAATTAGAGGAGGAAATACTGATTTAAAAAGGCCAGGGAAACGGGGTATCTTAATAAACATTTCATTGACTGTGTTCATAGTGTGCATGTTAAATATAACCGCTTGTATCATGCATTACAGGGGTGAAAATTCTTTATGAAACTGATGTCAGGATGCTGAGTGAATATCATAAAAACATGGAGTAAAAGCCCATTAGGGTAAAGTCCTTTTTAAAAATTACATTTGCTGGCTTACTGTTGGACCAGACCATAAAGAAGCAGTGACATTTAGTGGAAATGTATTTCATTTGTGGAAGGCTGGAAAGCAGAAATTTTGCCAGATAAAACTGTCAAATGTAATATACTTTACAAATTCAGTTAAGCACATTGAGGAATATTGAACAACAAGAGTAATGGCAGAAAGGATGCCCTTTCTTCCCCTTTAGCTTTGTTGAAAAAATGATCAACAAAATGTTGATTTACCCACTTGTCTCACATCAAATGTATTTCCTAATCTCTTTTGATGTTTTTGTTCTTTCTGTACTGAATAAATTATGCCTGTGTTTCTAGTAGTTATGAATAAGGTTTAAGTGCTAAAGCATGGTATTGTTGTCGTTGTTCAGTTGTTTCAGTGACGTATGAGTCTTTGTGACCCCATTTGGGATTTTCTTGGCAAAGATATTGGAGTGGTTGGCCATTTCCTTCTCCAGCTCATTTTACAGATGAGAGAACTGAGGCCAACAGGGTTAAGTGACTTGCCCAGAGTTACCCAGCTAGCAAATGTCTGAGCCTATGTTTGAACTCAGGCTCAGATTTTGACTTCAGGCCTGGCACTCTATCCACTACACCAAAGAGAAAACTAAAATTGGGTAAAATTATCTGGATATAGGAGCAAGACTGACAACAGGTCCCAGATGGAATTTAGTCAGCCAAGTAGCATTTATTAAGCACCTACTATGTGTCAGACTCTATGATAAACAGTGGGTTGAATCCCACTGAAAAGGAAAAAAGGCAACCTTTGCTCTCAAGAAGCTCACAGTCTAAGTTTAGAGGGATAGTGGTTTGAAAAATGTTTGACTTTGATGAGTAGGTTTTGTGTAAACACATGTTTGAAGGAGAATAATATATGGAACACCCAAGATAGAGTGGGATGCTTTCTGAGACAATGAATTTCCTATCACTGAAGGCATTCAAGTAGAAGCCAGATTAATGACTATTTTTTGACATGCTCTGTATTTTTTCTCTATTTAAAAAATGTTTATTTTTAAACTTCTTTGAAAAAGATTTTGATTTCCAAATTCCCCCCTTTCTTGAGCTCTTCTCCTACTCTTTGTGAAGGCAAACAATATGATATCAATTATGCAGGTAAAGGGCAGCTAGGTGGTGCAGTAGATCTGGAGTCAGGAGGACCTGAGTTCAAATCCGGTCTCAGACATTTGCTAGCTAGATGACCCTGGGCGAGTCAATTAACTCTTTTTGCCTCAGTTTCCTCATTTGTAAAATGAGTTGGAGAAGGAAATGGCAAACTGCTCTAGTATCTTTGCCAAATGGGATCACGGAGAGTTGGACATGACTGAATGACTGAACAACAGCAACCACAACATGTGAAATTATGCAGAGCATTTCCATATTGCGAAAAAGCAAGAAAAATAAAGTGAAAAAAATTATACTTCAATTTGCACTCAGAATTCAACAGTTTTCTCTGTGGAGGTAGATAACATTTTTTCATCATGAGTCTTTCTGAATTGTCTTGGATCATTGTATTGATCAGATTAGCTAAGTCTTTTATGATTGATCATCATTACAATATTACTGTGCACAATAATCTGGTTCTGCTCACTTCACTCTGCATCAGTTTAGATAGGTCTTCCCAGGTTTTTCTGAAATCATTTCCTCTGTCATCTCTTATAGAACCATATTATTCCATCCCTATTATATACCACAGCTTGTTCAACCCCACTTGATGGGCATCCCCTCAATTTCCAATTATTTGCCACCACAAAAGAGCTGTCATTGATATTTTTGTACACACACAGACCTTTTTCCTTTTTATTTTATCTCTTTGGGATACAGACCTAGTAGTGGTATTGCTGGGTCAGAGAGTATGCATGGTTTTATTGCCCTTTGGGCTCAGTTCCAAATTGTTCTCCAGAATAGTTGGCTCAGTTCACAGCACATTAGTGTCCCTTTTTTTTCCACATGGGATACTCTGTATTGATGCACTGCATAAGAGTTTGGCCTAGATGACCTCTAAGATCCTTCCAATTCAGATTCAAGATGCTATCACCTGTGGCTTTTTAATTTTTATATTTTGTGAATTTTGATCACCTTGCCATACCTTAATTTTGAAAAAATTGGGCAAGGGGTATGGGTCTCGTTGCTCATAACTGAATAAAACTTGGCTTTGGCCACTATTGAATTTTGTAGCTAGCATAGATCAGTTGTATTGTTCGGGAAAGAAAGACACCAATGTAGCCAAGGGGTATGCACAATTGTTGCCTCATATTTGGCTGAGCACAATTAATAATAAGGTCCAGAAGAATAAAACCTAGAGGAAGGCAAACCTCTTCCTTCTGTACTCTCAGAAAGGAAAGGCTGTAGCACTAGATAACGTTCTCTGAGAAGGGTGTGACTAGGCTTAGAAAACAAGATGTCTTTGTAGGTCTGTGCTAGTAAATCAATGGATTTTTAGTCTCAGTAATTACAAGTTATGAAGAGGTACACACATGTCGTTTTCATGGGGCTGGGGGAGGGGGCAGGGAGCATTCTTAATTTTAACATATTAATTGTGGTATAGCCAGGTGCCTTGTGAGGCACCCTGCACCACAGCATGTCTGCTGTCCAAAATAAAGCTACCATCCTAGCTTAGTTTTTCCATGATGTGTAGCCAGAATGTACTGATTTTTTTTTTATGCAGACAGAATGGAAATGGGGGAGATTAAGTTCCTAGACATGAGTCCACATGGAACAGAGTGGCAGAGCAGGCACACCCAGGGATAAAACTCCAGAAAGGCCAGAAATTGCATTGAAATGTGCAGACAAAAAAGTGCTTTCATTATTTATTTTTTCTTATCTCAGTATATCTGACAGCAGAAGCATTACTACAGAAAAGACCTGCACTTTTACCCTTTTGGATTGTTTTTGTAGATTACATATTGTAAACTGGTTAAGCAGAGACTGTATATAATTTTATGTTTGTTTGGGAGTGCTAGTAACTTTGATGTTTATTTAGTATCAAGAAGACTCTTTAAGCACCTAAAATCACTAATAAAGATGAATGATGCTTGAAAATGGATTTAACCTAATTCTCTAGACCCTATTTATGACTCCCATTGAAGTGCAAATAATTCAATCCCAGATTAAGGGATTTGAATTTTATCTGTACCTTCTCCTGTCTTGTTTGAATTTTTTAAACTCTCTAGCAGGCATGGACAGTGAAAATATTTAATTTTTTTTGCTATCTTCTGGAGGATTAATTGCCCCAAATTAAATATTATCACATACATAATGTTGTTCTAGGTGGTGATTAAGATATAAACTTTAGATAAAGACATTATTTAGATGAGGATGTTATTTGTCCTCATGGAGTTTGGTAGGGAGATGACATGCACACTGATAAATATAATACATAATATGGCATGATTAGAGCATAAGGGAGTTGCATTTATAAGACCTCTGAAGGAAAAGGTTGTCTCCAACTATAGTGATCCAGGCGGATAAGGAATTTTGTTGCCTGTATGCATATTCCCCAGGCAAAGCAAGTAAGGGAAGACATTCCCAGCCTGAGCAAAGAAAGACACAAAAGTGGCAAAATATCAGGCCCATGAGGAGAGGGACTAAGTAAAGAATGGCACAATTTTCATGGGGTGTACAATAAATGGAGAGGAATAAATTGAAAAAAGACTGAAGCACATGAGAGACATTACGGAATAATGGAAAGTGTTGGATTTGGAGTCTGAGAACCTGGCTTCAAATTCTGCCTGCCTTTGTTACTTACCTTTATATCTCTGGGCAAGCCACTTGTACTTTCTAATCTTCAGTTTCCTCATCTATAAAATGAAGAGGTTGGATTAGATCAAGGGGATTAACTATTTTTGGGGGGATCATGGACCCTTTTGGCAGTCTAGTGAAATATACGGACCCCTTCCCAGAATAATATTTTTTAAATGATTGAGATGTTAAATTTTAGATAGAAATTAGTCAAAATGAAAATGAATTCTTTTCCTCATCTAAGTTCACGGATCCCCTGAAAATCTATCCGCAGACTTCTTGTCTTTGGGAGTCAGGTTAACAACCCCGGGACTAGATGAAGTCCTGGCTCCTCTAAATCTACGGCAGTATGTTAAGTAGGATACTGTGATCATGAATGGCTTTGAATGCCTGACAAAAGACTTCTAACTTTACTCAGAAGGCAGTAGTGAACTACTAAATATTTTTGAAGAGAAATGTGACATGATCCAATTTAAGCATAAGAAAATTATTTAGGAATGGGAAAGTTTTAGAGGAAAAGCAGAGGCAGTCAGATCTTTTTGAAGATTAATGTAATAGCCCAAGTGGGTAGTAATGAAGGCTGTCTATTAAAGGGTAGTAGTAGTAAGATTAGAGAGGACAAGGTAGAGGCCAGAGATGAGGTTGATGTAGGATTAACAGGATTTGGTAACACATCAGATGTGAGAAATAGGAGTGAAGAGGGCAAGGCCAAAGAGAACATCAAGATTTCAAATGTGATCTTTACTAGATGCTGAGGGAAATTAATAGCAAGACCTAGAGTGTTTTGAGGTTTGCAAAGCACTTTACACATCTCATTTGATCCTCACAGGCATGTTGTGCGGTACATGCAATTATTTTCCCATTTTACAAATGAAGAAACTTAAGCATGGAGAGGATAAGTAATTTGTCCATAGCTAGTAAGTGTCTGAGGAGGATTTGAACTCAGATCTTTTTAACTCCAAGTCTAACACTCTATCCCCTGAGACATCAAGTTGCTTCTTTATACAAGAAAAAGTAAAACAGGGTCCTTAGCGCATTTTATCCTCACAGCAATCCAGTGAAGTAGGTGCTACTATTATCCACATTTTACAGTCGAGGAAATTGAGACAGACAGAGAGTAAGTGACTTGCCCAGGGTCACACAGCTTCTAAGAGTCTGAAGCCAGGTTTTAACATAGGCTTTCATGTCTCCAGGCCTAGAGTTCTATCCACTGAGCTACCAAGAGACAGCTAGGCACCAGTGGCACCACTACACTTGGCACCATTTTTAAAAGAAAGAATAAGGTTCTGAATCCATGGCATGCCAAAGTCATATTTTCTGTCCTGGTATGAGTTTTCTTCTGTAAGCAATAAGAATTCACTGAAGTTTTCTGAATAGAGAAGATCTGTATATTAGGATGATGATTTTTGTCAGCTATGCAAAAAATAGGAAAGATACTGGAGGTAGACTTACTTATTTGGGGCAGGGCGTGAATGAAGAAGGCATACTAGAAAATCTTTCTCCTCCTAGTGACTAAAGTTCCCCCAATTGGAGAAAAATTTGAGCTAACAGTAATTTCTTTTAAAATAAAAATTGTCCTAAGAATTAATTTAAATTAATTTAATGACTGCTAAGGCAATCAAGATAAAACCAGAATTAGTCCCTGTTCTCCAAAGGCTTACATTTGCAGGGGCTGGAGGGAGGATGGGGTTTCACTAGAAACACCAATAAGAGGATAAAGGGCAACTGGAAGAAGCAGAGAGTATTTCCTACTGGTGTCTATCATCAGGAAAGGCTTCTGGACAGGATGGAACCTGAGCTGAACTTTGAAGGAAGATAAAGATCCTAAAAGGCAGAGAAAGAGAAGGAATACATTTCAGACGTGAGGAATGACTAGTAGGTTGGTTTGTCTGGAAGCTAGCATTCCAAATGGGGGAAGTAATGAAAAATTAGGCTGGACAGAAAAGGTTGGAGCCAAATTGAGAGGGGCCATCAAAATCAGACTGAAGAATTTGTATTTTATCTTAGGGAACTCTTGGAGGTTTTGGAACAGACTGGGACATGATTAGACTGATGCCTTAATATTATTTTAATAGCTGTTGGAGGATTGATTGAAAAGAGGAGAGCTTAGAAGTCAGGACCAATTAGGAGGTTATTACAATGGTCCAGGTAATAGGTGATGAAGGTCAGAACAAGTGAAAAGAAGAGGACAGGTGCCAGAAATATAATGGAGGTAGAATCTATAAAACTTGAAAACTAATTTGATGAGAGTGATAGTGTGAGGGAGGGGAAACAGATTATGAATCCGAGTGACTGGAAAGTGTACTCAGGAGAAATAGGGAAGTCTGGAGGAAAGGCAGGTTTGAGAACAAAATGGTTGGTTTGGGCCTGTTGACTTAGAGATGTCTGATTTGTACTCAATCTTCTCTTTGTAGAAGCTGCCAGAGTTTGTCTTGTGCTTTGCATAGCCTTTAAGGGCACAAGTCATCTCTAGACTATACCAAGGCATCAGAGTAGCACTTTCAGTATTCCTCAGAATTCATCCATGTTGTAGTAATTGTGCTACACTTATGGAAACCATGTGTTCCAGATTTTCCAGGGCAATCCCAGTTTTAAAAAAGGAAAGCATACGTCCAATGAAACTTTGCAAATCAATAGCTATTGTTAGAATGTGGATCCCCATTTCTGGTTCAGAAAATATCATTGCTGTAAGTACGCTAATTTTATAAAATGTTTTCTGGTTTCGGAAATTACAATTGTCAATCAAAATGTTTTGAAATTCAGTTCAGACAATTGCAATAAACTCACAAGTGAATTCCCTCCTTTCAGTCTCTTTTCTCTCTAATCTATCATCCATATACAAGACAGATTGATATTCCTAACAGAGATCTAACCATATCATTCCTCTCACTTGAAAATTTTCAGTGGCATCCTATTGCTTCTAAGAGTAAATGCCAGGCTGAATATTTTATGTTTGAATTCTCCACAATATCACTTCCTTTTACCTTTCCATTCTAATTCCTTACTTCTTTTCATACATTCTCTTGTCCAAATTGAGCTACAAGCACATGTAATTCTACTTGCTGCCTCCATGGTACAGGGGTTCCATATTTCAGGACTGTCAGCCTCTTCCTTCAACGGACATGGCAGGTGCCACCTCCTATAGGAAGTCTTTCCTGATTCTCTCCTTTCTTTCCATAGTTATTAGTACTATCTTCCTCTCAAAATGTGTGTTATTTCCCATATATTTTGTGCTTACTTACTTGAAGTCAAGAGTTCAATTTTTCCTCAACGGTTTGGGGAGTGCTTCCTTATCTATCTATCTATTTATCTATCTATCTATCTATCTATCTATTTAATTATCCTTACTTATTATTCCAAGTGGGCAGGATATCCAGGGCTAATAAAGGTCTGGCTGTTTGTGGATTAATGATTCTAGTTGAATGAATCGTACTGAAATGCTTGGGTTGGGAAGGATGAAATACTGCTTATTGAAACAAGGGCTGCAGTGATAGTTTTTGTAGATGTTGTAAATACATAATTTTCCTTTCTTTGGGTAAGAATAGTCAAGTAGACAGCATTGAGAGCTATACATTACTTCAAGAGCATTTATAATTTATATCAGTTCATATTTTTCAAAAGGGGGGATGGACAATGAACAGTTTTATGCTGAAGAGAATTTTTGATTTGTGTCCATTGTCCTATTTCTAATATCCTTGGTGAAATCTCAGGAAGCACATTATTAGCCAAAGGGCTTCTAATCTGGTCTAATTCCCTGTCATTTAGCTGAAATGATTGAATATCATAGAATTGCAAAAGCATAATATGAAAAACTGATTGAAGAATAAAAGAAAAGATATGTTAAAAAAAAGAAATAGCATAGAACTAAATAATCTGGCATACTGTCAGATAAAATATTTAAGGTTGGTGGAGTCATATGTGATGAAAGAAAAATATTAGCTTGTGGTTATGCTGGAAGGATAACCATATTTTTTGCAGTTCTGATTTAGAAATGTGACACGAAAACACTGTGATGTTTTAAAAGAAAAAGGAATTGAATATAGTGACTAATGAAAATACATGTCCTTCTTTGACTCATGTCTTCAGGGTGATTCTAAAGATGTGAGCTTTTGTTTTACTATGTGGGCATACTGTGTTGTCTAGCGTTGACTCTTGGTCAGTTTCACGAGATCTGTCGTAGCAATTGAAAGTCAGTTTGTTGTCCCAAAGTGTGAGAAGTATGAATTCAAAACTTAAGCCTCTTAGTAAAAGAGTAATGTTGATTTGGTAACATTGTCAGGAAAACCCAAAAAGAAGTGACCCAAAAGTTTGTGATTTTGGAAATCTGTATGTGATTTTACCTGCTGACTCCATAGAGCAGGAGTTCCATATTTCTAGATTGGGTCAATCCCTTCCTTTAAAGGACCTGTCAGGTGCCACTTATGCTATGGGAAACCTTTCCTGATTGTCTCCTTTCTTTCCCTAGTTGATAGTCCTCTATCCCTCCTGAAATCTATGTGTGTGTGAGTGTGTGTATGTTATATGCTTACTTACATGTGTATTTTTCAGTCCCCACCCCCCCACCCCCCCAAAAAAAAGTAGATTGTAAACTTCTTGAGGCAAGGACTATTTTATTTTAGTCTTTGTTTTTGACCAGTGTCTAGCACAGTATACTTAGAATTGAATGAAATTGTTGAGGCCAATTGAATGCAATTCTTTAATTGCAGAAGCTGTTCTAAATCATCACAATCAGGATCTTCAATTTAGGCAAAGTTGCTTCCAATTACTATTCCTAATTGCCTTGTTCTTGAATGGAACATTTCAGTGGTATCCTTATGCCATCTGTGGTCAAAAAGGGTTATGTTTTCACTTTCCTCTTCATTCTTCCTCTGAAAGAGTTGAAAAGGACCTTAGACTTTTTTCTAACATAATAGCTTCATTTTACAGATGAGAAAACAGAAGTACTTTTCATGTAGTCCAATCTTGAAGGGTTTAGTTTAGTTTTAGTTTTGTCCATGATAACAGCAGGTAATACGCTACTCTGCAATGAACATCGTATATTCTACCTGTCATGCACAGGATTACCTAAATTCATTAGTATTTTAGTTTTGTAGTGTGTGCTTAGTTCTATTAAGTATGATTATGTGCATGGTGGGGGAGGGGCAGGGAGCCATGTCCTTCCCTGGTTTAATGTAGATGGAATTGCTTTATGTGTGAAGAGTTTGAAATGTATCACTTGTTAGCTTTTATATAGGAAGCAGATGGTTTAATAGTCTCTGTGTTCTAATCTTGTTTTTTCTGCTGATTTGGTTTGTACAAGTTATTTAACTCCAGCTTTCAGTTGTTCCATCTGTGAAGTGGAGAAATTAGATCTCTCATTGCTGATAAACAGCAGACTACAAAAGTGATGACAAACGTTTTAGGAGATAAATTTGTAGGACTCTGAATGCTTAGTCATCATAATTAACACCAGTAATTTCAGACTTCACAATGCAAGATAAAGTCAAGTCGAAGTGATGGGGTGCTTAGACCCTAGCCCAAAGACCCTATCTCTGGCAATAACTCATTAGTGGGTCCTGGTGAGGCAAACTCTCTCTCCCTGTTACAAGAACAAGCTGACCTCCTTAGAGTTTCCCTTGTATGAAAAGGACTATCTTGTACCAGCAGAACCATCATGTACTGATTACTGATTCCCAGTGTACAATCCAGACATCAGCTCCCAAGGCTATCTTGTTACAGATATAGACATAGACTCTTTAGAAGTACCCCTCCCCTCAGGCTGTGCCAGAAGTGAATAATACCTGTGCCCAAGGTTCAGATATTGTATGTTCCTTCTCATCCCTCACCTAATTAGCACACTTGCCACACAATTCACTATAACTTTTCTATATAAGCTTTAGCATCACTCCTGTTAGGTTGCAAGTTCTCTGAAGGAGCACTGCCCACCTTTATTAGCATTATAATAAACTTCTTTTTACTTGACTGGAAGACTGCTTGAGCCTGCGAATTCTTCTGCGAACAACTCCACCTTGAACCTCAGTATTTTGGGGTCCCCATGCCCCTAAAACCACATCAAAGGGATTCCTTTGGCATTATCCTTCTGTACTTCAATGGAACTAAGTTCCCATCAATGTGAATACTTGCTCCAGTAGTGCAGATCACAACCATACATGCCTTCTCACCCCATGAGATGCTTGTTCATATCCTCCCTTAAGTCCTTTGCAGGGGGTCCACCCAACATGTGAAGGTGGGGGAGGCTTTTCTTGGGATCTTTTGATGTTGCTTTGATGCCTTTAGAGCACATTGACTATTAGTTATTCTTCCTGCTTATTATATGAATGGCTCACCTCCTTTTCTGACCCTATATCTCTTTGATGATGTTTTTTTGGTCAGGTCTCTCCATTGCTCTCAGAGTAGTTACCTGCAAGTTTAATTCTTCAGAGACTGTGGTATTCTATGACTCAATATCACCAGAAGAATGTTGATGTTAGGAAGATAATTTTAATGCGTTATATTTCAGGGGTTTTTAACCTGTGCTTCATGAACTTAAAAAGTATTTTGATAACTATATTCAGTATATAGATTTTATTTTTCTGTGTTTAAAAACATTATTCCTTTGTGTTTTATTTTATGTATTGCACACAAGACTTTGTATTTCATTTTGTGCATTTAAAAACATTATTCTAAGAAGGGGTCCTTAGACTTTACTAGACTTCCAAAGAGGTCCATGATATAATAAAGGTTAAGAACCCCTGATCTACATGGTGATCTTTTTGTAGATCCTTATATGAAATGACCTTGTCTTGTCCCATGAACTGAAGTCTTTTGTATTCTAGTAGGGAGACAAAACTAAAGCACATGGAACAATTTGAGGACAAATCCCAAAGTATGGTATTTTATATGTGTGTGTGTGTGTGTGTTTATGTTTATATATATGTGTATATATAAACATATATAAACATACACATTGGGAACTAATAGATAAAAGAGCTCAAATGACTGGAGTAGTCTTAAAAGTCTTCATAAAGGAGGTAGGGATTGAACTTAGCCTTCAACATTGATCAGGATTAGGAGGCAAAGGTAGATGGAAGGTCATTCAAGGTGGGAGAGACAGAATGAACAAAGGTGCTAGGAGAAGCAATGAGCCTAGCATGCATGACAGAAGAAGAGGGATGCTGTAAGGGCAAGAAAACTGGGCCTTTTTACTGTTTTTTTCTTTTGGAGTGCTTCTCAGCACCAAGGCAATCAAGTGCCTTTGATTGAGTCTTGCCTTTGTTTTTAGGAAGGCCCACACCCTTTTGCTAGTTAGGTCACGAGAGTTGTGAAACCCTTAGGGCCCTAAGGAGAGATGTGAAGCTCTCTGACCCTGAAGAAATTTATATATACTCTGAGGTTAGCATTTTGTTGGAGGCACACTCATTGGAAGAGACTCATTGATGGCGAGACTCTGGGTAGCCAGTTGAAGCAGCCCCTGCCTCCCCAGCTTCAAAAACCCAGATGTTGGTGCTTCTCTCTGGTAACTATATATGTATTGTGATTTGGTCAGACAGATAAAAGCCTGTCTGTTGATGTGTTTGTATTTGCTCTGAAGTTCAGGGTGCTGGCTTTTCCCCCTGAACTAAGTGAATGGTATATGTATGTTTAATTAAAGTAAGATCGTTAACCCCTTAAAGTTGCTTTCCTTAGAATAGCAGCTCAAAGGACCTGTGGTAGCTGCTCCCCTGTGTGGTCTTGTTATTGGTCTTGTTGTTGGTCTTCCATCTCCACAGTAGCTGCTAGCAATATTGTTGTTACAGACACATATTTGGAAGTAGTGAGGAAAAGGTGGGATCAATGGTGTGAGGTCATATCTTTGCAAAGAAGAGGGAGTAATGCCTAAATGCCAAGTATTAGACTTCAGAACTGATATTGTAGGCAATAAGGAACCATTGGATGTTCTCAAGGAGAGGAGTAACATAGAATCATAGATTTAAAGCTAGAAAGGACCTCAGAGATCATTCAGGGGTTCCTAACCTGGGGTCAATGAACTTTTAAAAATATTTTCATAACTGTATTTCAGTATAATTGTTTTTTTTGATAATGTTATACATTTTATACATTTAAAAGTATTGTTCTTAGGTGTCAATAGGTTTTACCAGACTTCCAAAAGAGAACATGAAAAAAAAATTAAGAACCTCTGATCTAGTTCAACTCTCCCATTTTACACTTCAGGAAATTGAGGCATAGAAAGGTTGTGACTTCCCTGAGCTAATAAATGGTGGAACTAGGATTTGAACCCATATCCTTTGATTCCAAATTCCATGTTTTTTCCTCTATAGTACCATGTTCACTTTCCTGTGATGAACATTGCAATCTTAGGAATATTAATATTCAAATTCTATTAGAGAGTGAAAAGACTATAAGCATGATAGCTGTTGTCAAAATCAAGCATTAAGTTATGAGTACTTGGACTCTGGTGGTGCCAGTAGAATTAAAGATGAAATGGACATCTGAGGGTTCTTTCAAAGGAAGAACAATGGGATTTAGTAAAAGATTTGTATATAGGTCATTGTAACAGTATGGCAATAAACACAACATCAACAATAATCATGAATATGCCTATGTAGTTCTGTATTGCAAAGTATATGAGACTCTCCACATGGAAGGTAGAAGCAGTAAACCATTTATTCAGACACCAGAGAACCATATCCCACAAGCCACGTATCCAGGCTACCACAGCAGTAGAACATTCCACACACAATATCACAACCTGGAAACTCGCCATCCCAAAACCTCTCTGACCCCCTACTGGGGTCTTCCCCAAGACAAACTCCCAGTACAGCTAAGTCAGCCTGTTCAGTTCTAACAATCACAAGGGCAGCCATTAGCAGCTACCAGCAGCCATAACATCTTTCTTTCTTTTTTTACTCTTTAAAAATTTTTTGTTGTTGTAAGGGAACACTCACTGGGTAGGGAAGCAAGGAGGAATGTATTTGGAAAAGAATGATATCAAAACAAAATATCTCAATAAAAATAAAGAAAAAATTAAAAACTATCCTTTGAATTTAAAAGATTTCTAATTTAGCAAGTCAGAACAAATGACAGTATTGATTTGGAGGAATTGATAAAGGCAGCTGATTTTTTTTTGGAAGGGATATGAAGATGAGTTAGCTTTTGATTTGTTGGGTGATGGCAGGACATTCAAAAGGTCATATTTTGCAGGCTGTTGAAAAATATGATACTGAATCTTGGGTGAGAGGTCAGACTGATTTTGGTGTCATCATAGAGGAGAGAGTTGAAGCCATGAGTTAGAGCAAGTTACCTAAGGGAGTGAGCATAGAAGAAAACAAAAAGTAGGGAGCTGGTGACTGAGCCTCAAGGAAAATACAGAGTTTGGGAAGGAGAAAGAGGGTCTAGCAAGAGGAACAGAACAAGCATGGTTATAGAGACATAAATGTTCAGAGAGGTCAACTAGCAAATTGCAACTTTGCAGAAACCCACAGAGGAGGAGGGAAGTGGTCAGCAGTATCAAATTTAGTAGAGATAGAGTAGTAGGATGAGAAAGGTGAAAAAAGGTAAGATTCATTATTGAAAGGGCATGGAAGGAGGAACTAGGGCTTAGTGAGAGAGGAGAAAACAGGAAGAAGGGAAGGAAATAAAAATTTATTAATCCTTTACTATGTACCAGGCACTGTGCTGAGTGCTTTATAAATATTATCTCATTTGTTCTTCACAACAGTCCTGGGAGGTAGATGCTATTATCATCTCCATTTTACCTCTGAGAAAACTGAGGCTCCCAGCACACTGCGATAGACACTTCCCAGCGACCATCCAGGCTGTCCTGAGCTAGAGACCTGCTTTCTTCTGTTATTTCATGGGTTCTGTAGCTCTAGAATTTGTTCAGAGCCATTTTTACAGGTGTTTGTAGGGATTTGGGGGAGAACTTAAGCGAGTCCCTGTTTTCAGCCTCCGTCTTGGCTCTGCCCCCTTTTTTGTGTATATTTTGCTCCCTCTTCCACTGCGGAGAATAGATTGTTATTTCATCCTTGTAACCCAAGCAACTGTCACAGTACTTTGCTCACAGTAGGCACTTAATAAATGTTGGATTAAATCTAATCTCCAAAGTCTCTTCCAACTCTGAAATTCCATGATTCTTTGGTTCTAACAGTAATTCTAATTCTGTAAGAGCATGTGTGGCATGATATATGAAAACCTAAACTTAAAAGTCCAGATATATTACTAGGGACTTATTATCATTACAAAAGGATTCTTCACCTAACAGAATTGTTCTTTTAAATTGTGATTTCCCTGGTACATTTGTTTATTTATAGACTATAAACTGACAGAGTAAAACCATAGACTTTTACTTATGGAAAGGAACTTACAGATTATGCAATAGAATCAAATTTAAAGCAAACAAACAAAACAAAACCATGGCAGAGAGAAATGTCTTGACCAGGGTTATCCAGTGAGTTGCTCTCAGAAGCAGGAGTTGAGGTTAGGTCTTTTGCCTCTTAGAGCCATGCTTTTAGCACTGCACTGTGCTGCCTGTAGTTAGGGCCACTTTTCTTCTCACTGCCTCGTGTAATTTCATCTAAATCTTGATTCATATGGCCAGAGTGGTTGGGAATTGTGCTGGCACTGGCTATGCTTTCAAGTCACTGGAAAATGCTGAAGAGAACAGAGCAGAAGATAGAATGCTTTGTGATTTCCCTTTGATACCTCCCTACAGGAAAGATGGATCCATTACTAATTCCCTCTTCAGGTCTAGTTGTTCAATCATTTCTGAATTCACCTGAACCTACATCTCTGTTTCTTGTCCATGTGGATATAATGAAAGACTTTGTCAAATGACTTTCTAACATCCAAGTATATTATAGCTGTGACATTCCCCTGATCTAGTAACTGTTAAAAGAAGAAGTGAATGAATGAATGAATAAAAAGCATTTATTAAGCCATTTCTATGTGCCAGGCAGTGTGCTAAATGCTGGATGTACAAATACAAAAGGGAGACCATTCTTCCTTTCAAGGAGTTTACATTCAAATAATGGAACACATCGTGGAGTGATAGCCATGGAAAGCAGTTTTGGTTTGAGAAATCAGAAGGATGTTGAATCATAGGGTAGGTGATTTATATATCCTTTCCTTCTAGAAGTAATGGTAGTGTTGTTTGATGGCTACCTTTCCAGAGAAAGAGGTGGAAAAGCGGAAGGTCAGCAGGGGAGGGGATACATGTAGTATTATTAGGCACCTGGGGTCGAGCTTAGTCATTGCATTGATCTGAGCTCATTTGCATTATTGTAATCTTTATGTTGAACCTTTGGTTGTGCTTACTTCACTCTGTATCAGTTCATACAGTCCTCCCAAGTTCTTCTGAATGACTTATGTTCCTTGTTTCTTAAGAGGTAATAACCATTCAATTACATTCATATGCAACAATTTGTTCAATCATTCCCTAATTGATGGACACCTGCTTTGTTTTTACTTCTTTCCAACTGCCAAAGTGCTATAAATGTCTTGGTGGGATCTTTCTCCCTATGACATCCATGGAGTATATGCTCAATGGTGGTATCACTTAGTAAATTTAATTACTTTTTTGTCATAGTTCCTAATTGTTTTCCAGAATGGCCCAGCCAATTCACAATTCTACCAGTAGTATATTAGTGTACTTACTTCATATAACACTTCCAACACTGAATAATTCCATCTTTTCTCATCCTTGTGAATTTGATGGAGATGAGATGAAACCTCAGAGTTGTTTTAGTTTGTATTTCTCTGATGCTAGTGATTTGGATCATTTTTTAAGAAAAAACATATAATAGTTGATAAATTGCATTTCTTCTTTAGAAAAATGTTATGTCCTTTGAGCACCTAACTTTTGATCTTACATGGTTGTTCCACTTCCTGAATATCTTGACTGTCTGATACAAAGATGTTTCTCCATTCAACACTTTCTCTTCTTATTGTAGCTACATTGATTTTAATATCACATAACAAAAATTTTCTGCTTTGTCATTTGTAATCTATTCTATCTATTGCTTTGGTTATGGATTTCTCCCTCTGATCCAAGAAGGCAAATCTTTCTGTTTACCCCTTGTGTTTTTTTTTAATGATATCTTTTCTTTGAAATTTGCTTATTCATTTGGTGATTATTTTGGTATATGGCTTTCCAATTTTCCAAAATGTTCTTGTCAAATAGTGAATTATATTTCTTATTATTTTGTAGTCTTAGAGTTTATTCAACACTATACTACTATATGTGATTATTTCTGAGTCTTGTTTCTCTATTGATCTACTTTTCTGTTTTTGTTTTTGTTTTAAATCAGTACCAAATAGTGTTGATGATTATTGTTTTATAATATAATTTGAGACTTGGTAAGGTTCTTCCTACTTTTTTTCATTATTCCCTTGATATGCTTGCTGTTTTGTTCTTCTCAATGAATTTTTTCATTATTTTGTCCATTTCTACAAAACATTGGTAATTGGCATATAATTAAATCTATAAATTAATTTAATTTTATCATTTTTATTATATTGGCACAGCTCATCCTGGAATAGTGACAATCTCTCCAATTATTTGTCTTCCATTAATTCTGTAAAAACATTTTTTTATTTATATAGTTCTTCCCATAAGTTAGATTAGCTTCCAGGTGTTTTATTCTTTTAGTAGCTATTTCAGGAGGAATTTCGCTTTCTATCTCTTGTGAAGGTTCTGTGAGTAATATGTAGAAAGTTGTATTACTTTAAAACTTATTTTTATCCTGCTATTTTACTGAAGCTATTGTTTCAATTAAAATTTTCAGTGAATCTTTAAGGTTCTCTAAGTAAACCATCATATTATCTACAAATAGAGATAATTTTGCTTTTTCTTTTGGTCTGTGGTTATTCCCTCAATTTGTTGGTCTTTCTGCTATGCCAGCAACTATATTAAATAATGGCATATGCAGATTGCTGTAAAACCGACCTTATTTGAAAAGCTTCTCCATTATCAGTACTGTTACCTTTTGGTTTTAGATAGATATTGTTTGTAGTACAAGGACATGTCCTTTTTTTGTGTTTTTTTTTTAAAACATTAACAAGGCCTGTTTTTGCTTTATTGAAGTTATATAGAATGAAGGGGTTGGATTAGAATCACTTTAAGGTCTCTTTTAGCTCTACATATATGATTCTATGGGATTTTTATGATTTGTGTCACTAATATGATCTATTATTCATAGTTTTCCTAATGTTTACCTATCCTTTTATTCCTGGGAAATATTCCTGGGAAATCCAACCAGTTTTAAAAATATTACTAAATTGAATACCTAAAGTTACTAAAAAGTGCATACTCTTTGCCTATTAGGCCTATCCCTCCCCAAAGAAACCGAAGAAAGAGGAAACAGATTTGTATGTAAAAAAATATTTAAAGCAGTTCTTTTCATGGTAGTCCAAAATTGAAATTAAGGAGGTTCCATTGGGGAATAACTAAATTGTGGTATATTAATATAATGGAATATTATTATGCCATCAAGAATAATGAAATAGTTTCATAGGAAACTGAGATGACCTCTGAACTAATGCAGAGAGAAATCAACAGAACTAGGAGAACAATTTGTACAGTGATGATAGTGTAGAAAAAATAACTTTGAAAGACTTTAGAATTCTGATCAATGCAATAGCAAACCAATAGTCCAAAAGAATGATGATGAGATGCATCATTTATCTCCTACCAAAGAGGTGATAAAATTAAAATGCAGAAAGAAGAATACCCTTTTGAATGTGGCCAGTGTGAGAATTTGTTTTGTCAGACTGTGCAGATAGTCCCATATTGAAGGATTTATTTCTTTGTTTTTGCTTTAATTTGCTCAATTGGGGGAGCATAGTGGGAGGGACAGATTAATAAGTAATTAAAAAATATCCAGTACGGTCACAGTGAATAATTTTTTTTAAATATAATACCATAGACCATGTATTCTTGGTTTTTTTCTTTGTGTGACATGAAGCCCTTTGCAATCTGTTGAAGCGTATGTATCCCCTCCCCAGAATAATGTTTTTAAATACATAAAATAAAATACACATGATTATAAAGGAATCCAATTATATTGAAATCCAGTTATCGAAATGTGCTTTTAAAAAGTTCAAATGCCCCAAGTTTAAGAAGCTCCAATAGACTTTTTACTAATATTTTATTCAAGACTTTTGCATAACTATTTATTGTTGATATTGGTCTACAATTTTGTTTCTCTGTGAATTGCATATCATAGCTATTTGTCTCATAAAAGAAGTTTGATAAACTACTTTTTTTCTTTTTTTTCCTTACCCTTTGTGATGCTTGTTTTCACAAGTGGGCCAGATTCAATCTGAGCTAGATTGAATCTGAGTCAAAATACCTGTTTTCTTTAACAAACAGTTTATGTCACATGAAGATTAGTTGTATTTATTGATTGATTTGTAGTTTTCAACATTTACTTTGATAAGATTTGAGTTCAAAATTTTCTCCCCCTCCCCTCTTCTCCAAGATGGCGAACAGTCTGATATAGACTATATATGTACAATCATATTAAACACATTTCTGCATTAGTCATGTTGTAAAGAAGAATCAGAACCAAAGGGAGATACCATGAGAAAGGAAAAAAAAAAGAGAGAAAATAGTATGCTTCATTCAGACTCCATAGTTCTTTCTCTGGATATGGATAGATTTTCCATCATGAGTCTTTTGGAATTGTCTTTCAAGGGTGGGGAACTTGAAGCTTCAAGGCCACATGTGACCCTCTAGGTCCTCAAGTGTGGCCCTTGTGGCCCTTTGACTGAATCCAGAATTCACAGAAATGCGGCCCTTTGACTAAATCCAAATTTGTTCTGTGAAGTTTGGATTCAGTCAAAGTGTCACACTTGAGGACTTAGAGGGCTACTTGTGACCTCAAGGCCACATGTTTCCCATCCCTGTTTGCATTGCTGAGAAGAGCTAAGTCTATCAAGAGTTAGTTGTTTTTTAAGTGATAGAATTAACTTATAAATTCATCTGGTTCTAGGTCTTTTTTTTTGGAATTTATTTGGGAATTCATTTAGTTTTGCTCAATTTCTGTTTCTCAGATCTAGCAGAACAGATTTTTTACTTCTTATGCTGTTAATCTGGGCATTTTATAGTTTTTGTAGCATAACTTGTTCTTGTTGAACTCCTGCTGGTTAATAGTAATTATTCTTCCCTAAATACAAACAATACCTTCAATAAGGCAGCATAGTATTTTCCTGGACTGAAGAAGACAGCAGTCATTCAAATGGAACAGGTCTGTTTTTCTACCCTGTGGCATGCTGAGACCAAGGTTTTATTAAGAGGATTGATCCTTGCTCTTGTCACTGCTATTATCCATGTCCATTATTACTCTGCAAAATATTTGTCTTCTTTTATACAATGTTGCTTTCATAGATAAAAGTATAGGGATGATCAATTGAGTTATGGAGCAAGGAGAGTGAATGTGATATGAAAAATTTGCTGTTGCCACTACCTTTTCCTTACAACTTTCAAAAGTTTTAAGAATTTCAAAAGAGAGCTAGAACTGAGAGCAAATGAAGTTGTAGAGAAAGTCTAAGGAAATATGACAGATTGGGTGTTAGG
This sequence comes from Trichosurus vulpecula, assembly GCF_011100635.1. Classification (NCBI taxonomy): domain Eukaryota; kingdom Metazoa; phylum Chordata; class Mammalia; order Diprotodontia; family Phalangeridae; genus Trichosurus; species Trichosurus vulpecula. The sequence continues at coordinate 99,497,761 of NC_050580.1, forward strand.
GCCACTAAGCCCCAGTACTGTATACCTAGACCTGTTCTCTATGTTTGAATTGTTTGAGAGCATGTCTTTTTCTCCTGTAAATTATTCAGAAATGAAGAGCAATGTGAACCAGACATTCGGCAATGACTTCGAAACTTTTTATTTCATGGTTCTTGACCCATTTATTCTGGGGTGTAGGGTGGGACTTCTACCCCTTGTAAAATGAGGGCAATGATTAGTTCTAGTTCAAGGGAAAACCAAGAAGAGATCAAGTGATAACAGATTATAGAGAAAGGAAAGGCTTAAATTCTTAAAGTAATTTCTGTTGTTGAGCTCTTTCAAACTCTAATATTTTTATTTCATTGGCCCTAACTATAGCAAAATTTCTCTTCAACAATCCTACTTCTTCAGTTCTATCTGTGGTTTATTAACCACAGGCTTACTACAATATTCCCACAAAGCATAATTCTCCCTGGAAAATATCACTAAAGAGAGTAATCACACTGATTCAAGCTAAGTTGGGAAAGTCAATTTGAACTAAGTGGAAAATAACTATAGCTATAGTATCTCTCTCTCTCTCTCTCTCTCTCTCTCTCTCTCTCTCTCTCTCAAATTCTCATATTAGCCATGCTCAAAAATATCTCTCATTCTGCATATTAGTCCATCACAATACTATTTTCTAAGGATATGCAACTTTATTGCTTACACATATCCTTTGATGAGGGTAACAAAATGTTGCCTTGGTACCTGTTTTAGTAAATAGACTGTGATTTTAAGTAATCTGGCAACTATGTATAAATGGCAATTTCTCAAGTAATACAAAATAAAAATTTAATGTTTGTCCTTTCCCAATGTTATATAATATTAATTTGCTTAGCAAAAATATATTCATAGTTCAGAAGTAAACCTTCTAAATTATTATATATTTCTAATGAAGCATCCTGATTGCTTTTGTAATTTTCAACTTTTGGTTTCAGTTACTTCCTCTCTGTACACGTTTCCATTTTAATGAGTCCTGTAGGAGGCTAAGTAGGAGGCAAGATTTCCTAAGGGCCAGACCTTACTCCTAAATAGTGGTAGGAATAGTCTTCCAAGGAAAGTAATGTAATGTTCCTTAGATTTAATTGTTTCTAAACAATATAAACAGAGTAGTAGAGAACGTAAGGAAGGGATAAATCTTCTGTTAAGAAAGTGAATGACTTTATGTGTGTTAGCATATATAGGCAGGTTTGTGCCTCAACTGAAAGCAAAATTTGGAAAACCCACCTTTTTGTGAGTATAAGTTATCATTATTTTGATCTCATCCCTTGGTATTCACATGCCCTCTCCCTTCTGCCCAAGTTAGTGCTGATTTTATATCTCTTGTGAATGATTTGTCAGTTCCTACCTCTGGAGGCTTTTCCAATGCCATATTCCATAACTTTGTTCCTTTTATTACTAGCTTCTATTTATTATTTTGTTATGACTTAGTTCAGAAGCCACTTTCTTCTGGGAGCCTTTTTGCCTAATCCTGTCCTCACTTTGATTCATTCATTCATTCTCTCTCCCCCCCCCCCCCATATGTGTGTATAATGTATATAAATTATATATTATATAATGTATATGTACACACATATACATATATTTGTATACATACATATACATATGTGTATATATATATTCTGGTTTTCATAATCAAGGAAAAGGTTAATTGTTTCTTAAACATCAACAAACTAGTTAATGCCAATTTTCAGGTCTTAAATCTGAACACACAATGTGTAATAACAGGACACAAAGAAAGACCAGAATGATTCAGGGTTTCTAGGCTTAGAAACTTAAAATATAGTACATATTTTAGCGCATTCTTGAAGTACCACTAAAGCAAACATGACAGATGGAGGTGTATGCCTTAAGAATTTTATACCAAACATTTCGTGTGTGCGTGTGTGTGTGTGGTATTTGGCAAAGCAATTGGGGTTAAGTGACTTGCCCTGGGTCACACAGCTAATAAGTGTCAAGTGTCTGAGGTTGAATTTGAACTCAGGTCCTCCTGATGCAGGGCCCTATTCACTGTGCCACCTAGCTGCCTCTCTTTATATATATTTTCACTTTTATTATGAGCATTCCGAAATTATCTCTGTTTTTGAATCTGGTCAATATATTAGGCTTGAAAAGAACCTAAACATAGAAAGTGAATTCTGTGAGGAAAAGAACTGGTTTTTGTTTTGATGTGTTTTGTTTTTCATTCTGTTTTCAGGTTCGCTGTGCCTAGCACGATGACTTGTAAACAGTAGGCATTTAAGAAATGCCTGTTGGATTGAATGCAAGTGTATTAGAGCTAGTCCCACCTTCTCATTTCTCAGATAAAGAAAAGGCTCTGCTTGTGTAGTTGGGCAAAGATTGAGTTTTCCATTTCTTTTAAACCTTCCCATAGCTTTGCACACAGTAGGCATTGAATAAATGATTGCTTTACTCCCTGATCATAGCAATAATATTGCACTTCTTCCTTTCCATCAGTTGTGTCATTACTGTGGCTTTTGGAAAGTTGAAGAAGTCTTCCCAAACTGGGTCAAAGCCTCCTGTTCCTGACAGAGTTGCACAACTTCTGTGACTAGTTTGTTGTCAGAATTTAACAATTTACAGGAGTGCTTGAAGTAAAGCAAGTTGATAAAACAAATTAATTCCTTTAAATTGTGAACTCTTCTTGGTGTATTTAGCATGTCATTATTTGGGAGGAAAGAATTCTGGAGACAAAAAAGTTGGGTTCAATTTCTAGCTACCATTCCAGTCCATGAACCTTGACTTCATCTGATTTCCACTCTCTTTATCCACTGTCCACACCAGATAAGGAGGCCAAAAGGCTTATAAATCTATGACAGAATGTCAGAAAACACCTCTATTATACAAAATGTTTGGTATAAAGTTCTTAAGGCACACACCTCCAACTGTCATGTTTGCTTTAGTAATACTTCACTAAAATATGTACTTTATTTTAAATCTCTAAGCCTAGAAACCCTGAATCATTCTGGCCTTTCTCTGTATCCTGTTATACATTGTGTGTTCAGATTTAAGACCTGAAAATTGGCATTAACTGGTTTGTTGATGTTTAAGAAACAATTAACCTTTTCCTTAATTATGAAAACCAGAAAAGAGAGCCCATCAGTTTTAGTTTTACTCATAGGCCATTAAATTTATTACTTTTAAATTGGGTCTAGCAAAAATATGGTTCAGCCTTTTTTTTTTTTTCTTAAGTAGCTGTGCCTGTTAGCATGGATTCAGCTTACGTTCTAGTTGTAAAACAGTGGCCTAATATCGCTTGAATGCCAGTTTTACCTGACATTTGGCCATCTGGATCCAAGTAGGTCTTTAGTTTGAGAGAAGATGTGTGTCGCATAAATGAGTGGGGAAAGGGTGGCAGGGGGTCTTTGATTTATTATGTCTTTTATGTAAATTGTTTTATTTTTGATTTCTGTTTAAAAATTAGAGATCGTTGTTAGATTCATTTCTGGTAAAAATCAAAACTTTCATTTGGGAAGGCTCTCCTGTTAATGTCTAATATATGCATGATTACATTGTTCTTGGGCATAGCAAATGATGTGTGATTGGTAAATTTAAGACCCTTTATAAAAGCAGAGAATCAAAATGTGGCTATGATTATCTTTAATATAGTAGGTAGGCTTATCTGTTTTGAACATTCAAGCCCAGAGATATGCTTTATACATAGGGAATCAAGTTTGTTTCAACACCAACTCCCTAGTCCTTTGAATCACAAAGTCTGGGCACAATCCATGGAGTTTGTATTCTTTTTTTTCTTCATTCTTCCAGAGTAAGATTGATGTGTGGGAGAGTTAAACAAGAGGAAACCAAGTGCCCTAATCGATAACTTTCCTCATCAGTCTATAAATGAAAACACATTCTTTTCAGAATGTGTCCAGTTCTTTTGTTTTTAAACTCAATGTAATAAATCTCTCAGGAATGGATTTGACACTGCAGTTGACAATGAGAGGCCCTGATACCATTTGGAGGGATGCTATAGAATCAGATGAAGAACTAGAAGAAAACGTTTAAATTTTTCCAATACATTTATGAAGTTATTCATGAAGATGTTCTACTATTCCAGTTTGTTAGGGGAAAGTAGAAGGGATTGGGAATTACACTCAAGGTACAAATTTGGAGAAAACCTTTATTTTTTGAGACAATGATCACAGATGATGTGGATAGATTGTTCTCAAACTTCTCTCTTTGCTTTTTATACCCTGGTTTCATTTTTCAGCCTTACATAGAACTCCCTTCCTTCTTATGGCTAGCTATTCCTTATACTGGCATTTCATCTCTCAGATCCTGGAATATACTCCCTCCTCACTTCTGCCTCTTAGCATCCCTAGTTTTCTTCAGAATACCCCCTCTGGGCTCACTGTCCTGACTCTCACTCACACTGGCAAGTTGGATCCCCAGAGAGTGACCAATTGCTATTTTTTTCCTCAAGGTCCTATGGATAACCCTGAGAAGTTGGGCTTACTAATCCTGTCGATTATGAGCGCTAATGTGCTTCTTACTATCAATCAACCAGTAGAATTCAATTAGCTTTTAGGTAAGGGTATTACTGGGAAGCTATAGCAAAAACCAGTTGTTACAAAATATTCCTCCTGATCTTGGGGCACACTCTCCCCTTGTGTACACTAGGTCCTTGGTGAGAGTGAGCTCAGACTTTAAGTTCAAAGGCAATGAAATACATGGGTACAGAACAAATGTGGCTAAATTCTATCTCCCAGCCCTTGCTATAGGAATCCTTTGTTTCTCTTTGTGGAGCACAAAGCTCCCCTTAGTTAAAAATCTTGGGCTTTGAGGATTGGTGCCTTCCTAGAATCCATAGTCAACATTTCTTGCCATCATGAGGAATAACAATACCTGAAGTCACCAGCATCCTCAGGTGATCATCTATCCATTTTCATCTGTAGACACTTATTCTGTCATCAGCCAATTCTATTGAATTCTATCATCTCCAGTTGACAATGGGAACTTCAAATGGCTCTTCTAGTCTTTCCATGTTCACAAATTAATAACCTAGACAATTCCTTTTGTAGATGCCTGTTCACCTAGGATAAGGGAAGAGCAAAATAAAAAGAAACCAAGGTGTTCACAGGGACATGGTAGCCTACTGAGAGGATACAGGTTGATTTTGCTACCCTTCCCCAGCACCATCACCCCAACCCTGGAAGCTCACAGGTGTAATGCTCAACTCAACACCAGGAAGGACAAGAGAGTAAGGTATCACCATTGTCCCTTTTGTATTTGAGCTCAGTTTTGGCTGAGCAACTCCTCTAGCCATAACTTTGGGCATTTTCACTGGCTGTTCCCCATTCCTGAAATGCTTTCCCTCCTTATATTTTTTCTCCATCTTCCTTCAAGCCCAGCTAAAATCCCATCCTCTACAAGCAGTCTTTTCTGATCTCCCTTAATTATAGTTCTTTCCTTTCTTTTATTTTATGCGTGTGTGTCTGTGTGTGTATGTGTCTGTGCGTACATACACACACACACACACACAAACATCTTGCTTGTATATAGTTGCTTTCCTTTTGTCTCCCTCATTAGACTAAGCTCCTTGAGATCAGGGACTGTGTTTTTGTCTTTTTTTATGTCCCCAGCACTTAGCACAGTGCCTGTCACATAGCAGGTGCTTAGTGAAGCTTTTCTCATCCCCTAGTACCTCCTTTGTTTCCTCGCATTACCTTGCATATATTTATCTGTGTATGTTTTGTCTGGACCAATAAAATAAAAACTCCTTGAGGGAAGAGACTCCTTCATTTTGTGTTCATATCCTCAGCAACTAATTAGTAATTCCAAGCCTTTCCCTCTTATATGTATGGTATACTGTTAAGAGTTCTGGTGGTCAGAGTGCTATACTTGGAGTCAGGGGGGACCCAGATTTCTATTCCACCTCTGACACATATTAGTGCTATGGCCATGCGCAAGTTGCTTAACTTCTGAGCCTCAGTTTATTTATATGTAAAATTAGTGATAATGCTTGTAGTACTTAACCTCAAAGAGTTGGTGTGAGAATCAAAAGTGATAATAAGGTAAAATACCTTGCAAATCTTTAAAGTGTCATATTAATGTCAACTAATATAACTTCTTACTGTAGTACTAAAAAGATTCTGTCAGGAATACCAAAGAGCTGTATATTTCTTGATATGTTCTCTCTTTGATAGGTTGAAGCTTAATGAAATCTAGATGTGTACTTTGGCATTAATTTAGTATTGAACAAATGTCTTTAATGATAGAATGTTAGGGTTAGGATAGCCCCAGAAATGATCTAGTTCAATCCTCCCATTTTAAAGGAAATAGCCTGGGTGCTTCAGTTTTTCCTCTTCCTCTCTGGGAAGTTTATCTTTTTTCTAGGTAGGTTCTAAGGTTCACCTAGTATTTTGGAAATATCAGACTTTAGAAAGAAAAAAAAACTTCCATCAATACCAAGTATTTACCCTACCTCTCTTCTTTTTAATGTGCTTTTAAACTTAATTCTTTGCAAAGTTGGCCATAAATATCAGTATCCTGAGGAACAAGAGCCAATATGCCTTTAGCATTCTTTGTGCCATTCCATAATAAAGGCTGAGTTTTATAGCCCAATAAACAGCTTTAACACTATAATTCCCCTTTAAAGTATCTTTGACTTATGAGTGACAATACCCTTAAAAAACCTAGATAATTTTTTTAGTTGTTTATATGCTAATGTAGGAGAATGTCATGGTCCATGAGATGCAGTTGGCAGCCAGGCAGAACTGGAAGTCTGGAGATGCTGGCAAGCTGAAGGTTGGAGGTCAGAGTAGACACCAAGGTTAGGCAGGGCTTGAAGGATCAGACAAATCATGCAGGTCAAAGAAAGTCAGCATCTAGGGTCCCACAGGTAATGACATTAACTTGAATCATCAGCATTATTACGCTATTTCTAGGGTATAGGCTATTTGCCAACTCTTCCCTCTTTTAGAGAAGCAGCATGGTACATTAAAAAGAATGTTAGAGTTAGAAGGTCTAGGCTTCTGTCTCAGCAGTGCCACTTATCAGCTGTGTGATCATAAGAAAGTCCCTTTACCTCCCTGAGCTCTAGTTCCCTCATCTGTGAATGAGGAGTTTGGCCAAGATAATCCCTTTAGGCCCCTTCTAACAATAACTTCCAATGATTCTACATCATTAAGTTTATTTCCTACTGTACGTGGGTGGTTCTGGACTTATTATATGTCAGAGTAGGACTCAACTGATTCCAGAGTAGCCCTCTACCTCTTACTGCCCACATTACCTCTTAGGCAATGGTATAATTTAATCTCTTTCAAACAAACCATTTTTAAAACTGTATTGTGTTAAGTGGGTCTGTTCTTTGGTGCCAAGACTGTAAAGTAGTATCCTTATTTATGGATGTGGCAGTAGGATTAAGTGTATTTCATATTTTTAGAATGCTGTGTCAAATGTACCTTGTGTTCTCTTTGGAGCCATGCTTGGATAGCTGTCACTGGATTTACCAATTGTTTTTGGTAAGGGCATCTTTTATTTTTAACAATTGTTAATGAATATATATTGGCCTTAGGCTTTGTTAATCTCTGAGGACTACAAATAGTCAAAAAACTCATTTGGTGTTGTATGTCTGTTTGGCTTAGCCTGGTAATTAGACTCTGTATAGCAAGGATGATTATACTGCAGTAGTCCAGTTATCACATTCTCATTTTGTGATACCATTGCTTGACAAAATGATATTTCTTCTTTCACCTGGATCTGACTATTCCTAGCAAATGGCCAATGGCATAGCTATGTCTTTCAAAACTGTTGCCTTCTGGTTCTCAGAGATGGGATATAATCGTGCATATTAGAATAATGGAAGTTGGTGCAGGCAACTGTGACACCTGTATGAATTCTATCTTGCAGAAAGCACTGTTTATATAACAAAGCATACTCCCTAGCCATGTAAAATATCATACTGCCCCACAAGGAGTAGGGCAGGGAGATCCATCTTAACAATATGAAAAGGTCTCAGTTGCTGAAAAAGACTTTTGGGCAGACCTACAAATGCTTAATCCAAAAATATAAACCATTACTTATCTTTCACAACTAAATGTGATGCTACCAACTGATCAATAATTGATTTTGTTTTTTAAGTTGTTTAATAGTTACAGTTTCGGCTGTGTACTTGTATCTGTCTATACCTTCTTGCTCAGACCCTTTTGTGATCACATAATTTTAGTTTTGCAGATACTATTTTAATTTGACCAAAAAGTTATTCCTGAAAAAAATATTTTCAGTCCCTGTCTAGGAATTAATTTTTCTAGTCATGGGAATTCAGGATCATTTAAGTCTCTGGAACTTATCAGAAGTTATTAGTAATTTGTGCATGTCCAAAAATGCTAGTAGAGGGAAATAGGGAACAAATCATAAGAATGGAGCTTTTAGACCTAGTAGGATATTATAGGTTTTCTAGAGCAATGATGATTTCTCAGTATTAGAGTTGAGGTTACCTAAAAAAATTAATGTACTTTCATATATCCTAATGAGTAGGATTTATATAGAGGGAAAGAAAAGAGAGAAGGTGATTTTGCATGAGGAGGTGGTATGAACAAAGACATGATGGGAAGTGTGAGAAGGGTTTGAGCGATATTGGTTGTCCAGTTTGAGTGGAATGAAGAGTGTAGGAGTGGAGTAATGCTCAAGATAAACCTTGAGTGTTGGTTGGAATCAAATTATTAGAGGGACCTTCAATGCAAAAGTAATAAATTTGAACTTTATCCTGAAAACTCTTTGGAACCACAGATTTTCAAGTAGAAGAGTGGCATGAAAATGTTTTTGTTGTTGTTCCTTCATTCTCAAAGAGGACCAATGATATCAGGAAGGCAAAGTCTTGACTTGAAAGTGAATTGGATTTAAATGAGGCAGAGCTTCACTCTCTCCTCTAGAGTCATCAGAGTCCAGTGGTAAGACATAGGTCAAGATCCATGAGTATGCTAATGTTTTGGGAAGATTAATATAGTGACAGTATAAAGTACAGTTGGTGGAATTGGGATGGGGAAAAGATTTTTAAAGCAGAAACATGATAGGGCACTTTTCACATAGAGCCTGAAATGGGTTATAAGTGTTACAATGGAAAGGAAAAGGCAGAGAAGCAAGAGAAGGAGAGAAGGAAGGTATCATGGTACATTCAAAAAAGCACTGGCCCTGGAATCAGAGATTTTAGATTCAAATTATATCTCTGATGTTTACTACTAGTAACTTTGGCACTCTTGCCGTCTTCCTGCTATGCTCCATCTACCCTTTATCTAGGGCCCTGTGCTACTTAATAGTGAGAGTTAACCATATCTAGATACACTTAGACTCAGCAGAATGTATTCTGGTGACCTGGTCACCAGCCTTCTCCTCCACCCTTTGCCCCTGAATTTCCACCTGTAACGACAGTAATATACCATTCCTAGGAAATAATATATCCTATAATATTTAGTCCTATGACAAAACTCACCTTTTCCGTGATTTCCCAAACCAAAATACTTCTTTTGTAAGTATTGTTTTTCCTATTAGAATATAAGCTCCTTGAAGGCAGGGACCTCTTTTGTGCGTATGTATTTGTATATCTAGTATTTAGCACAGTGCCTGGCACATAGTAAGCATTTAATAAATGCTCTTTATTCGTTCATTTGTTCACTCATCCAATACAAGTACCCTTCCTCTTCACTAAAATGATAGAGTTAGACTAAATGACCTCTGTGATCCTGTGATCTAAATTCTAAGTAATAAAGTGTTCTCTGTACTGCTGATGACATTTGTCAAGTCTACCAAGTCCATAGTTATTGGAAACAAAGGGATCTGTTATCTAATAGTCAAAGGTCAGAATTTGGATACTAGAAATTAATTTTTTAGTTCTCAAGATAACCCGTAGAAGGGCTTAACTTATGTTCCTGGGATACAAAAGAAAACAAGTAGTGACATCTCTTGGGCTTTGTCCCAGCAGGTTCCAGTTCAGTGCATAAATAAATAACTAAGCTCAGCATGCTACAAGAAGGCTGGCTTTTGAATTGCTTAGTATTGCCTGATGAAATTAATTCCACAGACTAAACTTCAGATCTTCAAAAGAGCTTGTTTTTGCTTAAAGTACAGAATTGCAGTAGCTAAATTACAGATGATCAAATCACATGAGCAATGGGGTCACAATATATGACTTCCAAAGGACATATTTTTATTTGCCGTACATTAGAATTGTTCAGCACTATCATGGTAGCCATTTCTCATTTCAAATTGTATAGATTCAATGAATCTAGCATAATTCTGTGATTAGCATATTTCCCTTCATTTCATGAACATATTATATATATATATATATTCAAGTTTAGCAAATGCAAGGTACACATATTCTTGAATAGAAACAAAGTCATGTTGTATTATCAAAGGTACAAACTTAAATGAAAAAGGGAAATCTGCTCAACCAAGTTATTTAAGTTTCCTCACCTATAAAATTAAGGGATTATATTAGATGTACTCAATTCAATGTTATCCAAAAAATGGGATCATAGAAAGAATCTCATCATTTATAGGAACTCTCTCATTCAGATTCTTCACTGGGCATCATCCCTCACAGTGGCAAACACTTATGGGTAGTTGTTTTGTTTTACCTGCCTCACTCTATATTGTTTTCTTGTACTTATCAAGGAATTTTTTTGTGATTTCTTTTCACAAATATGAGAGACAGTTTGTTGAAAGAGAGCTTTTATGATTATTATTTACTATCCTGAATTCATTGCTTTTCTTAGAAACAGTGAACAATAAGCCCAACAGGAAATTGTATTTTCTATGCTTTTCAGTCAACTGTGAGATTGTCAGGATGTTATAAACTTCAGGAAATAATTTGTAAAAGCCTGCTTGTTCAGCACTTACCATGTGTACTGTATTGAGCTCTTGGGCAACAAAAAGAAATAAAACAGTTACCATTTCCATTCTGTTGGGTGGGTACAATGTATGTAGATAGGTAAGTAAAAATATGCACAAAATGGTTTCAAAAGACTAATTGGGGGGAATCAGAAAAGGCTTTAGGAAAAGAGGTGTCACCTGAACTGTGGTTGTTTCAGTGCATTAAGAAAGCATTCTGATAAAGAATTTATAGAATTTTTTTTAATAGCCAAAAAAGTTGGTAGGTTTTTATTTCCCTGAAATTACCTTTTTCTAATAACACTATTCATTATTTTTTCTAGTTATACTATGTGTGTTATTCTTTCAAATATCTTGAACATTGATTCCTTAAAGCTTTAAAAATTGCCACCTCCAGTGTAGATTTTATCTATGTATAGTTGGTGGACTCCGGTTGCTCCAGTAGACATCATTTTTAGTGCCATTTCTACTTCCTCATATACTCAACACATCAAAGATAAAGGTGTTAGAATATAAACATCGTATTTACACCATGAAAGATGATGAAATTTTGCTATAGAAATGTTGACAGGATTTTTCCATTTTGTCATCTTTCCAGTTTCAATACTTGGGATTTGCTTAATTGGGTCATCAAGCTTTTAACAGACTCATTTTTCCTTTCTACTTATCTTCTCTGTTTTGTGAGAAAATGCTCCTTGTAATCTCCCACCATTCTCCTCTATGATGTTTTATAAATTAGCTCATATTCTAACTATGTTATGCCTGATTGGAATGTTACTTCACTGGGCAAAGAGGTCAGCCATTTTATGGCTGAGATAGTTTCTTGCTCTTTTGGCCTCTCTGTTGTGGCAACTGATTTATAATGATTAAATTGTTGTAGGAAATGATAGTTTTTTCTTTAGTTCATACTTTCTGACATCAGAAGCTTGTGTGAATAAATTGGAAGTGTTGTAATTTCACAGGATCATCTTATCATCTTTGTCTTGTCTTCTTAGTTTGCTTTATTTTCTTGTTATATAATCAAGAAGTTTCTGATTGGTCTATAATCCTTGATTTCTTTCATTTCTTAAATATGAACCATACTTACATGTTTTTTGCTAAGTTCTCCAGTGCCTACTTCTGCATCAAAGTCCCCAAAGTATAAATGTATATTTTACTTTGGTCTTTTCAATGTACTCAGAATTTCTCTACATTAGCCTTCGTGGCTGATGATTAAGCATAAGCTTCAATTTTACTAATAGGTTTTTTCCTTAAACTTATAATGAGCACTCTAAGACTCTAAGATATGATGACCAAAGGTCCTATAAAATAATGATTCTTATTGCTTAGACACTCCATCTTTTAGCTCTAGGAATTTTCTCTGGCTGTCCCCCATGCTAGGAATGCTCTCCCTCATCTCTCTGCTTCCTGGCTTCCTTGACTTCCTTCGAGTCTCAACTAAAATCCCATCTTCTGCAGAAAGTCTTTCTCACCCCATCTTAATTCTTCTGGTGTCATCCCTTTCAATTATTTCCCATTTATATGGTATATACTTCTTTTTTTGTAGATATTTGTCTGCCTGAGGGCAGGGACTATCTTTTGTCTCTTTTTCTATCTCCAGCACTTAGCACCGTGCCTGGCACATAGTAATCACTTAAAAAGTGCTTGTTGATTGATTGATTGAGATTCATGAAGAACCAATTATGTCAATTCTTTTATGTACCCTTCCATTGAAAACCTGTGAGCCATCTTTCATTGAGCTACAAATTAATTTTATCTTCTGGTTTTAATTATAGCCACAAAATGTCAAGACTTGTATCACACAATTTCTCAAGTAGTGGTTCCACTCCAGTGATAGACAAGGCTCTTACCTTTACATACCAACAATTAGGGTTCAGAAGTATTCTAAAATCCGTATAACTCTTAGCATCCTCAGCCTTCTTTCCTGTTACCCTGTCACCATTGTTGTTGTTGTTGATTGTCCTTTGTCAGCATTACTGACAAAGTACAAGGAGTCCATACTTAGAGCCATATTTTTTGTTTGTATGTTGTGTAGATCGCTATGCAAATATACATGCATATATGCATACATATGTGTATACACATATGCATGTATATGTATATATGTATACACATATGTGCATATATATGTATAATCTATAAAATACAGGGCACTTAAAAAAAGCATCTTCTTTGGAAGAACATATGATAAAATAGGAACTATACTGGCACTTTAAGTAAACAATAAGTGCTAAATAGACGTTACCCTTAGCTTTATTTCTGTAGGTAGAAATTCATACATTGATGGCACCTAGAATCATGAGGTGAGAGAGGATTCTAAGAGAATAAGGCAGGAAACAACCTGGCTCTCCCAAATTCTACCACAAACAGTTTAAAATAATGCCTCAAAGGGAACTTTAGAGTGCTAGAAATAATTAAAAGTCAGGATAAAGCAGTTGTCTAGCCTAAGACAATGTGGATGAATGTTAAGAAAGACCTGACCTCCTGGGATGATGGTCTGGCCTGATTGAAGAGCATATAACCTCCAAAGCAATAAATAACCAACCCTGGGGGAAGCTGTGTCAGTGGCAGCCTCAGCTTCAGGAACTTTTACTCCTTGGAAAGTGTGGGGCTCTGAAGGCTGATCAGGGGAAGATTGCAGGGCCCTCCACTGACCCTGGATCCATGACTCAGGTGTGATGACCAGACTCAGTCCCAGGTTATGGCTGTGGGTGAGGAGGAGCAAGTATACACTAATGAGTGTGACCACAGAGAGGTGGGGGCCTAATGGTTGTGGTCACTTACAAGAAAGCTGAGTCCTTGGTTTTAATTCCAAGGCAAAAGGGTGAGCTGAAGCTTGCAGCCCCAGAGGGACCACAGAGAGTAAGAGTGTTTGTGATGATAGCTTTGCTGGGGGGCCTGATCCTGGTTCAGGGGCAGAAAGGAATACCTGAGGTCAAGCCCCCAGATAGAGCTCAGAAAACAATAAAACAAAAAATCTGAAGCTCCAGACATTATCCCCCACACCTTGGGACTAGAGCCCAAGTCTAACATAAAGTTAACAGCTAAAATTGAGTAAGCAAAAGAGAAAGAACCTGACTATAGATAGCTACTAAGGTTATAGAGAAGATCAGGGTTCAAACTCAGAAGAAGATAGTGAAGTCAAATCAGGCACTTCAAAGAAAAATGTAAAGTGGTTCCAAAAAGAGTCCTTGGAAAAGCTTAAAAAGGACTTTAAAAATCAAATAGCCGAAGTGAGGAAAAATTAGGGAAAAAAACAAAAGTAATGTAAGAAAATCATGGAAAGAATCAACTAATTGGAAAAAGACATCCAAAAACTTACAGAAGCAAATAACTCCTAAAAATTAAAATTGGGCAAAAGGAAGTTATTGACTTCATTAGACATCAAGAAATAATAAAAGAAAATCAAAAGAATGAAAAAATAGAAGACTGTGAGATATCTTACTACAGAAAACAACTGATCTGGAAAACAGATTGAGGAGAGACGATATATGAATTGTTGAATTACCTTAAAGTTATGATAAAAGAAAAAGAGTCTAGATGCTATACTTCAAGAAATGATTAAGGAAAATTTCCCTGAAGTTTTAGAACTAGAGGGTAAAATAGAAATTTTAAAAATCCACTCTTCACCACATGAAAGAGATCCCAAGATAAAAACTCACAGGAACATTATAGCTAGGTTTTGAAGCTCTCAGGTCAAGGGAAAAATACTATAAGCAACTAGAAAGAAACAATTTAAAGTTTAATGTGAAGGTGCATGTAGAACATGTATTGGATTACATGCCATCTTGGAGGGAAGGGGGGGAGTGGAGAGGGAGAAAATTTGTAACTCAAAAACTTGTGGAACTGAGTGTTGTAAACAAAAAATAAAAAGTAAATTAAAAAAGAAGAAAAAAGAAACAATTTAAATATTGCGGAGCTACGGTTAGTATAACACAAGATTTAGCAGCTTCTATATTCCAAAGAGCAAAGGAGCTGGTTTTGCGACCAAGAATAACTTATCCAGCAAAATTGAGTGTAGTCCTACATGGAAAAAAAAAGTATTTAACTTAAAGTACTTTCAGGTATTCTTGAGGAAAAGGCCAAGATTGAATAGAAAATTTGACCTACAAGAATCAGAAGAAACATAAGAAGGTAAACATGAAGACCAATTATAAGAGATTTAATAAGGTCAAACTATTTACTTCTTATAGGGGAAAATGTTACCTGTAATTCTTAAGGATGTTATTGTCCCTAGGGTAGTTCGAAAGATCATATATATATAGAAGGCTTGGGGTTGAATTGAGTATGATGGGATGATCCTAAAAAATAAAATTGGGCAGGGAGAGGTAAAATGGAGCAATTTTCTCATTTAACAAGGCACGAATGGAAGAACTGTTATAGTGGAAGGCAGGAGGGGGTGAAAGACTGGTAGTGCTAGACCTTATTCTCATTAGAACTGGTTTAAAGAGGGAATAACATATGCTTCTAGGAGGGTATAAAAGCCTTCCTAATTTATGGAGAAATAATGTCAAGGGGATAGGAAAGGGGAAGGACTCTTACTGGGGTGGGTAGGTTAAGGAATAGGTAGGTAAGTGGAATGGACAAGGGAATAATTCTTAGACAGTACAGATTAGGGAAGCAGTGGTCAGAAGTAAATTAGACATCTGAAGAAGAATAGGGTAAAAAGAGCAGGAGAAAATGATAAACAGTGAGGGAAAATAGGTTGGAGGGAAATATACAACTATTAATAACTTTGAATGTGAATGGGATTCCATAAAATGGAAATGTATGGTAGAATGGATTAAAAACTAGAATCTGACAATATGCTATTTATAAGAAACACATTTGAAAATGAGAGATACACATAGAATAAAAATAAAGGGCTGGAGTAGAATTGATTATGCTTCAGCTGATGCAAAAAAAAAGTAGAAATAGCAATCATGATCTCAAAGTTAAAGATAAAATAAATTTAATTAAAAGAGATAAAAGGGAAACAATTATGTAAAAGATGCCATAGATAATGAAGTAATATCAATACTAAATGTGAATGCACTAAACTCTATAGCATCCACATTTTTAAAGGAAAAGCTAAATCAAGCCTGCACAACATATGGACCGTGAGCCATGGGCAGTACATTGTACAGGCCTGTTTTATATCCTTTATATTTTTCATGGGCCACATGAAATCCTTTGGTGGGTAGCAAGTGGCACATGGGCTGAGTGTTGTGCAGGACTGAGCTAAATGAATCACAGGTGAAAATAGATAGCAAAACTATAATAGTGGGGGACTTTAACTTTCCCCTGTCAGAACTAGATAAATCTAACCAAAAATAAATAAGAAAGAAGCCAAAGAGATGAATAGAGTCTTAGATAAGCTATATATGACAGATATCTGGAGAGAATTGAATGGGAATAGAAAGGAATATACCTTTTCCTCAATGATATATGGTACCTTTTCAAAAATTTACCATTAGAGCATTAAAAGTTTATAATTAATTGCAGAAAAGTAGAAATGCTAAATGCATCCCTTTCAGATAATGCGACAAAAGTATATTTGATAAGGGACCATGGAAACACAGACAAAATTAAAAACTAAACCTGACCTTAAAGAATGAGTGATTCAAAGAACAAGTCATAGAAACAATAAATATATTTATAAAATGAGACAAAATGCCAAAATCTATGAGATGCAGCAAAAGCAGCAATCAGAGGAAAATTTATACCTCTAAATGTATACATCAATAAAATAGAGAAAGAGCAGATCAATGAATTGAGTATGCAATTAAAAAAGCAAATTAAAAATCCCCAATGAAGCATTAAATTGGAAATCCTAAAAACTGAAGATGAGATGAATAAAACTGAATATAAGAAAACAATTGAATTGATAAATAAAACTAGGAGTTGATTTTATGGGAAAAAAAAAACCAATAAAATAGATAAACCAAAAGAAGAAAACCAAATCACTAGTATTAAAAATGAAAAGGGTGAATATGTTACTAATGAAGATGAAATCAAAGCAATTATTAGAAGTCATTTTATCCAATTATAAGCCAATAAATTTAACAATTTAAGTTAAATAGAAGAATTCTTACAAAAATGTAAACTGCCTAGGTTAACAGAAGAGGAAACAGAATATCTAAATAAACCTATTTTATAAAAAAAGAAATCAAACAGAATATAAATAAGCTTTCTAAGAAAAAAGCATCAGAACCAGATGAATTCTACCAAATATTTAAAGATCAACTAATTCCAATATTAAATAAATTATTTGGAATAATGAGCAAAGAAGTCCTACCAAACTCTTTTTATGAGATAAGTATGAGGCTAAATCAGGAAAAGCAAAAGCAGGAAAAGAAAATTATAGACCAATTTCACTAATGAATATGGATGCAAAAATCCTAACTAGGAGACTACAACAACATACCACAAAGATTATACATTATGACCAAGTGGGATTTATATCAAGAATGCAAAGATGGTTTAACATAAGGAAAACTGTTGACACAATTTATTATATCAACAATAAAAGTAACAAAAATCATGACTGTGTCAATAGATGCAGAAAAGTCTTTTGACAAAATACAACACTCGTTCCTATTAAAAATACACTTGAAAGCATGAATGTAAGTGGATTTTTCCTTAAAATGATAAGCATCTACCTAAAACCATCAGAAGCATTATTTGTAATGGGGATAAGCTAGAAGCTTTCCTAGTAAAATCAGTAGTGAAACAAGGATGCCCATTATCACCTATATTATTCAATATTGTATTAGAAATATTAGCAATGGCAATAAGACAAGAAAAGAAACTGAAGAAATCAGAATGGCCAATGAGGTAATAAAACTATCTCTTCAGGCAGATGATAGGATGATATACTTGGAAAATCCCAGAGATTCTACTAAAAAGCTAATTGAAACAATGAATTTTTTAGCAAAGTAGCAGAATAGAAAATAAAACCTACATAAATCATCATTTCTATGTATTGCCAACAAAATTCTGCAAAAAGAGATAGTAAAAGATATCTCATTCAAAATAATTGTAGACTATAAAATATCTGAAAGTATACCTACCAAGACAAACCCAGGAACTTCATGAACATAATTATAAAACACTTCTATACAAAAAAAGTCAGATTTAAACACTCAAAGAAATATTAATTGTTCATGAGTGGGCAGAACCAATATAATAAAAATGACAATTCTACCTAAACTAATCTACTTATTCAGTGCCATCCCAATTAAATTACCAAAAAAATATTTTATTGAGCTAGAAAAAATAATTTTAAAAATTCATTGGGAAGAACAAAAGTTCAACACTATTAATGAAAAAAATGTAAACGAAGAAGGTTTAGTAATATCAGATCTTAAACTGTATTGTAAGTTGGTAATTATTAAAGCTATCTGATACTGACTAAGAAGTGGAAAGGTGGATCAGTGGAACAGAGCTGATATGCAATGTAAATTATTATAGTAAACTTAAATTGGACAAACATGAAGATTTAAACTTGTGTGATAAGAATTCACTATTTGGTAAATTTCTTTGGTAAAAATTGTTATGAAAACTGCAAAGCAGTCTGGTAGGAACTAGGTATAGACCAATATCTGACACCATTTAACAAGATAAGGTCGAAATGGATACGTGACCTAGATATAAAAGGACATATCATAAGTAGATTAGAAGAACATGGACCATATTACCTATCAGACTTGTGAATGGAAGAATTCATGTATAAACAAGAGATAGAAAGCATTGTGAAATGTAAAATGGATAATTCTGATTACATTAAACTAAAAAATTTTGTATGAATAAAACTACTGTAGCCCAGATTAGAAGGAAAGCTCAAATTGGGGAAATTTTTTTGTAGACATTTTCTTGGATATTTTCTTGGATAAAGGTCTCATATCTCAAATATATGGAGAACTTTGTCAAGTTTATAAGAGTATGAGTCATTCCCCAATTGATAAATGGTCAAAGAATATGAAGAGGCAGTTTTCTGGTGAAGAAACAAAGCTAGTCATATAAAATGCTTTAAATAATTATTAATTAGAGAAATACAAATTAAAACAACTCTGAGATGTCATCTCACACCTTTCAAATTGGCTAAAATGATAGAGGGAGGAAATGACAAATGTTGGAGGGGACTGGAATAATTGGGACACTAATACACTGTTGGTGGAACTGTGAATAGATCCAGCCTTTCTGGAGAACAATCTGGAATTATACCCAGTTATAAAATTGTGTATACCCTTTGACTCAGCAATACCACTGTTGGGTCTGTTTCCTGAGGTGAAAAAGGGAAATAACCTACCTATATGTTCTAAAAATATTTATAGCAGCCCTTTTGTGGTTGTAAAAGACTGGAAATTGAGGGAATACTCATCAATTGAGGAATGGCTAAACAAGTTGTGGTATATGATTGTGATGGAATACTACTGTGCTGTAAGAAATAATGAGCAGATTGACTTTAGAAAAGCATGGAAAGGCTTGCATGAAATTAGGAAGAGCGAAATGAGAAGAATCAAGAGAATGTTGTATACAGTAATAGCAATATTGTTCAAAGAATAACTGAATAACTAAGCTATTCCGAGTATTACAAACATCCAAATCAACTACAAAGGACCTATGAAAGATGCTATCCACCTCCAAGGTATAGTATGATTTTACATATAAATAAATAAAACAAATAAGGTGGCCTTCTCTAGTGCCTGGTGAGGAGGGAGGGAAGGAGTTCAAAACTTAAAGTGTTACAAAAATTAAATTAAATTACATTTTTAAAATTGAATCATGAGGTGGGTTTTAATAGTCACTGGCCAATAAAAAAGTTGAATGGAAAGAAGATTTTTGTTCTACCTTTTAGTTCTTAAAGATTTGAGGTCATAAAGGACCAATAATGAAATTTTCTGATTAGAGGAGGGGAAGCCAACATTTTTAGGCAAGGGGAAAAAATTCAAAGCAAGGGCCCATCAGACTTAGAGGTTACAGAGTCTGTAGTTGGTGGCAGTGATTGAAATGTAATCTGACAATCCCAGTCTACCAATGAAGTACCTTGTTTTTTTCACATATATACTCAAATGAGATATGACATATAAAATGGTTTGTCAACTTTAAAATACTATCTAGCTATTATTATCATCAATATTTTTGAATGACAGAATTAAATTCATAGCTTCAGGTTAGAAGGAGCAAGCATCTTATCTTGTTTTAAGGATATAGGATCAAGTGGAAGCATACATTTTTTATTTGTTTATGAAAACATTGCTATTTTCCCAAAGCAATAAACAGTCTTTTTCTATGAAACCTTTTTTCATATTCTCCATGATGCTTTTTGTAAGCTGGCACTATAAGCACATTAAAATAAGGGGATGGCCCCACTTCAAGAAGTTAGAAAGAAACTGAAAGGGCTGTTGATTTGAGTATGCCCTAGTGCACTCGAGCTTTTTTGCATAGTGGTGAAGAACGTGGTGGTACTATTTTAAGCTTCTATAGAACTCTTCAGTTGCCTTATAGATATTCTTCAAAACTAATTCATCCTTCCAGTATCCCATAAAGTAGGTCAGCTTAAGCCCTTAGCCCTCAGTAACTTGCTGAAAATCACAAAATTTTTGTCCATAGGCAAAATGAAGCATATGTGTGAAAACTCAAGAGCATGTTTTGCCTTCAACAAGGTCACAACATATTTTTTTTCCCTTTTCACAATAACAACAAAATCTATTTCCTCAAACATTTGCTTTTTCTTTATAAATACAAGGAATCCCTTGTTAACATAGATATGGGAGGTGAGATGGGAGGACTAATACCTTCTCCATTTGTATTTGCTTTTGCTGTATGAAGTTGGTCTGTTGGGGAGGGGGTGCACAATTTGTTTGGGAATCTATTATAAAAACAAACCTTGTTCCATTGTGACATGTTTCACTTGGCCAGCTATTTAGTAATACTAGTTTTCCAGTGGCAGAGCCAAGGAAGACTAAAGATAACCTTGGTCCATCAATAAATATTCTTTGGTCTAGCCATTTAGCCAGTTCCAAATCCACCTAACCCTGCTATCATCCAGCTTGTCCACAAAGATGTCATGGAGACATTGACTGTTGTGATCAAATCCACACATACCGTGTCCTCATCTGCCAGTCTAATAACCCTGTCAAAAATTCCTCACTGCTTAGCAGGTAAATGAGAATAGCATGTGTGTTTGTCAGAGGAGAGAGATGATTTACAAGTAATAATAATAAAAGCTGGGATTTATATAGTACTTTGAGTTTTGCAGAGAACTTTATATATAGCCTCTGATTTGAGCTAGCTAACCATGCAAGTCAACCTTTCTGAGCGTCAGGCAACTTAGACACATCTAAATTATAGATAGTATGTAGTGGGGGAGGGGGTTCCCAAAATAATAGTGCCATGGGGCCTTCCTTGGCATTTATAGATAGGCAACTAAGGCTCAGTTACAAGTACACAGCGAAGAAATGGCAAAAGCAGGATTCAAAATCAGATCTCAAAGTTCAACACAATTTCTTCTTCACCATGCTACCTTTCCAAGTGATGAAAATGTATGATCTCCTTCCTTTTCAAGTTTTAAATTTGAACTTCAAGTCCCTTTGGTCCAAGGGGGAAAGGACAAAGCTGCTGTATTAGGATGTTTTACTCTATGCCATCAGTATACTGGGAGGAGGGGAGTGATTGCTTACTAGCTTTTCCCCCTGCCTAGACAAGGACTCTTTAGACTTCATTCTGTCTGCCTACTAAGGGTAATAAGTAGTTTCTGTTTAGAGAAGATAATGTTGACAGCAGTGGGGTAAATTCATGTTTCAGATTGGAAAAACAGGGTAGGCAATATCTGTGGGGTGGTTATACGCCACTAACATTTTCTTGTTTCTTTTTTCAAAATAAATATGAACAGAGGGAATGTAATTTGATACAAATATTTTTTATTCCTTAATAATTGTTAGTAGTGGGTTAATTAGCAAGCTTTATTCTCTGGCATTTCATCAGAAATAATGGAGATTATGTTTTAAGTTTTAATTGAGTTTTAGTATCATCTCATGAATATTATTAATAATGCTCAGCGACCCCTTCCTTGCCCATTCGTCAAGGTCCGTTTTGAGTGGGCCTGCCTGTCTGCAAATAGTAAAAGGAAGCAATCTGTGTAGTTCCTTGGGTGTTCTGAATGGCCTCTTCATTAGGCAGGCTGGGAGTAGCTCTCAGCATGTAAACGATCAGCAGAGCAGATTACAAAAACAACAAACTTGGCTATTTTGGAGGGGGAAGCAGGTTTCCTTGAGCTACTCCCACTCCCCAGGGGCTCATGTAGCCACTGAAGCCCCACCTGCTACAGTCACAGCTAATGAGGCCACCAACTCAGAAGAGATCAGGGAAGTAGCGTTATTATTATTTTGAATGGCGAAAAACAAATTATATTTAATCCTCCCTTCCCTTCTCTGCCAAGTCTTGGAAAAGCAGGTTGATCTATTAAGGAGAGTAAGCAACAGGAGGAGAGAAAACAGTCTCCTAACTATAGCTGAAACCAAATTTTTAATGAATTCACAGCCAGATTTTTATTGGCTTGTCAATAATATTTGGAGCTTGATGTTGGCCAAGTTTATCAGCTGGGCCAGGTATTGGCTCTATTACAGGAGCACATTAGATAAAGCTAAAGTAGAAATTAGGGGCAGGTAGGTGGTACGGTGGATAGAGTACCTGGCCTGAAGTCAGGAAGACCTGAGTGGAAATATGGGGTCAGACGCTTACCAGCTGTGGGACCTTGAGCAAGTCACTTAACCCTGTTTGCCTCAGCTTCCTCATTTGTAAAATGAGCTGGAGAAAAAAATGGCAAACCACTCCAGTATCTTTGCCAAGAAAACCCCTAATGGGGTCACAAAGAGTCAGACACAATTGAAACAACTGAACAACAACAAAGTAGAAATTGGGGTATCCAGACTGCTTTATGCCTTATCTTAATCCTCCCCTGGAAACAATTAGGCTTTTCATTGAGACATATCATTTAGCATCTTTTTTGAAAGTATTTGAAGTTGTAAAGATGAAAGGGTAGGTGGCAGACAGATGTCAGACAGTAGTGAAGGCAGCATTTTAGTGTTTCTGGTTGGGAGCAAAATAGAGTTGTTACTCTTAATTCTTTAATACCGGTTCTAGGGTTTTCAGATTTGCCCTACTCATCCTGGATGCAGTCCTATCTATATCTCAAAATATGTCACTGAAGCCCAAGATGAAACGGACCTAACCTAGTCATAGGTGGTAACTTATATCATGAGTGACAAGGAGCTCAAGCATGTCTGCTAGTCAAAAGGTTAACTATAATAATTACATAAGGATATACCAGCTTCCTCGTCTTACAAAGGATGAAACTCAGGTTCAGAAAGTCTGAGACATTTGCTCTAATTCCTGCATGTAAAGAGTAGCATCACTGGGATGCTGACTCCATGTCCAATTCTCTTCTCATTTTACTATGGTATTTTTAAACTATATGCTATACTATGGTATATGAATATAATATTAATATAGTATAGTATAATATAAAATAACAATATAATATACCATAATATGTTGCACTATGTAAATATCCACACACTTTCCAGGTTCTGCTTATGGTTGCCCTTCAGATAACTTCACATCCCATTTGCCTGCTCCGTGTTCTGAAATTCTCCAGATGATAGTTAAGTCTCCAGAAAGTTACTGTTAAAAAGGTGTGTGTGTGTGTGTGTGTGTGTGTGTGTGGCCAGGGCGCAATAAAATATTGGGTAATTATAATGATAATTGTCATAGTTTGGTGAGCACTTTTCCCTTTTATACCTCACAAATCAAGGGACTTGATCTTTGCTGCAATCCCTTGAGTGTGCATACCGTTAGATGGTATCCTCACTTTTTAGATTATTAAATGGACTCAGAGGGTTGAGATGAATTGTCTGTGGTCAGGCAGCTAATTGGTTATGAATCAGGACTGAAATCCACATCCCTTGACTGCTAATCCAGTGTTCTTTACATTGAGCTCAGAGGAATAGGTGAAAAGGTGTTGAGAACTGACTGACTCACCCTTTTGCAGAGGTCCATGGCCCAGAAGGTTAGTTAGATATTTGAATAATTTTGAGTCAACCACAAACCTAGAAGAAAGGATGGGATTAATTGCTTTGACTGCTACCGTTTCCAATTCTGGATCTTTCTGGCCCCTGGATGCTTAAATTTTTCTGGTTTATTTGCCTATATTCTTCTTATAAGTAGGTCACTAATGGTAGCCATCTCTAGGGTAGAGCAAGGGGGAGGAGAGGACAGAAAAAAGGGGGGAAAGAAATTTACATGTTAATTTTATTATATATTTAAAAGGAATAGCAAGTTGTGCATAATAGATTTACAGTTTCATGTGCAATCATCTTTTTTTTAAAAAAAATTACACTGTTATTGAAATGCTTGTTTTATTCCATGAATTAAAAAATAAATTTTTTAAGCTTGTATATCAAACTTTGGAGAACTTTCCTCTTGACAGGATTATGAGATAATAAAAATATGATTAATCTCCATTTTATAAATGAGGAAATTGAGGCTTTGGAGGGATTAAATAATTTTTTTACATAGTGAACCACAGAGCCAGGGCTTGAACCCAGGTTTTCTGACTCAACATCCACACTCTTTCTCACTACAACATAATGCCTCTCAGAACCAAGTGTTTTCATTTTAATTGTCATGCTATGTGAGGAAATTGGGAATTTTTTTTTCACCAAATCACTGTTCTACATACTTTCTACTGTAATCTCAGGGCTTCCTTGATAGGTTAGTGTACTCAGGGATGTCTTATGAACCCTGTCAAATAAGGAAGATATTGGATGAAGATAGGAAGGGAAGGGAAGGCAAGGCAAAGGGGAAGAGTAGATTTGGATAAGAGACACGAAGAATTCCAGACTGGAGCACCTATTAAGAATGTGAGAGATTTGACGATTATATTTCTGAAAACCTGATTCCCACTGGAAGTCCTCTGAGTTAATTATGGATCCCAGGGATTCTTGGCAGACACAGCTGCAGCATTGGTACCTCTCACAGGTAATTAATCACCCAGTCTGAATCAGGAGAGAACACTCTATTCTTTGTCCTCATTTCCAGTAGTTTCAGGAAAATGGAAAGTTTGTTATGAAATGGAGCCTCATGTGATTCATTTTAGAATTACTATGGCAGGTGGTAGGGAGGAATTCTTAATCTTGAAGCCGAAGGTAAAATAATGTGGAAAAATATGCTTTCGAAATAGAATTTGGGAATCATCTAATTCACTCCCTCATGAGTAGGAAATTGAGGCCTAGGGAGAGGGAAAGATTTTCCCAGGATTTTATATCTCATTAGTAACAAACCTGGGACCAGAAGCCCATGTCTCCTGCTGTTCTCTGGAACCCCCATTCAATCATGAATAAATGTCCCTTCATCTTAGGCCTTTTCCTCTTATAATCAGTTTATCTTCTTGCACCTGTGGAAAGACAGAAGGAAAGAAACAAGGATCTGCTATGTTCCAGGCTCTGTCCTAAGTGCTTTACAGATATTATCTTATTTGATCCCCCTAGAAACTCCAGGATGTAGGTGCTATTATTATCCCCATTTCAGAGTTGAAGAAACTGGGGGAGATGGAGGTTAAGTGACTTGCTCAGGGTGACACAGCTAGTAAGAGTCTAAGGTAGGATTTGAAGAAAGGTCTTTCTGACTCCAGATCCAGTACTCTATCCACCATACCTTCTAGCTCCCTCTGGAAAGCATTTCATTCTTGTCCACTTTCTCATACCGGATGTACCTTTCCATGTTTATG
Organism: Trichosurus vulpecula; assembly: GCF_011100635.1. Classification (NCBI taxonomy): domain Eukaryota; kingdom Metazoa; phylum Chordata; class Mammalia; order Diprotodontia; family Phalangeridae; genus Trichosurus; species Trichosurus vulpecula. The sequence goes on from NC_050580.1 coordinate 99,523,382, forward strand.
CTTCATATCAACTCAGCATCCATCTTCTCTCTTAGAGAACTTAACTTCTTTCAAAGTGTTATCTCCTCTCTGATAAACACAGCTGTTAATGCTCTTTCCCTCCTCAAATTATCTTATATTTACTTATCAATTCATGTATCTTCTACTCCAATAGAAAATAAGCTCCCCAACATCTGAGGCTGTTTTGGTGGCTTTGTCTTTGAATCCCCAATGTATACATAGTGATTTGTACAAAGTTAGTCACTTAATAAACATTTGTTGAATTTAATTAAATGCAATCCATTTCTTTTTGCATCACAATTGTTATTAATAGTAAAACCAAAGAAAGTTCACTTGCTGATTACACTACCTCTAAAGAGGCATGCCAGTGCTAAGAATTATTTGAAGACAAAAGATTTTTCAGATTCCTCAGCTAGATACTCTTGCGATGATTTCCTCTGTTAAAATTTCATCCTGGCATGCCCCATGCCCTTCGGTCACTACTGAAAGAAAGGTCAATAATCTAAGTATGTTAGGTCTGAGATCCATCTGGTCCTGAATTCATTTCCGTAGAAAAACTTTGAGGCTGCCTTACCTATAGAATTACTCCATATTAAGAGTAAATAATACTCCATATTCTAGGGCAGCAAATGTATTAGAACACTTGCTGTAGAAAATGGATGTGGGCTCTTCTTTATTTGGAAGAACACACTTGGTTGTTTCTAGTTCCTGAGTTGGATATTTTTCACTTTTTCTATCCCACTATTGGTTTTGCTTACTGCATGTGAGCTCTCTTGGCCAAGAGGTGTCCAAAAGATGATGCTGAAGGAGGTGATAATGACTTCTTGTATGGAGAAAGCTATGACATGTCCACTTCATCCTCCTGACATCCATTTGTGGTAATGTGTATTGTCTGTGTGACTCATTCGATACACATATAGACTGTTCTGTCCTACACCATCTACTTTTTTATGGGTTTCTCCACAAGTAGACTGACAGTGTCATGAGGGCAGGGACTCATCTTATTCTTATTCAAATTCTTCGTGACACCAACAACAATGCTTGCTCTACAGCAGACTGTCAATTGATATCTGATGGATTTTTTGTTGTTATTGTTTATACCCTTCATTTAATAGGAAACACAGAAGCAAATAATGGATTCGTGATTTACTTAAGATAGAAGAGTGAAATTCATTTCTACCAACTATATTCACCTGATCCCTCAAACTGCTAAGAAGTGTCTTCCTTATCCCAATTTCCAAATTACTATGTGTTTATTTTGCATATACCTAGATCACAAGCTCCTTAAGGGTAGGGACAATTTCATTTTTATCTTTGTATTTCTAGCACCTAGAACCATGCCTGGCACTTAGTAGGCACTTAATAAATGCTTACTGATTAATTGATTTCAAGACCTTGTGCTGGACACCAGGGATATAAAGACAAATGTGTTCGACCTTATTACCAAGGAATTTATAATCGATGACAGGGAAAGACAATACACAAATAATTATAATACAAAGTATAGTGAGATATGTGCAAAGGCTAAGGCTAGGCAGGCAACATTCCATAAGAAACTGGAGGAAAGAAAGGAGGGATCACTTTCAACCTTGGAGTGGGGAAAATGGTATCAATTACTCTGTTTCCCAGTTCTAGACTTGATTGCTATAGGTAACCAATTTCAAGGGCTAAGAGGTTAAGGTTGTTATTCAAATATCTTCCCAAGCCATATCAGTACAACTATGTTTATATTGTTGTTATCTTTACCCTTTTTACAAATAGGTGGATTTCATTTGTTTCTTTAGTATCTGAAGATAAAATTTCATAAATACAATTAGCAATAACTTGTTGTTAGGAATTGAAATAATTGATTTGGACAAATATTTTTGCTTTTACTTTAATTTTAACCAGATAGTGAACTTTCTTATATATTAGATGCTTAAATAACCCAGAAGTATTGTGGTGTTAGTCTTTGTGGAGAATGTTTTAAGGAATCTTTTTACTTTCTGTTGTTAATCAGACCATATGTATATATTTGGTTATACTTAAGAGAATTGACAGTATGCATTTAGATAAATGATATAGGTCAGTGTGCAAAGTAGCAAATTTCAGGAATTATATTCTGTGTTCCTTAAAAAGAAAAGCAGCGTTCTAAAGAGATAACATGTATTTTGAAGTCTATCATTTTTTTTTCTCAAATGTATTACTGGTAAGGAAAGTCTAAGGAGATTTTCAAATTCCCATATTTGGCTCCAAAGAATTGAAGGAAGGCATTGAACGTTAATCTTAGATGTGTTTTCAAAAATGAAATGGTTTGGGTTAGTTAATTTGGAGGGTGAGGCAATACTCTTCAAGAGGAGACAAGAAAACAGCGTTTTCATTGTTGGCTTTTTGAATTGATGCTTTTGAGGCTTTCAGACATTCAGTGAAATTTCTCTGCATTCTTTGTTGTCCAGTAGTGACAGGTTATCTCCCTTCAAAGAGAGCCCTGTGGATTGCTAAAACCATAGAACAGTGTGTATAAATATATATATATATATATATATATATATATATATATATATATAACCCTCAGAGGATTTAGACTTCTATTATTTGTTCTCCATTTTGTTTCCACATAAATTTTTCAAGAAAAATGGATATTCATAAATTGCTAAAATCTGCTTTTCTTCAAAGAGTAATGACAGGACGTTAGGGAATTTGAAATTCACTCAATAATTCTAACTCTTCCTATGTACATGGAAGTGCTGATGTGGCTTTCTCACATGGTCATCCTGTACAGGGCATGTATGTAGGTAACACCACCATTTTTCATTTGTGCAAAGTTTAACATTTACAAAGAATTTTCAAACATTTGACAAATAAATGTAGCATTTTACATCCCTAAATTTAGTTTACCTACTCAGGTGTTTTGTATCAAAGAGCAGGTCACAAGCAGAGGAATGTGATAGGTAAGTGAGATGGCCAACTCTGATTTTTAAGTCTTTTGCCTATTTCAGTCATAATAAACTTCCTTCTCAGGACTGGAATCTCAACTCAGATTTATCTCATTGATCTCCGTCATTCACCGTTGCTTACAATTTCTGACAACTTCAATGGAAGTGGTTATGTTTGGCAAGAGAACCTGCATTGTATTATACAAAGAACCTTTTAGGAGTCAAGAGGTGGGGGTGCTGGTGTGGGCTCTATGTCTTGTAAGCTGGTGGCCTTCATCAAGGCATTGACTTTCTAGGATCTACCTGATCTCTACTATCTTCTCTCTGGACCTTCTTCTCCTGTCTTCCTTCCCTCTTCCTTCCCTCCTTCTTTCTTCTCTTAGTGCGTGACTTGGAGTCAGCAAGACATGAGTTTGAATTCTGCCTTAGGCATTCCCTAGTTGTGTTACCCTGGGAAAGTTACTCAGCCTCTCAGTGTCTTCGTTTCCTCATCTGTAAAATAAAGACAATGGCACCTATCTCATAGGGTTGTTTTAAGGATCAATTAAGTTAAAATAATGTAAAGCCCTTCTCCAGCCTTAAAGTACTATATAAATGCAAGTTCATCAACATCATAACTGTCATTGTCATCATCATCAGCATTGCTCCTTCTCTGCAGTAATTCTGCTTACTTTTGTCTTGTCAAGTAATGAATCTGAATCCTTGATAGCTAACCCTGGCAGCTAAGTGGTGCAGTGGATAGATCACTGAGCCTGCAATCAGTGTGACTCAGAAAGTCACTATACCTCTGTTTGCCTCAGTTTCTTCAACTGTAAATTGTAGATAATAATAACACCTACCTCAGTGGGTTGTTGTGAAGATGAAATGAGATAACATTTGTAAAGTGCTTAGCACAGTGCCTGGTACACAGTAGGTGCTTAATTGATCCTTCCTTCTTCCCTCCTTCTCTTTTTTCTTCCTTTCTCCCTTACTCCGTAGAAGATCTATCTAATGCACTGGAGGCCTTGCGTCCTCTAGTTCCTAGCATACTCTGGTTATTTATCTGTCATCTTTCATTCTTGCTGTCTTTTGGGGTCATGTACGGCCTTGAGGATGTGTTTATACCATTTCTCTGTGCAAGTCATCATTAAGTCACCATCCATTTAAGAATACATAAAATGTACTCTTGAAAATAAAACCCAGCTCCCTTCTTGGGATAACTCCAAGGGGTTAGGGGAAAAAAAACTCCACTAAGAATAGAGGCAACCAATCCCTGGGTTGGAAAATGTCCTGGAAATTGCTGACTATGATCAAGTTCCTGAAGTTTCTTTGTGGTATTTGCAGAAGATATGCCATCTTTTGACCTGGGTTGTTTTTACAACTAAGGTGGGAAATTCCAGAAGGTGCTGAATTTCCCAAGGACTAAATAGACACAGATGTATCTGAAATCAGCTTCTGATTTTATCTAACTTGGTTTCTGCCTTTCTGGCACTCGATCCTGGCATCTTTCTTTAGAAGAGAAAACCAAGTGTCCCCTGCCACATTGATATTTATTGATTATTATTGTTGTTAGAGAATGATTTATGTGGACTCCTCATGGTCTCTGTTGTTCTTCTCTTGAAAGAAATGAAGTTTAATGAAAGTGCCCTATGGGAAGGCCATAACCTTAGGGATGCTGTCTGAAAAAAAATATTGAGTTGTACTTCCTTGAAAGTTCTTCCTCATTGCTACTTTAAAAGGAGGCAATTCAAATAAAAATATTATTTCTTTCCAAATAAACATAATGTGTCAGATCATTAGACTCAGAAGCCTTATATTTGCCCACTAAATGAAGGGTTTATTTCTCCTTTCTTTTTTCCTCTCTCTCTCTCTCTCTCTCTCTCTCTCTCTCTCTCTCTTCCTTCCTTGCTTTCTTTCTCTCTTTTTCTCCCTTCCTTCCTTCTTGTCTTTCTTTCCTCCTCTTTCTTTCCTTCCTTCTTTTCTCCTTCCTTCCTTCTTTCCCTTCCCTTCCTTTCCTTTCTTTTCTCCTTTCCTTTTCATCTGGCCATGAGTCTTTGTTTGCCTGGAATGCCAGGGAAAAAAGTTATTTTCTGTGTAAGTTGAATACATTATGCTCCAAGGTTCAGATTATTGGCAAGACAAAAGTAACCAGAATTATTGATCCTCTAACATCTGTGTCCCAGGGAAAAGATTTTTCAATTTGGGATTTAAAAGTTTATGGAGAAAGTTTAGATGCTAGGTCTTTGGCAGGAGGGAGGGGATGTTCAGGAGCAAGATATGAGAGATAGCAGTGGCTCTTTTGCAGAATATTTCTATAAAAGCCACTTCATTTCCCCCTTCCCAACTCTCCAAACATCCTTTTTCTCTCATTCTCTCCATTAGCTTTCAGTGCTCTTAGAAATCTCAAAATGATATCTTATGTACCCCTGCCAACACTTTGAATTTAATAGCAACTCCAGCAGTATGGGAGTGTCTTCCTTTTTGCCTTGGATGAGAGAAATTGCGCTGCCAACAGCTTCACAACAATGGGTTACATAATCCTGCACAGAATTGAATGTAATCAGTGGAATCCTTACTATTCAGACTAAAGGTAGTAGCCTTGCATTAGTGCTAGAGCAAAGATAGTTACCTCCTACCATTCTGCCATACCTGTGCAGTAAAACATGCTAAAAGTGGTTGGCAGACAAAGGGAACAACTGTAATGAAAATATTCTGTTCTTGAAATCTCCTACTGGCTGGTTAGGTCTAGGGCTGGGTCTAAATTGTTCGCACAGCTGTTCTTCTAATCCGGGTTAAGACAATCAGTTCCAAGTAAGGCACTAAAAGCCATAGCCATGTGTATCATGAAAATAACAAGGTAAGGAAATAGAGACACATCAGTGGACCACAATAATAACAGTGCATATATCTTTAGTAAGAGGGACTCTGTTGTAGTGCGTGGAGATCTGGTCTGGGATCAGGAGGCTCTGGGTTCAAGTCCTGCACCAGACATATACCGGCTATATGATCTTGCTAAGTCATTTAACTTCTCAGTGCCTTTGGCAACTCCCTAAAACTATAAGTCGCAAATAGGGTCTTATCTGCATTGATAAAGCTCCTCACCCAGAACTCCCTATACTGATGAAATCACAGGTTTGGCCCCCTCCCAAAAAAAGCACTCCTGTGCTTCTTAGAGGTTTTCAAAAAGCTGTCCTCACAAGCAACCTGTGAGATAAGCAGTATAAGGATTATTTTACCCATTTTACAGGTGAGGAAACCAAGGCCCTAAGTAAAGTCCATTGACCAAGATTATGCACACCTAGTTAGCATCAGAGCCAGGATCAGAACTCATCAGATTTCTGTCTGCCACCTTGACTTCCCTACATCAGATGTCTTTTTTGCAGATGGGAATTCTTAGAAAAGAGGAATGAGATATAAGTAAAGGCTTGTTACCCTACAGTTTGCAGGCAGATAGCAAGAAATATTTATGCAGTCACTGCACATGTATAGCCTTTATCTCAGCTGCTTGCCTTCTCAATGAGGAGGGGGAGGGAATTTGGAACTCAGAAATTTAAAAAAAAAACGGCTGTCAAAAACTTTATGTGTAATTGGGGAAAAATAAAACATTAAATTAAAAAAAAATAGTTATTCAGGATGAGCTCTACAATTCTATAGTGCACTATGTATGACTGTCATTGATTTCTTTGCTGAATCAGCATAGAACTTTGGGCTGATCAGCTTGAAGAAAACAAAGGTCATTTATCAATCTGCACAGGGAAGTGCTACAGGCAGTTGAAGGATTTCAGTGGGAATGCTTTATTGAAATCTTTTATAATCTTGCCTTCCGATTAGCAGAGTTCCCAGCCATACATTGATAATGAAATGCAAGTCAGCCTGGCCTGGTAGAAAGAGCAATAAATTTGGAGTCAGAAGACACAAATTTGAATCCTAGCTTTGCTACTTTTCAGCTGAGTAACCTCAGGCAAGTCACTTAATCTTTCTGGGACCTCTGTTTTCTCCTCTATAAAAGGAGATATTAGTTGTGGATGATCTCTTGGTCCCTTCTAGCTCTAACATTCTTTAATTCTATAGTACTTTTCATGTTTTTAAAGACTGAACAGGAAGTTGCTATTCACTTATTTATTCATTTAACAAACCTTGGATCAGCTAACAGTGTGCCACAAAATAGTGGTTAGTCTGACCTCCTTCATGGCTAAAAGATTTGTGTTTCACATAAACATGGCTTCTGGGCTTCTTGACTCTCTTTGACAATGTCACCCACCAGGCTGATGACATTAAAAGATAGCACAGGATTATAAACAGAGAAGTCCTGGAATCCAACCAGTCCTTCTGGACAGCCATGCTTATGGTAACAGTAGGGTTACCTTAGCAGCTAATCTCTCATGCCCATAAGTAGGCTGATGATGAACAAGGCAGGCAAAAATAAAAAAGAAAGAGAGAAATTATCATAGGGACACAGTGCAAGGTCAAGCAAGGCCAAGTACCATGAAAGTTCTGGGAAGCAACAGAGAAAATAATTAGGCAGGCTTCATTAGAAATGAACTGACCCCTTTTGAGCAAAGCTATTTGGGCACCTAGGTGGCACAGTAGGTAGAGTGCTAGGCCTAAAGTCAGGAAAACCTGAATTCAAATCTGGTCTCAGATTTCACCTTACTTACTAGCTATGTGACCCTGAGCAAGTCACATCACCCTGTTTGCCTCAGTTTCCTCATCTGTAAAACGAGCTGGGGAAAGAAATGGCAAACCTCTCCGGTATCTTTGCCAAGAAAAACTCAAACAGGGTCACACAGAGTTGGACATGACCGAACAACAGCAACAGATCTTGTAGCCCATGAAATAAAGGTGCAGAGTTGCAAATAGGGAGAGGCTATATGTATGTATATGTATAGCTAAAGCCTTAAAACAAAGGATTGGAATTTTACAATCTCCATGTTCACTTGTACTTTAGTCTTTTCAAAAACTACCCCAAAAGGCAGAATGATTTTGTAGATAGGGTCATCTTTGAGTATGAAGAACAAGAGACCTCTTCTTTGTAACTTCAAGTGCGTTATGAATTATTGGGATTTTAAGGATATGGATAAGGATCAAGTTCTTTCAAGCCTTAAGTTTCTGGGGGAGAAATATGGATGGATTAGGAATATGCTCTATTTATATGATCCTAAAAGTACCTTTTCTGGAAGACCAAGCTGGTTGCTATGTCTAATGTAATCCCTTTGAGTCACATTGACTCAGTCCGACTGACCCAACTGTATTGGGAAAATGGGCATGTGAAAATTGTGGGTGTCATTCTTCTCACACATACAACATCTGTTTAGAGAGTTCATAATTTCAGTTTCAGAGAAAGTTGGGCCTCCTTCTAGCCTGACCAACAGAAAGAGTAGGGAGAAAAGAACATGAATATGTGATAGAGGCAATGGTAGATATGGCTGCGTGTGAATAATAATATATAGAGTGGTATATTCATTTGTTCATTCGGTGAATGAACTGAATTAGTTCTAGACTAATTCTAGACACTGGCTTACTATGTTTCCTTATCTTTTGCTTTCCCCAGGTGTTAAGAAGCTGGCTCAAAGTTTTTTTTTTTAAAATTAAAGAATAATACATGATAATTTGGTTGTATATTTGAAAGGAATAGCAAATAGTAGATTTATGGTTTCATTTGTAATAATCTTTTTTATTATACCATGTTATGGAAATACTTGTTTTATTCCATAAATAAAAAATAAAATAAATTTTAAAAAATTTAATCTCTTTTAGGAGAATGTTTCATCAGTGGTTCCCTTCTTTTTGTAGTTACAAGTTAAAGCAGAGGAGGAGGACTTTCGTAATCCCATTCCTTTGCTTTTCTTTCTCCTCCTCCTTATCAAGATGAAGAATGTACAAGCATGGCCTGTAGGTACAGCTAGCACCCAGCAATCCTTGCAGTGCTGTTAAGGCATGAAAAGAAGCTCACTCCGTTTCCGAGGGCATGTTCCCTGGACATTTCTGAGCCAGTGGGCTGGAGCTAATCAACAACTAACCCTTAAATTAATGATTTACATTTACATGGTAGTTTAGGGTTAAAAAGTCCTTTATATGTTATCACATTTTATCCTTACAATGTAATCCATGATACAGAGAGTGCAAGGATTTGTTATTATTTACACAATAGCATGGGCTGTTTTAGCTTAATCTAAAAGCAAGCTTCAGGATGGCACACAAGGGGCATGGCTACTTCTTCTGTTATATTTACAGACTTGGCATTATTCCAGTGGCATTGTATTAGATAAAGTCTGTAAGCAGTAGGATAAATTTCTCTGGAGATTTTCTAGTCACGAACTGCACTCCCTCTAGCATTCTCATGACTGTTATTTTAATTTTTTTGGTTCAGCTGGGCTGGACACTTTTGAAGGTTTAAGTGGAATTCTGAGTCAAGAGCATTGATTTCCACATACTCGTCTGTGCCACCCCCATGTGAACAAATCAAAATTGGAAACCTTAGATAAACAGCCTTTGTCCAAATTAGCAGAGCAAAAAGGGGAAAGCCCTCTTTGGGTGCTTAGTTCCTTAAAAGAATGACAAATTACATTTTTAGGAAGTCAAGAGCAGATTACATGGTGGTTTGATGAATGTTCACTATTTCCCTCTTAACTGCTTACTTGAGAGACAGCATGAAATAGTAGATAGAGAACCATCCTTGGAGTTAGAAGTAACTGAAGTCAGGTCCTACCTCTGACGTATACTAGCTTGTGACCATGGACAAGTCACTTAAATTTTCAGTGGCCCAGACAGTTCTCTAAGACTATAAGTGCAAATGAGGGTGCCAGTCTGCATCAGTGTAGGGACTTTCTGTGTTAGGAGTTCTGTACATTGATGAAATCACTGGTCTGTTCCAATAGTAATTTTTTTTCTTTGATGTGTTACAAATATACTAAGGCTCTTCCTACAGAATAGTGGTCTCTCAAAGGCTTCCCTGATTGGGATGGGGGTGGGGGGGAAGAAGTTGTCACAGATGTGTGACATATTTTGTATGTGAATGACAAGTAGATCTTTATTGAAAAAACAAACAAACAAACATGTTTGTCTGGACCTGTGACTTGATGGAGAATTTCTGGCATAGAAACTTCCCCACGATTGATGCAGATCAGCCACTCATTTGTAATTTTCAACCAGCAAGCATTTATTAAGGGCCTGCTGAGTTCCAGGCACTATGCTAAGAGCTAGAGATACAAAGAAAATTGTCCTTCCCTTTACTCCCTCACCCCAAGCTCTGAAGGAGCTCCAAGACTTATGGGGAGGTAACATGCAAACAGCAATCATTAAAAGTCACCAAGAGCAGTGAGAATTGAAGGGATTTGTCCATGGCCAACATCTAATATGTGTCAGAGGAAGGACTTTGAATGCCATGATGCCTTTGGAAAGAATAGTATAATAACATAGCATCGAGGAACATATTTCTCCAGAAGGCTATTTCTTAAAACTCTGCTTCCCCTGAGCAAACCAAGAGATAGATATAAGACAGTCTACTTGTTACATTCTTAGCCAAAGTACTTTTGTACTATAGCAGATGTCTCCAAGCTCAGGCCTCATTACACTCATAGCTAGAGAACTAAAAATGGTCCCTGTCCTCCTCCTGATAGCAAGCTGCATCATGGCACTCCCCTCTGGGACCAATGGGGAGGACATGTGTTGGATAATTGGTTGCTGCTCTTAGAGTGTTGGATTTTCTGTAGCTCAGTGTAGGCTCTGGTCTTACTGTTCTCAGTGAATGTTTGTAGCAGTAATGTATGGTTTCATACGCATCAACCAGTGTGAGCATTCAGTCAAGCTTTTGGCATTCAGGAGACAGAAAATCTATATTTATTAGAGCTGTTTCTGTTGATATGCCAATGGTTCACAGGCCATTTTGAATAAAAGAATTGGCCGAGTAAAGAAACAAAATGAAATCCATCTTAGAAAGAACATTGCTCTTCAGAAAGCTCTCAAAACAAATCAAACACCTAAAAAAATTCAGAACAGAAGAAGCTTGCTTAGGTTGTTCCCTGTTATTTCTCTTCATAGGCAGCCCAAAGATCCTATTAAATATCCTCTTTTGTCTTTACATTGCATCCTTTTGTACGCATAATTCGAGAGTGTTATCCACTTCCAAAGTCTAACTATATTGTGATGTCACTTTTCAGTAAGGGATAGAATGGCCACTACTGGGTTCATTTCTTCCCACACTTTTAAAGCTGAGAATATCTACGAAGATCCATCCCAGTTCTACTCCCAAATTTCCTAGCAACTAGTCCACTATGTCGTTGTTGGGTGGGGGTTTTTTGTTTGTTTGGTTTGTTTTTTACTATACAGTCTTCAGGCTCTTCTTTTTTAAAAAAAATCAATGCCAATTTCTTTTCTCTTACTAGATTCTGTGAATCTAGGGCCCTCTTCCAAGGCCCCAGGAGGATCATTAGAGTCCCTGAATCTTCACTTTGGAACCACATATAATGCATGTGCTTATTCAATCTATATCAGTCAACAAGTATTTATAAAGCACCTTGCATATCTCAGGTACCATACTAGGTGCTAGCTGTACAAATACAAAAGGGAAGGAGCATAATGTAATGGATAAGGCACTGGATTTTGGAGTAAGGAAGACCCCCAGTTCAAATCCTGCCTCAGACATTTACTAGCTATGTGACCCTGAGCAAGTTACTTACCTCTTTGTCCCTCTGTTCTGGACTAAATCTGACTCAGACCACTCCCTTTGAAGTTTAGTTCAATATGGGGACAAATGAGACACTCAGAGGTCATTCAATAAAAAGTTATTTACTTAGCCATATAAGGAGAAGGCTATTCAATATAAGATATTGAAGCTTTGAAGACAGTTTGAGTTGCCCATCTTGAGTTACTCTCTTACCTGAGGTAACCATCATGACCTACCAGTCAAGCATTACCTTTCCCTAGAGCTTCTTGTGGCTGCATTGTACTCAGGAAATGAGGAAATGATGTCAGCAATTTGTGCCTTTGTCCCTGAGGCAACTAAGTCTCAAGGAAGGTCTCAGTATCATTTAAGGAAAAACTAACCATACTTAGTTGGGGAGAGGTAGGGACAGAGGAGGGGTGCCACTGACAAAAGATCTTAGGATATTGCTCCAACCACATCTTCAGTTTTCTCGTATGTAAAATAAGAGGATTGCATTTGATGACTTTTCAGATCCTTCTAGCTCTAAATATATGACCGTATGAGGCAGTCCGTGTCCTTGAGAAACTTATGGACTATTCAATCGTCAATACTTCAGTCAGTCAATAAACATAAAGATCTTACCGTATTTCAGACACTGTGCTAAGTATTCTGGATATAAAAAAAGGCCAAAGACAGCTATGCGCAAACAGCTATGTACAAACAAGCCATATATGGGATATATTGTTAAGGGGGATTAAGAAGGCTTCTCTTAGAAGAAGAGATTTTAACTGGGATCCACAGGAAGCCAGGGGCAGAGATGAAGAGGAAGTACATTCCATGCATGAGGGAACAGCTTGTGAAAATAACTGGAGTGAGGAAATAGAGAGTCTTATGTGAGGAAGAGCAAGGAGGCCAATGTCACTGGATTGTAGTGCATGTGGTGGGATGTGAAGTGTAAGAAGACTGGAAAGGTAGCAGGGAGGGCAAGTTACAAACAGTAAGCATGGACAAACTTGGTTGAGATTGTTTCACTCTATTCAGGTCAAGATACTTCCTTTTTAGCCCCTTTTTATATCCCTACCCCTGTTTCTTAGGCATCTACTTATACCTGAGGTGCAATCCTACCTAGAGGCAGTGGAACAGACCAGTAACTCCTGAAGTTCCCTTCCATGTGAGTTCAGGTGTACTTGACTCTTGGATCCAGGTTTAATGTCTTTTTTTTTAATCTATGAAGGGATTAAGCAACAATATATTTTTAAAATTTAATGCAGTGTGATTTGAAAATCTCCATGACACTCTCTGATGCCCTGGACAAATTCTCAAGTACTAAGGCAACATGACCTCAGAGACACAGAAACAGACTGAAAAGCTTCTGTAATTTTAACTTTGGGAAGCAAGAATGCACTGAAGTTGAGTCAAGCTTGTGTGTGTGTGTGTGTGTGTGTGTGTGTGTGTGTGTGTGTGTGTGTGTGTGTGAAAATTTCTGTGGATTGTGTCCACTGAATATTTTGGCCTGGGAAGACTAAGCTGGGAGAGTGGAGGTTTTTTTTATGATTCTCTGCTTGCAAATATTGTACAGTGTTGTATTTTCACATTCTAGGAAGTGCCACATCAAGAAATTCGTCTTCTCTATAGCTCCAGGAAGGAGACAGATTCACCACATCTAGTTAGTTAATCCTTTGCTCTAGGAAGGTCCATAGCCAGGCAATGACTAAGAGTCATTTATCAAAGGGTATGAAACAAAATCAGTTGCATCAATTTGAAGGCTGTTTAAAAGTATGTATCAGATAATTTCCATCTCTCTGGGATATATGCCAAAATAAATCCTGGGTTAGTTAGACTGCCCATGTAGTCCATTGAGTAATCCTCAAATCTGAAAATGCGCTACTTAGATGCTCTCAAGAATAGAAACCTTTCTTGCATAGGGTTATAATTTTACAGCTCACTTAGCAATAACTAAAGTATTTGTCATTTACAAAGCTTTTCTCTGAAAAAAAGTATAATTTGTGAATCTCCACATCTTCCCTGGGAGATGTTGGGCAACAAATTTTGTTGGGTAAATAGACAAATCAAAACAAAGAAATGTTAAGTGAGGGTTTTTTGGCTACCTATGTGAAAGATGGTTCTTGGTGACTCTTCAAGCCAAGATCATGGTATATCAGATAATTTGTCCACTAGAGGGCACTATAGTTTCATTTGAGAAATTCTGATTCATCCAGTAGAGGTCAGTGATGTATTGCTCTCTGAACCCATGTTTACCAAGTCTCTACAGAAAGAAGTTCCCACAGCCTTTAATTTTGGTTACCTTTACCACCGTCACAAATCTTGAATTCAGTACTCATTTTCACATGAATGTGACCCTAGAGCACGCAAGATAAGGGCCGGATACTTATTGAGTGGTGTTAGAATGATGTCAATTTCTTTAGCATTCTATCTCCCTTTCTGTCCTCCTGTATCACTTATTGGTGTCCCTTCTCATTCTCCAAATGAGCACCCAGTAACATCATAATGAAGGCCTTCACTGTGGTATCCTATACAGGCCTATGTTCCACGACATCCGCTGGGTTCCCAAAATACTTCTTTGTGTGGGAGCCCTCCTCTTTTCCCCAAAGCAAAACTTTCTTCCACATATCTACTTTCAGATAGATGTCAGGAAGAAAACAATTCCTATTAAATGTATTCATATTAATGATCTGAATTAATTAGTGATATCCACATATATCATCCTTTTGAATGACTGATAACTTTAAAAAATATTTGAAAAGAATTCTCAGATGAAACCAGACAGTATGATTTTATGGTAAGGGTGAAATGAAGACTCTCAGGCAGTGTAAGGGTTATATTTTGGGCAGAGGACCCAGTTGAGTACATAGGAAATAGGAGGAGAAAGTCACGGTGGCTCATTGTCATAGCATACTCCAAATCTTTTTATTCTTAACTAGTTTCCTGGTTCATCTTTTAATTGTAAGGGAGAAAGAAGCTGTCCAAGAGCTGAAAATTTCATAGGCAAAGTACTTTGAGCTGACTTTCCTGTGTTAAGGTTCTGGGAACTAGAATCTATGAATATTTTAGTACAGGTTTTCAGGAACTCCATCTGACAATCTGTAGTGGTTGCTACAAAGAAGCAATTTTTTTTAAAGGAAACCACGTAGTTTGCAAATCAGGACAGATAGATTTTAGTATCATTGTATCGTGTAATCTTTTTAACAAGCAAGGCTTACATTTCATAGTGTCTTAGTTTCTCCATATATAAAATGCCTATAATAGCACCTAAATTCTTTTTGGCCCATCTCAATATTATGAAAATGAACCTGAGGGGGAAAAAAACCCTGTGAAGCATTTTAAGCCCCTTGGGAGAGATGTTCCATAAGCATAAGTATCTAACACATCTTTTATTACTCCTCAGCATTTTTGGATGCACATAAAATCTGTACTAGCATTTTTCCTGAGAATTTCATGGCTTTTTTCCACTTCTATCAATGCTATTTGTTTAACAAAGACATGGCTTTTAAGGGAGGGTAAGTGGGTGTATATGCACCAAAGGGGAGATGGCTAATTTATAATTGTAGACAAATGAGAAAGCATATGAAAGGGCAAATATTAGGCTTCAACAGAAGCCTTAAAAGCAAATTAAAAGAATTAAACTGACTAGGAGCTCTAGACAGGCAAATGGTAGCCAGAGGATAGATCCTTAACTTCTCCCCCCATTCCTGTAATTGGCTGCTATTGCTTATGGCCTTTTGGATCCCTCATTGACCAGCTTCATCCATCATTTTTAAAAGGTATACTCTAGGAAAGAAGACATGCAAAACTAATGCCTAACCTCAGACAGTACACTCTTTTATGTGGTCTCTCTAACCCAGTACACTTAAAGGAGGAAGATAACATACTATGAAATAAAATTGCTTTTCTTCTAGCAGTTAGCAAATATATTCATTCATGTATTCATTCATTTAACAAACATTTATTCCGTTCTTTGCTTTTTAAGTGATCAGTATCTAAGTCAGAGATGGTAAATTGCATTTCCCTGAGTTGGAACTGCTTCCTGTCAATTTATGATTTAAGCTTATAGTCTAATGACCTGTCCATAATACATACTGATTACTTTGACTCTCATTCTTGTTTGCATATTTTAGCATGAAAAAAATTACAGACTCATATCGCTTTGCACAGAGTGAAGAAAAGTATGTTGTGCATATATATAATTACATGGTGTACCTTGCTGTGCATTTTGTTAATAGATGCCTAGGCTAGTTAGAGGAAAACTAGCCATTATAGCTTTAGTTAATCTTTTAATGTTTTGCTAAGGCATCAGTGTCTTTATCAGATGACCTTAACTAAATAGCTGGCCTTCAATATGTGTGAAGTTTAAAAGCCCATGAGACAGTATAGGTCATGAAAAGGACTAAATAAATTCTAACATTCAAGGTTATTCAAGATCTGAACTCAGCCAGTCATTCTGCCTTTTTGCCTACTATAATTACCTCTTTCACATCACAACTTTCTCCATTGTGGTTTCAATATATCACAGTTTGGCCTAAGAAATTAAGTGGGAATTTATGAGAGTTTTGTGGAAGCTGCAGGTGACACATGAAGGCCTGCAGAAGACACAGAAAATGTTGCGTAAAATATATGTGTGGTATTATATATATATATATATATATATATATATATATATATATATATATCAGCATATTTTATCTTTAATACCATAATAATTCAGACCTCTGGTATGAAGGGAGGGCCAAAAAATTTTACATGGATTTTATAGATCATGGGGTGCTACACACTTAACCCATGCCATGTGGAAGCAATAACTGTACTCCCTAACACAAACTTTCTCTTACAATCAAACTGAAGTATTTGTCTTTCCTAAACATACCCTGTATTTTCCCATCCCTAGGTCTTTGCTCATGTGATTCCCTTCACCTGGAAAGCCTTCCCTTCATCTCTGCCTATTAAAATTTTGTCTGTCAAAATTTTGATTATGTTAAATTGAAAGGTTTTTGTACAAAAAAACCCAATGCAACAAAAATTAGGAGGGAAGCAGAAAATTGGGAGAAAATCTTTACAACTAGTATCTCTGATAAAGGCCTCATTTCTAAAATATATAGGGAACTGAGCCAAATATATAGGAATACAAGCCATTCCCCAATTGAGAAATTATCAAAGGATATGAACAGGCAGTTTTCAGAGGAAGAAATTAAAGCTATCTATAGGCATATGAAAAAATGCTCTAAATCACTACTGATTAGAGAAATGCAAATCAAAACAACTCTTAGATACCACATCTCTCCTGTCAGATTGGCTAAAATAACAAAACAGGAAAATGATAAATGCTGGAGAGGATGTGGGAAAATTGGAACATTGTTACATTGCTGGTGGAGTTGTGAGATGATCCAGCCATTTTGGAGAGTAATTTGGAACTACGCCCAAAGGGCCACAGGAATGTTCATACCCTTTGACTCAGCAATACCACTTCTAGGGTTGTATCCCAAAGAAATCACACAAGCGGGAAAAGGACCCATATGCACAAAAATATTTATAGCAGCTCTTTTTGTGGTAGCCAAGAATTGGAAATCAAAGGGATGCTCATCAATTGGGGAATGGCTGAACAAGCTGTGGTATACGAAGGTAATGGAATACTATTGTGCCATAAGACATGGGGATGATACGGACTTCACAACAACCTGGAAAAACCTACACGACATGCTGAATGAGCGGAGCAGAGCCAGGAGAACATTGTACACAACCACAGATATATGGATTCTTGACGAACTTCGCTCTTCTCAGCAACACAAGGTGCAAGGACAACTCCAAAGGACTCATGATGGAGAATGCTGTCTACATCCAGAGAAAGAACTATGAAGTTTGAATGCAGATTGAGGCACACTTCATGTTCGCCTCTTTTTCTTCTCTTTTGTTTTTGTTTTTGGATTGTTTTTTTTTTTTGGTTCTGTTTCTTCTTTCTCATGATTCATTCCATTGGTCATAATTCTTCTCCACAACTTGACTAGTGTATAAATTAATTTAATGCGAAGTTATACATGGTAGTTATATGAGAGTCCATGCCGTCTTGGGGAGGGAGGGGAGAAAATCTGGAACTCAAAATTATGTAGAACCGTGTGCTGTAAACTAAAAATAAAAATAAAAATTTAAAAAAAAATTTTGTCTGTCCTTCCAGACTTTACTCAAATCACACTTGCCTTCATAAAACCCTCCCTGTTTCCCCTAGCCAGAAGTAATAACCCTCCACTGAATTTCCATAGCACCGCATTTGTAATTTATCATATTCTCCCTTGTATTATTCTTACTTGTATCTCTCTTATAAGACTGTGAGATCTTTCAGGTTACAGAACCAAATCTTACTCTTCTTAATATGTGCTGGGATACCTCTTTGGCCTCAGAGGGTAAGCAATCTATAATGAGGAAAAATACTTGTCACAGTAATTGTGTGTGTGTATGTGTGTGTGTGCGTGCGCGCATGCATGTGTGTGTTGTTTCTTACAAGTTAGAAAATTTGGACTCTTCTCCTGGATCCTCCCATCTTGCTCCATGATCTTGAGGAAATTGCTTCCCTTCTATGGGCACATTTTTTAAGTTGAGGAGGTTAGACTAGTTGACCTTAATGTTTCTTCCTGCTCTGAAAGTCTGCAGTTCTGCGATTAGAGCAATATGAATTTAACAGACCTAATTAATAGGAAAACAGAGCCTCACAATTAGCACAAAATATGCCCCAAATCAAAGCCAAACCACAATGTAGCTGATCTATGGCAGCCGTATTATACTCAGTGTTAAGTTCACAGAGGACCTAAGCCACAAATAAAACAGGCATGGCATACGTTGAGGAAATGTGGTAAAAGTGAGAGAAAAAAATCAAAGCAAGATGCTCTTTTCAAGTTCTTAAGTTTGTAAATATGACTTTAAATTAGCAATTTCTCATACTACAAATTTGATTATTTTAACACCAGTCATTTCCTGATCTACCTTCTTACAACAGAACAGCCTGTATGTCAAAGAATAATATCTAAGCAAAATCAAAATCACACAGAAATTGACAGTACATGCAATGTTCCACACTCCGAAGCCGCTGCCTCTACCTATCCAATGAAAGGATTTTTATGCACCACATCAGGTACATTGCCTGATCTCTTACCTAAGTTTGACTTCGTATTGGTGTTCTTTTGGTTTACAATAATGCAGTCATCTATCTTGTTTTCCTGTTTCTACTTATTTCACTCTGTATCATTTCACACCTCTTTCCTTTTTTCACTCATCTCTTATAAGGCAACAATATTCCTTTGATTTCATGGACCGCAATTTATTCAGCCATTCCCCATGAGTAAGGATCCACTTTGTTTCTAATTCTTTACTACCACAAAAAGTGCTGCTATGAGTATTTGCAAGTTCCTTTGGGCATATGCCTAATGGTGGAATGTATAGGTCACGGTGTATGAACAGTTTTTCCTCTCAATTCTAAATTGCTTTCCAGAATAGCTGGATTAATTAATAGATCAACCAATAGTGTATTAGTGTGCTCCACAGATACATTTGTCTAAAGGTCAAATCATTTCCCTGGGATGTTTAATAAGTGAATCTTTTCCCCTTGAGATTAATAATAAATATTTACAATTGCTTATATTTATGTTTTCCCATGTGCTTTCTCATCCATTATTTAATTTGTTCTTCAAAACCCTGTAACTTACATGTTAGTACCCAGTCAACATCAAAGTCTTGTCAGGTTGAACCCTTTTAAAGTACCAGGAGGGATGAGACTACAAGAACAGACTGATCCAAAGGTCAGTATGAGTGGTCTCTGACTTACCTTGATCTCAGACCCTTTGTTCCAGCTGGCTCCATTCTTTCTCAGCCATGACCTGTTTGCACTTTCCTTTTTTTTTTTTAACTTCTAATTTAGTGAACCTTAGACCTCCTTGTTCCATTCCTCCTGAATTGATTCCAAAGTTCTTGAAAAATGTTCTGCCCTCTATCTTTATCTGGTAAGCAAACTCTCCCTCCTTCTACTCATGCAGAAAATAAAATTAAGCACATAATGGATCTTTAATGTAAATCATAAGGTCTTTCACTTACAGCTTTCTGCTGACCCTGATTGAGTCTAAGCTCTTGTGGGAACCTACGGTTAAACCCCCACATCTCCAAGGTGCCTAGTGATATTATTGTCACTAGAAAAGGTATCATTATATTTTAAGAGTCAATTTGGACTTTAGGATTTTTGCAAGGGATCAGTGTAATGAGTTCTGGATTTGGAGTTTAAAAAGATCTGGATTGTGATCCTACCTTGGATAATTGCTAATTGGGTGACCATGGGCAAAGCATCTTATCTCTCTGAGTCTCAGTTTCCTCATCTGTAAAATGGGGGTTATAACATCTGTACTACTTCCTTATAGACAGTTGCATCCATTGGTGGTTTGGTTGTTGTTGATGATGAAGAACCTGGTAGAAGGCAAACAAGACAAAAACAGGGAGAAGCATTCACGCCAAAGGTGCTTGATACCATTATGGAGGATGTCCAGCTCAGAGTCCAAATTAAAGAGAGATTTCCTATGAATGGTGAGGTCCTTTAGATCCTTATGTTTGTGGATAATATTGTGCTTATTATATTAAATTTTGGAATGTTATAGAACTTCTTAAATAAGAATATACTCAAGAGTTTGCCCTAATAATCCATTCTGGAAAGACCAAGTGGATGAAAAATATCTAAAAGATGATAAGCAATGGGACAGCATAGAGCTTGTACATTTATATCTATATTTTGGACAAGCAATGCAAATTGTCAATGAGCTGGGCATAGAATAGAACTGACATAGCAGAGTAGGATGGATTGCTTTTAATGACCCCAAGCTTCTCCCTGCAACCAAGTGACCTATCTTTTAAACTGAAATATCCTTCTGATAAATGCCTAGGAGTCATGTATACTCTATGTTCTTGCTAAACTAGTCAATTAGATGTTCCCTGAATCTAACATTCCATCTCCCATCTCCTCACCTTTGCACAGGGTTGTAGCCATGCCTGGACCTCTTTCCCTTTAGAATCTAACCTATCTCTTAGAAGCCTCAGCTTCCTTCAAAGCTCAGCTCAGGTGACATGTCCTTCAGGAAACCTTTCCTGATCTTCTCAGTGATTAGTGCTCTCTCCCTCCTTAAATTAATTTGTAATTTATGAATGAATTACAAGTAGCATCCTACTTGTAGTATATTAGCCTACTTGCAGGCTGCTGAAGTGCTTAACACACTGCCTGGCACATAGTAGGCAGTATATAAATGCTTGACCCCTTCCCTTTTATTTTCTCCTTCCCTCATACCCCACTAGTAGCATAGAAGTTTCATGAGGGCAGGGCCTGTTTGAGAAATTAGGTGCTTAATTGTTGAATGGAATTGAATGGAAAGAAAGATTTTTGACAGGTGGGGGTGAAAAGGTTAGTGTATTATAGGTATGAGGGTGGGCTTCATGAAATATACAAAGTAGGGAGACTTCTTGTAACTAAAAATCT
Organism: Trichosurus vulpecula; assembly: GCF_011100635.1. Classification (NCBI taxonomy): domain Eukaryota; kingdom Metazoa; phylum Chordata; class Mammalia; order Diprotodontia; family Phalangeridae; genus Trichosurus; species Trichosurus vulpecula. Next base: position 99,544,431 of record NC_050580.1, read on the forward strand.
AGTTAGCCTAGGTTGAGCACACAAAGGCGAATCATGTGAATAAGGCTGAAAAAGCAGTTTAGAGCTATATTGTGAAGAGAATTAAATGCCAGGATGAAAAGTTTGTACTTTGTCTATTAGATATTAGATAATTCTGACCTCTGGACATGGTGATTCTCCAGGTCTGCATCCTTAACCTTGACTTTTAATCCTTACAACTCTTCTACCTTCTCAACCTGCATTTTCAAGTATTGAATTCAGCTTCAGACACTTACTAGCTATGTGACCCTGGGCAAATCACTTAACCAGGGAAGGAAGGAAGGAAGGAACAAGGAAGGAAGGAAAGAAAGAAAGAAAGACTATAGTGTCATCTTTAAATGTTCCCTCTTCATTGTCCCTATATCTAATGAGTCATTAAGTTCTATTGGTTCTCTCCCTTGAAATGTCCTACATTTCATGCTTCCTTTACCCTTCTACTGACACTACCCTAGTTCAAGCTTTTGTTTCCTCTTGTCTGCACAATTATAATACAACCTCTACTGGTTTCTCTGCCTTCAATCTCTTACCCCTTTATTCTATACTACAGATTACTACTAGATTAATTTTCCTAAAATGTAATTATTACCCCTCTTTTGCTAAAAAAAAAAAACCCCAACACCTCAGAACCCTTCAGTGGCATCACCTGCTGAATTATGTCCAGACTCCTAGCATTCAAGGTTCTTCCTGATCTGGACCCAGTCAACTATTCTAGCTTTGTCACCTACTACTCCTCTACATGAACCCTCTGTTCCATCCAAAATGAAGTATTTGTCTTTCCTTGAATACACTCTGTACTTCCCTGTCTCTGGCTCTTTGCTCATGTGATTTCCTCCACCTGGAAAGCCTTCCCTCCATCCCTGCCCATTTAATTCCTATCTCTCTTTCCAGACTGGAAGCCTTCACCATAATCTTACTCTCCACTGAATTCTTGTAGCACCACATTTATACTTCTCATATTTTCTCATACGTTAGTTACTTGTTTCTCTCCTATAAGGCTGTGAGCACCTTCAGATGAGAAAATCATGTTTTATTCCTCTTAATATATACAAACAAAAAAAAATTACCTAATCTCTCAAGGAAGCAATCCATAGATATTTTGTGAACAAATAAATGAAGAAATGAGTATTCCTTATAGTGAAGGTGTATGTGCATACACACATGAACATATATATTTATAGGATTGGACCTGTAAGCAACTAAAAACAGAGACTTATTTATTATTCTTGTCCCCAGTATTACCATTATCACAGGTTTCTACTATGTAACCTAAGGAGATTTTTGAATTTTTGCTTTTAAATCACATTTATTTCTGAATATATCCTTCCCTTATTCACAGACTGAGTGAGTCTAAGAACATTACTAGGATCATAAATCATAGATTTAAACCTAGAAGGGACCTTAATGATTATAGAACCCAACATCCTCTCACTTTATTTTTTTAAGGTTTTTTTAATTATTACACACACACAAACACACACACTATTTAGGGGGAAAAGCCATTCAACAATATAGATGGTCAAGCAAAACAAATTCCCTCCTTGACTATGTCCAAAAAATATGTAACTCATTTTGCACCTTGAATCCATCACCTCATCCATACTCTGGGAACATATATAGTTGTGACATTGATTAGACAAAAAACTTTCAAACTTGTTTGTCTTTACAGTGTTGTTGTTATTGTATCAGTTATCCTCCTGGATCTGCACATTTCATTCTTCATCACTTTATAAAAGTCTTCAAAATTGTCTGCATTTATAATCATGATATTATAGCACAAATTGTTCTCTTGGCTCTGCTCATTTCACCCTGCATCATTTTGTAGAAGTCTTTCTATGTCTCTTCGAAACCATCTATTTCCTCATTCTTACAGGCAAGTAGTATAAATGAAACTATAGACCAATACTTCTAATAAATATTGATGTAATGCCTGCAGTTTATCTTGTACTTTAAATTTTTTAAATTTATGGAATAAAACAAGAATTTCCATAACATAGCATAATAAAAAAGATGATTGCATATAAAACTGCAAATCTATTGGGTATAACTTGCTATTCCTTTTACATATATAATAAGGTTATTATGTAAAGTTCTTTTTCCCCTTTTTTTCTCCCTCCCCTCCCCCTGCCCTAGAGATGGCTACCATTAGACACAAATAGGTGTATATGTGTAAAATTATTCTTTGCATACTTCTATTTATCTGTTCTTTCTCTGGATGCAGATGGCATCTTTCTTCATATATCCTTTATAGTTAATTTGGATATTTACAATAGTCAAAATCATTTATTCACTCAAAGTTATTCTTAAAACAGTATTGTTGTGACTGTATACATTGTTCTCTTGGTTCTGCTCATTTTGCTCTTCCCAGAAAGGAAAAGTAACTTACTGAAGGACTCAAGGGTTACAGTCAGTGGTAGGGTCAGGATTTGAAACTGGTACTTTGACCCCAAGCCTATGGCTTTTTCCACTGTGCCATGTTGCTTTAAGCTGGATGTTGCCATTTTTTTTAAGAGCCTGAAGAATGCTTAGCTGGTGAGACCAACCATGGAATTAATTGTACAACATGAGCTTTCAGGAAGAAGAGTGTGGAATCTCTTTTCAAAAAGGCACAGTGTAGGAGATTTTAGGAATGCTCTCTTGTGAAAAACAACAGCAACAAAAATCCATTTACTAGGAATATTAGGTGTCCTCTCTCATTTTGCTTGGACTTTAATCAACCAAAAGAAATTATTTTCTAAGACTGGCCTATTAGTTATATTGGAGTTTTTTTTAACTTCCTGATGACCTTGAATATAAAGCCTTGATGTAACCTCTTAAATTTTAGACTAAAATAAGATTGTCTACAAAGAAAGGGTGAACCGTACAGAACAATGTTCCAGGATTAATTCCTGAAAGCAATAGAAAATATAATGTAATCCCTTTAACAATACTGAAGTCATTTCCTTGTTCCATTGTTTAAGAGGAAGGAATTGTGCAAAGGGTGGTAAAATTGTGTTTACAAAAAGATCAACTCAGATTGATTTTGGCATCCAAGCACTCAGGATTTAGCACAACCAGTTGGGGAAGTGGTGGAGGTGGGAGGAGAAAGTTAGAAGTGTATGTGGGCGGGGAAAGAAATTACTTTAGATAGCTGATATGAGTAAGAAGTGAATCCTCACTGTTGACAGCTTATTTCTTAACATAGCTATCCCTTGTGAGAAAATAGAGGCCAGTGTGGTATAGTAGAAAGAATACTTAACTGGGAGTCAGAAACAATGGATTTTTCCTGGAATGCTCTCAATCCTTCACTCCTACTGATGGCCTCCCTGGCTTCCTTTAAGTCCCAACTAAAATCCCACCTCCTACAGGAAGCCTTCCACAACCTGTCTTAATTCCAGTGTCTTCCCTCTGTTATCTCTATGTATAACTCTATATAGCTTGCTTTATGTATATTTGTTTGTATATCGTCCCCTTCCATTAAGTTGTAATCTCTTTGAGGGCAGAGACTGTCTTTTGCTTCTTTTTGTATCCTTGGTGTTTAGCACAGTGCCTGGCACTTGGTAGGTGCTTAATAAGTATTTATTGAATTGAATGGTCCTGACTCTGCTTTGAAGTAATTTTTTGTACTTGGCTAAGTCAGTTCTTTTCTGGGGCTTAGTTTGTATATATGAAAAATAAGGAGATTAGATTTGGTTATTTATAAAGCCACCATTGTATCTTATATGTCAAACTCTCCCCCAGCAATTTTGATTGTTATTTGAGTAATCTCTCAATTTCAATCTCTCAATCTCTCACTCAAGACAAGATGGGCCATTCCATATTTCAAATTAAAAGCTGGCTTGAAATTTAACATCAAAAAAACTAAAGTCTTGGCAACTAATGGTCTCATTTCCTGGAAAGGAGAAAGAGAAGAAATGGAAGCAGTGTCAGATTTTATATTCTTGGGCTCAAAGACCACTGCAGATGGTGATTACAGCCATGAAATTAAAAGATACTTATTCCTTGGAAGGAAAACTATGGCAAATTTGGACAGCATACTAAAAAGCAGAGATGTCACCTTGGCTACAAAGGTCTAGATACTCAAAGCTAAGGTTTTTTCTAGTAGCAATGTATGGCTGTGAGAGTTGGACTATAAGGGAAGCTGAGTGCTGCAGAACTGACCCTTTCAAATTGTGGTGCTGAAGAAGACTTTTATGAGTCCCTTGCAGAACAAGGAGATCAAATCAGTCAATATTTAAAGAAATTAATTCAGGCTATTACCTGGAAAGTCAAATACTGAAGCTGAAGCTTAAATACTTTGGCCACCTAATGGGAAGATGGGACTCATTCGAAAAGACCCTGATGCTGGGAAAGACTGAAGGCAAAAGGAGAAGGGGATGGCAGATGAGATGGCTAGATAGTATCATAGAACTTGGACATGAACTTAGACTTCAAGAGATAATGGAGGATAAAAGAGCCTGATGTGTTATGGTCCACGGGGTCTGGAAGGGTCAGAACAAACAATTGAATAACAGCAACTTTCACCCTCATCTAGAGCTTCTTAATTCTTCTTCACTTTCACTTTTTTCTACCAAACTAGCTCTAATAGCTATTGTATGCCTGGAGTGCTCTGAATTCCCCTTCAGGGGATTGAAAGGGGAAATTTCTGTATTTAAATTCCTGGGTCTAGGTCAAAATAAAATTTCAACATCTCTCCAGGTGTCCCCCATTTTACTTAATGGATGTATTTTTTTTAACTTCTCAGTGCCTTTTAAAAATAATTTTATTTTTTCCCAGTTACATGTAAAAACAATTTTAACATTAATTTTTAAAAAAAATCTGAATTCCAATTTCTCTCCCTCTCTCCCTCCCCACCACCTCCCTGAGAGAGTAAGCAATTTGATATAGGTTACACATGTGCAATCACACAAAATATATTTCTATATTAGTCATGTCATGAAAGAAAATACAGAAATAAAAAGTTGTTTGTAAATAGAATTTTTGAAAGTTAAACATTATTTTAAATATTATAAGAGAATTGCCTGTTTAAGGAAATTATGGCATGTCCCTTTGTAATGTGAATAAATCCAATTTATCACCTTTGAAAATTTGAATGTCCACATTCAAATCTGTCCTTTGTCTTCTCTTCCTTCTCTGTATACTCTCTCGGCAATCACTTTTATTTAACTAGTTCAATTAGTTTCGTCTTTCACTTCTATGAATCTATGAAGCTGGTGTGTGTGTGTGTGTGGTGTGTGGTGTGTGTGTGGTGTGTGGTGTGTGGTGTGTGGTGTGTGTGTGTGTGTGTGTATGTGTGTGTGTATGTATGTATGTATGTATATATCCAACCCTGATCAACTCCTTACTCATGTCTCCAATTGCTTTTAAAATATTTTCACTTGGATTTCTTACTAACATTTCAACTTCAACAGGCATAAACCAAGCTAATCTTTCACAAAATCTATTTTGCCTTCACTATATTGGTCCATGGTACTGTCCATCATTTGCTGAGCCTCCTGGTTTTTTTTTTTAAACCTTGGCATTATATTTAATTGTTCCTTCTCCCTCAACTCTCATCTAATTAGTTGCCAAGGTCATATTTATTCTTACTCTCCCAAATATCTCTCATTAATGACTTCTTTTCCTTTTTTAAAACAGATTTTTTATTTGTATCTTTTGTTTTTACATTGAGATTTTCCCTTGTATCCCCGCTCCAGAAGGCTATTCCTTATAGTAAAGGTGTTTTTAAAGGGGAAAAATGGAAAAAGAGCAGAAAAACCTCAGCACAACCCATCAATGCATTGAAAAAACTGAAAATATGTACAATTCTCTCTCCCCCAACCCCTGCCAAAAAAAAAAAAAGGATGAGACATCTTCTCACATTTCTTCTTTGGAGCTAACCCTGTTCTTTGTGATTTCAAAACATTCATTTTCAGCTATTTTGTGGTTATTATGTTTTCCTTCTACATCATTGTAGTTACTTTGTGTATTATTTTCATGGCTCTGCTTACTTCATTTTGCATCAGTTCGTGTAAGTCTTTCCATGCTCCTCTGTATTCGTTGTGTTCATTGTTTCTTATAGCACAGTGATATTCTTCATATTCATGTACAGCAATTTGTTAAGCCATTCCCTAATCAATGGGCATCTACTTTGTTTCCAGTTTTTGGCTGTCAATTTCAATGGGTATATGGAGACTTTTTTGTCAGTTACCATTACAGGATATGTGCCCAGCAGTGGGATCTGCAGTTCAGAAGGTATGGACATTTTAGTCCATTTCTACTGCCACTACCCTAGTAACAGCCCTCATAGGCCTTCCTATGTCTAACCTCCCCTCTACTCTGGCATTTGCACTGATGCCAGAATATAGATATTTATATGTATCTGTGTGATATTGAAATATGGTCATATCACTCCATTCCTCAAAAATCTTCATTGTTTCTTTGGTCCCTACCAAATATAGTTCATACCCTTTTGTCTAGTATTTAAGGTCTTCTACCCCTTTGGTGCTATGCTATAATATCCTGCTTTATCTCACACTACTCCCTAGCATATGCATTGTTCTCTGGCCAAACCAGACTACTCTATGACTTCCAGGTTTTGCATGTTTTTACATCAGTGTCTTTGCTTGCCTTGTTCCCTGTGCCTAGAATGTTCTCCAGTCTACCTTTTCTTGTAGATCCATTAAAACCTTCACTCATAAAGCCTTCCCTCATTCTCACCACCTAAATTAGTAAAGATCTTCCCTCCTTATATTTTAACTTTGTGCACCTTTCTACTTTACTTATCATGAATTATTTTGCATCATTGCTTTCTGTGTCTATGTGAATTAGTGCTATCTTCCCAGTCTGTAGGATTTTTCTTAAAATGGAAAAGGAAGGTAATCACTCTTTTCTATCTATATTAATTCTAGCATCTAGTAAGCAAGTGTCTACATGAGTGATATTTTGGAATCAGCATCCATGAGGAAGGAAAAAGAGGACTCATGCACAAAGCTTACATATCCAAAGATGATTAATTGAGGGGTATTTTATAGCCAACGTGGACCATAAGAGGGCTGGAGATGAGAAATGCTGCAAATTTTGGAGTCTGCGACTTAAGGTGTCAGAATGGCTGGCTATAGTATCAGGTCAGCTTGAGGTGGGGCAACAAAGCTTCCTGGCATATGTCAGTGATGTCTTGCCTTGCTTCCCAGGAGTTCTAGGTTGGAAGTAGGGAAGTAAACATGTTATCTTTTATGTCTACTTTTGGATCTTTGAGTGTTATTAGTGTTTGAGAGGACAAAGGAAGGAGAAAAAGAAGTGAGGAAAGTGATTCCCTATGCTTTTTCTCACTGACAGAAAGGCCTACCCTGATAGCATACTGGGGCAGCTAGGTGGCACTGTGGATAGAGCACTAGGCTTGGCATCAGGAAGACTCATCTTCATGAGTTCAAATCTGGATTCAGACACTTCTTAGCTGTACAACCTTGAGCAAGTCACATAAGTCCGTTTGCCTCAGTTTCCTCATCTACAAAATGAGCTGGAGAAGGAAATGGCAAACCACTTCAGTATCTTTGCCAAGAAAACCCCAAAAGGGGTCATGAAGAGTCCGACATAACCGAAAGATGACTGAACAAGTATGGCAGACTAGCCTCTGAGCAAGTTTCTTAGAACCTAGAGGCTTATCCCTCACACAGGTAGCCATTATGTCATAATGAGATTCATAGCACATAAAAAATTGGACCACATCAATTTTTGTTCATGATCTGTATCTCTAATTCAGCCCTCAACTCTCCAGAGCTGGTCTCCAGACTCCAAAGCGTGCTAACGGCACCATAAACAAGTTAACATTTATTTGGAGCTTTTTATTGAGCATTTCAAAATGGTACCCACCCAGCATTTGAATTCCCACTCTGAGGCCTGCACTGTCCTGACTGGTAAATCCAGGAGTGCAGACTCACATGTCCAAAACTCTCATGGCCCACCATATCTAACTGCTGCCCTTGGGCCATTTTCTTGCTAACTTCTTGGCATTCTTCCTGCTACTACTTACTCCCAATTCTCCTGTTTTCTACTTCTTTGCTTTCCACTTTCCACAGTGTTGTTATTGGTATTGGAAAAGACATGTCAGTCAACTCCCCTGTGGTTCTACTCACCATCCCTGTTACTTCTCAGACCAAAACACCCCTTCCTTACCACCACCCCTGTGGTCTCCCTTATTATGATTAAAGCTCCTTGAGGAGAGGAACTATTTGTATCTTCAGCACTTCAGATAGTGCTTAGCACATAGTAAGCATTTATTAAATGCTTTTTTATAGATTGATTCATGTATTGGAGTATCTTGACTCTATGACATAGGTCCACAAAGCAATTAAAAGTGTCTATATGTATGTGTGTATAATAATACATATTGTATATATGCACAACACACACATGCATACACACATGCATGTATACACATATACATATACAGGTGTGTTATGTATAGATATATACACATGTGCATATATGTGTGCGTGTATAACATGATGTAATATATGTTGTCTATGCACAACATAATATACATATAGTATACACACGCATTTATATATGCAAACATGTATGTTATATGTAGAGCATATATGTATATTGTGTATGTGTATATACATACACACACATTCACACAGGAAAATATTCAGAGTTGCTATAGGATCAGCTATCCTCAATATTCTTCCAAGACCTACACAGTCCACATGACTCATAGTACCATTAAATGGCATGGTCCACATTTGCTCTTCCATATTATGACTCTACTTTGCTGCTGCCATTCTATTTCTATAGCTACTATCTGCTAGTTGATGGTCTTGCTATTGGGAAATGGCCCACTGAGCTTTTAAAATGAGTTCTGTGTGAGCAAATATAACAAAACATCTCAACACAATTCCAGCTCTTGTTTCTGGTCTGAAAAAGAGCTTCTGAGGTGGCTTTCAAGACCTCTAAACTCACCCTTTTCTATCTGAGGTGCTTGATTCTCATTCTAAGTGATGCAATTTTTTACACTTCCATGCAGTCAGCATATCCAGCTGAATCATTTTGCAACTGTGTTTAAACATGTATGACTCTTTCCATTTGCTTTTTCAACTTCTGTTCTCTTTACAACCACTCCTACCTCACCCTGCCAAGGGCCAGGTTATGAAAATTACATCGATCTTCAGATATCTTTAGAAGTCTCTAGAAACACTAGATGGGAGTAACATAGCTTAGAATACTGAAGGGAAAGGAACAAAGGTAGTAGTACTGCCAGCATTTCCTGAAACAAAGATCTACGTCACCATAGTTACTGTATTAAGTGTGGTTTTATTACACAGTAGTTCTTCTTCTTGTTGTTCAGTCATTTCAGTCTTGTCTGACTCTTGGTGTCCCCATTGGGGGTTTTCTTGGCAAACATACTGAAATGGATTACCATTTCCTTCTCCAGCTCATTTTATAGGTGAGGAAACTGAGGCAAACAGCGTCACAGGTAGTAAGTATATGAAGCTGGATTTGAACTCAGGAAAATGAGTCTTTTTGACTCCAGGACCAGTGCTCTATCCACTGTGCCACCTAACTGTCCTCATATTGTTTTTTTATTTCTCCCCTAAGGAATATATATTCCTTATTTAATTCCCTCCCCCCCTCATTTCTGATTTTATAGTGAATGTCAATAAGAAAATTAGATCCAACCCTAGCACCTCATAGAATCTATATGTTAAGATACATTAAGACATTTTTCCTTGGAAAGCATAACCACGTAGACAAGTATTAGAGATAGCTGAAGTGTGTATTACTACTCTCACTTTCATCCTGCTTGTTGTTCCATGGGAATTTCTGGCCTTAGAAATCTTACACAGCCTCATTTGCAATTGAGAAATGAGTTTACATGCACCTGGGATAGAGCCTCCTTCCTCCTGGCAGATGTATTCTGTCTGTTTCTCTGCCCTTCCTGACATTTGCTGGTGTGTTGGTGGTACCTTCCCTGGAGCGGAGTAGGTAGGGCAGGGAAGGCTCTTTCTGGCAGCATTACTGTAATTATTGCAAGGATCAGCTGCTTGTGAAAAGGAGTGCCAGCACCACCCCCCCACCCCCAAGGACAGAATGCCTCACCTCTTGTCTACATTTGGCCTAGTGCCTGAGAGGCCAGCTTGGTTGGCCAGCTTGAGCCCTCAGTTTCAGCTTGTACTTTTGGTAGCTGTTCCTGTTTGTGACTCAGGCTGAGATGGATTTGTAAGTGCCACTTAAATCCAAAGGAGCATATTAAGAATGAGTCTACATCCACTCAAGATGGAAAAGGTCCTGAGTTCAGGGAGGAGAGTAGGCCACGCTGTGGCAGTGGGGTCAGGAAGAATTGTTTGGCTTAATTCCTACAAATCAGAGAAGTTGAATAATGTTTTTGTGTCTGACCCCTCTGCTGTTTAGAAATGTGATTTCTCCCTTTCTTCTTCAGAGTTTTCTGAATAGGTAGAGAGGGGGGATGTGGAGGAGAGAGAGAGAGAGAGAGAGAGAGAGAGAGAGAGAGAGAGAGAGAGAGAGAGAGAGAGAGAGAGAGAGAGGATGATAGGGCTTTTTCAGCCATGAGGGCAGGAGAGACAGCAAGTTAGGAGATGGCTTTGTCACCTAAGGGATATCACTTTTAAGTATACTGCTGGTTCTTTTCAAGACTGCTATTTCTGGTAGCTAGGTGAGAGGGGAGAGAGAAGACGGAACAAGGAAGAGAATGACCCTTCTTATGGAAGAAGGATTAGACTTGATTATACTTGAACTTAGAGGGTGGGACAAAGATTAATGGATTGAAGTTACAAGGAGGAAGATTTTTCCTTTGTGTTATGAAAAAAATTGCTCTTGGTGTGGACTATCTAAAACTGGAATGGACTTCTTTGGGGATTAGAGAGATACCTGTGTAACTTGTTGTTGGTCCTTCATTTTTGGAAAGAACCAATGATATCATGGGGTGATGTCTTGACTCATGTGTGAATTGAATTTAAGTGAAGCAGAGCTGCACAAAGTCATCCATCTCACGCTCTCTTCTAGTCACCGAAGTCCAGCGGCAAGACAAAAGTCAAAACACAGTGTCAAAAGTCAAAACCTTGATGTCTTCCACTATAAATTTTAAAGCAGAGGATGGATAACCACTTAATTGGGGATGTATGTGAAGGGTTTTCTCTTCAGGCAGGGGTTGGACTAGATGATTTCAGAGGTACTTTCCTGCTCTGAAATTCTATTACTCTCTAAGTATAAGAGTGAGATCATTTATTTGGTTTGGTTCCTGCTCCCACATTCTTGAATTAAAGGGTTTTCACTGTGTATGGGTATTGGGAACTTCCAGTAAGATAACTGAGGGAGCTTCAGTAATGACTTCTTTATTTAGATTCAAATTCATAATATTTTGCTATTGTATTAAAAAATAACAAACATATATTTATCCTCTGAATTTGTATTTGTGTTTGAGAATACATTGTTTTTGTTTTTTTCCAGTGGGGAATATTAGTGAAGATCATTGTAAGAAAGGGAGACAATATCAATCAATTCATCTAGGAATCATTAAGCTTCTCCTATCTGATTGATTGGCTATATTGAGTTTGGGATGCCAATGGGACATCCAGTTCGAAATGTTCAATAGATAGTTGATGATACAGTGCTAGAACTTGCAGGGGCAGGGGAGGGGGGTTGGCCTGGTTATATAAAATTGGGAATCATTTGTAGAGAGATGATAATTGAATCTGTGGAAGCGGATGTAGTCAGTGAGTGAAAAAAATATAGAAGAAGAGAAGAGGACCAAGGGCAGAGCCTTGGGACATAGCCACAGTAATCCAGCAAAGGATCCTGGAAAGAAGGCAAATATATAGAAGGAGAATCAAGAGAGAATTATCATGAAAACCAAGAGAGTACAGAGGATCCAGGAGGATAATGTGGTAAAGTGTCAGGTACTATGGAGGAGTTGAAAAGGATGAGGATTTGAGGAATACCTAGCAGACCTGGCAATTAAAGGACCATCAGTAACTTTTGAGAGAGTAGTTTCAGTTGATTGAAAAGGTCAGAAGCCAGATTACTAAGGCATGCAAAGGAAGCAAGGGCTAAATTCTCTCTCTACTTTCTCCGTCCTTCCCCAAACCCATTAGATGAAATAGTGACCTATTTTGATGTAGGGGAATCCAACACCCAGTATGTTCATAAGGGCATAGGCTAATCACCTGCTTGAAAAGGACTGGTCAGAAGTGGGAATAAAAACTAAAAGAATTAAAAGTCAGTGATTTAAATTATCAAAGTAAACTCAAGCTGAAGGTTGAAAGTCAGTTGCTTTGAAGCAGAACATTCTTGCTCCCTAGAATAAAGTGACGGTTATCTTTAAAGGAGAAAAAATATACTTTCAAAGGAAACTTGAAGCTACTGTATCAACTGGGTGATATTTTGGATAAAATGTGCACTAGGCAGTGGAACAAAGGATTAAACTTTCCACAGCAGAGGCATGTTTGGTAGGTGTTTATCCTACCTACCTAACTTCTGATGACAGCAGACTCCATTTAGAGTATGTATCTTTGTGTGTGGAACAAACTGACCTTGAGCCAAGGCATTTGATTAGCACCAGTAAATATCCTTCATGAACTTCTGTTGGTGAAGACGTTTGTTGAAAACTTTGCTGTTGCTGTAGTCATGTCACACTTGCATAATAGTGATAAATGTGGAATTGACTAAAAAATGCAAAAGCACCACCATAGTGGGTCATTTTTATTTAATCTACAAATTTGCCCTATTTAGAGTGAGCAATTTCTTTGTTCCATAGTAATTTCTTCTTTTCATTCACATCATGAGGCTTTATCAGCAGTTTGTCAAGACTGGAATCATACTTCCTACATCATATTTGCATCAAAAGCATCACTAAAGAGAAATACCTGTTTTTACAGTGAGCAGCCTCAGCTCCCTGCAACTGATGAGGTCAGGTGTGATAAGAGAGGTGGCGGGGGCAGGGGGAAGAAAATAGGGGAAGGAAGGACACATTAGAATTCTATAATGTTGAACTGTTGAGACAGAATATGTCTTGTGTTGTGGTTATATAATGAGTGCCAGATTCTGCCTTCAACTATTTCCTGCTAATCTGAGAAGGTTCATAAGAGTAGTAGAGTTGGTTTTGGTGGTTTGGGGATGGAAGACTGAATTTTAAAGGGCTAGGATAGCACACAGTGTGGGTCATTTGAATGGTACACAAATCATTAGTTAGGGAGGTTCCAGGAGTCCCAGTCTACATGAACAAATGAGTTCTCTTATACTCTTCATTAAATCTTGTAGGAATCTCTACTTCCCCTTCTGTATCATGTTCTTACAAATATATTAAGAAAACTTAAGTTGGGTATCAGGTTTCCTGAAGTCTAGAATCATCTCAAGTCATCCCATTTTGGAACAGAAGAATGTTGCAAAAAGGATATCTTCATTATCTCCACTATTGTAGGGTCTATGTTACCCCCATCTTCTTGCTAAAATGTTATATGAATCATTGAATAATTAGCTAGGAAGTGAATACAGTTCCTAACCTAGTCAAGAGACAGTGGTGGTTTCATAAGTTTAGTTGAAAAAGGATATGCTATCATCTAGTCCAAAAACTTAATTTCATAAATGAGGAAATTGAATCCTGGAGGCATCTCATCACATGTAATCAATAGACCTAGAATTCAAAACCAAGGAGCCTGATTCCAAATTCACTGTTTTGTTTCCATTATACCTCTGAATAAATCTCTTATATTTTGTAAATACTACTTTTTAAAGCAATTTCGTTTGATCCTCTCCAAAATCCCATGAAGTAAACAAGGCAAGTATGCATATCCTTATTAAACAGACATGGAAATAGAGATAAAGAGAGGCTCTCATGGTTTTCCCAAGGCAATCTAACCAGTCAGTAACATTTATAAATTAGGTGTCCTAATCACTCTGTTCTAGATTTTCATCCACACTACATTGCCCAATATTGGGGTATATAATGAGGTATATATTCTTGTAGTTTTAGTAATATCATCTTCAAAGTGTCACATTTTCTTTCCAGCTAGTAGTTCCAACTTTTCTCATTGTGAGAGCCTCTCTTTCTGTTGAAACAGCATAATGTAGTGGGAAAAGTGCTGGATTTTGAACCTAAGAAAGATCGGAGCTTAAATCCCACCTTCAATACTTAGTAGGTGCATAACTCCAAAACAGTTCATTTAACTTTCCTAAATCTTACTTTCCTCATCTATAAAATGGGAATCATACCTGTAGTATCATCTCATAATTAAGTCAATAAGCATTCATAGGGTTGTTACAAGGATCACATAAGGTGATATCATATTAAGTGATGTGTGTGAATAGATAGATATCTATGAACATAGATATCTATATATGCTCTTAATATTCATTATTTTGTTTTAAATAAGCTCTAACCAAATCCTCAACATTCCAAACCCATACTATATGTGCATTGCTATGCACAGGAGGCCATTTAGGAAAGTAGTATAGCAATGTTAGCTATGATGATGATGATGATTCTGAAAGTGGTATAAATGATCATTTGGATGATGGAGAAGCTAGTGGAAGAAATACACATTGGCAGGCTATTGTGGTAGTCCAGGTAGTTTGTAATAATAACAATAATAATAATAATTAGTCCTGTTAACTGAGACTTTTTCTCAAAGAATGTCTATTTTTCATACAATTTTCACTCTTGCTTTCTCAGGAACTCAGGGGGCAACTTCATTCTACATCTTGTAGAATAGGAGTACCAAGACAGTGAGCCAACTCCTTTATAGCAATGGAGCATGGGAGTAGGAAAATCTGGTTATCTGTCATTCTCCCTTTTCTACAGAGTCTGTTAGGGTGCGATGGGATCTGACAATGTATTTAAACTTTGCAAATCAGTTAGGAGAGTTATATGTGTGGAAGACCTAATGAGAACAGGACTCTGTATATGGATTTTTATTCTTTTGAGTTTAACGTATGTGGGAATGTTTCCTCATATTATACTATTCTGTCTCTTCAATAGACACTACAGGAACAATTTGGCAGAGCCTTAACTTACTTTACTTTCATATTCAAGACATTCATGCCAGGCTGCTGTAACACTCTTACCAATATTTCAGGTAGGCAAATAACTTTGGCTAACAAAGAGCTATTAAATGGGGCCATGGCTCATGCAGATACTGACTTGAGGATGGGATAAATTCTGACCACAGTACTAAATATTCGAGTTAATTCACTAATTATGTGACTCCGGGTAAGTAGCTATCTGCCTTAGTTTCCTCAACTGTAAAATGTGGATAATAACAGCACCACCTTCCTAGGGCTGTCGTAATATTTGTAAAGTGTTTAGCATGGTTCCTGGTACATGTTTTTTTTCCTTTCTTCCTATTAAATAAGTGTCATTAATATATTCTTTTTCACAGAACTATTGCCAGGTAGAAGAACTTTGAAGCAATGTCGTTTTATAAGAATCTATTTTGAACTAAAATAAGTGATTAGACATTATGGTGTAGAAAAAGTTGGACCATTTCTAGATTAAGCCCATCATCGAGAGTGCCTGATTTTTTAAAGATTCAGAATATTACAAAACCCTGTTAACTCTTAAAGAGTGATCACTCCAGCAGATCACTTTGCCACACTGGTCAAGTAATATTCTTTCAAGTAATTAGATTGTCTGTATTTAACCCAAAATGTCATTACAGCAGAAGTTTGAGGGAAATAAAATAAATTCTTTTCCTTGTCATCTTTCTGTATCATCTTGTTTGCTATCGAATGAAAATTTTATCAGTAGTTTAATTTTTGTTGTTTTTTTCTCAGCAGACCTATTTTTCTTAGTGTTCAGTTCACTTCAAGTTTCTGTCTCTTCTATTTAGTCTGAAGGATGAAGTCAGTTTAATTCAATAAACATTTATTAATTCCCTACTGTGTGCATAGCACTGCTCTATATCCTGAAAGTTTATTTGACACATATTTCCTTTGCTTTCAGAGCTCAGAGTATATTAGGTGTGTGTGAGACACTTACATATCTGTGCAAATAAGGAACTTTGAAGAAGTGGAATAAAAGATGTTTTCAGGGAAATCTGTGAGCATATTTTCTTTAAAAGGTGAGTTAGTTACCTGGTAATAATGCAGGATAATGAGCCAACTGCTTTGATACTCTGCTGGTTTCCCTATAAATGTCAGGAGAAAGTGAGGAAGGACCCCAACACATTGGGTGGAATTCCTGTGATGAAATTATGGGAGGACTTGGGCAAGAACTGACCAGGTATAAATGGATTGCAATCACCATTGTTGGAGAGAATATCAAAATTGATGAGATCACAGAATCATTTTAGAATTTGAGGCACATCCTAGCTGTTATTCCCTATCATTTCTCCCTTTGATGACTGAACTCCTTGAGAACGTAGTCTATGCTGAATGCCTCTCTTCTAACCCTCTCCTAAACCCTCTGCACTGTGGCTTCCAAACTCATCTTTCAACTTAAACAACTCTCTCTAAACTTTCCAGGGTTCTCTTGATTGCCAAATCTTTATAGCCTTTTCTCAATCACCATGCTTCTTGACCTCTTTGCAGCCTTTGGCACTATCAAGCACCCTATATGTGTTTTACTATAAATAGTTAAAAATCTGATATATCAAGGCTAAAGATATAGATACAGGCATCATATACATAGAAATGATAGTTGAAACTCTAGGTAGGGAAGAGATTTACAATAGAAATATGGTAGGACAGTGGATCTCAGCCTTTTTGGTCCCAGGACCCCTTTACATACCTACAAATCATTAAGGACCCTATAAAGAGTATTTGTTTATGTGTGTTATATCAATCAATAAATACCATATTAGAAATTAATCCATCTTAGTATTATTATGAAAATCATTTTGATCTCATGAACCCTCTGCAAGGGGGGATTGTAGCAAATGACTTAACCTTCTTAGGCTTCAATTTCCTCATCTGTAACTGAGGGAGCTGGATTAGATCGGGTGTTCTTAATCTTTTTTTGTATCATTACCAGTTTGGTGAAGCCTACAGATTCCTCAGCATAATGTTTGTTATGTACATTCATAGTTGAAGGAAATGCTACATTTAAGTTAAAGGATGATGAAAATAAAGATAAAATTTATTCTCATCTAAGTCTGTGGACTCTTTAAATTCTATTCACTAACCTCTTTGGTATCCATGGACTCCCAAATTAGAAGTCCTTAAATTCTTTCCCAGCTATAAATTCTGTGATCTTTTCATTCTCTGCAAGATGGCAAGGTCCTGGAGGAGGTTGGATCAAAAGTAGAAGCCAGGAAGCTAGTGACTATCTTGGTGTTGTTACTATTCCACCCAAACTCTGTTAATAAAATTTATCTCAGGAAGTATCTCTGATAGTCAAAAAAAAAAAATGGGGTGGGGGTGGAGCCAAGATGGCAGCTGGAAAGCAGGGACTTGCTTAAGCTTTCCCCCAAATCCCTTCAAACACCTGTAAAAAATGGCTCTGAACAAATTCTAGAGATGTGGAACCCACGAAATAGCAGAGAGAAACAGGTCTCCAGCCCAGGAGAGCCTGGATGGTCACTGGGGAGGGTCTATCACACGGTGCTGGGAGCGGAGCACAGCCCAGCATGGGCCGTGCCAGGACAGACCAGACCCGGAGTCAGCCAGCCAAAAAAGACCTTGGGGCCACGAATCAGTGAGCTATGGCAGTTACCAGACTTCTTAACCCACAAACACCAAAGAGCAAGTTAGAAGGAAACCACGGATTTGAGTTCAGAGCGTCCGGCCACCAGCCCTGGGGGTGGCGGAGGTGGTGCAGCAGTGGCAGTGGCAGCAGCAGGAAACTCCTGAGGCAGTTTCCAGAACTACAGCGTCAGCTGCTCCCCATGTCCCTGGCTCACAGGCTGGGAGGAATCTAGCAGCAGATCAGAACGGGAGTACAAGGAATGCTTTGTGGAGACAAAGGCAGATTCTCTTGCTGTGCCCTGCTTGGATCTGAATTGTAGTCCTGGTTGGCAGTTCTTGGGGTAGGAGGAGCACTGCGGTGACAGAGCCTGGGGTGATGGTAGAGTAGAAGTAGCTCTGAAAACAGCAGTGCTTAGACCCTAAAGCTTGGGACAAAGTACTCTCTACTCTACAAGCAGTCATATCTTGACAAAAAGCTTAAGGGTCAAGTAGTTGACTGGGAACATGAACAGGCAGCAAAAACAAACTCAGACTCAAACACAGACTCAAACTGTAGATTCCTTTTTTGGTGACAAAGAAGATCTAAACATACAGCCAGAAGAAGTCAACAAAGTCAAAGAGCCTACATCAACAGCCACTAAGAAAAATATGAATTGGTCTCAGGCCATGGAAGAGCTCAAAAAGGATTTGGAAAAGCAAATAAGAGAAGCAGAGGAAAAATTGGGAAGAGAAATGAGAGTGATGTGGGAAAACCATGAAAAACAAGTCAATGACTTGCTAAAGGAGACCCAAAAAAATACTGAAGAAAATAACACCTTAAAGAACAGACTAACCCAAATGTCAAAAGAGCTCCAAAAAGCCAATGAGGAAT
Organism: Trichosurus vulpecula; assembly: GCF_011100635.1. Classification (NCBI taxonomy): domain Eukaryota; kingdom Metazoa; phylum Chordata; class Mammalia; order Diprotodontia; family Phalangeridae; genus Trichosurus; species Trichosurus vulpecula. The sequence continues at coordinate 99,562,915 of NC_050580.1, forward strand.
AGAATACTTTGAAAGGCAGAATTAACCAAATGGAAAAGGAGGTCCAAAAGACCACTGAAGAAAATACCACCTTAAAAATTCAATTGGAGCAAGTGGAAGCTGGTGACTTTATGAGAAATCAGGATATTATAAAACAGAACCAAAGGAATGAAAAAATGGAAGATAATGTGAAATATCTCATTGGAGAAACCACTGACCTGGAAAATAGATCCAGGAGAGATAATTTAAAAATTATTGGACTACCTGAAAGCCATGATCAAAAAAGAGCCTAGATATCATCTTTCATGAAATTATCAAGGAGAACTGCCCTGATATTCTAGAGCAAGATTCACACATTCCCCCTCACCTGCCCCCTCTTCCCTTCCAACAGAACTGCTATTTCTTGCCACTTTTATGTGAGATAATTTACCCCATTCTATCTCTCCCTTTCACCTTCTCTCAATATACTCCCGTCTCACCCCTTAAATTTATTTCATTTTTTTTACATACCATCCCTTTATATTCAACTTGAGGAGGGAATAACACACACATTCAATTGGGTATCTTACTTCACAGGAAAGTAAAGGGAAGGGGATAAAAAGGGGAGGATGATAGAAGGGAGGGCAGACAGGGGAGGAGGTAATCGAAAGCAAACACTTTTGAAAAGGAATAGGGTCAAGGGAGAAAAGTAAATAAAAGGGGACAGGATAGGATGGAAAGAAATATAGTTAGCCTTTCACAACATGAGCATTATGGCAGTGTTTTACATAATGATACATGTGTGATTTATGTTGAATTGCTTGCCTTCCTAGGGAGGGTGGGTGGGCAGGGAAGAAGGGAGAGAATTTGGAACTCAAAGTTCTAAAAACAAATGCTCAAAAAAAAGTTGTTTTTACATGCAGCTGGAAAATGAGATATACAGGGCAATGGGGTATATAAATCTATCTTGCCCTACAAGAAAGTAAGGGGAAAGGGAATGTGGGGGCAGTGGGGTGACAGAAGAGAGATCAGACTGGCGAATGGGGCATCAGAATATATGCTATGTTGGCGTGGGGGAGGGTCAAAATGGGGAGAAAATTTGTAACTCAAAATTTTGTGGAAATCAATGAGAACTTTACAGCTTTTTCTGTATTAGCAAAATTTCTTGCAAGAATTGCTGTTTTCACAAGATAACCAATATGTCTAAATGATGAATAGAGTTATGAAGATAGAGGAATCTTAATTCAAAGTAAAATATAGTCAATGATGCTGAGAACATAATGAAGTCAGTTACAGCCATTTTAAATATAAAACAAAATGTTGTTATGGTACATTCAGGTGCATTCAGAGTATGGATCATACCATCCTGTGAAACAAATCCAAATCCAAAATTCACATTTACAAAACAGATATCTTTAGGGATAATTAATTTTACAAAATTCCTTTTAAGATTAGAGTTGGAAAAGTTCAATCTATACATCTTTGGCATAAGGGGCCATTTACATGTAGAAGCAAAATGGACATGACTGTCTTACTATTTTTGACATTGTAAAAGTACTATTTGCAATTTGATCAATAATTATGATGTTGATAGCTCATATGTATATCACTGTGGACTTTAAGAAGCACTTTTGTCACAACAGTTCTCTAAGACAGGTGGTGCAAGCTTTATTTTCCCCATTTTATAGTTAAGGAAACAATCGAAGAGATATTAAGTGACTTGCTCATAGTCAACGAACAAGTGAGAGATTTAACACCAAAATAAGTGATCTTTCCACTAGTTTATTTTAAACAATGGATATCTCAACCCCATTAAACACACTGAATCAGACTGGCATATGACAAAGGCTAAAGTAAGGTAAAAATGGATTCTAGAAAAGGCATGCTACATTGATTAATATTTTTTAAAAATATTGACAAAAAAATTAAAGTTTCCACAATAAACCCTAAGAAGGTTCTGTGATTTCATCAGAATGAGGAATTCCTTCCACCAACACAGAACCCTTTGATAGTAATTGAATCCTTGGTAGTTTCTTAAGGAAAATTGAGGCTAAATGATTTGTCCAGGGTCACACAGTTAGTGTCGAAAGAGGAATTTGAATTCATTTCTTCCCAACTCCAAGACCAACACTCTATTATAACACACCACCCCCTTGATAAAATGGGAATCATACCTTAACAAACTATCAAAAGACTCTTCATTGTTAAATATCTCTTAGACCACTAATCCAGCCTCTGAAAAACAGCAGCTACTTAAGATTTCTCTGCCCTCTCAAAACCATCTAGAGAAGATAAAGGGAGAATGGAGTGAGGAGCAAAATAGATTCAGAACATTTCTTAGTCAATTGATGAAAATGAGAAACAGCTGTAAAAGCCATCTTGGTGTCTGTCTTTCCATCTCCTTGGTAAAAAACCGACTGTGTTAACTTCCTAAGTAATACTTCAGAAGGGGAAAAAGTTGAACTATGGAAATAATATGACAAGGAGAAAATTAGACACACCTCTTAATGAGGAGATTTTAATAAATTCCACTGTCTTGTTGGCAGCAACCAACATATGACAGCCAAATGAGTGCCAAGCATTTTATCAGTATGTAACCCATTTGTGATCCTTTGCCTGGCGCCTGATACTTGAGCCAAGTCAGGAGGAAGTTATCAGTAGCACAAAGTTCCCAGGCTGTGTTCTGGTCCACAATGAGAAAGTCCAGAGGGAGCCCACAAATTTAGGCAGCACCACAGACCAATTCTTATAAGTTGTAGAACAAGAGTTGGTGGGGATCCAAAGAGAACTTGGTTTCTTGATTAGTTTTCCAAATGTCAAAACACAGCAATGATTGGATAGTCTTTCTTGAGGCAGTTGATGGAGCCTAATATTTTACCAAGTTCTTCGAATCTGCAGTTTTAATGGACATTATCAAGGAGATTATTCACTTTGCAGTTAGAAAAGTTTGTCAATCCTTGCCCACCCATTGGCCAGTGTGTCTGCTGTGGAGCTAAGATACCTTTTCCTTCATGAGCAGTGCTTACATATACAGTCTTCATGTATATTTGATAGTAGCTAGGGGAAAGCATGGAGTTGTGGGGTGGGGGAACTGAACAGCAGAGCATTACTCACAGAAGGAAAATATTCCCTTTTTCCTGTGACTTTCCTGATGAGGTAATTGTTTTTAGAAAGCCATGTGACTAAAGTACAAAGGCTCAAAGTTAGTGCCTTGTCTAACACTCTAATGTTAACACTTTGTCAGAAAACAAAGTCTCCAAAGCCAGGTTGAATAATGCCAAACTGATAGTAGTCAAAGGCAGCTGTTCCAAAGTGAGTTTTTAATTTAAAAAAATTAATGCCCATCTGGTTGAGAGAGTAGCTTATTGAGAAGAGAAAATGAAACAGAAGTCTTGGGAAAACAAAACAATTTCTCTTTGTCTTATGTGTGTTTGAATTACAGCTAACTATGACTGACCAAAATCTGGACTCCAATTTATGGAGAAAAGAGTTGGGAGAATATATTTTCACAGCTTTTAGAAATCAGTTACCAAGAAATTATAGCATTTGGGATGTCATGACAGTAAAAGAGGTGTGTTTGTGCTCTCAAATGGCTAAAGAATTTTGCAGGGGTGTGGGGCAAAGGAGGAGACAAATATTTGAGGCCAGAGATGCTCAGCCACAGTAGAGCTGAACAGTGGACTAGAATGGTACAGGAAAATCATCATTCTTCCTGAGTTGGCTGTGGCTGTAGCTGTGGCACACCCTCTGTGATGGCACCACTCCCTCACTTCCAAGTCAGCCCACGAAATAGTGGGAAAAGCGCCAGGATCTGAAACTGCTCTTGGAGGCATTGGTTTCAGCCCTCCAGTATGCCAGCCATCTAGTAAGGAAAGGCTGTGCACTTGAACATTTGGAAATATTAATGAGCTGGTGATTGCACTGATGGATCCCCACTATACTATTGAAGACTTCAAAGGTCTGGACTTATACTATATGTAGAAAAAGTTAACACATGGGAGGTTTCAGGTGGGCTATGTATTACTTCTCTTTAAAGATAAAAGGAAGATGAGGGAATTTCTGCTAAATCAGTGTTAAGCTGATATAATTCATGTCTATGTAATAATATGCTCCATGTTAGGATGTTTATGTGGATTTTTTGTACAAAATTTACATATACATAACTGGCAAGCATGTAGATTATTTATAGATATGATACGTTTACTCATTGAGTAGAAAACCTCTCTTATTCTTTTCTTTTTTGCTAAAGCCTCAAAGAGTCCGTTCATTTTTTTGACGTGAGTTCCTTCTCTTGAAGGATTTGTTTGGAGTTTTCATGGATTCTCAGTGGGTTCCTATTAACTATAATTCTGCCAGTTTCTTCACCTTCATACCCCGTTGTCATTCTAGTTTCATTTCTGACTAGAGATTTATCAGAATTAGAATTAAATGAGAAATGATTTGGAATCAAATATTCTCTCTGGACTCTTTTTTAAAAAGCTGTTATGTTTTACTGAAAAATACTCTGTAACTTGACTAGCCACAGGAGAAACATGGCTTGTTCTCATGAAGGTCCCAAGGGATAGCTGCTAACATTGCCTCCATCAGACAGGGCTTCCAAATCAAGTTAATACAAACACACTGGATAGTCCACAGAAGCCCACAGACCACAAGGAGCAGTAGGGAGCCTAACTTCCTTGACACTGGAACCCTTGAGATCAGAGAGTATAATTTATCTCAGTATCTACAGACTAGAATAACATGTGACTTAAGGCAGAAAGAACATACACTCCCTGCCCTTCTCTTTACTTTCGATTTCTCTGTTGTTTTTCCTTTACTCACGTTAATTTGGGAAGTTACAGGTTTCCTGAATGCTTGTCATTGGTAGTTGTACTTTTTATTTTCCCTTCTTTCCCAATGTGTAAAGCATGGACAGTCTAGGTAACATGCACCAACATGTGTCTATGTGTTAAGAATGATGAAAGAGTAACAGGCTGACATCCTTGGTTTGTAGTCAAGGTATAATGTATAATTCATTGGTGGCTGTTTGTGTTAGAAATCCCCCACTCCCATATATGGCATAAGCAAACATTATTTTGCATAGGAAATGAAGATGTAAAAGCCTGATAATGCAGTTTGATTTTCTTTATTGATTCAAATAGTAGCACATTTACTGGAAAAGGGGAAGCTGACAAACACTAGTATTACAAAATTTAAGGCTGACAATGGACTAGTAAAGGGAATAAGCCAAGCTCTGCCTCTCAGATTTATTCCTCCCTCTCAACTCCTTCCAAATCCCTGTCTGTAATCACCTAAATTCTGAAGTTGGCCTGCTGCCAAGTCCATTCTGAGAAGATGCTTTGTTGGTCTTTCTTTGGCATTATGGGCTATGAGATAAAATTCTGAATTTTAATAATTATATTAATATTTATTAAGAAGGATCAGTCAATTTCATCCTTATGCCTACCTGTAAAACAATGTACTTTTATAGTATATATGTATGTGTATATGTGCACATACATGTGAGTGCATATATATGTGCATATATGTGTAGTATTGACAGAAAAATCCATTGATATTGAAATTTTCTGTGTTCCTTGCTGTCCTAAGAACGCTGGACCTTTTTCGTTTCAATGGAGATTTATTACTTGTAAAAAGAAATAATGATAGTTGCATTTCCATTATACTTTAAAGTTCACAAAGCACTTTCCTCTTAAACCTATGAGATAGGTAGTGCAAGCATCAGTACCCCTATTTTACAGATGGGGAAACTGAGGTTTAAATAAGTAAAGCAGTTTACTCAAGGTCATACAGCTAGTTAAGTGCTAAAAATGGTGCTGAAATCCAGATATGAAGCGTCTCGAAAGGAACTGTGATGAAAATATATATAGTAGGCTATAAATCGCAATGTTTTTAAGAGTCAAACGGAACATGAGTAGACTTTATTTTTTTGTTCCTTCTTCCCCACCCTTCCCCATGACATATTTTTGAAAGTATTTGGAATCATTGCTTACTGCCAGCTGGAGTCTTCCGAAAGCATATCTGCAGAAGTCTAAACAGTTGACTGGAATCACAGTCATAATTTTAAAGTGGAAGCTGGCAAACCTGTTTTAGACAGGGGGAAAAAAAGCACACCTTATGCACAGAAAATAAGAGGTTTCATTGCTATAAATTAACTTTAAAGAATACTCATGAAAAATATTTTAAAATTTATTTTCACTAATTTTTTTTTAATTAATGGCTATGTAAGGAACAAAGTCAACCAAGCTGTATACTTATTTGCCATACTCAGTAATCAGGGTTCTAGATACTTAAAAAAAAAATTCTACCTCATCCTCCCATTTTGCTAAAGGAAATGGCTATGAAGTCTTACTTCTTTTCTCAGTCCTTTTCTCTACAAAGGAATCAAAGGACAAAAGAATGAAGAATTAAGCATATAATTCTTACCTCAATTTCCCCATTGGTACAATAGGAATTATTATGCATGCATTATTGACTTCAAAAGTAGGTTATTATTATTTGTTTGTTTTGTTGTTTTTTTCTGGAGGGGGAAATGCAGGGCAATTGGGGTTAAGTGACTTGCCCAAGGTCACACAGCTAGTAAGTGTGTCAAGTGTCTGAGGCTGGATTTGAACTCAGTTCTTCCTGACTCCAGGGCTGGTGCTCTACTCACTGCACCACCTAGCTGCCCCATTAGGTTATTATTATGATACTTCCCTTCAAATATACCAAATTGTATTATCAGCTGTCACCTATATCAATACTGATAGCAGTATTTTGGGGGGGACTAAGTTTGTGATTTCACTAGCATAATGAGAATAAGGAAACCCCCCATACCAATGCAGATTTGCACCTATTCCACAGATGATAGTCTTAAAAATGCCTTGGGCATTGCGAGCTTAAGGCACTTGCCTAGGGTCACATAAACAGTATATGGCACAGGTAAAACTTGAACCCAAGTCTTCCTGATTCCAAGGCTACCTCTCTATCTGCTATTCCATGTTGCTTCTCCTGGGCTTGGAGACTCAGTGAATAGAATGCTGGAATTGCAGTCAGGAAGTCCTCAATTCAAATCCAGCCTCAGACATTTACTAACTGTGTGACCCTGGCAAGTCACTTAACCTCTCCTTGCTTCAGTTTCCTCAACTATGAAATGGGGATAATAAGAACAAATGAGATAATATTTGTAAAGCACCTAACCCAGTGCTTGGCACACAGTAGGTGCTATATAAATGCTTATTCCCTTTCCCTTTTCTTAAATATACCACATACAGAATAGACCCACGCTTTTGCTCACTCACCCTCTTCACCTTTAAATGGAATGCCCTACCTACCACATTCTACAACCCTACCTACTCAATTCCCACTTATCTTTTAAGACCCAACTCAGTCATTCTTCCATGAAGCCTTCCCTTGTTCCAGCCAGTGATAGTCTGATTTCCCCTAGCCTGTAAGCGCTTCTCTTATTCTGCTTTCCTGCTTCTACCTTGTGTAAGTTTGTGTGCATGCCTTATCTCTCCTTCCTATGAGACTGGAGGTTGACCTGCATTATTCATCTTTGTTCTATCCCCGGTGACTAGCATATAATAATAGGTGCTCCATAAACAGCTGTTGAACTGAATTACAGATAATGAATGACAATTTAGGAATGTGCATCTCTAACCTCTTCTGTATGCCAAGTTATATGTGCAGAGCTTCAATTCAATAAGCATTTATTAAAGGGCAGCGAGGATTCAAATTCAGAATGTTGAGAATTAGTAGGAATTCTCATTGGATTCCATTCATGTTTCTAAATACATAAATTTTCTAAATACATATATTTTAAGTAGATATATGTATGTCATATTAAATAGAGGTATGTATGTCATGTTTCTGACAATATAAATATATACATATATCTAAGTAGATATGTACATGAATATATACACACGGATATATACACATCATATATATATGCACATACTATGACTGTGAGCTCCTTGAGAGCAAAGGCCATTTTTTTTGGTCTTTCTTTGTATCCCTAGCACTTAGCACGGTGCCAGGTACATCATAGGTGCTTAATAAATGCTAGTCTACTTGACAACACACACAGACCAGATCCTTAGGAAAAGCGCCAGAGAGAAACAGACAATAATATTCTTCTTTGGTTCCATATAAAATGGTGAAAATAGCTGGGCAAATTTTTCATTTTGAAGGTTCAGGAGCAGCAGCCACTGCAAATGAATTCTGCCAAAGTGTGTGGCTGGCAAGTCAGTCGAAGAATGGGTTGAATTAGTTCCCTGGAGCATGTCAGAAGAGCAAGAGCGAAAAACCAAACTGAGTAAGATAGGAGAAGCCCAATGGAATTCAGTGATGTAGAATTACTCAAGAAGAAAAAGAAACTTCATTGAGAATTTTTAAATCTGGCCCTGATTTTGTGAGACACACCTCCTGCACTGTCCATTTCTGATGACACTGAAGAATATTTAAAAACTTTATAGGTTTGGAAGCTACTACTGCCTGGCATTATTCTTTTTGATGCTCTGTGTGTTAACCACACATTACTCAGGCATGAAATGTGGAGTGTTGTAAGCAGCTCAAAATGCAAGGTCTATAGGATATGCAGTTTCCACAGTGTGGGATTAACAGTTCAACTGAATGTATTTATTGTCGGTGAGGCAAATAGCTCTTGAATTTTCTAAAGCAATGAAATGAACCATTTCCCCCACTTTCAACCATGTAAATGGTTGATATTACCACCAATATACATACCCAATTTTTTATACATTTAAGCAGCTGGTTTCACTTTTGAACTCAGCCTCACCCTCAGTTTAATCATCCTTTTTTAGACTGGAATCTTGTGTTAGGAAGGATGTACACAACAAAATGTTTATCTTGTGTGCTACACTCTAGATAGGGCATTCTATGAGGAGGAATCTGCTAAGCTTCTCTTAACATACGGCCCTGTAATTGATGCTGCTCAGAGTAAGTTAAATGGATATATAGTTCCTACCCTCTAGAATTTATAATATAAGAAGGATCACTTGAAAGATGTTAAACCTAAGAGAAACATGACTAGCTGCACAGACCTTGAAAAGAACATTTAATAAACTAATATAATGGGTAAAGCAAGGGACAAGTTTGGAGCATGTTTGACAGGGTGGGATGCTTACTACTTTTTCAAATCAGAGACTCAGCAAGAAGAATCAAGATTTCAGAATTATGTAGGAACAAGCAAGACTTGACTACTTAGAATTTAAAGTATGGTCTAAGATCGTGGTATCAAACTCAGATAGAAATGGGGGACACTAAACTGTACATAAGGATCTGTGTAGGCCATATTTGACTTAAAAACACATTAACATTACCTGTGTTTTATTGTGTTTTTCTTTAGTTTGTTAAATATTTATCAATTACATTTTATTTTGGTTTGGCTGCACGTGGAAGTGTTGTGACACACAGGTGGCCCGCAAAGTGCGGGTGTTGTGGCACCTTTGGTCTAGGAGAACTTGTTGAAAGTTAAAAGACACCGTGGACCAATAGGACAAATTTAGATCAAGGATCATTATTGTATACTGGAAAACACACTGGATCAGGAATTAGAACACCCGGGTTGTGGTCTTGATTCTGATGTTTAAGTCACTGTGGCTTTGGAGGCAATCAAGTCTTCCCCGTGGACCACAGTTTTGTATCTGAGGTACACTTAGATGTTACTATGGACCTATGATCTCAACAAGCTGAATATTCCATCTGGTGAAACCAAGTACAATCCATCCATACCTAATGATCCTGTGAGCTTTTTGTCCATGCCCTCCCATAAGTTCACCACAGGAGAATCACCTGGTTTTGTGGAGACTTTTCTTATATTATCTTTACATTGAGAAGATACCAATGGAACACAAGGGTTGGAATGATTATTGGCACTTGATCAACCAGTCTTCTTATTTTTCACTTACAGTTTCTTTGCTGATATTCTTTACATTTCTTTCTTAATTCCATGTTTGTTTTGTGAGGAAGTCTGCTCACACCCACATCGTCCTTTTGGGAGAATCTCAATGGTGAATTCTCCAGAGACTGCAGTGTTCTGTGACTGAGGGGAGTTTGAATAGATGATCTCCACAGTTCCTTTTTCCACTTTGAGCTTCCCTTTGTGGTCTCTTAGGAGAACTAATAACTAGAGCTCTTCTTAAACCTGCTGTTTGCAGATCTCTTATTGCCCCTAGAATCTAGGAGATTATGAATTGTTTGGGTTTTTTCCCCTTGCTGAAATTGTCGCTTTGAAGTAGATTTGAAGCTATCTTATTGTCTAGGTCACTCAAAAATTTATAGTCATTATTTAAACTCTTGACAAATCTCCTCAAGACAGCCCTTTCTGGATATGTACCATACTAAAAAACCTCACATTCCTATGACATATCCTGGCTGTAGGACGTGGTTGGAAAATCTGAATCTTTCAGAGCTCAGTTTATGTCCCACTTCCTTCATGAAACCTTTCAGGTCCACTCTCGTCCACACTGGTCTTCCTTACTTTGAACTATTTATCACACCCTTAATCTCTGAAACTCTTTTTTTGTTATGTTTTGTTTTGTTTTTTCTCTTAAAGATCAGCCCTAATCCCAAATCACTCTGGTCCCAGACCAAGCCCTACTTGGTCTCTGTCTGGGCCATGATTGACTCAGAATGAATGTAAATAACAATTGTTTCTGTTTTGGCCAGAAACCCTGAGGATCTTCCCCTCCCAGATCATCTTTTTTTTTAAAGAGGCCACATTCTTTGCCTCATTTTTTTTTAAGCCTTAATCACCGAATGGGCCCTGCCTCAGTCAAATAAACCTGTTAAAGACCTTAGCTTTAAAATGCCAAGGACCCCCCACTGTATCCTGGGCCATCTCCAGTTGTCCTGATCCATATCTGGCCACTGGACCCAGATGGCTCCAGTGGAGAAAGTGAGGCTGGTGACTTTCACAGCTCTCCCTCACTTAAATCCAATTCACTTGAATGTCATGGCATCACCTCCCTGATGCCATGGTCCTCTTCGAGAACGAAGGGCAAATAGCAGCAGCAACAGTACCAGCAGCAACAGCAGCACAGCACGTATTTCCTTGGAGCAGCTCTGCCTGGTTCGAACTCTAAGGAACATAATGCCCCACCCACCTGAAATCTCATCATCCTACTGCTTAGCTTAGCTTTGAATAGTCCAGACCTTGCCAACTCCTTCAGCTTAGATTAGAGGACTGCAGGATGGACCACTAAAGTCTGCTGAAAGCTGTTCTTTATTGGGGTATGGGCCTGGACTCTCCAGCTCACTCTCCCATCTGCAGCTATGCTTGGTTTTGACTCCATGGAACATCATACCCTCATACCAGGTAACCCCTGGTGTTCCTTTCCCCCCCCCTTTCAGCTTCCTTTTCTGTATTGTCTTCCTCCATTAGATTGTACCCTTGAAGGCAGGGACTATCTTTTTCTTATTTGTATCCCTAAAACTTAGCATAGTTGCTGGCACATAATAGACACTTAATAAATGCTTATCAAACTGAGTTTACTATAAAATTTAGCAGTTATTTATATGCTACTTTTTATTCCCTTTGATCCATGTCTCTCCAACAGACTACTTCTATAGAAATAGTGTGATAAAGTAGAAAGAAACCTGAACTTGGATGCAGAGGACTTGAGTTTAAATGCTGCCTTACTAGACTGCGAACACCAAATAACACCACTTGCTAGTGGCATTGCTGTGCCTGGAGTCAGGAAGATCTGAGTTAAAATTTGACCTCTGGCACTTATTAACTACATGACCCTGGGCAAGTCACCTAACAGCTGCCTGACTCAGTTTCCCCAATTGTAATATGGAGACAATGATAGCACCCCTCAGGGTTGTTCTGAGGATAAGATGACATATCTCAAAAGTATTTTACATACTGTCTGGCTCTTGTAAATAGTAAATGCTTTGGCTAATATGGAAATATGTTTTGCCTGACAATATCTTGTATAATTGCTATAATTGCTTGCCTTCTCAATGGGTGGGGGAGGGCCTGCAGAGAGGGAGAGAATTTGGAGCTCAAAAAATTTTAAATAAATGTTAAAATACATAAAATATAAAAATAAGTGAAATAGAATTCTATGATACTAAATTTTTTAAAAATAGCAAATGCTTGTAAACAGTTAATGCTTCTTCCTTTCTCCTTCCCCTTTCCCTACTATCTGTTTGACCTTAAACAATTCACTTAATCTCTCTGGGTCTCAGTTTCATTATCTGTATTAGAACATGCTCTGGTTTGACTATGTCAGCTCCCACTCTCACTGCTGATTTGGGTCCGCAGAGTGTGGCTACAAAGTTCCCTCAAGTTAGGGGTTAGGGGGTGTTTTTTCTAATGGTGCTTCCCCCTGTTGATTATCAATGTTACTAAGTAGTCAGCCAGGCCTGGTTAGCTTTTTAGAAAGTAGTATTTATGAGAGTAGTATGGTTGGTGCCAAACACCGCGCCGCCCCCCCCCCCCCCCCCCCGCCCCCAGAAAAGTCTGTGTAACACTCTCCCACCAGTGCATCCAGGATCCATGGGAAAGTGGGCCCGGCCTTGAGAGTACATGTGACAAAGAGACGACTCACTCAAAGATGGAGGGCTGTTTACTAGAGTCCTTAAGATGTTCCCCTTAGCTTGGCGTAGCTTTTCTGCTGGGCTCGATTCAAGAACTTTGAATCTGCATAAGAAATTGAACTATGTAGCTGATTTATACAGTAGCAACACAGCTGGGACTTAAATTTAGATTTTTTAGTTGAAGTCTGGTTTTCTTTCTACATCACTGCTGTTGCTCAGTTGTTTCAGTCATGTCTGACTTTTTATGATCCCATTTAGGGCATCCTTGGTAGAGATAGTGGAGCAGTTTGCCATTTCCTTCTCCAGCTCATTTTACAGATGAGGAAACTGAGGTAAACAAGGTTAAGTGACTTGTCCAGGGTCATACAACTAGTAAGTGTCTGAGGCCAGATTTGAATTTAGGAAAATGAGTCTTCCTGACTTCAGGCCTGGGGCTCTATCCCCTGAACTACCTAGCTGCCCCTTTCCACTGTACCAAGCAGTAAAATAAAATGCCTGGACTGGATCCTTCTAACCTTTTTAGATTTCTCGTACCTGACTCCCCTCCACACATTCTGTAGTCCAGTTTATACTCAGTACAATGATCTCTCCCACATCAGTGCCTTGGCACCAACTGTACCCCGTGCCTGGATTGCTCTGCCCCCTCACCTCCACTTCCTTCCACACAGCTCCAGTTCTGCCTTCTGCAGGCCTTTCCTGGCCTCCCTAGCTGCTAATACCTTCCCCTTTCAGATTACTTTCATACACTCTCTGTATATATCTTTTATGTACCTAGATATTCACATATTGTTTCCCCCATTACAACGTTATGTTTCTTGAAAAAAGAGACTGTGAGGTTGTTGTTGTTCTGTTTAAACTTCAGCCCTTAGCATATTGCCTGGAACTTAGTAATCATTTAATAGATGCTTATTGACCGATGACACTAGGTGGGGTTGACCTACAATATGTTCCCATGTGGCCTGAACCATTTTAAAATGTGATTGGAAAATATTCAACAAAATTAATAAAAATACAGTAAAATGTAGATATTAAAAACATTTTAAAATTTAAAACTAAGTCAATATATGACCCACAGGAATCCTTATATATAGTTTAGTGGTCCCCATTTCTATTTGAATTAGACACCATTGACTTAAGGAATCTCAAAGTTTCTGTGATTCTAGTAAATATTCTCTAAATACTTTTTGATTGCTGATTAACCAGTAACACATAAACAGCCTGGTACAATGTACAGGCCTCTCATAAGAATATAATCTCATCAAACCCAGGAAACTTGAATGATGATGAATGTGGTTCTGTGCCCGTGCAAAGGGTATATAGTGATTAAAAGTAAATATTTTCACACATGAGTAAATACTTACTGTTATGCCACTTACACTCATTAGTAACTTTGTTAGTATGAATGAATGAACTGGCATTTGTATTTTGAAATTCTGAAATAAATTCCCTCGTCCAGTTCACTTGATGGTTTATTTGACCTAATGGTCAGTCAACAGCATTTATTGATCGCCAGCTATTTGCATAGCATTGTCCTAGGTACTACGGGAGGATACAAAGGAAGTAGAAGGCAGTCTTTGCCCTCTGCAACCTTATAGTCTAATAGAGTACAAAAACACCTGTGACACAACTTATGAATGCTCTAGACAGCATCAGATCCAAATCCCTCGTTTTACAGATGAGGAAACTGAGGCTGAGAGAAGGAAAATGACTTGGCCAAGGTCACAAAGGATTAATCAGATGAGTAGAGGATTCAGATTCAGGTCTTCTGAGTCCAAATCTCTCTTCTTTCTACTCTATGTTGCATCTTAGTGCAAATCACCAATAACAGAAATAATGAAAGAAAGGTAGAAGTATTGGTAATGAGGACATTATTGTGTAGAGAATCAGAAATGATTACTCCTGAAATGCTTCTTGGAGATGAACTTAAAAAAATGGTTTGGGGGGGGCTTTTTGTTTTTTAAATGAGAAAGCATTTATTAAGTATATATGATATACTAGATACTATGCTAAGCTCTGGAGATACAATTTACCCAAGCAAGAAAGTCTTTGCCTGTGAGGAACTTACATTCTATTTTTCTAAAATTTATTGATATGTCTGGTTTTTATATTGTAAACATTTACAGATTGCCCTCACTCCATGAGAAGTCTCTTGTAATAAAGTGAAACAATTTAGTAGAGTTATTAATGCAGTGAAATCATCAGAAAAGGCATGCAACAGTTCACGTTTGTAGCAACCATGCCCACGTCTCTAAAAAAAATTTAAACCAAAAACTATTTTTTTTTCCTTCTTACTACCACCCCATTAAAAAAAGAGAAAAGAGAAACAAATTCATTGTAACAAATATGTGTAGTCAAGACACACAAATTCCTTCAGGGGCTATATGTAAAAACATGTATGTCTCATTCTGCACCTTAAATCTAGATAGCATGTTTCATCATTGGTCCTCTGGAATCAAGAAGAGTTATTATATTGATCATAGTTGTTGCAGCTTTCAAAGTTGTTAGTTTACACAGTAACAACTCCATAAAAATAATTCTCCTGGTGCTACTCACTTTATTCTTCATTGGTTTATAAAATTCTCTTTTTTAAATAAAAAAGTTTGTAAGTTTACAAAAGTCTTTTTTTTGAAGGTAATAAAGCTATAGAGTCTGCAGAAAGCATAGGAGATGGAATAGTTTAAATGATTTTAAAAATAATTTTACGCAAGTTAACAGATGATTTATTAAAGATGAAAAAGACAGGAAAATATCCAGTTCTTCACAACCATTATTGTACGTTTGGAAGATGAGAATAAAGATTTGGAATTTTTTTTTAAATTTCATTCAAGTCACTGACTGCCGTGCCATTGATTTGTTTTCTTTTTGTTGAAGTGACCTAGACTTTCAGCAAGTAAAAGATGGATTAACAGGAAGTAAATCAGGAAAAAAATTCATTATCCTAATATTCGTATTTGCATAAGTACTTTACAAATTTCTTTCTGAATAATAGCCATAAATACAAATACTTACTGATACAAGTATATATCACTCCCTTGTTGAAGCTGAGAAAATTCAGGAAAGTTGAATGATTTTCCCAAAGTCACAAATCTGGTTAGTAGTGGAGCAAGACTGAAGTCCAAGCTTCAAATTCAGATCTTTGGACTCCAGAGTGTAGTGTTTTTCCCACCTCATCACATTGCCTGTTCATACTTCATGATTGTAATAAATTGGAAAGAAATCTAGGGATCATCTAGTCTATGAGAGAGGCAGCATAGCATAGTGAAGAGAAGGAAGAAAGAGAGGGAGAAGAGCACCCACTGTGTACCAGGTACTCTGCTAAATGCTTTACAAATATTATCTCATTTGATCATTGATAGAGGGTAGACCTGGACACATAGAGGACCTAGGTTTGAGTCTTACCTCTGGCATAGACTAGTCATGTGATCCTGTGCAGGGCATGTAACCTCTCTATGCCCCAGGCAACTTTCTAGGACTGTAAGTTGCAGAGTAGGTATCTATCCCCATAGACTTTGGTAGAGGAAGCTTTCTCATCTGAGGAGCTCTGTAAAACCATAAAGAAGTCACAGGTCCAGTCCCTTTTCCTGTCCTTATCCCTATCCTACTCTAATAGTTACAACTGAGGAAAGAAAAAGGACTTTCTGTTTTTAATTGGAGGGCATCTTTTTTATTTGTAAAATTTATTTATTTTTAGTTTTCAACATTCACTTCCATAAGTTTTAAATTTTCTTCACATCCTTCCCTTCACCCTCCCCACGACAGCGTGCAATCCAATATAGGCTCTACATATACATTCTTATTAAGCATATTTTCACATTAGTCACGTTGTATAGAAGCATTAGAACGAATGGGAGGAACCATGAGAAAGAAAAAACAAAACAGAACAAAATTTTTGAAAGGGAGCAAATAGTATGCTTTGTTCTGGATTCACACTCCGCATTTCTTTCTCTGGATGTGGATGGCATTTTTCATCATGAGTCTTTCTTTTGGAGTTGTTTTAGGTCCTTGCGTTTCTGAGAAGAGCTAATCTATCAAAGTTAAGTCATCACACAATGTGGCTGTTACTGGGTACAAAGTTCTCTTGTTTCTGCTTACTTCACTCAGCATCAGTTCATATAAGTCTTTCCAGGTTTTGCTGAAGTCCACCTACTCATCATTTCTTATAGCACAATAGTATTCCATTACATTCATATACCACAACTTGTTCGGCCATTCCCCAATTCATGGGCATCCCCTCAATTTCCAGTTCTTAGCCACCACAAAATAGCTGCTATAAATATTTTTGTACATGTGGGTCCTTTTCGAATTTTTATGATCTCTTTGGGATATAGACCTAGAATTAGTGTTGCTGGGTTAAAGGGTATGCACATTTTTATAGCCCTTTGGGCATAATTCCAAATTGCTCTCCAGAATGGTTGGACCAGTTCACAACTCCACCAACAATGAATTAGTGTTCCAATTTTCTCACATCTTCAACATTTATATTTTTTCTGTTTTGTCATGTTAGCCAATCTGATAGGTGGGATGTGGTGCCTCAGAGTTGTTTTGATTTACATTTCTCTAATCGATAGTAATTTAGAGCATTTTTTCACATGACTATAGATAGCTTTAATTTCTTCCTCTGAAAACTGCCTGTTCATATCCTTTGACCATTTATCAATTGGGGAATGACTTGTATTCTTATAAATTTGACTCAGTTCTCTGTATATTTGTAAGGTCAATGGGGAATAAGATCTTCCCTGTCCATCAATAGGCTTCACGTGGAGCCCATTAAGGGAAGCTTGCTTGCTTGTAGGAAGGCTTACACACCTTTTGTTAATTTCTAATTAGACACTGAGCCTTAAGAGTATATATTCTGAGAGGTGAGCTTTTGCTTTGGGGTCTCACTTATGAGAAAGATGTTGTAATTCCCTGGTCAAGATTCTGAGTGGCTGTATGTTCAGAGCTCACTGACTCCTCAGAGGTAAAGGCTCTCTCAATTCAGTGGTGAATGTAAAGCTTTGATTTGGGCAGTAGAGCCCTGTCTGATGGTTTTTACTTCTTTTTGTATTTTTTTCTATGTAATTAAAGAAGATCATTGACCTCTTTTAAGTTGCTTTCCTTAGTAAAGCAGATCTAAGAACCTGTACTAGCAGCCATCCTGGGTATGCCAGTGTGTTTGCTGTTATGATATTTTAGAAATGAGGCCTCTGTCAGAGATACTATTTGTAAAAATTCTTTTCCAATTTTCTGCTTCCCTCCTAATCTTGGTTGCATTGGCTTCGTTTGTGCAAAAACTTTTCAATTTAATTAATCAAAATCATCCATTCCCAGAGTGTTCTTTATATCTTGTTTGGTCATAAATTCCTTTGGAAGGCATCTTTCTTCCTTTGCCCAGGTTTGAGTTTTATTACGCCTCTATTATTTTCTTTCATTTTCTTTTAGGTATGTCCAAACCCACAATGTTTTGCAGAAAAGAAATAATCCATTAGAGATATGCCCACCCCAAATGTTGGTGAGCTGATGTTAATCATTCGAACATGCTGTACTCCGTTTGTCCCCAAGAGTTAGTGGTCTGTATGCTTACAAACTTTTTGTTGATTATATTTAGAGTTATACAGGAATGTAGAATGAGGAGAAAAAGTTGAGATGTTTTATTTGCATCATAAGATCATATATTTAAAGCTAGAAGCAATCTCAAAGATCATTTAGTCTAGCCCCTTCACTTGAGAAATATGAAGACGTTACAGTCCAGAAAGGATGTTGCATGTCCAATATCACACAGCAGATAAGTATCAGAACAGAATTCAAACCTGAGTCCTTTTCCCTCTGTAGCATGGACAAAATGAAACAATAGATGTACAAGTTGTTTTGGAAAAAGTAAGATCTAGGTAATCATATAGAACTCAGCCATATTTGGAAGCAAGCTGTAGGATTTAAGGGGAGTGGGAATGGGTATCTTTCTCTCAAATAGTTTCTTTGCCGGCACTGCCATGAAACTTGAAATTCCAACTTCATTCATGCCTTTGAGTTAAAGCATTAAAGGCTGCTTTATTAACTCCTGTGTTTCTCCAGGTTTGGTCTAATACTATTATTATTATCAATTATTAGCAATTTATAAATTATGTTATCAAATTAGCATATCGGGACCTTCATGTAATGGGATAGGATACAGGAGGAGCAAATTTTGATTTGGATAGAGAGACTGAATGGGAAGTTGATGACACTGAACTCTGCTTAGGGAATGGGGTACTAAACTGGGGATGGGGAGGATTGTGAAAAGAAGGAAGGGATGCAGAAAGTTGAAGGGAGGGGCACAGAAGATAGGCTTCATCAACTTAGCATTCTTTCTGATGGTCAGCTTGAGTGTAAAGTAGTGTTTGTTGAAATTATTTCTATCCTGTTGTAGTATTAACATCCAACAGCTGTTTGCTTGTGAGATACACTATGGTGATGATAATCATTGTTCTGTAGTGAAAAGAGTGCTGAACTTGGAGTCAAAAGTCCTAGGTTGGAATTCCAATCTCCTGCTCGTAATCTAAATGACCTTAGACATTTGACTTGAACTCTTTGAGCCTCAGTTTCTTTACCTGTAAAAGGGGGTAAATAATACTCATACTAACCCACAGGATTACTTGGAGAAATCACTTCATAAACGATGAACTTAGTAATACTTTAATGGATCTTTGATTTCATTGATATTGGTACTCCTTCCCAAGTATAAATCTGTACAACATCTTCTATAATTCTTGTCCATGCCCTTCCATCAATCCTCAGTGAGGTTGGGGAGAAGATCCATCCACCTTGCTAGGCATCTTCCTCTACCCATCTTTATGGTTTGTGAATTCTGTTGGAGCATGAAGGTTATCTACAGGTTATCCCTTGCTCCTATTGCATGACCAGCCTATCTCCTTTCCCAGTCATACCTCTCTCTGATGATATCCTTTATACCACTTCCCCTACCCAGCTCCTCAATGGTAATATATTGTCTACTCATGTCTACCACGACCTCTCCATTGCCATTTGGTGTCCTTTGATGTTAATTCTTTGGAGACTGTTATCACATGACTCACAGTCTTACAATATCACCAGATTAATATTGTTAAAATTATAATAGTAGATATTATTATAAATATAGAATATAATAATAGAATGGGATATTGTTAAAATATTTTTAATTTATGGAATGTTGTTTCAGGGAGAACCTGGAGTACATTAAAAGCATTATGGTTTTTTTCCCAAAGGCAGTTCTGAGCAATTCTGGACCAAGCTCTTTGTCGCCATTGCCCATTAATGTGTCCAAATTAAAAGTGTCCTAATAGACCAGCTCTATAAGCTGTCCATCTAATAGCCTATGATAGGCTACATTGTACACACACATTCACACACATCTACTTGGATTTTCTTGTGTAAATAATTAGGCTGAAGGCTTTTGAGGGATGATAGCTCTCCTTTAAATGAAGTTCTATAATGTTCTGGAGTTTGCAAACCATGACAAACTATCTATATGTGAGCAATTATTATTTTATTATTGATTAACCTTCCTTCATACCAATATTCTCAAAGTATGGGCTGGGGACCCCTAAAAGCCCCTGAAATCCTTATGGGATATAAACTGCTTTCGTAATGATACTGACATTTTAATTTTTAATGCACTAAATGTCAATGTAACTCACAAACAAAAACTCTTTTGAGGGTCTTCAGTAATTTGTAAGAGTGTAAAGGGATACTGAGATCGAAAAATTTGAGAGCCATTGCTGTATGCCAACACAAATCCTCTTCTGATCTGAAGATCACAGGTATTGTCCCCATACCAGTAAAAGGCAGACCATAAATTTCAAGAGTATCACAATAAGCTACTTATTTTGACTTTTAAACTACTTTTTTAGCTTTTAAGCTACTTTTTAGCTTACTAACCTTGTTTTTGTGCATCCTACCCCCAAAGTTAATAGATGCTTTTTTCCTTTGGTTAAGCTTCCTACTACTATTTATGATTTAAATAAAGGTCCTTGAAAATAAAAGGACATAAAGAGCTCTCTGTACTAGTCATTATACCCAAGGGTGGCAGTAAAATTAGAAAGACTCCTGAAAAGTTTAGAGAAAACAGTAATTTAAAATTCATTGAATTACTTCACTTGGATAGTTCCTTAACATAATCACAGAAATAACTCTTATTTGGGCCAATTTTTTTCTGATTGCACCAGAAAATGCATTAGCCTGTTTTTATTTGTTTTTTATTTTGGGGGGGGAGATATTTAAATTATATTTTCTTCTCTTAATTAGGCATCATTTCTATATATTTGCCACTTTTACTATGTAGTGATTTCTTCTCACAGTTTTAGAGTCCCTCTATTTGAAGAATCACAGTCGCAGAATTATCTAAGTTGAAAGCTGAAGGGAACTTTAGAAATCATGTAGTCTAACCACCCCATTTTTTTTAGATCAGTAATCTGACATCCAGAGAGAAAATGGCTTGTCCAAGGTCACAAAATTATTTAATAGCATAGCTGAGTTTAAAACTAAGGCCTGCTGATTCCAGGGCCAATACTTTACCACTACACTATATCTTACACACACACACGCACGCACGCACGCACGCACACACACAGAGATATATCTGTATGTGTGTGTATATATATGCATATATGTGTGAGTTTTGGTGCTTAGTTGAATGAATGATTGTATAGGTGGGTAGAAGGATGGATGAATGAAAAAGGGTTTTATTAAGTGCCAAGTATGTGACCAGAACTGTGCCAAGTGCTATGGATGCAAACACCAAAACTAGACAATCCTTATTCTCAAGGAGCTTGAATTCCAATGGGGGGTGGGGAAGGAAGGGAACAACCATTTATTGAGGGCCTATTATGTGCCAGATACTATGCTAAATGCTTTACAAACATTTGTCTCATTTGATCCTCAAAACAATCCTGGGAGATAGGTTCCAATATTGGCAGAGTGGATAGAACGCTGGGCGTGAAGTCAGGAAGACTCATTTTTCTGAGTTCAATTCTGGCCTCAGATGCTTACTAACTGTGTGACCCTGGATAAGTCACTTCACCCTGTTTGCCTCAATTTCCTCATCTGTAAAATGAGCTGGAGAAGATGACAAAGCCCTCCAGGATCTTTGCTGAGAAAACCCCAAATGGGATCATGAAGAGTCGGATATGACTGAAATGAGTGAACAACAACAAGGTTCTGTTATTATCCCTTTTTATATTTGAGGAAAATAAGGTAGATAAAGGTTGAATGACATGCAGGATTACACAGGTAGTAAGTGTCTGAGACTGGATTTGAACTCAGGTCTTTTTGGCCCCAGGTTAAGCACTCTATCCACTGCAACACCTTGCTCTAACACATATAGGCTGGGGTGTGGTGGTAAATGTTTAACAGTTGGCTCTCTGAAAATACTCTTTTACATTTAATTGCATTATTCACATTTTCTCCATCCCTTTCTTAAGTCTAGACAATCAACTATCTATAAATCAAGCCCTGATTTATAGGCTTTACTGATTTTGGAGAGGTCAATATTCACTCTGAAAATTTAACAATTGGCTGAGCCAGAGAGTTGTCTCCAGCTCACCCTGTGCATGTAGGGAGTGATGACTTAGAGAGAAAGGTGTCTTGGTCTGAGGACCATCACAGGAATAGCGGTTGGATCCAAAGGGCATTGATTGATGTGCCTTTTCTAGCAGCGCTGATTAATTACTCTTCCCAGAGTGAGATGTAGAAGGGGTAAAGGTGAAGGTAGAGTGAGGGGTAGTGGGTGGGGGGTGGGGAAGGAGCAGCAGATTGGAAAGAAGATGGCCGGGCTGAAGCATATTTGTGGCTTCTTGCCTAATCATTCTCCCATTTTGATCAAGTTCCTCTTTCAAATAACTTTAAACAAAGTTCCCAGTCCTGTTGGGGGATAAAGTAGATCCCATGATCCCTGCCTCTTAAATGCTTAAAATGTATCTGGGTGGCTAGCTGTACACCCATGAATGAGGAACCAACAGTCAGAAGCAATGTAGAATACAGATTGTGATTATAGCTATTTCTATCAGATCAGGGAAGAAAAGGATTATTGTGGGGGTGGGGTTAATCAGCAAAGGCTTCATGGAAGAGGCTGGTCTTGAGCCTGATGAGAGGAAATAGGGTCTTTCCTAGCCTGGGACCTCACATGGAACTTGCCTTGTATTATTTTGTATTTCAGTTTGTGTATATTACATGCTGCCCATCCCATCATGAGCTGTCTGTTTTGTGAGGACCGTGACACCTTATCAGCCCCTTTTATAGCATTTTTCATAGAGATGCTAAGTAAATGTTTGTGGATTTGATTTGATTTTAAATTGAGGGATGGGGAGGGAAATAGTGGAGGGAGGGAGGACGCATCACAAATAAAACACGGCAGTAGGAAATGATTTCTAAGCTTCCTAGAGAGGGTGGCGTTTCTTCTTGCTAACTTTCTCCTGTTTTATACTTTAATGAACCTTTGTTCATTTTCCCCTTCGGAAACTGCTTTTCCTCCTACAATTCCTTTCTCCTACGGATGATTCTCTTCTGCCATGATCATTTCTTATAAGTCCTTAACAGTCCTTATCCATTCTGGTTTTCCCCTCTACACTCATCCCTTTTAATGATGAGACCATTGCCATTTGCTGGGTTGGTGTTGCTTGTTCTTTACGTTGGCTTTCTTTCCCTTTGCTCCACGTATCAGAACAGATCTGAAAAATAATTTGTGCAAAGCCATTTTCTTTTCTTAATAAAAAAAGAAAGAGACTCAGAATAGCACTAGACGTGTGAAATTCTTAATAGTCCATCTGTTTCTTTGAAGTTATCCACTTTTAGTGACCGCCACCCTTTCTTTCACAGTGGGGCCTATTTTTGTTTTCTCTGTTTCACGTTTGAGCTTCTGTATCAGGAAGAAGGTAAAACAGTGTTTTGCATTCCAGTTTCCTGCGTGGTCCTTTCTTTTCTGCCTAATAAATTCAACTAGGTGGCACACCGGATAGAGTTTGGGACTTGCAGTCAGGGAGACCTGAGTTTGAATCTTGCCACAGATGCTTACTAGCTATATGACCCTGGGAAAGTCATTTAGCCTCTCAGTCTTAGTTTCCCCATCTGTAAAATTGGGATAAATAGTAATAGTACCTAGCTCGCAGGGTTATCATGAGGATCTGATGAGATGACGTGTAAAGAGCTTTTCAAGCTTTAAATTGCTATAGAAGCGCTATTACTGCTCGCATTTTATAGAAAGAATCTGAAGTCATAGAATCTGAGTCGGAAAGGATCTCAGAGATTATCTGGTCCAACTTGTGCCTGGCAAATAATCCTCTCTGCTACATCCCTTCTTTTTTTTTGAGGGGGGGAGGTAGGGCAGTTGGGGTTAGGTGACTTGCCCAAGGTCGCACAGCTAGTAAGTGTGTCGAGTGTCTGAGGCCGGATTTGAACTCAGGTCCTCCTGACTCCAGGACCAGTGCTTTACTCACTGCACCACCTAGCTGCCCCTTCTACTACATCCCTAATTCAGTCTCTCCCAGAAGACTTGGGAAAGGGGGTGTACTACTTTCACTTAAGGCAGCCCATGCTATTTTTAGACAGCTTTACAGTTGAGTTTATCCTTATGAAGAACTTTAATTTGTCCCTCGGCAGCTTCCACTCATTGCTCCTGAATCTACCTTTGCCACCCTGCATAAATAAATCTAATTCCTCTTCTAAGTGACAACCTTTCTGTTAGGAGCATGCCTGAACTCAGGCTATGACGAGTTAGTTCAATGTTGGGGGAGAGCGGATTTGAGACATTCGGAAGTCATGTGATAATTAATAAAAGGAAGTTTACTCAGGCATAACATAGAAATGATATTCCACCAAGAAGCTACAGTACTTAGCTTAGGGAGACCCAGACCCTTTCATCTCCAAATTGAAATGATTCTGGTCAGCAAGGGAGGGTCTGGTGACTTGGGCAATCTCTGGACAATCCACCAAATCCGAAGGACCCTGACCGTACCTGGTTGGACCTTGCTATGCTCTTGGGCGATCAGAAAGCCACATTAATAAGGCCAGAGGCTATCTAGAAGTTGTATCATATAAGGCATGGCTTGAATCAGCCCTCTGGTACAGTTAAGTCCCAGGGATAGTTTTGTCTCCTTTCAAGAAGAAAACTAATTTAGCTTACAAAGGGAAGGGATTAACATATTACTCCCATCGCACCTTTAAATCCTTCAAACTGGTGTTCATGTCTTAGCATATTATGCCATCTGATTTTTTCCGCAAGTTTGTTGTTGCTTTTTAATTGCTTTAGTTTGACTGGCTCTTTATAACCTCATTTGGAGGTTTTCTTGGTAAAGATACTAGAGTGGTTTGCAATTTCTTTCTCCAACTCATTTTACAGATGAGGGAAACTGAGGCAAAGAGGGTTAAGTGATTTGCCAGGGCCACACAGCTAGTAAGTGTCTGAGGTCAGATTTCAACTCAAGAAGATGAGTCTTCTCAGCCCAGTGCTCTATCTACTGCACCACCTAGCCATCCAATTCCCCAATTCTTTCAATTGATCTTTATGTGGCCTGGTTGGAGTCAGCTCGCAGTTCTGCTCACCCTCTTCTAGATGAGTTCCAGTTTGTTCGTGGCCTTCTTAAAATATGGCACCCAGAACTGAACACAGTACTGCAGATATGGTCTGACCAGAGTAGATAACAGCCAGAATTTTTATTGATGCAGTGTCACATACTTAGTTCAAGGAGGAGACAGAGTTTGAAACTAGGTTTTCTAATTCCAAGCCTAGTATATATTTTATCAAATCACAACAGTGTACATGGTAAATACTAAATTCTGGTTGACTGGATTTTATGTTTATCACAGTATATGCTTTGCATAGATCTTGGTATAAACATTTTTGTAGGTGAGTGATTGTTCAAATTCCCGGTGCCTTTCAAAGAGACAAATCCTGAGGTCTGCTGTGAGGTTGTTGGTTTGTTTTTTTTTGGCTTTGTATGTAGGTTTTTGCAGGCTCTCTTCTTTTCTCTGCTTAGGCAAGGGAGGTTATGGCATTATGCTGTATTATTGGACTTTTTGATCAATAAATGTAAGAGTCTTTATTCAGGTTGCCAGAAAGTATTGCTGAGTTGGATCATTTAGTTAATGTGATGAGGTGATAGGCTCATGCATTAATGCAAACTGTCAATTTGTGATTAAATGTATTTTAGACTAAAATTAACTTTAATTCTGAAAGGAGACATAGAAGATTGTATTTTAAGTTATAAGAATGAAAATGCAAACTGCCTAGAACAATAATACAGAGCCTTACTTATTTTAACTATTATTCGTTCAACTATATACTATTTAACCAATTAACTACTTAATGCATTTTTCCCCAAGTAGGAATATTTAACTATTTGGAAGAGTAGTGATAATTATTTTTGTTGAGTGCCAGAAAAAGTTACACAAATGCTGACAATTAAGGGAGTGAACTATTTGAGTTTATTAGCAAAGTGTATATAGTCTTACATATTTTTCCTAGCCTTTGCTCCACCATTCAGGTATCACCAAAGTACTGTAAAGAAGAGCCTTCTATTTCGGTTTCTACTCAAGTAGATCTGTCATCACATCCTTGCGGTTATTCACTCCAGTCGCACAGATTGTCACAACCCATCTGTGTCCTGCCATCCCAAGAAACCCTGGACCACATCCTCTCATGAGTTCACAGGCACTCAATCACCACTACTGGGGACCTTCCTTCATTTTATCTATTTGACATTATGAGGATACCAGGGAGGTATATATTCTCTTTTATTCTTTCCAGGTCTTTTTTACTTTAACAAAAAGGAGTAATCATGTCTAGATTTATTGAGTCGGAGTCAGTACTTCCCTATAGTTCTAGGGTCCCGTTAGCATTGTCCATAATCACAGCACGTTCACAGTTATAGTGGACCTGGTATAAATGCTTCCCTAGGTAGCTGTGAGTTCCACCCAGATGAAAGTTTGGTGAGGGTGGTGGTGTTGACAAACTGCCCTTGGGCCAGGGTCACGTTCACTTCTGAATGGTGATTACTGGTACTGTTATCTGGTTTTATCAGATCTCCTTTGCCTCTTTCCCACTCCATTCTAATCCATTTCCCAGATCCTTGGCTCCTTCCTTTTGGCAAATGATACTTCCGTCTTGCCTCTGTTCTGCCTCAGCTTTCCGGTTGTTGGATTTGAGGATTACCCGGAGATGTTGAAGACTCCCAAGTTTTTGTTTTCAATCCAACTTATTCAGCAAGCATTTATGAAAGGCCCATTTTGTGTAAGGTATTGTGCAAGGTTCCAGCCTTACTGAGAATTATAACATTTAGGCATATATAGATACATACAAAGTACTTTGAGGAAGAGAGAACTTTAATGGCTGAGAGGAATTAGTAACCTCCCCTTGGCACAGTGCCTGACACATAGTAGTCTCTTAACACATGTTTACTGATTGATTGATGAGAGATGGATTCCAAGAAGTGGAGGTGAGGAGGGAGAGAATTCCAGGCATGGAAGACAACCATTGCAAAGGAGATGAGAGATGTAATATCATTGAAGGCCAGTTTGGTTGGCCTTTGGTTTGGTGACCCTTGACTTCTCCTGACAAAATATATTTTGAATTGCTGCATTGTTGTTTTGACTTCTGGCCTCCATTGGTTGCAAGAACCTTAACCCCTGTCTTGTTAGTCCTGACCCTAGACCTCTGTTTGTCTGAGATTAGCTTAGTCTTGCTGCTGTTGCTGGCTTGTGGAGTGGCATTAGGTCATTTGCTTCTTAGCAGGAAGCTGGATAGATTTTTTTTTTTAATGGAAGTTTGCTCCTTCTACGTGTGTAGGATAGGTATGAGCATGTAATCCCAGTGAGAGTTATGAAAGCACAGGGCTAGGAATAAGCAAAGGTATTGGTTCTAGGCTGCTGTTAGATCCTGAAAGGTGAAGATTACTAAGATTACTCATCTTAAAGGTCTCAATAAATGTGAATTGCAATTGATTGGTATTAGCAGATGATAGGATTTAGAGCTGGAAGGATCCTTAGAGATCAGCCAGTTTGACTTCCTTTTTTAAGTAGGAGGAAATAGGCCCAGAGAGGTTTTGAATTGCCTAAGGATAAGTAGTAGAGACTTATTTGAACCAGATTCTTTGACTGCAAATCAATTGGGCCCCATCCTTTGTACCAAACTGTTAGAGGTTCTCATATTCCCTAGTCTCTTGTGACCCAACCACAACTACTACTTAATCACCTTCATCCCTACCTCCATCATCATCCGATATGCCTCAGAGGACATATACTCTGTCAAAGTCCACAATTGTCATGCCCTCTGTGATCAAAAATATTGATACTGATATTGCTAATGGTAACTGTCACAAAACTCACATCTTGGGTTTTGTTTTTCATTCTTGCTTATAGATTTTGCGCATGTGCGCACACTTGCGCGCGCGCATGTATGTGTTCTCTAGGTAACACTGGAATTATGATGCTGTCAAGTCTCCTTGGAAGGAGGCTTTAATTTCTGGGCCTGAGGAAAGGTTCCAGGTGAAAAAGAAAAGGTTGTGTTCTTGCAGTTACTGGAGGAAGGAAGGTAGATGTTAAAAAATAAAAACAAATTCAAAAAAACTGCAGATGAGGTGTAGGTACAATCATTTGTGAATTGCCTATACTGTGGTAGCTCCTGGCTAAAATAATTCAAACCTGTTTTCACATATAAACAGTGCTAAACCTTCTAGAGATGCCTGGGGCCTGCTGGTATGAGAACTCCCTCAACCAATGAAAATTGAAATCTATGCCTTACTAATAATGTGAATGTGTTTTGTAGGTTTTCATGTGTACAGTCGATATCATATTGCTTGTCTTCTCAGAGGGTGAAAAAGAGGTAGGAGGGAAGAAGGAGAGAATGTGGAACTCAAGTTTTTTGAAAATGGATGTTAAAAATTTTTAAATGTAATTGGGAAATATTTAGCAAAATATATACATATTTTTTTCTTTAAAAGAAATCTATGCCTTATAGATAAACTTTGGGCAGTTGCCTGAAGCACAGATGTTAAGTAACTTTCTCTGGGCCTCATAGCTAAGAATAGTCAAAAGCAGGATTTGAATATGTCTTTCTGACTCTAAGCTTAGTACTCTGTCCACTATACCATGATGCCCCTTCCTTAGAAACTTGACCTAATTATCTGTTAGCTTTGCAGAGTATTTTCATAACCCATTTTCTTCTATTCCAGTTGTGGTGGGGGCAGGGGGTCTGTGATCATGTGTTTGTTTAGTGTTAGTTCAAACTGTTTCTGTAGGTGGTATGGGATATGTGTGTGTGTGTGCATGCAACTTCATTTCTCTTCATGGTTCAGAGGACAAATTAATAGTTCATATCTGCTTGGTTAGGTCCTACCATGTTCTTTAGTTTTATTCTCATAGATAGGGTCATAGATTTAGAACTGGAAAGAATCTTAGAGGTTATCTAGTCCATTTTATAGTTGAGGAAACTGAGGTACAGAGAAATTAAGTGATGCACCCATGATCATATAGATGACAGAACTGGGATGTCAACCAGGTCCAATCCATACAAAGCCAGCCAGCACTCTGCCACCATACTGCCTAATGATATTACTCGTTGGCATCTTGCATCCCAAGTGGCTCTTTCCCATTGAAATTGCCAAGGTGGTCAAATGACCTGCTGATTTCAGGAGACATCTATGAATTCTACCTTGCTTAGGCAAAAGGTTGTATAATTTCCAGTGAACTTAGGAACAGGCAAAGTTGATTTTCATTATGGAGAGACTTTGTGTTTGCCTGTGGGGAGGTCAAGGTTTTCTCTTCAGATAGTTTGAAGCAAGGAAGTTCAATCCCTCCTGGATCTCCATTTCACCATTTGTAAAATGGAGATTGAATATTCTGCTGCTTCTTCCTCTCAGAGGACTGTTGTCAGGATTAACGAATTAGTGGTTGTAGAACACTCTGGTAAAAAATAGCAAAGCTTCAGAGCGGCTATTAATAATAAATCAGTGCAAGATATATTTGTGAATATGTGCGGGCAGATTTCCCAGAGCTCTGACACTATCAAAGGGAGGAATGACAGAGTTTTTCTTTTGAGGTATGTGCTCTGTACTTGCTCAAAGATGGGGCTTTATTGTTTCTCTTAATAGAGTTAATTCCATGTAGATAGGTGGCTGAGCTTCTTTCTGTAGTCACCACGATCCTCCTGTTCAAGTTCTGTGAGTACATTTCCCTGATATTTCCCAGGATCTGAAGGATGGCTCGTTTAAATAGGCTCCATGGGAAAGTACATCTAAATGGACTGCTGGTTACAGTTTCTAATCCATGGTAGTCATCACCTGTTAGACACAAATTGCATGAAATTTCTCTGGGATGATAAATTTTAAGCCCAGAGGTGGGGGAAGAAAGAAGTTACATGCACTTATTTTTTTGGCGTGACTAAGAACTGGAAACAAAATGGGCACTCATTGATTGAAAAATGGCCAGACAAATTGTGCTATATATATTAATGGATTATTATTATGCCATAAGAAATGATGGCTGTAAAAAATTCAGGGAGATTTGGGAAGACCTGTGTGAACTGATCCATAGTGAAGAAAACAGAACAAGGTGAATAATTTATGCAATAATTATAATGATGTAAATGAAAACAACAGAGAAGACATCAGAACTCTGATCAATGCTGTCACCAATTGTGTCTTCAGAGGACTGACAGTGAAATTTGCCTCCTTGTAGGTGTAGAATGAAGGCAGACATTGTGTGTACATTTGATTAAATAATTTGTATTTTGTTTTTAGAGGGATTATTGGGAATTGGGAAAGTCATTGAGACATGATGGCAGTGTTAAAATATTTTTTTTTAATTTTTAAATGAAAGAAGCTATGATGAATGAGAAGTGAAGTAATAGAATGTTTAGAAAGTTTGATGTTTTGCATTAGCTGATAAATTTGGGGTTTCTCTTTTATGTTCTAATGGATTGACAGTAAAAGGAGGTTGACAAGAGAGAGTTGAGTCATTGACCTTCAAAGTGAGAAATCCTTCAGTCAGTGCTATCTGATTTATTGCTTTTCTCTGTACTTTCCTTCTCTGGGGTTTGATGGGAGCTGGGTTGTGGCATACAGGGCTGGAGCAGGTGCACCATGCCTCCTGCCTGGACTTTAGCACCTTAGCTCCCGGGAGATGCTCAGGGAAAGTGCTGACTCTTTGTTTCTCTTTCCATCCTGATCTCTTTCTCCCACCCTCAAGGACAGACTGTACCCTAATTACTAACCACTGGAATAGGATTCCTCTGACCACAGCTGGCCTTGGCCTTTCTTTGCTCCTGCCTGTCAGAATAAAATACCTTCCACTTTTGTGGTGGCTAGACAAGCTTTTATCCATGATGAAAAGAATCAGCTTTCCTGGCTCACAGCACATCTATGGGGAAAGAGGGGAGCAGTAGATGTGAAGGGTGTAAAAGATTATTTTTCTCATATTAATGCAGTTCGTGGTTGTTCAGGTATGCTGTATCTTTGATTCTGAATCTTCTTACCTGGTATTCCCTCTAGCTCTGAGTCAGTGGTAGTTGGGCCTGGGCACCATGAAACACATAAAAACTTCACAGGGCTAAGACAGGTGGCTTGGTAGCCTCTACACGTGATTGCCCATGTCTGGATTTTCACTGGGGTGTGGCAGCTACTGCATTGATTTTAGAGCAACTGAATCATGCAAAAGTCACTATTCAATTTGTTGAACTAGAGGCTCAGTTTGCATGGATTCCATAGAATTAGGTTTATTCTTTTTTGCTTCCTTTGAAGTTCCCTGAGCCTGCATCTTGTTGGGAAATCTTGCCTATGATCTACTGTCAGAGAGAAATTCGAGATATTTGCTGTCTGCTAAACTAATTATGTTTTAGCTCTGAGTGGCTTGGTGCAATCAATCCTGAATGCTCAGCAGATTTTATGTAGTATCTGAATTATTAATGGAGATGAACTGGAAGAGAGAGCGTGGCCGTCTTATTCTGTCCTGAAGAAGCCTTTTGCTGGTCTGAGTACAGGAGAGAGGCAGCTTCTTGCAGAGGGATAATGGAGGAATCAGGCGTTCAAGTGGAGCAATACCCCGATGGGAGTTTGTGCCAATATGCACAGAAAATTACAGCCTGCTTTGGAGGGATAGGTAAGACCCCTTGAAAGTTGGAGTCCACTGAAGTGAGGCCTGAGACAGGATATAGATGAGCTGTTCAGTAGGGCCAACCAAGTGCCACAATCCCGCCTTTAGTCTGTTCTTTGCACACTGACAGGAATGAGAAACACATGTGGAAAGCCTGAATATAACAGAACTTAAAATGACTGGATAGTCACCACAGCCTGGACATTGGCTCAAGCTTCTCAGCAACAGTGACTATCCTGGGCATTCCCATTTTAGAAATCGTTTCTCTGCCTTGATCTCTTTCTGTTTAGCTGTGTAACTGCAGGTATTAGAGTAAAGAGATAGTAGGGGATCTTCATTCTTTTGCTCTGTCAGTAAAAATTTAGAAATTCATAGTTTAAAAAATACCCTATTATTGATGGAGCTACAAGATATGGCTTTGGATCATTTGTTCAGAAAATTAAATGGACATATTTCATGGGTTAAGAAGGATCGTCTTTAAGGAGATTGTGTTTTTTTTTTTTAATGTGATTTTCCTCATTGGAAGTAATAAATCTTATGATTTAAAGTGGTGACATTTCTGATCAGGGGACAGAGAACATAATTATTAAGTGTAACAAGATTATTTAGAGAAAAAGCAGGGTTCAGATGTGAAGTAATTTGAACTGAGATTTGAGGTAATGTAGCACAGACATTTAATTGTGCGATATAACCTTAAAGGTGGTATAGTGTAGTGGGAATGTACTGGATTTGGAGTCAAAGGAGACATGGGCTCAGATCCCATTTCTAACATGTATTAGTTCTGTGATTATGAACCAGTCCCTTAACCTTTCTGACTCTCAGCTGATTCATTTGTAAATGAGAATAATAATATCTGTAGCACTTACTTTGTATACATGGTTTTGCAGACCTCAGCGTGTTATGTCAGCGTTAACTATTAACAAAGTGTAATGAGATCATAAGGTTCTATTAGAATCTCCTTGAGATGCATCTGTCACCCATTTTTCATTTTCTCCTTAGAATTTGGATCTAGGCTTTGTTCTTTATTTTCCAGATAGGATTAGGAATAAAATACATGAGATTAAGATTTACATGCCAATCAAAAGCATTGGAGTGAATATTAAGCCTTTGCTTAGGAGGACTATCTTGCATGGGTTTTACATCATTTGGGAAGTTTTTTTGCACACACCTGCCTGCCACTAAAATGAATCTCCTCCACTTACTCTCTTGCTTCAGTTCCACTTGCTCTCTCTGCCTGGGTTTTGCAGTGTGTTCCAGGCTGATATCAATGTAGTAATGCCCCAGTGAAAGAGCTGGGAATGTTGGAGGATCTTTAAGTGTTTGCTGCCAAATGCATCCCTGGGAGTCTAGAAAAGTGACTCCCTGGGAGGTCCAACAGAACCAACTCCTTCAGAATTGAACCTTAACATCTCTTGGATGCCCAAAGAAAGTCATGCAGAAGGATGTGAGTTAGAAGGTGACCCTTCAGGGGGAGGTGAGAAACAAAAGCTCAGTCTCAAGGCGGCCCATCTTTCAAATTTCAGCCACGCATTTTCTTGGATGACGTATTTGACTCTGTTTGCAGTCTGCTTATAGTCACCACATACCTCTGCATATCCTTTTGGGCAATCCTTGTTTTTAATTCTTTGGATACTATAGTGTTATTTTGCGATTCATTGTGTAGAAATTACCCTACCCATCTGTGAAATGCTGCTACTTTAGGGGCAGGTAACTAGAGAGGTTTTCTACGGCTTTGTTCTCAAACTCTGAGACACATGATAGGGAGAAGCTTTGGGGGCATAGCAGTGAATATAATAACACTATTGTGTCTGCACCTTCTGCTTTATCGTCACCCACTACACAGTCCCTTTTTTGCTGCCTAGAGTGTAGTAAGGAAAAATTACTATTTTCCTTTGACCCCTCATAGCTTCTTCAAGGCTCCTACTATATGGAGCTGGGGTTGTGGTGACCTCATAGCAAATGTAGTTAATCCACAAGAAGCTCTTAGTCAATCCTTGACTGGTGTAATAGAACTAAATTTTGGCTAAAAAATACATTTAGAGTAAAAAAATTGGGTTCTAGTCTGGGTTCTTCCATTTGTGACCTTCTTCTAATCCTACTACCTCTGACTTCAGATGGCTTTTGCCATCTTTAAACTGAAAGGACTTGGTCTAGAGGATTCCTGAGGTCCCTTCAAGCTTTAAAATTACATTTTATAATTCTTAAATATAGGATTTTTTAAAATTTAAAAATCATAGTAGGAAAAACCCAGTGCCAGAAGATGAGACAAAATTTTATTTACTTGTGACTATTGCACAGCTGTAAATGATTCTTTATTGTTATATTTAACCTTATCTAGGTATGTAAGAGAAGTAAATGCCTATTTTCTAGCCTATTCTTTTCCATATTAGCAAACATTATTGTCATACTCTAATTTCTGATAACTTTTAAACATTTTTGAACTACCTAACCAATCATTTGCCATTTGTTTCTGCCTGGGTTTGATTTTTATGAAGGTGCTAAGACAGAAACTAGCTTAATAATTTTGAGTGTAAGACACACCAGGTGTGTCAGTATAACAGAGGCTTGATAAAATGGATTAGTTTGCATTTGATCTTAGTGGCTGGATTTGACTATATCCTTTCACCTCTATTACCTTATACATGGGCTGGGGGATGGTGGGGATTAGATTGTATTAAGGATATTATTAGCATTGGATTAATGAGGTGAGACATGAGGAAGAACCAAGAACAGAATCATCTTTGTGGACAGGGATTCCTCTGGAATTTTGAAAGGTCTAGGATATCTCTTGCCATAACTTAAACTGAATTTGCTTCATAGATCCAGAGCCAAATCACCTAATTTTTACCCTTTCATTTTAAAGATGAGGAAATTAAGGTGCTTGCCTAAGGGCATAGGTAGTAGCACAGCTGGATTTCAAACTTAAATCCTTTGACTTTACACTGTTCCTCTGTCTGATTTTTTTACTGCTGAGGATAATACTTCACTAGATTTTGAGGTTAAGGGAAAGTGAAGAAATGGTCTTTGCTGGAAAATTTCTATGACATCTAAGAATATTGACTTTTTATCTTATAATATATTCTTTTTTCCACATTTATTTTCCTTTCAATTTATGGAATAAAGCATTTCCATAACATAGCATAATAAAAATATGATTGCACATAAAACTGCAAATCCACTATGTACAACTTCCTGTTCCTTTTAAATATATAATAAAGTTAATACGTAAATTTCTCTTTTTTCTTTTTTTTTCCTGCCCTCCCCACCTCGCCCTAGAGATGGCTACCATTAGACACAAATAGGTATATATGTATAAAATTATCTATACAAACTTCTATTTATCAAGTCTTTCTCTGTATGCAGATAGCATCTTTCTTCCTATGTCCTTTGCAGCTAATTTGGATATTTATGTCAAATTGACTTATTTGTTCAATGTCATTCTTAAAACAATATTGTTGTTACTGCATGAAACGCTCTTTTGGTTCTGCTCATTTCGCACTTCATCATTTCATGCAAGTCTTTCCATACTTTTCTAAGATCATGGAACTCATCATTTCTTATAGCACAGTAGTATTCCATCACAATCATATACCACAACTTGTTCAGCCATTGGATGGATCGAATGTATCAAGCTACCATCAAGATGTAGGCTATCACCTAATAAAAATATGAGGGTGAAAAACAAACTTACTTTTGTAATTGTGTGTGCATGTATCAAAGTGTCATATGTGTCTGTAAATATGTAAGGAGTTTATCAAGAGGGGCAAGATTATGATTGGGACTTTGTATCTTCTTATACAGAGTATGATTTCATGTGTGTGTGTGTGTTTAAATTTTCTGCGTGGTAGAATAAAAGCTGTCCTGTATATGTTATATCTATTGTTACCTTGAGTGTCTTACAGGATCTTGGGGACTCTTTTACCAACATCTGTAGATACCCAGATATGATCTACTAGCTAAGATTTCTGGGAATAAACCCTGGGTGGGAGCACAATGAGCCAAAGGATCATAGATAAGACATATGATTCTTGGGATATCCTGCAAGATTGAACCCAGTATGTGTAAATCCACAGCATCTGATTTTGGGCTACATATTTTATAAACATACGTATATGTCTATATGTATATGTGCGTATAGATGTACACATACACACATACTTATTGTATATATGCATTTGGGCATTTTGCCATACTCTTATTGGAAGAAACTGGATATACTAAGACCAACAGTAATTGAATCCTCATATATCTCAGCTGTATTAATGGATATTAATCTGGTTGTATAAGCATACATATATAAGACAGATTGTTGTAGTCTGAGTTACTGGTGGCAACCCGTCTCAAGTACTGGTCACCTGACCAAGTGTGTTAGGAATCCTAAGCCCTTGAAGGTAATCCCTTAAAAACATATCCTTCCTAATCTTCTTTGCTGGACAATGAAAAAGGGAAAGAGGGAGACTTAAGAGTTAAGTGCTGTGAGGAAGCCCCGTTTTCTTAGACTCGTATTCCTCTCTTTGACTTTGCACTACATGTAGACATGCCTTCTTTCCCTCCCTTAAAATGCTTGGGGAACTTGTGTGGCTTAGGGAAAAGCAAAAATCTGTCATCCGATAGAGCCAACCTCAGGGGCTCATTCAAGAGCAGGCTGGTGATCAAGGACATAAGCGTCACTGGAGTTCCATACCCTCTTCCCAGAAGGGCTACCATCACTCATTTGCTGTATCTGAATCCGGAGGATTACTGCTTATGTGCTCATTTATTCAACAACTTCGACACTCTAGGTAAGCATTAAAGAACCCAGGCTGGAATCTGGTCAACGCTGTTATATCTGGTGCATATCATAAGATATAGCCATAAACTCATCTACTGAAACTTGTTCTCCAAACAAGGCACTGAGCTGTCAAATGTCCTGAATTGCTGACCTGGAGAGCACAAGAGAAGTCCACAGTCAGCTAGGTATAGGCTGAAAGCAAAAATTTATTTTCTGTTCATGTTCTGTGATCTCAGCAATGAGCATTTCTGTTTAAATTTAAGGTTAACGATTGTGTTTCTATTATAAGAACTGTCATGGGGAAGAAAAGGTTTAGCTCAGAGAGAGTGGTTTTTTTTTTTAATCTCATGATAAAGGATGAATGGAGAAGAAACATGCAAGGTGGCATATTGACACCCAATGAGTTATGGCTTAGGTGAAGTCAAAAGACAAGTAATGAAGCAATGCATATGTCCAAGGATATTTAGAGGTTCTTGTCTTGATGTGTTTGTGTGTGTGTGTGTGTGTGTGTGTGTGTGAGAGAGAGAGAGAGAGAGAGAGAGAGAGAGAGAATAGAAGGAGGAGGAGACAGAGGAAAAAGAAGAAGAAGGAAAGGGAGAGGTTTTCCTGGCTTCCAGGGCAGCTCCCAATCCACAATACTTTGTTGCCTCTGATATATGGTAGTATATCTCTCATAATGATAAAGGTGGATTCTAGTATAAATCTTAGGGACTTCATAGTAGAGATAGAAATAATGTATGAACCTAGGGATACCATTCTAGGATATCAGGTAAGGGGAGAATAATGCTTTAATGAAAAATGTTATTGAAAAATTAAATAAAAAATTAAATGCTAAGGAATATAATGATAAAATATGGTACCTTGTAGTGTTAGTATAGTGGGCAGGGAGAAGTTGAGTTAAGGTTGGGTTACCTAGGACTGGGAAAGAAGCTTTAGAGGAAGGAAAGTTTCCAACCTATTTTGGTAGATCAGATCCTAGATGGCTGGTATTGAGAGCTAGATTTGGGCCAGGTCTGCTGCTTAACTCCTTTGCGATGGTGAGCAAATTATTTGCCTGCCACTGCCATAAAATGATAAGGCCTAGTTTGTTGTGATGGTGGGGATAAATGTTGGAGGGCAGTTATTTGTTTTTCCCTGTAGGAAAGGAATTACTAGCAAGGCATTGTTTTATGCAGAATATCCTGTTTTAAGACAGGTTCTCAGAGGAAGTGCATCCTCTTGTTCTCACAAATATAGGCTAGCAGAACTGGGTGCCCTGGGAACAGCTGGCTAAGTGCTTCAGGATATACACAAGACCTCCAGCTGCTTTTGACCTTAAAGATGATATAGCTTCTGGTATAATGACTTTTATTCATTAAAATAATATTTTATATTCACATAGCATTGTCTATTTTTCAACATGTTCTCCCCTAAATATCTTTCTTCATCTAGCAAGTATTCATTAAGCACCTACTGTGTACAAATGAAGTGTGCTAGGTCATGATTTAAGAGGTCGGGTGTGGTCCCAATGCTTAAGGAACTTGCACTGGAGCAATTCATAGCAATTTTCTCAGGTAGGTACAACAGGTATGTCAGTCTATTTTTAAATTAGGTGAGAGACTGGCAAGAAATCCTAGAGAACAGAAAAAGGAAATAGTAGTAGTTTAAAAATAACAAGTACATGTGACTGTCAGTATATATATGTCTGTCTATCTATCACTATCCTTCTGTGTCCATTTTTATCTATGTATGTCCATATCCTTCTTTATTATCTATCTCCTCATCTATACCACATCTGTCTTTCTCTTCTTCGTCCATTTTTATCCATCTATATCTATATCCATCTTTATCCACCTGTCTTCTCCATCTATACCCATATGTCTGTCTCTCTATCTCTCTATCTCTATCCTTCTGTGTCCATTTTTATTCATTTATAGTTATCTCTACATCCATCTTTATTCATCTGTCTATCTATATCCATATTTATCTATTTCTATCCATCTGTATCCATCTATCTATCCTGTGTGACCTTGGGTAATTTATTTAACATCCTTTGGCCTCATTTTCCTCATCTTTAAAATGAAGAGGTTATATTAGATGGCATCTAAAGTTGATGTCAGCTCTAGATCTCTGATCCTTTGATCTAATGTTTGTCCCTATTTTTGCTAATGACGTATTTTAGGAAGCTATGAAAACTGTCCTTTAAAAAAATCATTGCTTACTTAATAGCAGAAGTTTAACAGATAAGCATTTCTCTATCCTTACTGGATGTATACAAGGCCAAACTAGCTATGGGATTTCCTTTTCCTCCAAATAAATGGCTTCCTCTTCAGAAAACTGGACATATGGATTTTTTTGGGGAGGTGGGGGACAGGGAAAATGATCTTCCCTTTGAGGCCTAAGCTCCAGCTCTATTGAAAGAAACTAAAAGTAAATGAAGAAGCCCATGTAGGCAATTCTCTTTCCAGTGACCATATTGAAGAATTGTACTCCTTGTCCCCACTCTGTGACTCTAGTTTTCAGAGGCATTAGAAAATATCTGAATATGGTCCTGGCCCTGGACTATCATATCAGTCTAAATCCTAAGCCAGACATTTTGAACTAAGGATTATTCTGGGATGAAAACAGATGTAGCATTGTCATCCCCTCACATTCCAGAAGGTTTGTCTGAGTAATCCCATGAATGGAATGGTAGTCCTGCTTTAATGAAGGCAGGTGCTTAGTGTTCTTTCCAGTCATTCATTCATTAAAATCTTCAGCAGTGACCTAGGCTTGGATATCCCCCAAGGGCCACATATCCAGACATATCAAATAGTTTTGAGGGTACATGTTAGCTGTTCCATAGAGCACTTGCTCAGTGCAAAGATATCCATTAATTATGTCAGGATTGAAAAAACTTCACCACTAAAAGTTATTATTTGTTTGTTTTTTAATTCACCTGAAAATGTAAGATACATCACTGAAAACCCTATGTGAAACTTCAGGAAAACTGCCTAGATAAGCTAAATACATCTGGGGGTATATAAAAGACAAGTTCTTTCTTTTAGTTTCCCCTATGCTCTTTTCATTAATGACAGCTTTTAAAGAGAGAATAGAAAAGCCTGTAGTGACAGATTGAAGCATCTGCTGCTCTCGGGGGGTGAAAATATTACCTGGTGACAGAATGTTCCTTTAGTGTCCTGGACAGCTCTGTTCCTTGTTATATTTTGGTTACCTACAGTTTATTTGTTTGTTTATGGGATCTTGACCCTTAAAACAGAAGGCTCAGTTGCTGATGGAATTAAAGAGAGGTGAAGGCTAATTTCTCTTCATTCTAGAGGATAAAAAGAATGAGACTTAAAATTATAGTTATATTTGAAATCAAATTTAAAATTGCCTTCAAAAGTCATTGTACTTGAAAAGTTTAGGTTAGATTTTCTGGTTCACATTTGTGGACCTTGTTCTATTAACTGTTAATATATTCTGCTGTCTCCCATCTCAGAAATCTGAAAACTCAGCATCTGCCTGTCAATCTGTATCAACCATCCAATCAACCCATCAAAAATATCTGTGCAAGTCACTGTACTGTATCTAAAAAAGTATAAGACACTAGTCCTCTCAAGGAGTTTAAAGGTTTTGTGGTACTGCACTGGAATTGATACAACTTAAATAGCTAATAGGAAGTTGATTCCTAAGTGAGGTAAGAGAACTCCTACCTGCCCTCAGTGAGTTCAAGTCTGCTGGCAAAGATAACCATATTCCAGAATGGTGAAAAATGTCACACGTGGCTGTTGAACTACTTTTGGGAATTGTTGAAATCATGGAGGTCCTGCTACAGAACTGAAGAATAGTAAATAGCGTCCCCACTTTTAAGGGAGAGAGTGGCACCTGCAAGGTATAGGTACTACCTTGACTTTGGTTCCTGGTGCAGTTCAAGAATGTAGGTAGTTTTGGTTTCTTTGTTTTTAAATT
Source organism: Trichosurus vulpecula (assembly GCF_011100635.1). Lineage (NCBI taxonomy): Eukaryota > Metazoa > Chordata > Mammalia > Diprotodontia > Phalangeridae > Trichosurus > Trichosurus vulpecula. Next base: position 99,603,218 of record NC_050580.1, read on the forward strand.
AATTATATTTTCATTTTTAACTTAACAAAAAGAAAAATAAGCCCTTATCACAAGTATGTACAGTCAAGCAAAACAAATTCCCATATTGGCTATGTCTGAAAATGTATCTTACTCTGTATTTTGGGTCCATCACTTCTGTGAAGAGGGGAGCAGCATCCTTCATCATCCATCCTTTATAATCCTAGTCAGTCACTGCATTGATCAGTGTTTTCAAGTTTTTCAAGGTTGTTTTCCTATATAATGTTGCCATTGTTATATAAATGGTACCTTAGGTATTTCTTGCTTTACTCTGCCTCAGTTCATATAAATCTTCCCAGTTTTTTTCTGATACCATCCATTTTGCTATCTCTTACAGTACAATGATATTCCATAAATTGTTAAACCATAATTTATTTATCCAATCCCTTAACAGATGAACACCTTTTTAGTTTCCAGTTCTTTGCTACTATAAAAAGAGTGGCCATAGATTATTTTCATACTTAAGGGTCGTACTTAAGGTCCTTTTCTCCTATCTGGTCTCCTTGGGGTATAGTCCTAGAAGTGATATTACTGGTGAAAGGATATACACAGTCTGGTGACTTTTGGGTTATAGTTCTAAATTACTTTCCAGAATAACCCAGGGGTGGGGAACCTGTGGCCTTGCACTTCTGTGGAGTTTGGATTCAGTCAAAGGGCTGCATTTGACTTAGAGGACCACATGTGGCCTTGAGGGTGCAGGTTCCCTACCCCTGACTAGACCAACTCACAGCTCCACCAACAGTGCGTTAGTGTGTCTATTTTCCTACAGCCCCTTCAACATTTGTCATTTTCACATTTTGACATCTTTGCCAATATGAGGGGTATGAGATAGAAATTCAAAGTTGCTTTAGTTAGCATTTTTCTAATTTTAGTGATTTGGAATCTTTTTTCATATGGTTATCAATAGCATGGATTTATTCTTTTGAAAACTTCCTGTTTTCTACTGAGGAACAGTTCTTAGTATTATACAAATTTGAATCAATTCTTTGCTGTCTTGGATATAAGACCTTTACCAAAGAAATTTATTGCAAAGATTCCCCCCACCCCACTCCCCCACCCCCATTACCTGTTTCCCTTGGAATTTTATTTGAGTTCCTCCAGCACAGGGCAACCATTTATTGAGTACTTTATGCCTTGCATCATCAGCGAATTAAATTAGGATTCTTGATCAGGTAAGGATTGGACCAGAAGGCCTCTGAGATCACTTTGAAATCTGATAAAAAAGGTTACAAACAATAGAAGGCTATATATAAGTGCCAACTAAGTGACATAGTCAAGGCATTACTCTGGGCTAAATGTCATAATGTTAAGAAGAAGGATTTTAGAAGACCTCAGGGTGGGTAGGATATGGATATATGCATATCCAGGAAAACCCAAGAGTCTCCATAGGAATAGAAAAGAAAGATAGAAAATATTAAATGCTCAGCTGTATTGCATGATTCTCTTTTAAACCTGCCCTAATTTCTTTTTAAACCTTAAGATTCTACATTAACGTTTGCTTTCTTGACTGCATTATAATATCCTTAAGAAATGTTCTATGCTCTCATATTTTATGTGAGTGAATAAATTTACTGTAATTCTCTATTAGTTTCAATAACAGGTACATAAAAAGCAATCCCAATTAAAGTCACGGGGTAAGCTAGGCCTCCTAAACTTCATTTGTTTGGCATGATTTTGAGTCTTGACTTTGAAAAACCTGACTTCTCCCTTAGAATGACTTATCTTTAGAAAGAGCTAATGTTTGGTACCCTTTGGTCCAGAAGATCTCTGTTGTATGCCAATGTAGTTCTAGATTATAGACTCACTCTTATCACAGAGAGTTGGTCCTGAGCCTCATATGACATCATCAAGGTGACAGCTGCCAATAAAAAATGATTCTGGGTTCTTAGCATGTTCTGAGAGGTTAAGCTAGGTCTCACTTGTGGCATAAAAGGAGTACTGTAAAGTATTTGTATTACACAAATTTATACTATTTGAAATTATAATATGTTTAAAATATGGCAAGTGCTTCCAACCTAATTCTAATAATGTGACTATTTCATGAGATTCATTATTCATACTAATTGGCCCATGGTCACACAGGTAACACCTATCAGAGATAGGACTTATATAAAGGTCTTCCTTACTCCAAGGATGGTGCTGTCTCCATGACACCATGTTGCTTCTGTATAGGATTGTAAGTAGAATCAAAGATTAAGAGCTCGAAAAGACTTTAGAGATCATCTGGTTAAATCCATTCATTTTGTAGAGGAAGAAACTTGGGCCCTAGAGAGGTCAAGCTCAAGGTCTACACGTGTGGAATCAGTGACAGAACTGGGATTCAAAACCCAGGTCTTCCAACAACAAATCCAGCAATCTTGTAAAATTGTGTCAGAAGGTTAAAATAAAGGGAGTTTTTGTGGCTTTTATCATGGAGATGATTTTGGTTATTTGGGTTATTCTTTCCTTTACTCCTGCCAGAAGCTCTTTGACACAGCCCCCAAGTTTTTGTTTGGTTGCTGTTTGGAAACCTTTCGTCATGCCAGGGCTTTAGCCACAGATAGAAACTGAAATGAATCAGAGTGCGTCAGGGATACACTGACTCATGGCACCCAAAGAACCTGCTCACAAAGGTTTGTTTGCTGTCCAAGTGGAAAGTGAGGATTCTAATGACATAGCTGAATACTCCAAGGGAGGAAAAAGTAGACCTCTGGAATTGCTGAAATACACATATGCTTATTTGTGTAAAAGGAGCTTATGTTGAATGCTCAGGCCAGGGTTTTTCATAGTTCCATTAGTCAAAAATATGCTCAATGAGTCAACGGTGTGACATGGCAGGGGAAATAAAAAAAGCTAATGAGATCTTTTTTGAGATTGAAGCTTTGATTTCATTAGGGTAAGGAACTCCCAAAAAAGAAATTCCTCATATCAGCCAAGATCTCCATCTACTCTGTAACTTAAAGTTTTAGCGAGTTGCTTGGGGCATTGAGAACTTAAGTGACTGGCCCAAAATTTAATGATAAACATAGTAGAGGCAGGGTAGATATTTCATAATCCAAGGTTGGCTCTCTAACAACATTGCCATACGGTACCTCTTTTAGGCTGAGATTTTAGGTTAGATTTATAAAATTATAACATCTACAATGAGGGACTTACTATATACCGCTATATTCTATACCGATCATGTTGCAGAGTTTTGTAGGGTTGGAGCTGTTAGGGACTTCAGAAGACATTCGGCTCAACCCCGTAATTTCATAGGTGAGGAAACTGAGGCTAAAAAAACTAAGTGACTTGCCTGATGTTATACAAGGAGTAAGTGGCAGAAATTGGTGTTGAACCCAGGTCCTTTCACAGCTACTCAATTCTGGATGCCATGTTTTAAGAAAGACATTAAGTTGGGTCTTTATGAAAATGGCCAGGATGGCAAGAGGACTTTACATCATACTATATGTGGTTCAGTTGAAGAAACTGAGGAAAAGAAGACTTTGGAGAGGGGAGGCCTGGTACCTGTCTTAAAGTATTTGAAGTGTTATCATGTAGAAGAAGGACTAAATTTGTGAAAATTGCAGAAGCAGAGGTCTGCTTGATATAAGGAAAAGTTTGTAATGACTGTCTATCACACTAACACATTCTTGGTGGAGTTGCAAAGAGGTTAAAGAGCTAAAGAAGGGCAGAACGCACAACCAAAATATTTAAGCAAAGAACTGCAAAGAAGATGTCCATTGATCGTGAGATGGCTAAATAAAATGGAGTACCTATGTAACAGAATATTACTATGGCATAAAAAAAACATGAATATGAAGGATACATAGAGAAGTGGGGGAAATCATGTGTTCTAATACAAAATGAAATAAAAAGTCAATGTTCACAATCACAATAATGGAAATTGAAAGAACAAGGATGACAATTGCAACAAAATTAAAACTGAATGGAGTATCATTGTATTGACCAGAAAAAGAAATATGAGAATATATTTCCCTCCCTTTTCAGAAGTCAAGAAATAAAAATGTAGAACATTTATTTTATGCTGTAGAATTTGGTAGATAGATTACTTTTGCTAAAATTTTTTCTCATTTTGTTTTAAGGGTTGGCTTTCTAGATGGGGCAAATAGGAAGGATATATTGGGAAATTAAGTTAAATGAAAACCAAAAAAAGGACAATAACAACTAAATTTATTTAAAAGTTGAATAAGCTGCCTTAACAAGCAGTGAGTGTCCATTACAGGAAGTCTTCAAGAATAAAGAAGGAAGGAAACAAGCATCTTCTACATGCCAGGCACTGTGCTATGTGTTTTACGAATATTTCATTTCATCCTCACAACAAACCTGGGAGATAGGTATTATTATTTTCCCCATTTTATAGGCAGTAAGAGGTTAAATGACTTGCCCAGGGTCATACAACTAATAAAATCCTGAGTCAAGATTTGAACTCAGGTCTTCTTGACCTTGGGTGTAGCGCTCTATCTACTACTGCACCATCTAGCTGCTGCTAAGAAGAGGCGTGATAACTAATAGAGCTTATTGTAGAGAGGAATTCCTCCTTCCAGTTTTGATATTCTGCAATTCTGTGGTTTATACTTAATTTATAATGATTTCACTCCATTGCAGATGATTTGACTGTCTCCGAAAAGGGAGCGGGGGAGGAATGATTCAGTATAGTTTACTGTGACCATTAGTGATATTTCTAAATGAGGGTTTTATCATGAGAAGATCTATGGGAACTTTCTGCATTTTTGCAAAAGCATTGGACTGATTTTTAAAGAAAACATGGCTATGAAAGAAAAAGGAATCACCTACAGTCATATAATGGGCACACTATCTTATATTAATCAGAGAGAGAGAGAAGAGAGAGAGATGGCAAGAGCTTCAGGGCTGAATTCAGAAGACCCAGATTCTAGTTCTAGTTCCAGCAGTTACTAGCTGTGTGACCTTGGGCTATTTAACCCTCTGAGCCTCAGTTTCCTCATTTGTAAGATGGGGATAATACTAGCTGTCCTTTCTACTTCCCAGGAAGAGAATGTATATCAGAATGTTTTATAAACTATCATCACATCTCTAAGTTGTGGACTATTGTCTTCGAGTTGTCTGCGGGAGTCAGAAGAGGGAGGTTTGGGTTATAATCTTGGCTTTTTTGTTAAATTAGAAAATTCCTATTAAGTGAGAAAACTTTTCCATTTTCTATTTATGACCTCAAATAAGTCACCATACCTCATTGTCTGTTCTCTCATCTGTAAAATAAATGCATTAATTACATAATCACTAAGGTCTCTTCTAACTCAGTTTTTGTAGTACCCTTGGTCTTAGTAAAAGAAATGAGACCTTGCTCTTTGAAATCCAGTGGTGACATTTTTCACAATTTCTAATCAAATGCCCCATTCAGGAACCTCTGCTGTTGAATTGGTGCTAAATTATATTATAGTCTGTAATGTGGTTATGGTATGCCTAAATTATGGATTTGTATTTTAGAATGCTCTGTGTAGGCTTTTATTCTTTGCCCTTGACTGAAGGCTATAGATTTATCTTTCTAGACAGTTTTCAATCCAATTAATTCAACATACATTTATTACATTCCTACTGTGTGTAAGACACTGGGCTAGGTGCTGAGGACCCTATGCACGGTAGGACATGAAAATCCACCTGCCCACTCTGGTGCTACTAGTATGATCCCACCCACTCATTTAGGAAATGAAAGCAACTTCAAGGTAAACAGGCTCTATGTTATTGGGGGCTTTGCAGATTAGAATCACAGAGTTAGAGAGCTATGAGAAACCTACAGTTAACCTAATATATACCTAACACATATTTAATCATCAATGATATTTATATAGCACTTTAAATTTTACAGAGTGCTTTATATACATTATTATCTCATTTAGAGATGAGGATACTAAGGCTCAGAAAAGTTAAGTGATTACACATCTAAAATCCAGAGGAAGTAGTAACAGAATTCAGACCTCCTGGCTTCTAGTCTAGTCCTCTTTCCCAGAAGCTCTTTGCTGGCTGAAGAGATTGGATTGTGTAACTCAAGGCATCACTGTTGGAAAGTTTGCTCTAACTTGTTAAGCACACGAGAAAAATATTGAAGGAGCAGCCTCCATCCCTAATATGTCAGATTATCAGGCTAGGAGTTGAAAGACCTGACTTCCAGTCCCAGCTCTGCACGTGAAATAGCTGTGCAATCTTGGACAAGATACTTCTCCCCACTCTGATTCTCACTTTCCTCATCTGCAAAATAAAAAAGTTATATTAAATGTTCTATAAGGCTCCTTCCCAGCCCTCGACAGTGCTAGGACTGCTTATTCTTTTTGGTGGAATTGCCTTCTGCAGTGTGCTAGCTGTTGACAAATGTAAAGATTCTCTTTCTGTAAGCATGGAAGATAGCTACGTTTCTGCACAAATACCTCTGCCAGAGCAGCTGAAGTATTAGTTGGGGTTTCCCTTATTTCTGGCTGCTGTAGACCAAAGTAATGCATGTAGGCATTTTTAGATGGCACCACTGCCCTCTAACAGAGGGAGAACATTTACTATTCTGGATGACCTGCTTTTGCTTCTGCAGACGGTGCATGCCATGATGACAGTGTGTATATTTGTTTTTTACTGCGGCTGTCTTCTCAAATCATAGTTGAAATGCTTAAAGAGAACATAAGTGTCTAGTTAGCAAAGAGTTAGCTCTTTGCTATGTATTTTGCCAAGACATAACTAGGAGGGGTGGAGGTCAAATGAAAAAAAAAATAGGCCAAGTGAATGTTGGGAAAAGTTTTTTCTGACAATGAGAAATATTCTATTAAGAAACAGTGTCTCCATGGAAACAGCAGACATTCCATTCTCTGGGCTGGTTAGCTAGGGTGGCCAGCTTATTAGAACTTCTAGGGCTCATTTTTTTGCATTTATAAAAGCGTGACATTTAGGGCCTATTTAAGGAGTTTTACAGGATGAGGTAAACAGAAGTTGTTATGCTTTTCAGCTGGTAGAATCAGACACATGAAGACTGAGATATAAAGGGATGATATTAGAAGATAAACCATTAGAAGATAAACCAAGAATGTAGATTAAAGCAGAAGGTTTTACATAGAACAGACAGAATTCAAGGTCATGTTGAAGTTGGAGATCAGTAATCTGTATGCCAAAAACTGGGAACACTGAGTAAATCAAAGCAGATTGGAGGCATCTCAGTTCAGCAAATGGAGATTCTTTGGAGTGACCTTAGCTACAAGATAAGGGTAACTCACAAAAAATGACTGTCTCCAGGGCATGCTGAGCTGGCCTTACTCTACAAAGTCTGAGTTGTTGCAGAGATTCTAGGCTGTTGCTGTGTGGTCCTGTACATAAAAGATGGAACCTTTTTTTAATCTCTGTGTAGTGGCTATTGAAGTAAGTCAAAGCTAGTTGACCTGAGAGGAAATACTATACTAAAGCATACTACTGCATACTCTTGACATATATTTATGTAGCTAATAGCAAAGCTGTTCGCATTTTAACATTACCCCTTAAGATTTCTATGTGTACCACTAGTAAAGAATACAGTTAACTACTGTTTTTTTATGTATGTTTACACATACACACATGCCTATATGTGTGTATATATATATGTATGTATATATATAGATATATATACACACACACACACACACACACATATAAAATGTTTTTGAAGACTCTCAAGCTATTATAGTATTTCTTAGGAGTGTTTGACATGACTAAAATTAAACCACAAACTGTGAAATTTCCTTTATTATCATGGGATCCCTCAAATTATGCTAATGAGCACCTTCTCTCTCTCTGGCTAATTGCTTATTTTATACTCCCATTGTAGTTTGTATACAAGTGGTATTAACCTTCCAAAGGAGGGTATTTATATATAGTAAGCTTTAAATATGCACTTGTAATTTTTGTTATTTTTTTTAACTGGAAGCCATTACTTGGTAAAAAAAAAAAAAAAAATCTAGCCCAGTTTCTGCTAAAGACTTTTAGGGCTTTTGGTATATGAATATAAAATAATTCTAGATGAGAAGTAAAGGACTATACTGACAGGGAATTCCATGGGCATTCAAGGATTAAAAAGTCTTAAAATTAGGCATTTGAACAAAAGAATAAGAAGAAAGATCAAGAAGCCTAAACATTTGGAAGTTCTGAGTCGTAAGATCAAAGACTTTTTAAAAAAATTTGTTCAGAATTTAATGAATACCAGGAAAAAATAACATTTCTGTATACAAAGTAAAACATAAAATTATATGTGAAACTATGAATCTTTACTATGTGCAGCTTGCATTTTTTAAAAGGGCATAAAATAAATTCAACATGTTACTTCCAGATCCATTTTGCTTATCTGTATTTCTCTATGAACTTCTTTCTGTTCCTTTCTTCTCATTTTTTAAAATGCTTCCAGAAACCTCTTCTTTTCTTTTTCATTTTGGCAATAATATCACTAGCTCCACCCCTTCCAACTCTTCCCTTTCCAAATAAAAGTGGAAAAACACAGTCCTTTTAACAGATAAACATAGTAAAAAGAAAAACAAATTCACAATTTTGCCATCTCCCAACATATATTTCTCATTCTGCACCTTGGGTTCATCAGCCCTCGGTCAGAAGTTGAATAGCATGCCTCATCATCAAGTCCTCTGGATTTGTGGTTGGACACTAAACTGATCAGAACTTGGAATTTTTACAAGTTATTTTTCATTACACTGATGTTGTTACAATGTATGTTATTTTCCTGGTTCTGACTACTTCACTTCACCAATTTTCCATGCTTCCCCAGGTTTCTCTGGAACCATCTACTTTGTCATTTCTTTCAGCATAGTCATATTCCAGTACATTTACATATCATAATTTGTCCATCCATTTTCCCAGTTGATCATTATACTTTTTGATTCCTATAACTATTTTTGTACATATGGGTCTTTTTTTCTCTTTCAAATCAAAGACTTTTAGAACTGGAAAAGATGTTTAAAAGTTGCCTAATCCAATTGCTTCATGTTTCTGATGAGGAAAATGAGGACAAAAGAGATCTGACTTGCTTAAGGCTTCATAGATAAATCTTAAATTGTGGGGAACCTTGGAATCATCTTTATTCATCCTTCTTCTCCCCTCCCACGACCCATCCACTCTCTGTGAAATGCCATCCTTTTGCAGATAGGCGCATCATCATCATCGTCAATCGAGATAAGGACTGGACCCATGCTTTCATTGGAATGAAGAATTTGTAGATGAGGAAATATAATAAGGACATTGATGATGATGATAATCACTCATTTATATGTTGCTTTGCACTATCAAAGTGGGACAGGTAAGTGGCATAGTGGATAGACTTAGAGCCTGGAGTCTCAAATCCAGCCTCACTTACTAGCTGTGTGACCCTGGACAAGTCACTTAACTTTGCTTTCCTCAGTTTCCTCATCTGTAAAATAAGCTAGAGAAGGAAATGGCAAACCACTTCAGTATCTTTGCCAAGAAAACCCCAAATGGGGTCACAAAGAGTTGGACATGACTGAAATGATGGGACAACAACAACAACAATATCAAAGTGTTTTCTCAGTTGCTATTTTGTTTAATTCTCACCACCCTAAAAAGCAGGTACGGAATTAGTATTTTACACTGTAGGAAACTGAGAATCAGGTTAATTAAGCAACTTGCCCAAAGTCACACAGCTTATTAAAATATTGCCTATTTATATAGGTTTGTTCAGTCAGAATATATTGAGTGCATCCTTTGTGCACGGTACTGTGCTTAGGTGTACAGAAGAAGCATGTGACCTGTTCCCTTCCTTTGAAGCATATACTATTTTTGTCATCAAGGCAAAATGAACACATAGGAAACAGAGAACAATTAAGCCCTAAAAGGTATGTCAGTGGTGATAATTTAAAGTTAAGATTCATCCTTGTGGGTTAAAGTAATCAGAGAAGTCTTCATGGAGGAGGTAGTGCTTGAAGTGGAAGGATTCATACGATTAAGGCAGTTGAAAAGAAGCAAGTAGTCACACAGATGTTTCTAATGATTAAAGTTGCATAATTACATAAAGTTTCTAATTACCAAAGTTGCAGAAAGTAGAGATGACAATAAGAAGGAAACAAGATAGGCATGATATAGCAAGGAGACCACCCTCATTGGAGTTGAGGATATGTGTTGGAGGATAGTGAGTGAAAAGATTGTACAATTATCCCTTCCACATCACTACTTTTCCCATTGTGGTTTCACTATATCATGGTCAACATAAAAAATGAAATGGGAATTTTGGAGAGTTTTGTGGAAGCCACAGACCTCACAGAAAAAGTTCTTTTTCATACAGTATTTTTACTTAACATTGACCTACATATAGCCTATGACCAAATACTTAGCCCAAATTTTACAATAAGCCACTGTAAACACTCCATAAAAGAAAAAGAAAAAATTCAGACTTCTTCTCTGGTATGAAAGGAGGGTCAAAAACTTTTAGCCGGATTTTCCACGTTGTTGGGGTGCCACGCTCCTCACTCCTACATTGTGATGGCCCTCAAAAGCCAGGCAGAGGGGCCTAAACTTGTGTTAGGTAACTGGGAATTATTTTAGGTTCTTGAGCTCTTTCTTAGACCCAGACAATATCCTGACATGAGAGAGAAGATGAATCTATAACTCATTCTCTCATGGAATGGCTCCAAAGAAGAAAGTGAGGCTGGTGACTTTGTGCAGCCCTCCCTCACTTTAAGCCAATCCATTTGTATGTCATGGTATTACCTCCCTGATGTCATGCCCCTCTTAGAGAACAAAGGATGAACAAAAACAACAAGAGGAAAGAATACTAGGCTTGGGACTAAGGGAATGTGGATTCTAGTACTAGCTTTACCACTTCTCAACAGATTGGCCTTGAACAGTTTATTTAAATTAAGAAGCATTTATTTCAAATGGCTATTGTGGGCCAGGTACCTTGCTCTGTGCTGGGGTTATACAGAGGCAAAAATGAGACCATGCCTTTCCTCAGGGAGCTTACTTTCTGCTTAAGTAACAAGTCATTTTAGCTCTCTAAGCTGTAGTTTCTTGTTTTGTTAAATGAGGGATTGAACTAGGTTATTTCTAAGGTTCTTCTTCCTCTAAAATTCTGTGATTATTTGATTTTCCTTCAGTGTGCATTATAGGTAAGATTACTTCAAGTGTCAGTGATAACAGTGGTGTATATGCCTAAGGAAAGGTCATGGGATGAGGTAGGGAGGTGTCAGTGGCTCAAGGTGTGTTTGCTGTTATGTCTATTCAGAATCACAGTTTATGGTCACTTTTGGTGTCTCTTTTGATAGGAAAGAGCTGTTTTTGGAAATGCACAGAGCCATGTTTTTAAATGTGTGCTGTAACAATTAACTTGAGCCCTGTTGAAATATGATTTGCACTTGAATTTTTGCCAAAAGTGGCTGCTCGAACATGGATAGCTTTTGAGCCAACAAAATGGTGCCCAGCTTCCAATCACATGGGGACAATTCTTTGCTTCATCTTCTGCGTGAATAAAAAGGAGGTAGTGATTCAGTTTGGGACTGGAATGGGGGTGGAGTAGGGGGACACAATCATGCATTGGTGTCTTTATTATGAAGTACTATCTCATCCCAGTGGAATTTGAATGAGATAAGTCTTTTGGAAGCCACCTCTAGAAATAAGAGGAAAATGTTTCAGCTCTCGCAGACCATTTAAAATTATTTCTCCTGGTTTATTTTGCTCTTGCTTTTGCGGCATAGAATTGCAGGCTAGAAAATATTCCACTGATTCCTGCTCCAAAAGCTTTTCAGGATTCTGACTTAAGGTAAGGAGATACAAACACAGTCGGGCTATCCTCTTCCACATTACAAAAGTAACCTCAGTAATATACTACCCAGGTTATCTTACAAGTGCAAGGAGTTTCTTCCGAGAGTAGCCTGGCTGATTGTTTTGGGTACCATTTTCATATGACTATTATTTAGCAGCTGAACCCTGGTGACTCATTCACTTTGACTATGGTAAAGGGAAGTTATTTTGTTGGAAAATACATTGGGGTAGGAGGTGGGAAGAGTCCTTAAATCATCGGTTTTCCCCTAGAAAGGACTGCTGGGTGATAGAATAAGCACCAGCTATTTCTTTACCAGCAGACTTTCCTGGGATACCCATGAAAAGATATCCTAAAATCATGGTTCTCATATCCTTCAGCAGCTTAGTGGTAGATTCCAATTCTGAACAGTGACGATAATGATAGACAAAACTGGAGATGGAAAACATCTAGCCTGATGGAAAAGGACCTGGTTTGCAGGATGGTCCACTACTTTTTGTGGTATTAGTTTTGGACTGTACCCTTTCTAGTGATGGTCTGGTGCCTATGTTTGCACTATATCTATTTTAGGCATGTTAAAAGCTAGCAGCATGAGTTCCTTTGCTTTGGGCTGTACAATATGAGGGAAAGCCTTCAAGGACCTTTAGAGAAAGGTGTTTAAGTGTGGCGCTAATCTCCTTACACAACTCGGAAATAGATGCACTTGGTGAACTCAGGACACCAAAAGAAGTCCAGATGTCTGCAGTCAGCTTTGCTTATCAGCAGCTCCTAAAGGGAGAGGCAAGAGGGAGGTGGCAGCTGAAAAACAATTTGTAAAACCTATGATTGCCCAGTAAAACTTTGAGGGTGTATAAAGGGTTAATCCCAGGAGTCCTTTTAAATGATATCCATCATGTTTGCTACATGTCTGTCTCTTTGAGCTAGCTTGTTCCTGCTAGCTTCATATTTGTGAATGGACGCTGTACAAGCCTCTCAAGGGCCTTTTCATGCTTACAGCAGGAGACTGGCTGTTGATTTAATGTATAGGGAAATCTTAGCAGAGCCTGGGCTGTTAGAGGTGGGGTGTGGATGATGGCCGTGTCATAGTGATAGATACCCAGGAGTTGGAGGGGACTTAGTCCTTGCTTATGGGCTCAGCCACCAAAGCTATTAATAGTAACACACTGAGTCATAGATAAAGGAATGTCACAACTGCTCCAGCCCTGCTACTGTTGTGCATTAGAAAACCAACAATAGCAGCCCATCCGAACATGATAGAACTTTTTCCTCCTCTCTTTCTAGCCCACTAAAAGCAGGTTATTTAAACTGCAAACATACACCAAGGCAGAGATGAGGAAGGGTGATTTACTTCAAGGAAGGGTGATTTACTTGATTCTTTTCTACCACCCTGGCTCTCCTAGACCCAACACGTTACAATATTTGCTGTAAATAAAATCTAATAGTGGCTGTGCATTCTGGTTCTGAAAGATGGATTGACCATCTGCTATTCTCTTTCTCTGAACAGCGCTTCTATCTCATCGCTTCTTCCCATATGGTTGGGTATAGATGAAACATGGTGTGGAAAGCAGGTGAATTTGAAAGATTGGTACTGGGATTAGGTTTGGGACCCAATATTAAATTCTCTGCTCATTGTGAATATGAGTGATTCTTGCTTCTAAAATCAATGGAATGTAAGTTCCTTTGGGGGAAGGGACCATCCCCTTTCTCTTTGTATCCTCAGCTTGCCTGACATTAATAGATGTCAGTTTGCTCAGTTGGTGGTTATGTCCTGTATGGGATGTCCTCAGGCATAATGTAGCCTCCCCTCCCCTCCAAAAAAAGCATTGGACTTAAAGTCAGAAATTCCTGGATTTGAGTCCCACCCTCACCATTTATTAGCTTTGTGACACTTCTCTGGACATCATTTTCTGTATTTGGAAAATAATACTCTGTTGCATAAGGTTGTTGCAAGAGTTGATTAAGTTAAATAACAACGAATGTGAAAGCACTTTGTAAAATGAAAAACATTTTGAAACATTTTGTATATGTACATGTGTAGAGTGTGTGTATATATAATATATACATACACATATAAATGGGGGGGGTCCTGAACCTATGATTTTATTTGCATAGGGAATTCCTGATTAAGAAACCTCTATTACTAAAGCAGGTCGTTACCAGTTCTGTAATTCATGATCTTAGAAACTTGCCTGGGCCATTGAGAGGTTAAGTTAAGGTTAAAAACCTCTGATCTATAGCCAGAAGGGACCTCAGAGAACATCTAGTCCAATCCTCTTATTTTATATATGAGGGAACTGAAGCATATGGAAGTTTAAGTGACATACCTAAGGTCACATGGCAATAAGGGAAGATTTTAATTCAGACCCCCCCCCCTTATGAGTTCAGTCTAAGAATTTCACTGCCCTAGCCCAGTAGCTTCCTTATTTATTTCTGTGCCACGAGTGCCTTCCAAGCACTAAAAAATTTCTCTAGAAACATCAGATTTTATAAATGAAAGCTTGAAAGTGAGCATAATACCTGTGAGCTAGGCACAGTCCCTGCAGAACCAAGAAATTTACATGAGCTCAACGCGGGGTTCCAAAGCCCTACTCAAGGCGGAGCAACAGGAGATCCAGTCTCCACTCCTTTCTCAAATCTATCGTTATTTAAGTTGACTTTGAACTTCTTTTTGGCCCCAAAAGAGGAGGCTTCCGAGTAGTTGGGCTTTTCCAGTCTCATCTACGCCAAAAAAAATTTCTACGGGTGGGGTGGAATGGTATTTGGCATAGCAAATGCAAGTAAAATGGAGGAGAAAGGATGGGAGGGGGAGGAGCGGGGGTTTACTGAACCCACTCCCCCTGCAGTGTCCCTTTTCCTCAGTACAAATTACAAGTACAGGGCTACAAATGCTGAAGAACTAGCTGAAGCCCCAGCCTTTCTCAGTTGCTGCAGGATAAATTGCAGGTGACTGAGTTTGTTTCTAAGCTCACGGTCATTTTAAAACAAACAGCTTAAGGTGCACAGCTTCCCTGGAAGTTCTCAGGGTTCGGCGTCCCTGGAGTTCTCGGGGCTCAGCTACCCAGGGCAGTCATTTATCTATCCGTCACTAGGAGGCATCCTCACCAACAGTGAGGGGAAGCTCTGCCTCAGCAGGAGGAATGGAAGGTGGTGAGTCCGCCACTAGAGATTAGGGACGGTGGGATCTCGCATTTGTTCCTGGAGCAGCAGCAGCTGTAGCTGGTGTTTCAGCACAGGGGGCAGAGTCCACCAGCGGGAGCTAGCGGGCGGGAGCTGCCACCCTTAGTAAGAGGGTGGCTGCAGAGGGAGAAACAGAAACACCCACCGGCAGCCAGCTAGGCGACTGTGAGGAGCATCTCCCCTCCCCTCCCTCCCTCCATCCACACCCCCGGCGTGTGGGAGAGGGACTGGAGAACTGGGCCCAGCTGACTGTGGTTGCCCTGGGGGGCTGGAGCGGGGAGGGCTTCCCTCCCTATCTAACCTTGTGGATCTTCAGCCTCTCCCCTGCCCTGCCTGGCTGCCAGGGCGCAGTTCACCTTTGTGAGTGTAGTCTTGCTCCCCTTCCGCGCAGCAGCACTTGAAAGGATTTGGTTGCCATGGTGAAGGAGAAAGGTAATTATAAATATTGATCAATGTGCGTGGCTGGTGAAGTTGAAATGACACAGCAGGGTTAGACCATCTCATGGGAAATGATCAATCGGACCCTGGGCAGACATTTTTGATGAGAGGCTGAGCAGTTTTCCTGCTGAGAAGTCGTGATTGCCATTTACTACAGGCGACTTCATTAAGTGCCTTTAATTTAGCAGTGTGGTGTGACGCCCAAACCAGTTCAGGGGTGTTAGTCGTCTGACGGTTATCCCACTTTTCATGTTCTCTTCTGTGTGTGATATGTGGCTTGCTTCGCCGCCGCCCCCGTCAGCTGAGCTAATTAAGAATTTAAATGAAAGAGTAATAGTTTCCCAAACAGGTTTGTGACTTGATGGCACTCGTCCGGTCTCATTCATGCAGGGAGAAAACCCTGAGTGATTTTAAAGGTTTCTGCGGTGTCTGGTACCATTACGGCATTATTCTTAATGACTTGAATCACCCTTTAAAGGAGTCCCTGTACTTCAAATCTAATAAAATTATGTCATGAGAGTAGTGGAGTGGGGGGAGGGGGGTTCATGGCTAGAGGATCAGCACAGGTACATATTCCTCAGTGCCATGAATGTGTTCCTGAAAAGTTGAGCAGAAATCATATTCGATCATAATTTCAATGGTGAAATGACTCACTTTTTTAGACAAAAGATTGCCCCCTGCTTTCTTTTAGCTAGGATGGTGTAGTGAAGACTGACCTATGAGTTTAAGAAACTGTGACTTTAGTCCTGACTCTTCCATTTACTAGCTCTAGACCCCTCCTTTCCTGCTATAAAAAGAGGGGGTTAGACTAGCTGTCTGACGTTCCTTCCAGCTCCAGTTTTTTATATCTTATGGTGGACCACACCTGTACTTAAGAAATGAGGATGCCTGCTCCTTCTACAACAATTTGTACCATTTCGGTGACTTAAGTACAGGTATATTTTCATTTAGAGCCCCCAGGGGACTGAGAAATGAGTATGCTGGACTGGAATTGATCTTTGTTTGCTAGAAAGTTAGATTTTATTATTTTAATAGATGGATTCAGTAATGGGATCATGCAAGCTAACAGCCATGCAAGGGCAAGTCAGTGTGGGAGGGAGGGGAAGGAGAAAGTGCCTAGTTCTGTATATCAGTTGTGCTTCTAATCATTCTTTAGCTAATGTGGGTTTTGCCTTGAAAGCTTTTCCAAAGAATAAATGCAAATTGTGAATTTAATCAACTGGATGGTTTTTGTTTAATATGTCAGCTTTGCTCCTGTAATAAAATTAAAACTGGTTTCCTCTTCTGTGTCTCCAAGATACCCTGCCAAGGAGTTGAAGGAAAAGCAGGGTTTGATTTGCATTGTCAGGAGTTCCTCTCTTGACTTTCATGGTCAATACTCTCTTCGAAGCAACCTACCACTTATTTTTATAAGTTGGTAGTTGACAGGACTTTGTTTCCTTGAGATGAATGAGTTAGGTTGCAGCTGTAGGGGATGATACAAACCTACCTCTATTTTGCTATAAGAGAGCCCATGGTAGTCAAGAGATAGTATGTATGATTAGTCTGATATACTCCCAAAGACAGAAGATTTTTAAATCTTCTGCATATACCTCAGTTTACCTCTCTAAATACTTAGTATACATATGAAAACAGCATACCTAGTGAGAGCACTTTGGTTTGCCAAGACTCCCTCTATCCTCAAAATTGAGGACCAATTGTTTTTTTTTAAAAAAATGTTGAATGATAATTTATTCTGATTATTTTGAGTAAAGTAAAACAATTAATGTCAACAGTACATGTGCTGTTTTTGTTACCTCCTTGTTTTCTGATTATTTCAATCAGTAGCATAGAATCTCAGGGGTGGAAGAGACCTTGTAAATCATCTGTTGCAACCTGCATCTTAACAGAACTCTTGCAGGGTTAGAAGAGGATAGATTTAGAGCTAGAAGGTACCTTAAGGATCATATAGTGTAACCCAGGGTTTAGAGGGCCATGTGGCCCTCTAGGTCCTCAAGTGCCACTTTTTGACTAAGTCTAAGTTTTACAGAACAAATCCTTTTAAGTGGATTTGAACCAGGTCCTCTTCCTTCAAAGCTAGTGTTCTGTCATGATGCCTCTCCTACAGTAACAAAAGCAACTGATTTTTTTGTAGCACTTTAGGTACTTTGGTTATGTAATTACACTTGAGAATTCACAGAACATTCTTGGAGGTAGATGCTACAAATATTGTTATCCTGGTGTTTGTAGATGAGGAAATCCAAACTCATTCAGGTTAAATGACTTGTTTAAGGTCTCCTAGCTCAGAAGTATCAGAAGCAAGATAGAAACCTATGTCTTCCTGACTGCAAGGCCAGCACCTTGATGTATCTGCTTTGCCGAGCTGCTTCTAAATCATCCCTGACATCCCTGGGGGGTAAGGGGGTGTAGGTGGGGACTCACGATTTCCTGAACCAGCCCATTCCCATTTTAGACAGCTCAAAAGTTGGGAAACTTTTTTTTTTACATCTACCTTTCTACAACACCCACCCATTGTTTCAGCCCTCTAGAGCCAAACGGAACAAGTCTATTATATAACAGCCTTTCAAATACTGAGAGACATCCACTGTGTATTCCTTAAATCATCTTTCCTACAGACTAAACATCCCCTGTTCCATAAATGGATCATCATATGGCATTGTTTCCAATCTCCTCACCACCCTGGTTAGCCTCTCTTGGGTGTGTTCCAGATCATTGGTGTCCTTCCTAAAATGTGGCACCTGAACTGAACATAGTACTTTTGATGTGATCTGACCAAGGAAGAACACAAAGGCAGGTGATGTCTTTGCAAGCTAACACAAGAGCCATACTATGAAAGAAAGGCATTCTATCACTGGTGAGACAGTTTATAGAAGTAGTCCAGCTCAGCCCCCTCCCTCCTGGGGACCATATGAATCACCCCTTTGACAGGCTTCAATTGTGCCAGTCTAATACCCAGGGAGACAATATGTATGCGCTGACCCAAACAGAGACCCTTTTAAAGTGGAAGCAGGGGACTGGTGCTCCATATTTGTCGCACTAACCAGTTAGTAATGGTTTTCTGAAAATTTATCTGCCTTATTATTTCTCTACTGGAAGTCTTTAAGTCTCTGGTTGGTGTCAGTATGTGCTGGAAATAAACCATGCTTCTAGACTGCAGCTCTCCTCTGTACGGTGCTTGCTCACATAGTTTGACTGACATTATGTTTTGTTCTCCTGAGCAGGCGCCTATTCACTTCTGATCTCAGACACTTATTGATCCAGTTGGCTTGATGAAATGGTTATTACTCTGAAGCCTTCAAGGATAACTTGTCCTTGTAATATCCTGTAACAAAAGAGCACAAAAGACTTATGGGCTCCTGAGTCATTATCTTTTTTGTGAGATTCCTTGCTGTCATCCTCAATCTGATCCAACAAGCATTCATTAAGTGCCTACTATGTGCAAGGTGTGGTGTTAGTTCCTTGGAGATATCTCACTATACAGTATAAATAGTATATAGTCTAGGTATCCTGTAACTGTCAGATTGCTTTGTTTACAACTTGAATTTTCAAGTCTATACCTCTTTTGCTGTTTCCCAGTGAAAATCAAGGCTTATCAAACCTTCAGAGGAATTGTAGAAAGGAATATGTCATGTAGATGTTTGAAGTCTGGAGAGTATAGATGTGTTATGATGAAAGAGACTATTTAGTATAGAATGAAATTTCTTAATTTGACAAAAATATTTTGCATTGTTTGCTTCAAAAAAAATCCTGAAAGAATTGGGCCAATAATCTTTCGAAGATAAAGAGGATCTTGAAAGCTTTGTCCAGGCACACTTCAATCTCACTGGAAGCAACATAGCAACCAATGCTTTTCTCTAAAGACCATCCCATCTCTGAGGCAACTTGGATGGCTAATTTGGGGATGACTTCTCTTTGGAGTTTCTTGATTGACAACATTTATTGAATTTAATGGTCCCTTACTATAGGCAAGGGCCTACGTAATATGAAGAATCCTCAAAGGAAACCAACTAAATAATGAACATTTATCTATTTTTTTTCTTGAAACCCATAAGGTCTTAATGGAAGCCAATGCCTTGAAAAATAAAACTCTAAAGACCCATAGGAGCTCTTAACCTGGTGTCTGTGAGCTTGATTTTTAAAATGTTAATAATTGTATTTTAATATAGTGGTTTTCTTCTGTAACCATATGTATTCTATTGTTATGCATTTAAAAACATTATTCTAAGAAGAGTCCAGTAGACTTTACCAGACTGTCAAAGGGGGTCCAGGAAACAAAACAGGTTAAGAAATACTGCTTTCATAAAAGGGTTTTCTCTTCTTTCCTAAGAGACCTATTTATTTGATGTTCTTGACTTCTAGCACCCTGTTATAGAATTAAAGAGGTTTCACTGAGCAAAGCAAATGTACCCACAGGACATATCTCCTTTGTCATTTTCCTGTGTGATTTTCACAGTCCTCATGTAGATACTTTCAGAAACAGAAAGAAATGGACATGGACAGTCCTAATTATCCTTCCAGGTTAGGATTCCATTGTTTCTCATAGATACTTGGAATTTTGGAACTGGATGTTGGCTTTAAGTATACTAGTGTGGTTATTCTCCCTTAAGGAAAGGAATAAGGAAAGTTCGATATCAGAAGTATGCCTTGAAGGATTGACGTAGTTTGACCAAACTGTTAAATATCCACAGAGAGAAGGTGATTCCTCCAATCAGTCAGCCAGTAAGAATTTATTAAGTACTTACTATGTTTCAGGCTCTGTGCCAAGCTCTGGGGATCCAAAGAAGGTCAAAACAGCCTATACTCCTTGACAGCAGAAGAAATAAATAAAGGTTTATTATTTACTTGGTCTCCTTTGAGGATTCTTCATATTACATAGCCCCTTAACTTTAGTGAGGGGAACCCATTACTCACAGCCTAAGGGAGAGGAAAGGCAACATGGAAAAACAACCACGTATGAATGAGATATCTACAGGATAGTTTAGAGATAATCAATAGAAGGAAGTCCCTAGTGTTAAGTGGGATCAGGAAGGGCTTTTTGTAGAACGTAGGACTAGCTGGGACTTGAAGAAAGCCAGGGAAGCCAGAAGGCGGTGATGAGGAGGAAGAATATTCCAGGCATGGCAGCAGCCAATGAAAATGCCCTCATCCTTCCAATGTCCTTTATAACACATTTCCATGACCAACTACTCTTAAGGCTGTGAATTCACTAGAGAGGGAGGTATGTCACAGTGACAATTACAAAAACTCTCCTCTGACACTGGAAAAGTCACAATCTTTTGGAACATTAGTTTCCCCCTCTATAAAATGAAGTAATAATTTTTGTACTCCGTACTCTCAAAGTAGTTTCAGAAAAAACTTTTTAGACTCTAATATATTGTTAATTAGTTATCATTAGTAGAGGTAAGTGGTAATTGTACCTAATGCTTAAATGCTATAATAAAAACCCATTTCTGTCCTATCCTTATTGATGATAAGGGAACAGAACATGATGACCAGCATGTAACAAAGATCTTAATTCAGCTTATATTTATTAACCAGACTCTCTAGTGAGATAGAGACAAAAAGGACATCTTTTTTTAAAATTGTTTTTCCCCCAATTACTTGTTAAAACAGTTTTTAAAATTTAAAAAAAATTGAGTTCCAAATTCTATCCTTCCCTCCCTTCTTCCCCTCACCCCTCACTGTGATGATAAACAATCCAATATAGGTTATACATGTGCAATCATGTAAAACATTTCCATATTATCACCAAGAGGACATCTTAAAGCATCCTTCACCAAGCCATCATCTTGTGGAGACCAGGAACTCACCACCCTGTCCCCATGTGAGGACAGAGAAAATCATTAAGTTTCTCTTTTAAGTCAAGTCAAATCAAACTCAGGCTTCCCTGTAACTTCCACCCTTTGATACTAGTCATGCCCTGTGGGGCTGAACAGAACAAAGATAATCCCTCTTCCACATGACCACCCTTCACATATTTACAGTGTGCTATCACTCCTTCCCTGTCTTCTCTTCTTCAGGCTAAATGTGTTCCATTTCTTCAGCAGATTCTCACATGACATGGGTTAGAGTTCTTTTGCCTTCCTGGTTGCTGTCTCTAGACATATTCTAGCCTTTGCTAAAATGTGACCCCTTCCCTTCACACCCCCCAAGACTTAACACAGTATAGTTCTTCCTTCCCCCTAACCCAGCCAGTGACATTACAAATACATTCTCACAAAGCCCCAGTCTAAAATCAGGCTTCCTGCTATCATGTCCTCTAGACAATTCCCAGAGATAAACCTAGCTAGCCTTAGCTTCCAGTAGGATTGTGTTCTTGTGTTGTTAAATATCACTGAGAGAGATGTCAAACACTTTACAAAAATAGTTCATGAATAAGTCCCATACCCAAAAGCTACAATAAGTTCCCGTAGCCCATTCAACTTTTGGAACACCAAAGAAAAGAGAATTTTCATTTTAAAAGTTTATGCTAATTTCTGAAAGTTTTTCACCCCACCAATTGCCTGCCCTCTTTAGGGGCAACTAAGTGATGCAGTGGATAGAGCTCTGGGCCTAGGGACAGGAAGACCTGAGTTCAAACCCCGATTCATACATTTACTAACTTAATGATGTTGATTCCTCTACTCTAAAAGGGGGATAGTAATAGCACCTGCCTCTCAGGGCTGTTGTAAAAATTAAATATTTCTAAAGCTCTTAACACACTGCATGGCACATAGTGGGTGCCATAAGAATAGTTGTTCACTTCTCCTTCTGCTTCCCCTTCCTTTCCTCTCCCAGTCCTTAAAAAAAGGAGCTAAAGGGATCCCCCAGACTCTAGCTTTGATCAATCACCTTTCATATGTTTACTTGAGCTTAATCTAATTTCCATTGTTCTATTCTTCTGTGGAGCTGAATTGTACCTTTTCCACATGTTGACAATAGATTTTTTTGGTGGCTTCTCTACCTTTTTGTTGCTGTTTGAAAAAATTCCCCTGAGAATTTTCATCTCTAGCTATGTGTTGATCTACAGTTTAGATGACTTCTAAGGTGGAAAAACTTATCAAAAATCCCTTTAAAGTACAGGATTTTGACCTTTTTTGTACCATGGACACCTTTGGTCATCTGTTAAACCATATGGATTACTCATAATAATGTTTTTTAAATGTATAAAATAAATGTTTTTAGATAATGTTTTTAAATATAAAAGATAAAATCAAATCAGATTCCAAAAGAAACCAATTATATTGATGTAGAGTTATCAAAAATTGTTGTAAACAAATTCACAGATCCTAGAGTAAGAACCCCCACTTTCTAGATTGTTTTTAAACTTCTGTTCTTGTCTTGTGGCTAATTGAACATCCTCTTTTTCCTTCTTCTCCAAACATACACACACATGCACACACGCATGCATACATATATACACACATACATGTGTGCATACATACATAGACATTTCAGTTCTGCATTCACAAAACTCATGGGTCGCTTTGATGACTTGTATATACATACATATATATGTGTATGTATATATCTATATATACATGGATTTTTTAAGCTTTAATAGTTGAATTTAGGTTTGTCCAGGAGTATATCTTTCAGTTGTGACATTATAGCTATAGAACTAACATTCCTCTGATATGTTATTTCCTCTAAACTTGTTTTCATGGAATTTTAACAATATTAGACAGGGTATGGCTATGTTTTGGATATGGTCTGAATAGAGCAAAACATAGCAATGGCCATTACCTGCTTTAATTGAGTATGATGTGTTTGACGCTGTGCCTCCATTAATGCTTTCTAAGATTATATTTGGAGCTGCCACATCACTTGCTGACTTCTATTGAGTTTGCAGCCCAATGAAACTGCTCATTTTCATGCAGACTGTTTTCTAGCCACATCCTTGCATTCTGCATTTATACATTTGGTTTTTAATCCCAGATGCAGTTTAATTTTGTAACCATTTAATTCCATCTTGTTAGCTTCAGCCCTTCATTTCAGTTTGTCAAGATATTTTTGGATTTCATTTTCTTTTTTGGTGCAATAGCATATTAGCCATCCCTCCTAGTTTGAATTATGCATAGATTTTATTAACATGGCATCTCTGAAGTTATTCAAATGATGATTTTTTAAAAAAAATGCTGAAGTCAGCATAGCCAAGGAAAGAGCCCTGTGGCACTCCACTAGACACTTTCCTCTAGGGTGATACTGTTTATTTCTTTTTGATCTAGTCAGTAGATCTATGAGTTCCAAACTTATCTAACTATAATATCAGCCAGTCCACATTTCTCCATATTCTCCACAAGAAAATTTTGAGACTTATCAAATGCCTTGCTAAAGTCCAGATATACTGTCCCTACTGCATTTCTCCATCCTACCAGTTCAGTGACTCTATGAAAAAAGGAAATAGGCTAGCTTTCATAATTCATTCTTAATAGATCAATTGAAGACTTATAGTGCCCTTTGAAAGTCACTTAACCTCTGCTTGCCTCAGTTTCTTCATCTGTAAAATGGGGATAATAATAGTACCCATTTCCCAGGGTTGTTGTAAGGATCAAATGAGATAATATTTGCAGAGCCCTTTGTAAACCTTAAAGTGCTACCTAAATGCTTATTAATACAAATGCTCATAAGACATTCCTTTAACTATCAAACATCTTTTTAACAATCCATCCGGAATCTCACTAGAAATCAGTGTCAGATTCACTGACTTAAGTTTGAGTAGTAGGCTGTTAGGATTCAGAGCTAGAAGAGATTTGAGAGGTCATCTAATCCAATTTCCTTATTTTACATATGAGGAAATTGAGATCCCCAGAGTTTAAATGACTTCAGCAGCAGAGCCGGGATGTGAACCCATATCTTCAGATTCCGGATGCAGTGTTTTGCAAAATATCCATCCTCTTACTCTTATTGAAAATCAAGGCAATATTTGCCTGTCTTTGGTTCTGCTCTCATTCTTCAAGATTCTTCAAAGATAGCCAATTATCTTGGAGTATAATTTATAAGACTTGAACTGGTGCTCCCCTAACTACCTTTTGTTTTATTTTTTAGTTTTAATTTCCTATTTTTTCAATTCCTTATTATTTTTGTTCACTCAAGCTTGAGAACATTCCTCATGATAGAGAAAAGAGAAGCAAGATGGGATTTAAGTAGTATTGCTTTCTATTAACGATTTGTCATAACTTTCTATTCCATACAAAGCAGAGGTACTGGTATTCCTCTTGTCCTCAACTTAACTGTCTCCTTTTCACTTAACTATATTCTGCTTTTTTTTTTTTGAGGCAATCACAGTTAAGTGACTTGCCCAAGGTTACACAGTACATTCTACATTTTATCACAGCTATTTGTTCATAAAATTTACCCACCAGCCTCTCACCAGCTTCTTAAGGCAGAGTTTGTATACTTTGTCTAGGCATCAGCACATCCTAACATAGTACCTTGCACAAAGAAGGTGCTCAGAAATGCTTGCTGATATGTCTCCATAGAAATTAAAAAGCATAAACAGTTCTCTACTTTTTAAAAGAAAATTATTTTTTCCCAATTACATGTAAAAATTTTAACATTTGGGTTTTTTGAATTTTGAATTCCAAATTCTCTCCCTCCTTTCTCCCCTCACCCCTCATTGAGAAGGCAAGCAATTTGACATAGTTATATATGTGCAGTCATGCAAAAAATTTCCACATTAGTCATGCTGTGAAAGAGAACACAGACCTAAATAGGTAAATAAGAAAAATACAGTTTTAAAAAAGCATGCTTTGATCTCATTCAGACTTCAGGTAGTTTTTTTTTTTTGATAAATACCTGTGTATAACTTTTA
The DNA here is from genome assembly GCF_011100635.1 of Trichosurus vulpecula. NCBI lineage: Eukaryota > Metazoa > Chordata > Mammalia > Diprotodontia > Phalangeridae > Trichosurus > Trichosurus vulpecula. The sequence continues at coordinate 99,628,381 of NC_050580.1, forward strand.
AAATTGGGTGTTTGTGAGGCGCCCAAGTGGTGCAATGGGACTTGGAATTGGACTTGGAGTCCTGAGTTTGACGCTGCCTCAGGCACTTACTAGTTGTGTGACCCTGGGTAAAACCTTTGGCCACTCTCAGTCTTGGTTTCGTCATCTGTAAAATGGGAATAATCATAATAGTAGGATTGTTGTGAGGATCAAATGAGATGGTGTTTTGCTCTGCAATCCTTAAAACCCTATACAGGTGGCAGCTATTATTGTAACAAAAAATAAATTGGGGCGGGGGGGGAGTTATTTGTGAAGTCCCTACTCCTTGCTTCCTGTAATCAAAACTCATTGTTATCCCTATCTAACAAGGTCTCCTCTCTGTCCATATATTCCCTAGACTTTGCATAAGACTCTGAAGACTATTAAATCACCTTGTAGGCTCTTGCAATTCCAGGTTTAATATCAATCCTCCATAAGTGACCTTTGTTATTTTCTTCTAAACTCTCTTAAGGTCACAGTGTCCATTTTAGTCAACTAACGCTGATTAAATTCCTGTTACATACTAGCCACTGTGCTAAGCACCAGGGATACAAAAAAAGACAAAAGACTGTCTCAGCTCTCCAGGAGCCTTCCTGATCCTCCTTCCTTTAGATCTGGGAGCTCTAAATTTGGTTTAGTGTTTTAGTTTCTTTCTTTGTAAATGGGGATTCAGATAACTTTTGACTTTTCAAATTGGAGTTGTGGTTTTAAAGAGGTACTGGAGAATTTCAAGCTTCCCTATAAATGATCTTGCATCATCATATCCACTAACTATCCATAAGCTAATGTGAACTTTGTATCTTGACCGTGGGATCTCTAGATCCTATCCCTGATTTATACCTGAAAGAAAAAAAAAAATCCAAAGTTTTCTTATTATTTTCTTGCTTAAAGTCTATTTGATATCTGAGCCCCAAAATATAGATCCGAGTTTTTTGGTAGCCCGAGAAGGGTCTGCCTATAGGGTACGATTTCACAAGGTTGAGAATGGGCTCTTCATTTAAACACACACAGACATCTGACTGGCACTATCCATTGATACCTAAAATCTTCATTGGAGTCAAAACTGTCTGATTTTGGGAAAGTTATTTCACTCCCTAGGTCTTCCTCCTTTTCCTTATCTTTAAAATAATATGGTTGAATAAGATGATGAAAGATCAAAGCTCTTTCTAGCTATAAAACCTATGAGCCTTTCCATCTATACTGAGATTTCCTGCTTAAAACACAGACACTCCTGGGAAAGGGCACAGTGCCTTAAATTCATACTGTTCTTCTAAATGACTAACACCAGACCACTGAATTCAATTCAGTAATCATATATTAAGCATCTACTGTGGCTCGAGGCACTGTGTTCACCACTAGAAATAGAAAGACAACGAAATAGGCCTTGATCTCAAGGAACTTTCCTTCTATTGGGGTGGGAGGAGAAAGGTATTACATATATACAAATCAATAAATACAAAGTTTGTCCAAATTAGTGAAAGGTAATTTGAACAGGGAAACAGTGCCCACATCCTCTATATAATAGGGATGAAATATAGGACTGGAGAGGAGAGATTGGGTATGATAGATGATTTAAGTCATCGTTATGGAGATAATCATTAAAGCTATGGGAGTTGATAAGGTGGCAAAAGAAGAGAGTAAAGAGGTAGAAAGGGGGAAGCTCACACTTAGAGGGGGAGAAAGAAGATGATCTCACAAAGCAAATGGAAAAGGGGAACCAAGAGAGAACTGTGCCATGAAAATCCAGAGAACAGATAATGTCCAGAAGGAGGGGCTGTGTCCACAGTGTCAAAAATTGCTGAAAGGTCCAATAAAGTAAGGTTTGAGAAAAGGTCACTAGATTTAACAGTTAGAACAGTGATGGATGTCTTGGAGAGAGCCCCATCTTGTGAATGATACAATTAGAAACCAGATTGCAAGGGATGAGGAAATGAATGGAAGATGAGGAAACATTCATTATTTAGAATTTGACTCTGAAGAAGAGAAGACGTAGTTGGCTGACATGGCAAAGTCAAGTGAAGAGGAAATAAGAAGGGAGGGAGGAATCAAGAGCATGTTTTGGGCAAAGGGGTGGTTGATCTTGGCAAAGACAAAGTTCATCTCTTCCCCAGAGACAAGAGGATAAAATTGAGGATGATGAAGAAATGAAGGCAAGGGTCACTGTCTCATAGCTTTGTCCAACCCTGACTGCCTCCAGAACTGAACTGATTGTCTCAATCAGGTCAACGCTGAGGAACATGGCATCATGAATTTCCTTGTAGAAACTTTAAACAAGAACAAAACAAAAAAATAAGGCCTGCTCTTTTCTGAAGACCTGTTGAAAAATTGTTCAGTCTTTGTAGAAAGATCATTTCACTAGGAGTCAGAAGACTGAAGGCCCAGAACTCCTTTGCTTACCAGCTCAGGGACCATAATCTAGTCACTTAGGCTCTTAACCTCCACTTGCCTGTTTTCTTATCTGTAAAGATGGGGATAATAATATCTGCCTATCAGTTCTCAGGGTTCAACACTAGGGTAGAGCTATAGAGGTCCTCTATGATGAGGAGGCTGAGGCCTAGAGAGGTGAGTCAAGTGACTCATCCAAGGTCACCTAATCTCTGAGTGGTAAGGCAGGAATGTAAACCCAGTTGCTCTGATTCCAAAACTAGCGGTCTTCCCACTGTATCACTCTAGGCTGCTGGGAAAAAAGTACCTGGCCAATTGCACTGTATATTTGTGACTTCTTATTCCTGTAAGAGAAAATATCCAATCCATTTTAAAGCAAATTATCCTTTTGTGTCTCTTGATTTAATTGTTGTTCTTGTGAAATTATGTTTAACCATCTCCCTGGACAAGGCCTCGGAGGCTGTTTTCACTGTGGTACTGTTCTAAGCTAGAGGAATTTGCAGAGGGTTAAAAGAACAGTGTGTAAACAGCATAGGATTCTTTTCCATTGTTGTCGTTCAGTATGATTTCAGCACACAAGAGTAGAAAGCAGCCCAGCTTCCGATTTCATTGTGTGGTGACTCATACAGAGAGGTATGTTTATCCCAGATTGGCAGGAGCTATGCGTTCAAGGGCAGACAGTGGAGATGGTGGGGAGGCTGGTTATTTATTAATGCATGGCCTCTTCTCTCAGAAACAGTCTAGTTGTGTGCTTGTGTTTAGAATGACATTGCCAACAGTGTGATGGGCTGATGTATCAGCTACATAGCTCTGAAAGCAGCTTTCTGGTGGCCATTTCACCTGATTTTTAATAGCCAGATGTAACTGTAGAAACTGACCTTTCTTATCATGCCTTGAAACTTGCACTATTGGGAGAGCTGGGTGGTGCAGTGGATAGAGCGCTGACCTTGGAGTCAGGGAGACCTCTGTTCAAAACCCGGCTCATATACTTGCTAGCTGTGTAGTCCTGAGCAAATCGTTTAACTTCTCAGCCTCAGTTTCCCTATTTGTAAAAGGGAAATAGTAATGACACCTACCTTATAGGGTTGTTGTAAGACTAACATGAGATAATATTTGTTGAGGCATTTACAGTCTTTAAAGTGCTGCATAAATGTTTGCTATTTTATTTGTGGGTCATATATTATAGGCCAAGTTAGGATTATTGTGCAAATGATTTCTCACTTCTTCTTTCAAACCTCACCTTGCTGATTGTTTGTCATCCTATATGGGTACAAACTGGAAGGGAGTATGTTAAAAGCTGTGTAAAATTGAGCCTCTCTTTGAGAACAGAAGAGGAACTCAATGAGTGTTGGTAGGGCCAATTAATGGTGCCTTTCAAATGTCTTTGCTGAGCATTTAGGGATGGACAGGCAGACATAATAACAAACTCATTAAGTTGGGACTCATAAGACCTGAATTCAGGTCCCGTTTCTACCCTATACTGGTTATATGGCCTTAGAAAGGGCCATTTCTTTTCTCTGGGGCTCAGTTTTCTCATTTCTCAAATGAGGCGATTGTATTTATTTTGCGAAGTCTCCTTCTAACTCTGATAACTCGGACTTTACTTTTGGGAAATTCACTGAAGTTCTCAGGTACTCCGTTTTCTTTTTTTCATCTCTAAAATGGGAATAATAACGCATCCTTCCTATTTCAGAGTTATAGAGTCTCAGAGTTGGAAGAGACCTCAGAGGCTCCCCACTCAATAATATAATAAGATTCAAATAAGATCGTGTCACCATTAAGAGGTTATGTAGAAATGTAAGCTGTTATTATTAAGGAGACCAAGGTGCTGCAGGTAAACTAAGTGGCGCAGTGGATAGAGCCCTAGGCCTGGAGTTAGGAAGACTTGAGTTCAAATCCAGCCTCAGACACTGTATGACCCTGGACAAGTCGACTTAACCCTGTTTGCCTCAGTTCCTTATCTGTAAAATGATCTGGAGAAGGAAATGGCAAAGCACTCTAGTGTCTTTGCCAAGAAAACCCCAGATGGGATCACAAAGAGTCAGACGTGACTGACCAATAAGGTGCTACAATCTCATGAAAGACACGAGTTTTATCTTTTTGCTTACGTATAGTCTTTCCAACCCCAGGAACTGTTTATGTACCTCAGGAAGACAATGTGAGAATTTGAAGTCCTTGAATAAAACTGCCACTTATATATTCAGGATTCATTCAGCAAACATTTATTGAGCACCTACTATGCACCAGGCACTGATGGGCCTTGGCTTGAAAAAATAAAATAAAACTCTCTATTCAGGGCTTGAGAAGAAAGGAAGACAGGATGACGTACCATCATCAACAACCCTCTAATCCTCTAACTGTCCATCCTTCGGGTCAGGAAGAGGACAAATGAAGAAAAAGAGCGTGTTCCACGTCTCTATGATCAGACGAAGTGAAGTAGGAGTAACAATAAAAGTCGCTCCCTGCAAAGTGCTGGCATTCGCCTGCACTCCTCAGCACCCAAATGTGTGTCAGGAACAGCTTAACTCGCACATGGGCATCTGCTGCTCTTCTTGTCTTTTCATGTGCCCCTCCTTGTAAGAGGCACTTAATCAATGTTTGAATTAATTTGAATTCAGATTCCTACTGGGAGAAGAAAGGAATGGAACTGCTTTGGAATGAAGGAGACCTAATCTAGTCCCTAAAAGGATACAGCCCCGCCTCGTTCATAGCTACTATGTCAACAATCCGGTTTTAAAACTTGTCAGTTCCTTGTTTCTGACTTCTGAGTCACATGCGGATGCTGGTGGGGATCACACTTAAGAAACAGCAGTACAACAAAACAACGAACTTGCTTTTCATAATACCATGAAGAATGTAGGGTTCCCATTATGGCGCTTAGTACCACTCCCCTGACCAGGAGTGTGATGTGAAGCAAGAACTAGTCTTGAGGATACGGTAGAGAAGTCCCCCCTCTCCACCACAGCTGGATTTCCATGCTCTCTGCTCCCATCCTAGGTGGGGCTTCCCAGCAGTACCCTGCTTGAAGGCTTGAGTCCCTAAACTTAAGTTTAAGAACTTAAGCCTTCCTAAGTAAATCCTCAAAGCTGCCCAACCCTATGAGCTCAGGAGAATAATTCTTCAGCCTTTTTCAGCCCTTTGAAGATTGAGTGATTTGAATGAATCATCATCAACAAGCATTTATAAAATGAGGAAATAAAGAAAGGCAAAATTTACTTGGTCTCCGCCCTCAGAGATATCACTCAGAGGGAGACAACATGCAAACAATTTGGTGCATCCAAAATATCATGATGACTATCCTTTATTGGTACCATCTAGCTATTTATTTAACTGGGTCTGGCTTTGAGGTCAGAGGGCTTTCTTCATTTACAAATCCTCATTTTATTCTTTTCCCTTATCATTCCTCTATTGTAAATGCTAAATGGGCCTCATAGGCTGATTGCCTCTGGCTAGAGAGGAATAATAGAATCCTGCAGAATATCTACAAGTCTGATAGCTGTTACTAAGTATTGTCAAGAATATTCGGAAATGTCAGAAATACATACGTATATGTGTGTACGTATAAATACACACATGTGTACATATGAGTGTATATATATACATGTGTGTGTGATGATTCTTGGAGAATTTGCTATGGTTTGGAGGGTGAAGCCCTAAACTGCTACAGTTACCATGTGACCCTGAGATAAGTGTTTCCTTATCTGGAAACCGGGGATACTAAAAATTACTGGCAACTTCATGGAGTGTGTCAAGGGTTTCTCCGAGGAAGAATTAGATGTTTTCCCACTTCTTTCAGTGTGCTCTACACAGGGAGTCGATGTATATATACCTCGTGGTGTGAGCGATGACCAGACCACTGAGAACTTGGGGGGAAAATGTGTAAAGCTGATGTAAGCTGTGAATGAAGAAAATGAGAAGGATCCAACCCAATCCAGGAGTGGAGATTAGCATACTTGTCCATCTGGACCACCCTCTCACAAATATGCATCAAACAAAGGAAGAGATTTAATCAACCCTTCCTCATAACAATTATGGTCTTATCTGGAATTCCCACATTCTCCTGGTAGGGTTATTGGTGTTCCATCTGGTGGTTCTAAAACATATCCCCAGGGGGGATTATAGATTGAGTTAGTTGGGGCCTTAGAGGTCATCTAATCTAACTCACTTAGAGGTCATCTACTTTAAGCCCCTTCATTTACAGATGAGTAAACTGAGACCCAGAGAGGTTAGGTAACTTGCCTAAGGTCATAGAAGAGAAGAAACTATTAAATTTCAATTAGTGCCTTACTCCAGGCTCCTAACCACACCACAGTTATATTACAATAAAAATATTAAAAACACCCACCCTTCCACCAAAAATGCTATTTTTTGACAATATAATTATAGCTTACTTTAGGCAACAGAATATCATAGAACCATAGAGCTAAATAGGACCTCAGAGATTATCTATTACAACCCCCCCCCAATTTTAAAGATGAGGAAATCAAGAAACAGTCACATTTAAAGAGGGTCCTCTGGGTTATATCTGAATTACTAGAAATAATACACAGCCATAACACAAATTCTCCCTACCCTGAGGAGTCACCTCACTGGCAGAGTACAGAACAATGACTGTATAAAGCAGGACATCACAGTATGGCCAGATAGCTGGGGTTATCTCCTTTCCCAAACCCTGAAGGCCTATCTAGGTCAGCTCCTCCTTTCTCTACCAATAAACTAACACTGTCCAAAGAAAGACAATAGATGTATTTCATCAAGACTTACAGTTTGTGGGGCAGCTAGGTGGCACAGTGAGTAGTGCACCGGCCCTGGAGTCAGGAGGACCTGAGTTCAAATCCGGCCTCAGACACTTGACACACTTACTAGCTGTGTGACCTTGGGCAAGTCACTTAACCCCAATTGCCCTGCCTTCCCCCCTCCAAAAAAAGCAAACAAACAAAAAAAGACTTAGTTTACTGCTGGCATGTATAAGATAGATAAAATAAATGGGTTTGCAATATATTCAATATTTATCACATATATTCTGCTCTTGCTGTGCCTGTTACATTCAAATATTACGTTTGGTCTCTAGGGAGATCTCTCCCAGGCTTTCCTTGGTCCTTTTGTATTTTAAGGGACGATAACCTTCACAAGAACCATAAGAATCCAGCTTCACAAAAGCCCAATGAAGTTGTTCTTGATGAGTCCTTTAACTAAGCTGGTACAATAGGGCTTTTCCCCAGGGCACTGATTTAGAGAGAACTGACAACACCTAAATTCAGAGCATTGAGACAAGTTCTCCTATCCTACTCTTCATGTTCCCTCCTCCTGCCCCCTGCCCCACACCCTTCAGCAATTTCTCTAGAAGCAGCCCAAAACTTGTGTCCTGGGGTCTCTCTCCCTGTCAACTAAGGGAGATTTTGTGCCATTTGCCCCCTGGGTGCAGCAGTTCCTAGTTACCTGCCTTTACAAATGGAACTGATGCAAAGCCCACTGTATCTTGGGTGAAGACAGCTATGGGTTATGTGGGAATTTCAGTTATGGAATTCTTTCCTTTTGTCCCTGTGTGGAATGAGCATTTCTAATGGAGATTAGCCCTTTGTAGATATGGGATCATTATTTTTCAGAAAAAAAGTAAGCCTTATTTCCTTTGGCAGTGAGAACTAAACTCAGCTAAATGCTGAGTAATCAAAGGTCTGTGGGATGGGCCAAGCTAACTTGTTTTCTCTGTGACCATGGGTTTAGAGGAAGATTTTTTTATATTTTTGAGACTAGAAATCAGCTATTTTCTTACTAAAGAGGTGGCTTAGCTGGTCTGCAGTTCCTGTCTGTCACTCCATTAGCATTATATGGTTCTTGATAGAAACCCAGCACAGTAGCTAAAAATCCTTTTTATGCCCTGGCTCTCTGGCTCTGACTCTGCCTCCCTGTCTCCTCACCCTTGGTTGATTCAGTCAGGAATCAGGTTTATGGTTCATTGAGAGAGGAACTTAGTCTTAACTTGAGCCTGGTCCATCCCCACATTTCCACAGTAATTCATTCTGTCCCAGGGCTCGAAAGATCAAGGATTTCAACAAGTCTTTGTCTTTTCCCATTGGTTTGTTTTTATCATCATCATGATCCTTTCATAATCTTTTTTTTTGAGTTACTTGCTGTTCAACATAGCAGTTAACTGATTTACACATTTTATAAAGCTATTTCAGTGGAAAAAGTTAGGTTGTTGGTTCTATGAAAGTTGGGAATATCATAGGTTATAGAGGAGATCCAAAGATAGTATTCTGCACATAGTAGGCATCTAATAAACATATATTAAATTGAAATCAATCGAAGAAATCATTTATTATGCAGCACTATACATTGAGAACTTTGAGGAGGCTGTTTGCAGACTGATCAATGTATGCTTAGTACCCCATGCAGTGAGAGAATATGTAGAAAATGTGAACTCTTTTGAACTACATAAACCCAATACAATTCCTAACAGATTACTGTGGCATAATTTAGAAGTTCTTATCCTTTTTTTATATCATAGACCCCTTTGATAATCTGATGAAACCTATAGACTCTTTCTCAGAATGTTTTTGTAAACACAAAAATTTACAATTAAAGGAAATGCTAAATTTTAGTTAAAAGTTAGTAAAAATAAAGATGTCATGTTTTTTTCCCCATCCAAATGAATGGACCTCTTGAAATCTATCCACAGTTCGTGGATCCTAGGTTAAGAAGTTCTGGTGTTGTATAAAGACAGCTGAGTTTGAAATCAAAAAGTCTGGGTTCAGGTCCTAACTCTTCTCCTTCCTAACGTTGTGACCATGGGTAAATCACATAACCTCTCTGCACCTCGGTTTCCCCATTCATAAAATGTTGGGGGGGCAGGGGAGAATAATAAAAATTCTCCCTTCCCACTGTCATGCTTCATTGCAGCATGGAGATACTCTCTAGGGCTCTTGAGGGCTATGTCAGAGAAGCATAAACTCTAGCAGATCTTACCAAGTTATAAGTTGGCTGATAGAAATTGAGAAAAGATATCTCCACATAGCACATGGCTAAAGAGGTTCTGTGTACAGGCCCAATAATGGACTGTCATCTGACAAGTGGCCTTGCTATGGCAGGAGAATCTCATCACTAGAGGGATGGATCACTAGGTAGTTTGTCCATTTGTTTAGTTTGGCCACCATAGACCGTTTAACAGTCTGTGAAGGTGTAGGGAGATTCCAGTTTCTCTTAGTACAGGGAATTACACAAACCTATGACTCACAGACCTACTGAAGTTGGAGAAAGTCTGGTCTGTTTAATGGGGTTGGGGTTTTTGGGTTTTGTTTTTTTGGTTTGTGGGTTTTGGTTTGGTTTTTGTTTTTTTTGGGGGGGAGCAAGGCAATTGGGGTTAAGTAACTTGCCCAGGGTCACACAGCGAGTAAGTGTCAAGTGTCTGAGACCGGATTTGAACACAGGTCTTCCTGACTCCAGGGCCGGTGTTCTATCCACTGTACCACCTAGCTGCCCCTTAATAGGGCTGTTATAAAGATCTAATGAGATAATATAATAAAGTTCTTTGTCAGTGGTAAAAGACTATAAATATGCCCGTTTATCAGTAGTACTACTTTTGTGGTGCTTATTTACTTACAAGAATAACTCTATTGTTTCAAACTTTCTGATGCTGCCATCCTTGTTGGCATTTCCCTGAGGCTGTTCCTGTTTGAGAACACTCCAACACAACAGGAGGACTCATCCTGATGGCATCATTCTTTTCCAAATTCTTCCATTTCTATCTTTTGCAAGCTTTTTCCCAAGAAAACAGCAGATGAAATGATTAGAATGAAATTTGTTCAGGCAGATATGTGTTGGTAAAACATCATGCTGCCTGAAAAACCTGTGTCAGTGGGAGGGAACTCATTTAGTATGCTGGGTGTGAGGCCTGAAGAGCTATCTCTTCTCAATCTCTACCAGCCTCTTTCTGTGGAATTGTTTCTTCTCATCATTCACCTGGACTTCACTTAGCAGCTGAGAGGAGCTGCTTTAAGACGATCAGATGTAAGACGAGGAAGTTTCATTAGCTGTAGTCCTACCAGACTGTTCACGGCATGTCAGATTCTTGTAAAAGCATGAGAACCAAAGGAAAACTGTGCATTGTCTACCACACTAGGGAGACTACAGGAAGAAACAGTTGCCAAAAGCCAGAGAACAGAGCCAGAAAGACTATATGTGGGGCAAATGAGTAATTTAAATTTATTTACTTTAAAACTGTAAGCTGTGCTAAGAAAAAAAAAAAGGAAGTCACACCACCCAAACTCATCACCACTTCACTTTAATTAAGATTTAAAAAAAAACCCACCCACTTATCTTGTGCCTCATTATTTTGGCAATACACCAATATGGATTTCACTGGAAATTTATCAGTGGGGGAAAAAAAACCAAATGACCACCTAAAATAGCTGGACTGAATGTAGTCCCACAGCTACTACATACAAAGAAGTCATTTAAAGATATAACAAAGCAAGTTTATGCAAAACTTTATCTCTCAGTATGTAGAAAGTTTTGTAATGCCCATATGAAATAATTTGAAATAACCTTTTTAAAAAATTTTTAATAGAGTAGATTCTGAGTTCTAGCTTCTTCTTGGGCCATATCCAAGATGCTTGGTTCCATACAATATTCATTTTAAGAAAAAGTTTTGAGTGACTATCAGAGTCCAATAAGATATTTCTATATCTAGGTCTATTCTTCTAGTCTCTAAATGATCATTTTTCAAAGGACATCACCATACTAAAATTATCCAATCTCCTTATGATCTATTATTTCTCCTCATGGAACCTTTGCAGATATACTTTATCTTGTCACATCTCACGTGCAGGAATTCCCAATGAAACGACACAAAATCTCTCCTACATGTGATTTGCAAAATCATTCCTCTGTAGTTTTTCCCCAAGACTGCCCAACTCAGGCTTGAAAGAACAGAGCAAAAAATAACCACATGAGCCAGGACCTAAGAGGGTTATGCATTATTTATTGACTAATAAATGTAATTTATTATGGCATAAAATAGATATGCTCAAAGGTTTGTGGCATTAGGTATGATGATATCATTTAAATAGTTGTAGGTAAACAGCTGTAATTCTTCTGCATTGCAGTGGAGATCTCCCTCACTCTCATAATTTTTGTTTTCTTTGTTATAGTCAGACTTCAGTATACAGTGTCCATCTTAGAAAGTCTCTGGGCCCAGCCAAGTTACAGAGGGATTCCCGTTCCAGTTAGTTGAAAGGGTTACCTACTCCCTTTAAGACAGATGGCAGCTCAGATTGGCGTATAATACCCTTATGAGAGTGGAATTAGTGAGCCACAGTCAAAGTAGGACCTGTCACAGATTTAAGCATCCAGGGGACTCTTTTTGGAAGAGCCAAACTAAAATTGAGGGGTTCTGCAGGGTTACTGTTTCATAGGAAATGTCAAATTAAAAGAGTCAAAAGGAAAAGAAAGTTAGGTCCGGAGTTTCTGTAAATAATCACAGGCTCAAAATTCCCACTGAGCCCTGGTCTTGCCATTCAGATATGTTATCATTATTATTATTATTATTATTATTATTATTATTATTATTATTATTGGATACCTGTGTTAAAACAATTCATGACTGAATGAAGTAAATGTTCACTGTTAGCTGATTTTAGGGGACACCCCTAGTAATCAGGTACCTTTCTTCTCCCCACCAACTCCACCCTAGAATTTAATAGCATTTATCACTTTCTTTGCCTCTAGGATTAGAGGTCCTTTAAATTCCCTGTGATAGTACCAGGCCATAGGGCAGGCTTATACCTTAAAGCTCCAAGTCCTGGCAGCTTTACAGTGACATAATTAAGGATAAACATATGTGGAAAATGATGAAATAGACATGGTATCTCTGCTGGGATGTGTACCATTAGTCCGTCTCAAACTGGTAGAGGTATACTTTCCTGTAGGGTATAGCTATGTTCATGAGAAATGAGAAATAATTTTGTAAATGTCTTATTTTAAAGTTATTTGTAAAGATTAAACTTAAAAAGTCAATAAATCATTTATATGTTTTATCATGAATATGCCTTTTCCTCAATGACTTACTAAACAAGTACTAAGGAATAAATCTGGATTTATACACCTTACATTCCTGGGTGATCTGATTCTAATCCTATCTTTTCCCTCCAATGAGCACTTATTAAGTGCCTACTATGTGCAAGGCATCAGTGTCAGGTGCTGAAGAGACAAAGACAAAACGAACAAACTTACTTCCTCAAGGAGTTATTTTTTTGTTGGGGGATGGTGTTGTGCCTCCTGCTGCATGAAAGGTGAGCCCTGTGAGTGACCTTATAGACAGCAAAGGTAGCAGATGCCAGAATGCAAAGCCAGGCCCCAATGGGGAACCAAGTGCTAATGAGTCGAATATAGCTTTTCTAAATAAAGACAGAATGATTTAATGGAAAGGGCATTGAATTTGGAGTCAGAGGATATGAGTTCTGCCTCTTATTATATATACGGCCTCAGGCAAGTCACCTGTCCAGGACTCAGTTTCCTCCTTTGAAAAATGAGGGATTACACTAAGTGACCTCTGAGGTCCCTTCCAGGTCCTCTGTTATCTTATGGTTATTTTTAATACCCTTCTCTTGTAATTTAGGTTCCCATAAGAGTTTCCCGGCAGCAATCACTTCCCGTCTCCAAATCAGGCAAGAGGTTTGTTTCCCAGCATTCAATGAAGACATGGAGTTCTGCCACCAGAACTCAGGCAGTGTTAGTATTCATTTGCTTCAAGCTTTTTCCAAACAGTGTTGGTGGTGTGAGGGGTCAAGCCCAGGTTCTGGGGTGACCTGAAAAGTTAGATCAGATTTAAGAAGGGATTTTCTCCCTTCAGAAACTAGGAATCTTGAGATTAATGACTGTCATTTCAGTGCTGAGGTGTGCCTCAGACAGGTGGGAGGAGGACGCTTCTTAGAAGCTGATTTTAATCTGTTCCTAAGATTGTCTTGGGTAGAAGGCAGGTGTGGTGCTGCACAGGAACCTGTGTCTTTTGCTTATGTAGGGAGGAGTTCTCCTTGTGAGGTATTTGTGACTCTTGTGTCTGGGAAAGAGACCTATCCTTTTCTTAAGGATTAACTGGATTTGATCCCGGCGCATTTCTATAATTGGGAAATGAATCCACTTGAACCAGGGTGACAGTATCATTTTCTTGGGGAAGCCAGAGCACCTGGTCTCCAAGGAAAAGGTAAACTAAGTGTATCAGGGGTTGGGGCACAATCTTCCAAGTGGGCCAGTTTGACTTTCTGCAGGGCAAGCTAGAATGAACCCATCAGGATCTCACTTCTGATAGGGGTGAGTAGGCCAAGGCAGCCTGATCCTTCGTACCTAGTAATCCAGCTTTACCAAACTGACATTGTATAAGAAAATTAGGTCAGGAAAGCCAATTAAATAGAAGGCTCATTTTGGGTCACTAATGACAGGGTAGCAGAGTGCAGCATCAAATAACTACCACTTGCCACAGTAGGAAACACGCTCTTGGGTAAACTGCAAATTAATCACTCCATACATTTATTTAAACTTGAACGTTTCTTCTTCCCCAGCCATAATAACAGTGAAAGTCTTACATAAAGGAGGGAGTAGTAGGTGGGGAAGACAGACTTCAGAGGTGTGAAAACAGCCTTTCTAACCACCAAATGGTGACTCTGGAATGGGGACAGAGGGTCTAGAACTGACCTAAGATCTTAGATCTTAGAACTTATTTACAGATGAGAAACTAGGTGCAGAGAGTGCTAAATAACTTGGCCACAGTCATTCAGGGATGGTAAATATGTTGGGCATAGGATATAGAGCTAGAAGACACCATAGACATCATGGAGTCCAACTTCCGCATTTCACACATGAGGAAACTGAAGTCCAAAATGTTTAAATGACGCACCCAAGGTCACACAAGCAGTAAGCAGCAGAGCTGGGGAACGTACTTGACATTCGCAGATTCAGGTGTTTCCTTTTTTTTTCTTCTACTTGTTCTGTCTGGCATGGAAAACAGTGTTATGGTGATAACCACTTTCAGAGGTAGCCTGATGGAATGGATAGGTGGTGGACTGGGAGTCAGGAAACCCTGTGTTCAAATCCTGCCCCTGACACTTAATTAGCCGTGTGACTATGGGCAAATACTTTAGCCCCTGAACTTCTGTTTCCTCATTGATAAAACTATAGTAATAATCCTTGGTATCTATTTCACAGTGGGGTTGGAAGGCTCAAATCAGCTAATGCATATAAAATGCTTTGCAAGCTTTAAAACAATGTATGAATCCATTATTATGATTAATATTCTCTTGCTTTAATGAGTTGCCGGAACTTTGGCATGTGTTCTGTCCCTGAATCTTCACCAGCCCTTCTCTGCAGCAAGGTGACACAGTAGGTAGGGTGCTGGGCCCAGAGTCAGGAAGACCTGTGTTCAAATCCAGCCTCAGACATTTACTAGCAATGTGACCCTGGGCAATTCACTTAACCATTGCTTGCCTCAGTTTCTTCATCTGTAAAAATAGAGGTAATAGTAGTAGCTACCTTACATGGTAGATACTTACATGGTTGTTGTAAGGATAAAATGAGATACTTGTAAAGCATTTTTCAAACCTTTTCTGACTCAAAGTCAAACGTTCCTTTTTCATTTGTAATAGCAGCTCATATTTGTATAGCACTAAAGGAGGTTAGGACAACGCTGTAAAGTAGGTGATATAAATATTATCTCTGTTTTACAGCTCTGAAATTCCTGCCCTGGGGCCCCTGCTTGTCTGATGGGGGAGTGCCTCACCTGGCCTACTATATCAGGCTGGCCCTAGCTAGGTTTCACTTTATTCTATGCCCATCTTCTCCCTACTGCCCTCCACTTTTCTAGTTCTGGAACCGTAATCAAAACAATACTGACAATGCTATGAAAAGAATATGGTGATCTATTCCTCTTTGGCTCCATTTACTATCCTGATGACTTTCCAAAACAAAATGCCCCACCCTGGCTAACTCCTACCCATATGTGTTGTCTTCTTCTACTGGATTATAAGCTTCTTGAGGGTAGAGACTGTCTTTCTGAGCACCTTTTGCCTGGCCTGCAGTAGGTGCTTAATAAATGTGGATTGGATTGGATTGGACTGTCTTCACTTGTATATTTATACTCTCTGCAGTTAATATAGCGCTTGACACTTATTGATTTTTTTCCCCATCCATTCATTTACATATGTGAGAGGCAGCTTTCCTGGATAGAGCTGGTCTTGCTGTCCTTGAAGGTGTCACATACAGGCTTTGTGACCCTGGGCAAATTATTTTCTCAGTGTTCAAGGCGACTGGCTAGGCCTCTAAGTTGCAGAGAAGGTGCCAACTTGCCTTAGTAGAGGGACTTTCCTCATCTGGAAGTTTCCTGTAGCAATGAGCTGTAATATCAATTAAGTTGGGACGTTTTTACTGTTTTAGAATGATAAATTAATTCAGTGTCTTTGATTGAGCCTGACTAGGTACAAAGCCCCAGGCCCAAACCCCTATCCACTAGGTGCTAAGCCTATGTGGGCATTAAGCCCTCAGGGTCCTAAGGGGAGTTGCTAAGACCAGAGCCAATAGTAGGAGCCCAAGTTCTGGTGGCTTAGATGACGTTTGATGATGGCTAAAGAGTGCATAAAAAGAGAGAACAGAGCTGTTTTCGGGGGCTCTGAATCACAGGAGTGGTACATGACTCAGGTCCAGCCATTGTTATGAGCTCCCCAGCTCCTGAACTCAGAATTTGATGATTTCTTGGTAACTATGAATTGTATTTGGTCTGTTTATAATGTATGTTTGTAATTGGTTTGTATTTGCTCTGAAGTTCAGGATGCTGGCTTTTTCCCCTGAACTAAGTGAGTTTATATATATATGTTGGATTAAAGCAAGATTGTAAACCCCCTAATGCTACTTTCCTTAGTAAAGCAGATCAAAAGAATCTGTGCTGGCAGCGTTCTTGTTGTTGGGCTTGTGTTGGTCTTTCACCCCCACAACAGCTGCTAGCTGTTGAAACATGAGCAATGATTACCCGGGATTTATTTTCTAAATATTTTCTTTATATTTATTTTGCTCATACTTTTATATACTCATGTGATTTCCCAAATGGAATGAAGTAAAATTCTTGAAGCTAGAGACTGTTTAACTTTTGTTTTGGTATTCTTAATACCTACAACATAGTAGGTTGAGTATCAAAGTTTTTCAAGCAAGCATCAGCTATTATTATGTGCCAGACACTGTCCTAAGGGCTTGAAATACTGGGACAGAAGCAATGCCACCCCTCCCTCAGGGAGCAGACATTCTAGCGGGAGGAGGGGGTAGGAACTTGTACATACATATACAAAAGGTAAACAAAATGAATAGGAGGTAGTTTGGGGGAGGGAGAGATGAAGGAGAGGTGAAGAGGAAGGCAGCCAGCATTTATTAAGCACCTACTATGTGCCAGGCACCGTGCTAAGTGCTTTACAAAGATTACCTTATCTGATCTTCACAATAACTCTGTGAGGTAGGTGCTATTATCCCCATTTTACATTTCAGGAAACTGAGGCAGAGGTCAAATGAATTGCCCAGGGTCACATAGGCAGTGTCTAGTTAGTCTGAAGCTGGATTTGAACTCGGGTTGTCCTGACTCCAGGCCTAGTATTCCATCCACTGTGCCTTGTCTAGCTTCCAAGAAAAGGCTTCATGCCGAAGGCCCGGGTGCTTGAGCTGAGTCCCAAAGGAGACCAGGGATTCTAAGGGGCAGAAGGAAGGAAGGAGAATGTTTCAGGTGTGAGGGACAGCCGGTGCAAAGACAAGAGATGGAGCAGCGCGGTGTATGAGGAACCTTAAGCTGGCCAGTGTGGCCAGCGGGGAGTCAAAAGACTGGAGAAGGGAGGCAGGGACCCCTTTGGGAAGAGCTCAAATGCCTTAGACAGTTAAGTGACTTGCCCAAGGCCAAACAGCTGGTTAGGAAAGGAGGCCAGGCCTCCTGATTACAAAGCCTGCATTCTCGATGCCCCACAGCTGCTTCTCGTATAAGACTGTGCTTCTGTGTGCTGGAAGGGAAGTGTTAACTCCTTGGCTCCACCCTCATGTTCCCCCGCTTGTTATTGTCCTTGCCATGTGCTTTCCTTACACAGAAAACACGGAAACTCAGAATAATTTCCTAGTGTATATATATAAATTTTTAAAGCATTTCCCATCTGGCTACTTACTGAAGCAGCAGGTGTTAACAAAGGAAGTCTGGAACGGCAAGGTGTCGGGGACCTGCTGGAGGAGAGTTTGAGCTTGGGCTTCTCATCGGTGGGGGATGGGGGCTCCAAACTGCTCCAACTACTACCAGCCCAAGTGTTTGTGGAGTGCCTACTATGTGCTCAGTGAGCCGTACAATGGTAGCCCTCAAGTATCTTATACCGTATTGAGAGACACCAAGCTAACGTAGGTGGAACAGGACAACATACACTTGTGTGCACCAGACCATATGCGCTGGACGGATTTAGAGAAAAGAAAGATTAGTGAGGACTAAAGAATCAAGGCATGTTAGAAATGGAAGGGACTTTAGAGGCCATCTAGGCTAGCTGCCTCATTACAGGGGGAAACTCAGGCCCACGGAGTTCTTGAAGCAGCTAGATGTCTCAGTGGACACAGCTCTGGGCCTGGAGTCTGAAAGACCTGAGTTCAAATGAGGCTTCATACGTTTACTAGCTGCGTGACCCTGGGCAAGTCACTTAACCTGTCTTTGCCTCAGATTGTTGTTGTTCAGTCGTTTCAGTTGTGTCCTACTCTTCATGACCCCAGTTGGAGTTTTCTTGACAAAAATACTAGAGTGATTTGCTGGTTTCTTCTCCGGCTCATTCTACTAAGGCAAAGAGGGTTAAGTGACTTGCCCAGGGTCACACAGCTAGTATGTATTTGAATTCAGGAAGATGAGTGTTCCTGACTCCAGGCCCAGCACTCTATCCACCATGCCACCTGGATGCCCTTTGCCTCAGTTTCCTCCTCTGTAAAATGGAATAATAATAGCACCTTCCTCCAGGGTTATTACGAGAATCAAATGAGATAATATCTGTAAACCACTTAGCACAGTGCCTGGCACATAGTACGTGCTATATAAAAGTCAGTTTTGTTGATGAAGATGATGATGGTGGTGGTGATGATGATGGTGATGGTGACGGTGACGGTGATGGTAGTGGTGGTGAATAGGCTGAAGGAACTGGGGATGTTTAGTGTGGAAAAGAGAAGACCCCGGGGAAGATGATAGCTATCTTCAAATTTGAAACGTCGTCACTTGGAAGAGGGATGAGATTTATTCCGTTTGGTCCCAAAGTGCAGAACCGGGAGCAATGGCTATAAGTTGTAAAGAAGCCAATTTAGGCTCAATGTCAGAAAAGAAAAAATTCCTCGTACTTAATGCTTTCCAGAGATAGTGGGTTACTCCTCCTCGGGGGTCTTCAAGCAGAGGGTGGATGATCACTCATCAGTGACATTAAAATAGGAATTCATTTCAGATATGGACTAGATGGTCACTGAGGTCTCTTCCAGCTCTGAAATTCTATAACTTGCCAAGATCACATGGTAATTTGCTTGGCTTTCCTGACTCTGAGGCCATGTTCATTTAGGACACAGTAGGACTCCAGCGGGGCCACGAAGAATGGGGGCTTGGTGTGGGAAGGGTTCCAGTCCAGGGGAGTGACAGGAGCAAAGGCAAAGATGCAGAAATGAGCATAGAGAAAAGGGCAGCGTGCATGTTGCCCATTGGCGAGGGATGAAGTTGGGGAGCTAGACATGGGCCAGTTGTGGAGGACCATGAAAGTCAGCAGAGGAGATAAGAGGGGATAGCTTCAGAAGCATGAAGTTGTTTATGGTTTCTGAGCCAGGAGGATGAACGTGGTGACCTAGGAAGGTTTACTTTAGTAGTAATGTGTAGTAACCCACATGACGATAACAGGCCTGGCTGGTAGGGTGGTGTAATCACCGGTTATTTCCATTCTGCAGATGAGGTAACTAAGGTTCAGAGAATTTAAATCATGTGTTTAGGGTCACATAGCTAGCGTCAGAACGGGAACTGGGATAATGATGAATTGAATTTCTACTACTTTGAATATAGGATGAATAACAACCATGGGGTAGCTAGCTTAAGGTTTGCAAAGCACTTTGCTTTATTTAATCTTTGCAACAACCCTGCGAGGTAGGTGCCCTGACTATCCCCATTTTACAGATGGAGACATTGAGGCCGAGAGGTGTTAAGTGACTGGCCCAGGGTCACACAACTAGTAAGTGTCTGAGGCAAGATTTGAATTCAGGTCTTCCTGACTCCAGGTCCTGCACTCTAACCGATGCACCACCCTAGCTTCCTAGAATTAGCCAAGGTAGGAGGCTACTGCATTATTCTAGGTGAGAAGGTCTAGATTAGGGGGATGCCTGTGGAAAGGAGCATGAAGAGGAAGAACTGGCTGGATGTGGTGCTGTGACTGGTTCTAGAGACTGGAGGAGAGTGAGGATGCCCTCAAAGTGGCCACCTTGAGGGACAGAGATATTGAGGAGAGAAGGGGTTAGAAGAGAGAGATTCATCCAGATTTGGGGAGGCAGCATTGTAGAGTAGAGAGAATGCTGGTTTTGGAGTCAAGAGACCTAGATCCAAATCCTAGTTTTGACGCTTTTTAGTTGTGTGGACTTGATCAAACCACTTTACCTCTGAGACAACTGCCTCATCTGTAAAATGGGGTGAGAGTTGGGAATAAAAACATATATACTACCTACCCAACAGGGTGGCTGCGATGAAAGTGTTAGAGAGATATACATTGTAAGTAATATAATTATCCCATTACATGAGGACTGGGGTTATTTCAAATAATTAAAGTAAGTTGAAGTGGTTCGCAAACTGCCTCTCTAAACTTCTACAGGTTTCCCACTTTGGGAACCTGGATGTTGAAAATGTGGTTTCTGAGCAACACTCCCTTTCTAAGGCAGCTGGGTGGTCCAGTGGAGAGAGTGCTGAACTGGGAGTGAGGAAGACCTAGGTGCACACGGCGCCTCAGACACTTACTAGCGATGTATGCAGTCACTTTACTGCTCTGGGCCTCGTTTTCCTCACCTGTGAAATGGGTGTAGCGTTGTTGTGAGGACCGAATGGAGAACATATGTAAACTGCTTTGCAAACCTTAAATAGATATGTGTATATATGTACGTATTGTATGTACATACATGCATATACATATACACATGTGTATATATATATACATATATATACTATATATAAATACTACACACACATGTATTTGTTGTCATTCAGTCATGTCAGACTCTTTGGGGCCCTGCGAACCATACCATCCATGGGTTTGTTTGGGGGTTGGGTTTTTTTGGCAAAGATGTTTTGCCACTTCCTTCTCCATTGGATTAAGGCAAACAGTGATGAAGTGGCTTGTCCAGGGTCACACAGCTATTAAGTGTCTGAGGTCAAATTTGAACGCAGATCTTCCTGACTCCAGGCCAAGCACGCTATCCGCTGCGCCACTTAGTTGCCTCCCTCCCCCATATACGCATGTACATGTGCGAATGTGTGTGTATGTATTGGGCAAGTGTATACACATGCATATATACTTGTCTATATGTCTGTACATATATATGTTGGTTATTGTTACTGGGCAAGTATGTATATACATATATACATATATATAAGCATGTATATACACACATATACATACACATGATAGTTATTGTTACTAAGTTGCGAGGATGCCCCCCAACCCACTCCCAGCAGAGGCAGGTACATACTCCTTTCTTAACCTCCCACTCAGTCTTTGGAATCTACCCCTCCCCTCCCTGCTGTGCATTAAACTTCCAGCCCACTCTGGTTCTGAAATGAAACATATGACCATGATACTTCTGAGCTAGCAAAGTTCCCTGTGGTCCAGGTGGGCCAAGTAAGCTATGAATACAAAGTGTTTTTCTAGTCTGTCTTCTCAGGCTCTCTTGTAGGCAAGCAGTCCCTGGGTGAAGCTTCAAAACTGTTTTTGAAGGATGGTGACCTCTTTCACTAATGCTGTCTGTGGCCTTTGAGCTTAAACCTTACTCTGCCAGGTCAGTGCTATGTGACGCAGCACAGGATTTCCACAGATTGGGCTGATCATTAGTAGGAGACAACACAAGCTCTTCAATTAGCCCTGGTGTGACATGCTGTTCAATCAATGCTCACAACACCTTTCCAAGGCTTGGCATTTTGCAATGGGAGACTAATGTCAACTTTTGGGCTTTTCCATTAGCCTGGTGTACTTTCTCCTTACTTAGAGAGCAGATGAATGACACTTTGGTCTTTACCTGAACTCTTAGATGATTCTTATCTTAGGACAAAAATACTATGGGGGTGGGGGCATGGGGCGGTGGAGATGCATGCATCCAACCAGAACTGTAACAAGTGGAGGAAAGATTAATCTAATTTCTTAGACTGCTCGGGAGGATGAAATAATGACTGAGGAAAGCCTCCCAATGGAGCCATTTGGGGTTCCAGTTAAAATCGTGACTATTCCCAAAGCCAGACTAACTGGGTCAGCATATTTCAAGATGTAGCATTGGTTCAGAGGAAAGCACCTTTGGGCAACTGTTGTGTAATCGCTGCCATGAGCTGCCCGTGGAATTTCCTTCTTTGGCAGTCTTTCTTTAGAAAAACGAAGTCTCATTGACCTAGAAAAACTGAAGTCAGGGTACTTCCTGAATTCAAGAAGATGGACTAGCTCAGTGGCCTCTCTCAACTTTTAATTCTGTAACTCGTTGATAAAAAAAATAATCTTTTGGTTTTTTTAAATGAACTAATTTTGTTTTTTTATATCAGTCGTTTCACAATATTCCCTTCCTCTTCCTCAAAACCTCTTCTTATAATAGAGAAAAATCACTAAGCAAAACTGAAAATCATATGTACCTTTCAGCTTCCAATAGTGCCCCCTACACGAGAGGAAGAAGGTATGATTCTATCATCTTTTCCTCTAAACAGTCTCTTTGCATTTAGGTTCTACCTGGGGGCCTTTGGGGAGCAAAAAAAGAAAACAAAACAAGGAAATGTGATATACCCTCTGCTCATCTCTGCTCCTGTATCATTGGTGAACATTTAAAATTTTTAAAAGAAAAAAAAGGTCACCTTTGAGCCTGCAAGCCTTTGCTGTGTAATGTATATTTCCAAAGGGAAAAGCTTGCTGGCTTCCGTGGTTAAAATGCATTTGCTGATCCCAGCTCTGACCTTGGAAGCTGGTGCCAGCTTTGGTACTGGCACCTTCACTCAGACAGAGTGAAACTCCCAGGGGAAATGATATTTTTCTTTTCCTGTCACTGCTCAGCCTTGCTTGCTTTCTTAGCCATAAAAGTTCTAGCTAAAAGTTTCACTTGAAATGGACTCCTTTGTAAAGGGTTTCTTATCTAAGCCTGATTTCCCCAATTTTATTTTCTGTAGGAGACCTGTGGCAATGCTCTGATATATTCACCTACCATGGGTTCTTAACCTTTGTGTTTGTCATTTTGGCAGTCTGGTGAAGCCTCTGGAGCCCTTCTCAGACTCACATTTTTAAACAATTGAAGGAAATGATAGATTTCAGCTAAAGGACAGTAAAAATACAGTTTTTCATCATCCATGCCCATGGACACCCTGTAATCTAGGACCCAGATTATGATCCCTTTAGGTGCATGTTCTGATTCTTTTGTCCAACTCTTCTGTGTTTGTTCATTTATATTAATTATATCCCATTCTTTTGGGCAATCACACAGAAATCACTAGCATTTAACACAGTGCTTCACATATTATAGGCACTTAAGTATGTTGACTTGCCTTGAAAAACAGTGAAAGATACATAAATCTTTTATTCAAAATACATCCACGCATCTAACCTACATAAATCTTTTACTCCAAATGCATCCACACATCTAAATTATCACTGAATTTTGTGAGTGATCCCAAAATTTCAGCTGCTTCACTGAGAGCTGGAACCAGAAATGCTAGGCTGAAAGACATCAAACACAGCAAATATTTATTGAATACTATTTGTATCCAAGTTCCTGTGGTATGTGCTGCAGGAGAGAGAGTGAAGAGTAAAACAGCATCCCTGGCCTGACAGTCTAGCTGGGGAAATTAAGACAAGTATACCAACAACTTTAGTTCATGGCATAATGTGATAAATGCCATATAAAGTGGTATATGATTGTGATGGAATACCATGGTGCTATAAGAAATGATGAGCTCAGTGATTTTAGAAAAACATGGAAAGACTTGCACAAAATAATGAAGAGCGAAATGAGCAGAACCAAGAGAACATTGTATACAGTTAACAGCAATATTGTTTTAAGAATGACTTTGAGCAAAGAAGCCATTTTGTCTATTGTAAATACCCACATTAACTATAAAGCGCATATGAATAAAGATGCGATCTGCATCCAGAGAAAGAACTGATAAATAAAAGTATGTATAGAATAATTTTACATATATATGCCTATTTGTGTTTAATGGTAGCCAACTCTAGGGTGAGGGGGCAGGGAAGAAAAAAAAGAAATTTAAATGATGACTTTATTATATATTTAAAAGAAAGAGCAAATTATATATAATTGGTTTGCAGTTTCATGTGGAATCATATTTTTATTATACTATGTTATGGAAAAAAAATTTTCTAAAAGAAAAAAATAAAGTGGGTAAAGTACTTTTCAGAGGAAGGAGATTCTAAAGCTTGTTGGCAACATCAGGGAAGGCTTCATGAAGGAGGCCACATTTTGAACTGGGTTTTGAAGGAAAGAAGGATGGCTGGATGACAGCTTACCTTTTGCCAGAGAAAAGTGAGTAGGGATGAGGAGGGCAAGCATTGTAAGCATGCAGAATGGGTTGATCAAAGATACAGCAATGAGAGTGGATGGAGGGCCAGATTTGAACTCATGAAGATGAGTCTTCCCGATTCCAAGCTCAGCGCTCTATCCACTGCACCGCCTAGCTGCCCAGGGGAGTTAACAATACAATAAATGCATCAAGTATTTTCCACCAGGAATTATTCTTAAGGCAATTCTTCTTTTTTTTTTTAATAAATTTCTTTATTTATTTTTAGTTTACCACACACGGTTCTACATAGTCTTGAGTTCCAGTTTTTCTCCCCTCCCTCCCTCCTCCCTCCCCAAGACGGCATGAAGTCTCATATAACTGTCATGTATAACTTCGCATTGAATTAATTTATGCACTAGTCAAGTCATGGAGAAGAACCTTGACCAATGGAATGAATCATGAGAAAGAAGAAACAGAACCAACAAAAAAAAAAACAAAAACAAAAAAAAAAACAAAAGAGAAGCAGAAAAGGTGAGCATGTAGTGTGCCTCAGTCTGTATTCAAACTTCGCAGTTCTTTGTCTCGATGAAGATAGTATTCTCCATCGTGAGTCCCCTGGAGTTGTCCTTGTCCCTTAGGTTGCTGAGAAAAGCGCAGTATGTCAGGGTTGGTCCTCACGGAATCCATATATCTGTGGCTGTGCACAACGTTCTCCTGGCTCTGCTCCGCTCACTCAGCATTATATCGTGTAGGTTTTTCCAGGTTGTTATGAAGTCTGCATCATCCCCATTTCTTATGGCACAATAGTATTCCATCGCCTTCATATACCACAGCTTGTTCAGCCATTCCCCAATTGATGGGCATCCCTTTGATTTCCAATTCTTGGCTACCACAAAGAGAGCTGCTATAAATATTCTTGTACATATGGGTCCTTTTCCTGCTTGCGTGATTTCTTTGGGATACAACCCTAGAAGCGGTATTGCTGGGTCAAAGGGTATGAACATTTCTATAGCCCTTTGGGCATAGTTCCAAACCGCCCT
Source organism: Trichosurus vulpecula (assembly GCF_011100635.1). Classification (NCBI taxonomy): domain Eukaryota; kingdom Metazoa; phylum Chordata; class Mammalia; order Diprotodontia; family Phalangeridae; genus Trichosurus; species Trichosurus vulpecula. The sequence continues at coordinate 99,653,569 of NC_050580.1, forward strand.
CCAAAATGACTGGATCAGCTCACAACTCCACCAGCAATGTAACAATGTTCCAATTTCCCCACATCCTTTGCAGCATTTATCATTCTCCTGATTTGTTATTTTAGCCAATCTGACAGGAGAGATGTGGTATCTAAGAGTTGTTTTGATTTGCATTTCTCTAATCAGCAGCGATCCAGAGCATTTTTCCATATGCCTGTAGATAGCTTTAATTTCTTCCTCTGAAAACTGCCTGTTCATATCCTTTGACCATTTCTCAATTGGGGAATGGCTTGTATTCCTATATATTTGGCTCAGCTCCCTGTATATTTTAGAGATGAGGCCTTTATCAGAGATACTAGTTGCAAAGATTTTCTCCCAATTTTCTGCTTCCCTCCTAATTCTTGTTGCATTGGCTTTTTTTGTACAAAAACATTTCAATTTGACATAATCAAAATTATCCATTTTGCATTTTGTAATGCTCTCTATCACTTGTTGGGTCATGAATTCTTTACTTTTCCACAAATCTGATAAGTAAACTATTCCTTGCTTTCCCAAATTACTTAGAGTATCAACTTTTACTCCTAAATCATGAACCCATTTTGACTTTATTTTGGTATATGGTGTAAGATATTGGTCTATGCCCAGTTTTTGCCCTACCATTTTCCAATTTTCCCAACAGTTTTTGTGAAATAGTGAATTATTAGCCCAGAAACTGGCCTCTTTGGGTTTATCAAAGAGTAGATTGCTAAACTTGTTGATTTCACCTACTTGTGTACCTATCCTATTCCACTGATCCACACCCCTGTTTCTTAACCAGTACCAGGCAGTTTTGATGACTGCTGCTGTGTAGTACAGTTTAATATCTGGTGTGGCTAAGCCACCATCTCTAGCATGTCTTTTCATTAATATCCTAGATACTCTAGACCTCTTGTTTTTCCAAATGAATTTTGTTATTATTTTGTCCAGCTCAGTAAAAAAATTTTTTGGTAGTTCGATTGGTATGGCACTGAATAGATAGATTAATTTAGGTAAAATTGTCATTTTTATTATATTAGCTCGGCCTAACCATGAGCAACTGATATTTCTCCATTTATTTAGATCTGATTTTATTCGCGTGAAAAGTGTTTCATAGTTATGTTCATATAGGCCCTGGGTTTGTCTTGGCAAATAGACTCCCAAATATTTTATAGTGCCTAAGGCAATTATTCTTAAGAAAGATTATTTCCTTTTTAAAAGTTATTTGCACCCAAATGCCTTCTACTTCTATGTCTTCCTTCACCCTTGTAGCACATAATGAGTCTTTCTCATTGCCAAAGCAAATCCTTCTACATGCACAAGTGATCCCATTCCATTCCACCTTCTCCATCAGTTTGATCATCACTAGCATCCCCAGTCTCTCACTTATCTTCAATCTTTCACTCTTCACTGTCTGCTCCCCTGCTACCTACAAACATGTCCGCATCTCCTCCATTCTCAAAAAACCCCTTGCTTGATCCATCCGTCCCAGCTAGCTGTCATCTCATGACTCTCCTTTTTGTGGCTAACCTCCTTGAGAAGGCCATCTATAACAGGAACTTTTACTTCCTTTCTTCTCACTTCTCTTCATAACTCTGGCTTCCTACCTGCTCTCTCCAAAGTTACCAGTGATCCCTTAATCGCCAAATCCAATGGCCTTTTCTCAATCAGCATTCTCCTTGACCAGAGTCTCTGCAGACTTCAACACTGTGGATTACTCCCTTGTCCCTGACACTCTCTTCTCTCTAGGTTTTCCTAACACTATTCTCCTAGTTCTCCTCCTACCTCTCTGACCACTACTTCTCAGTCTTCTTTGCGAGATCTTCATCTAAGTCATACCCACTTATATAGTTGTCCACAGAGCTCTGTCCTGGGCCCCTTTCTCTTCTTCCTCCCTACTGTTACACATGGTAATCTCATTCACCTCCCCATAGATTCAATTATTATCTCTATAAAGGTGATTTTCAGGTTTGTTTTTCTAGGATCTCTGTTCTCACACTTCCAATTGCCTTTTAGACATTTCGAACTTGATGGTCCACAGACATCTTAAACTCAATATATCCAAAGCTAAACTCATTACTTTCTCCCACCTCCAAATTCCGCCTCTTCCTTTCTTGAGTGCCACCATACTTCTAGACTCTCAACCTAAGTGTCATCCTCAACTCTTCACTTTCTCTGACATCCTATATCCAATCCGTTTCCAGTGCTTATTGATTTTTACCTTCATAATATTTCTCACACATGCTCTCTTTTCTCCTGTGTCCACTACCTCCACTACAGGCCCTCATCACTTCACATTTCAACTATTGCAAACTGCTGGTGGGCCTCTCTGCCACTAACGTCCCCCGACTCCAGTCCATCTTCCACTCTGCTGTCAAGTGATCTTCCTAAAGTTTGGGTTTGACCATATCATATGTACACCACTCCCTCTACTCAATAAACTTCAGTGACTTCCTATCACTTCCATGATCAAATATAAAATATTCTGCTTGGCATTCAGAGCCCTTTATAAGTTGCCCCCTCCCCACTTTCTAGTCTTCTTACATCTTATACCCTTCCAGGTAGTCTGTAATCCCATGGCAATGTCCTTCTCACTGTTCCTTGAATGAGACATTCCGTCCTCTGGCTTCCTTATATGTCTTCAAGTTCCAGCTAAAATCCCATCTTCTAAGGAAAGCCTTTCCTGATCCACCATAATTCTAGCACCTTCACTCTGTTATTTATTTCCTACTTAGGTTGCATATAGCTTGTTTTTATGTAGTCATTTTGTATTTCTCCCATTAGACTGTGAGTTCCATTAGCACCAGGGACTGTTTTTTGCCTTTCTTTTTATCACCAGAACTTAGTACAGTGCCTGGCACATACATAGTAAGTACTTTATAAGCACTTAATAAGTTTATTAACAGACTCAACTGGCAGGAGAATTCCTATTTGACCTTGGACTATCTTGCTTTCAAAGTCACTGGTTGTTCACAAATCATTTTTTGAAAGCTACAACTTTATGACCTTAGATAATGCTGACTCCAGCAACAAATACAAGTTTCTAAGGGAGCTCCCAGGGGAGCTAGATAGGGAAACTCCTGTTGAGTTAACAAGTTAATGCTGAGACAGGGCAAGTTCATAGTCCCAGGTAGAGTATGCATATCAGGTGTTCAAACTGCTAGCTACACCTGATCTTACTAACAAGAAACACGTTGTTTCCCTACTCTTAGCCAGATACTAATGGGATCTTTGGACTGGCTTGTTTAAATTCTTTTCTTGGGGGGTGGGAGGGACAAGAGGGGAAAGAGAATAAGAACACTGCCAGTTTGAAAAAGAAACAGTGAGTAATTATATTTGTAAAGCTGTAACGTTCCTTGCTGAGAGGTGCTTTCTAAGTACCAAACTGGAACATTTTTGAAAAGTCAAAAAAGCTCCTTTTTCCCTGAGAGTCCAGGACTCCAAATTCTGTGTTCCTTTGACTTGCCCAGGACAGTTACAACAGCCCCTGCAGCCAGAAAAAAAAATGCTAGTCGTTTTGGTGTGTGTGCGCACGAATGTGTGTGTGTGTGTGTGTGTGTGTGTGTATAGGGGGAAAAACAGACCTTTAGAGAAACACAGACAATTTTGAGAATGACGAGTTTCGTAGGGTGGCAACTTCCCACCAAATAATATGAGATCAACCAAAAAACATCACAGAATCTCAGAGATGGAAGGTCATACCGACTGTTTGCCTCAAACTAGGATTGGTTCTTCATAGCCACTCAACCTTCTGTCCTCTCTGACCTCTGTGCTTTTGATCAACCAGTTCCCACCCACCATTCTGTTTAAAAGTTAAGCTATACCTATTCATCCTTTCTTCCTTCCTTCATCACCCAGTTTAACATACGACTTTCTTCATGAAGTCTTCCTTGGTTCCACCATCGAGCTGTGGTATCTCCTTCCTCCAAATGCACATAGTAATTTACACTGAGCAGAAGAGCACATGGAAAAGTAGGATGTGGTCCCTGGCTCACAGGGTGCTGGTTGACTCATGTTCAATGATAGTGAACAGCATAAGATGAAGTATAATAAAGCTCAATTATACAGCTCGCTCATGCGTAGAATTTTTTAGAATACAAAGCCCTTTCCACACAATAGCCTCCCGATGAGGTTATCACAAGCATTATTATCCCTATTTTATACATGACGAAGCTGATGATCAGAGATGTGAAGGGAACTTGCCTCAGGTCACACAGTTAGCAAGTGGCAGAGCTGGGACAGTCAGATTTTCTGACATCAGGCCATTTGCACCATTTCAGGCTGCCTGTGGAGGAAAAGACATGGGAAATCATGTCAGAAAACCTTGGTTCAAGTCTCGCCTTTCCTTTCAGCCCTCTGACTTTGTTCCCTCAACTGTAAAATAGAGATAATAATTCTTGCACTGCCCTACTCTTCAAGGTATGATGAGGAAAGGACTTTGTGATGCCACTTGTGATCTCTTACTCTCTCTACTCCCCCCTACTCTGATTACTGACCTTGCTGGCTTCCTTTAAGTCCCCACTAAAATCCCACCTTCTACATCAAGGTTGTCCAGAATGTGGCCTGCAGTTCAATTATGCAGCCTGCCTACAAGCATAGAAATTTATATAAATGCTTTAGTAAATAAAGCTTAGCTACCTCAGAGCGCTCACTAAAACGACAAATCAAAATATATTGTCTATTGTTTCAATAAAAACCTAAGGTTGGACAGCCCTGTTCTGCATGAAGCCTTCCCCAACCCCTCTTAATTCCAGTGCCTTCCCTCCATTAACTATTTCCTATTTATCCTTTATATAGATAGCTTTGCATATATTTGTTTACATGTCTCCCTCATTAGATTGGAAACTCCTTGAGAGCAGAGACCATCTTTAGCCTCTTTTTATATCCCCAGCACTCAGCACAGTGCTTGGCACATAGTAGGTGCTTAATAATTGTTTATTAATTGATCGATTGATTGATTAAATGTTGAAGGTTTTCAGAGGAGGAGGGAAGAAGGAAAGCTGAGTGTAAACCAGGGAAGATTTCATAAAGAAATAATCATGATGCTTATATTATTTGGGGTGTGGCGGGGAGTTTTGCAGGAGCAGCATGTTATAGTAAACAATAATAATAAAAAGCCTTGGAATTAGAATTGTGAGACCTAGATTCAAATAGTGGTTTATTACCTGTGTAACCTTGGGCAAATCATTTAGCCTTCCCAGGCCTTGGTTTCCCCAAATGTAAAATCAAGGGTTCAGATTAGATGGCAGCTGAGGTCCCTTCCAACTCTACATCTAGGACCCTTTTATCCTATGATTTGAATCCAGTTCCTTCTGGCTCCTAGGTCTGCTTACTAACTCTGTTATACCCTACTTTTTTATCTGTAAAATGGAATTATTAATTAAGTTTGTACTACCTACATCATAGAGCTATTGGGAAGAAGGTGCTTTGTTTATGTTAGAGCACCATAAATGTGGACCATTTTTATTGCCAAAATTACAAATTCTTACATATAAAATAGAGAATAAGTATCACCGTAGCACCTACCTTCTAGCTTTGTTGAGGACCAAATGAGAAAATGTAAGTAAAGTCCTTGCAAACTTTAATGCTCTCTGTCCATGCTGCCTCTCATTCTAATAATAATTGACAGCAATATTTGGGTGTCCCAACGATGCCTGTTAGCACCAGTGCTTGTGTTTGTGTTGATGGGATCTTGTTTTTGGTTTTCAGTGGCCCACCCTCAGGACCCTCATCACCCATCAGAGAAGCCTGTCATCCAGTGCTACAAGTGTGGAGAGCCATGCAAGGGTGAAGTGCTCCGGGTCCAAGCCAGGCATTTCCACATCAAATGTTTCACCTGCAAAGGTATTGTGCTCATGTGCTTTCTGGCTTGGCCATTTAAGGTTATAGGATATCAGCACAGAAATGAGACCTTTAGAAGTCACTTCTTCCAATGTCCTCATTTTATGAAGGTGAAACCAAGGCTCAGAAAAGGGGAGGGACTTTCTTGTGGTCTCACTTCTCAAACTAGAATTCAAATGTCTCAGCTCTGTCTAGTGTTTTTTCCCAGAAACCATATTGCCTCTTTTTTCTCTTCAGTCTACCCCAGAGATGGGGTGAATTTTAAAATTTACCCTAGAATAGTAACTGTAATTTATTTTTCTGGTTTAAACAATGTTCTCACACTAAAACCTGACAAGGCCCTGTATTTATTTATTACTCACAGGGGGTTGGCTGTCTGGTAAAAGCCAAAAGACTGTGGGTCACCAACCTGAGGATCAGGATGTGCAGACCCTAAACCACACCAAGATCACTGTTCTGAGGAAGAAGGTTACACCTTGCCTCATTTTCTCTTGCTTTGTAGAATGCAGAGAAAGACCATATAAACCCATCCTCCATCATTTAAAAAAAAATGACAAACAGAAACAAAAACGCAGGCAACCTTTTAGAAGTGAGATTCCAAGCTTCTCCTCTCCCCTCACCTATTCTCCTGTTTATCTGAGTGGATAGCAATGGCAGGTGGTTGAGTAGGCAAGGACCTCCCTTGCTCAAAGATATCTTCCCTCAGAGGGTCTACAAATTTGATATTTGCTCAGCTTATTAAACTCCTCTTTTAAAATAAAAATAACCCCTGAGAGTTTCAAGCCTATCACTAGTCCCCCACACTTGAGTGGAAAATTCCTTCCTTAGATGGATGCCAGTTTCCTGTTTGGAAGCATGGGAATTTGGTTTTGTGGGGACAAAGGAAGGATAACCCTGAAGCTCTAAGCATTTACAGGATGGCCTTAAAAGGGTCCTGGATGCCTGAGGGTGTGGTGGTAAAAGTTTGGGAAAAGAGAGGGTAACAAAGATGAACTCTTCCTCAGGCCCTAGCAACTAGGCTTGCTAATTGGAAATCATTTCTTATTCAACCTTTTATATAACCATCATCACTTTTCTCACCTATAGATTGGAAGGCGTTGGACTCAGTGATTTTTCAGGTCCTTTCTGGCTCTAGAAATTCTAGATCAGGATTCTAATTCTGCTACCTGACTTGGGCTTCTAGCATTGAAGTGCGTACATGTATGGACCTTTGGCTGATAGAATTCTTGAAAAGATGCCGGGGCATCTTATCACATTATGTGTCTGTTCAGAATGGGCTTTTCTGAAGTTCTAAAACATTTTCCTCTGGCAAGGAAGCACAATAGAGCAGAAAGACCACTGGGTGGCATGAGAGGCCCCCGGCTCAAATCCCATTCATGAGGCTCACTACTTCTGTGACCTTGGGCCAGTTATTGAACTTCCCTAGAATTCTCTTTTCACATCTGTAAAATAGGGAGGGAGGGTTGTTGTTGATGACATCTGCAGAAACTTCCAGCTCCAGGTCTGTGATCCAATCACCCTAAGTGAGATTTGGCAACCAAATTTGAAAATAGAAAAATTGGCTAGATCCCTACCTGATGGGCACGGTCTGTTGCTTATCGAATACAATCTTGAGCAAGCCATTTTCCCCTCGAGGAGCTTGTAAAGTGGGGGCGATGATACTTGAACCACTGACAATCCTGGATTGTTGACCAAAGTGCTTTGTAACTGCTTAATATTATCCTTTGTTGTTGTCGAGTCATTTTTCAGTCATGTCTGACTCTTTGTGACCCCATTTGGGGTTTTCTTGGCAAACATACCAGAGTGGTTTACCATTTCCTTCTTCAAGGGATTAGGACAAACAGACGTTAAGTGACTTGCCCAGCTAATGAGTATCTGAGGCCACATTTGAACTCAGCTCTTCCTGACTGCAGGCCCAGTGCTCTATTCAGTGAGCCACCTAGCTGCCTCCAATTTTAGAAATACATTTAATAATTATAGCAGCCTGCATTTATCTAGTTCTATACTTTACAAAGGGCTTGGTATGTGTGATATCCTTTGGTCCTCATACCACCTCTGTGAGGTTGGTATTATGGTCATCCCTGTTTACCAAGATGAAAAAGCCTGAAACTTAGAATTCTAATGGCTTTCCCTAAGTCACTTAATTAATTAATCTGGGGCAGGATTTGAGGCTGAGTCTTTCTGACTCCAAGTGCAGCACTTTATCCTCTATACCTGTGGTACACTCAAATAGAATTATGGGTCACTAATCCATATATAGGGATCCCTGCAGGCCATATATTAACTTAGCTTTCAAATGTAGTGTTATCCAGGCTACTTTACACCCCACTGCTTCTAGTTAGTATCAGAGCTAAGACTAGAATTCTATCTCCCTTTCTCGTGGTTTTATTTTTCCTACCACAGCCTACTGACTCCTACCAGGTATTTATTACATCTTCATATCCTTCAGGGGTTTTCCTGGGATTTTACTAAGATGTGACTATAGGGAGAAAAGGATTTGGAGCTAGGTAATTTTTCTCCCAACAAGTGAGTATATGTTGGATGTATTTTATATCTGTTATTGCCAATAGAGATTTGTCTCATATCAGGAAGTCTCATGTTTATAGCTTTAGAAGTCTCTCTTGTACATGGTGATAATATCTTAATTTGGTGATATTCTAATCTGTTCTGATAATGATTCCTAGAGATGTTGGAACTTCTAGGAAATGACCTGGGTTTCTATCTTCTGCACTTTGAATTAAGGAACTAGCTGGCCATTATCTAATCTGTAAAAGGCCGACAGATGTGCCTCATTTCACATAATAAATGTATTCTTGAACAGTTGAATTTTTATAAATTGAGTTATACGTCAAATCCACTAGGAACACTGGCTATTGTAAGAAATCCTCATCAAATGGAATGATTAATTTCCTAAAGTAAATAACCATTACCTAAACTGAATTTTGTAAATCTGGGAGTGTGATGTTTAAGATGTTTTAGACACATAATTTCTGGGTAATTTAATAATTTTATTAACAATCCCAGCAAGTTTATTAATAAAAGGGTGGTCATTTGGCCATCTCTCTTAGACCAAACACTCCTTATGGCAGTAGGTTCACAGTTTATATGCCCTTGGAAGAGTAGGTGTTACTGAGGATGGCAATGAGAGAATGAATATTATAATGCAAAACTGGTCAGTGTTACACTGACGGTCTTGGGGTATGACTTATTGGATCACCCATGGCTTGCTCAAAGAGACTATTTCTGTATTACCTGCTGACAAAAGGGAGAAATCAGCATTTTCCCAGACCTGAATAAACACAATGAGCAAGAATCTTCCCATTAGACCAAACTTAGAATTTCTTTTTCTGCCAGATTAGCTCTTGACCTGGGTAAATCTTTGAGAAAGATTTCCTACACTGGTTGATTTCTGGATGAGGAAGTAGAAAAGGGGAGAATTCTTGGCTGTGATTTAATAATTAGTTATTAATACAGGAGATAAATAATAATTTCTTCTCTCAGGAGGGAGTAGCATATGGTCATAGGAATGCTAGATGGAGTCAGACCTGGGTCTGAGTCCCAGTTTCTGCCATTTGTGACTTGGAATGAATCATTTAATCGCTCAATTTGCCTGTTCTTTAAAATGGGCTTCCTTTTGAGGGAAAGCACTTTGTAGTTTATAAGGCCCTAAAGAGTAGGTTATTAAATAGAAATTAGAGTTGTTGCTTTACTTTCAGTTAGGAGTCAGCTCCCAGTGAGAGATTAGCAAAATCAAGTTCTGCTTTGTGGATAGAGTCAAAGACATATCTTTGCACAGCTGGTTTTATGCATAAATAAAATAAGCAGCAGTCCACTGGCCCTTCCTCCACCCACCTTTGTCCTCTAAGGATAAAGCTTTCCCTTCTATAATTAGGACATAAGACTTAAAAATATCACGATTCAAACAGAGGTTTTGATGTTGAGAAGGCTGAGGGAGCAGTAGAGCTTGGAGCGCCTGAATTGTGTAGAGTAGGATATTACTGGAGGAGCACATGGAAGTATAAACTGACCATAGACTTAAGTGACTTCATGGCTTTTCTATAAGCTGGTCTTGGGGGTGTATGTGTTGTAGTGGAGAGCAGGAACCCAATGAATTTTCCTTATTTCTCATAATGTTTGACAAGTTGGAATCAAGAGTTGGTGGCTTAAACTTGGAGTTCAGCTGGTTCCCTTACAAAATGATCGCAGTGGTTGCCAAAGGCAGGGTATATTTGTAGAATATTGTCATTACTAGGTGTTAATTGTGAGATGAGGTAGGGGAGTTTTTAAGGTTCTTTCACATATAATTTGGCTCTTTTGTTTCCCACAGCAATTTATTTAATGTAGCAACCCAAGTGATGAGCTAAGCAGTGCTTAATTAATGAATGAATTTAACAATAAATTTAATTGAAGCTACTAAGAAATAATAATTCTCATAATCTAAATTCCAGTGGCTTTCTGTTATCTCTAGGATCACATACAAACTCCGTTCTTTGACATTTAAGGTCTTTTATGACTTGGCCCCAACCTACCTTCACAGCCTTTTATTACAGAACAAAATCTCTAATTTTTCCAAGTAGCATTTAAATGTGAATGGTTTGCTACAATTCCCTCTGTGCTTTTTCACCTTCAGCTTCCCAAGGAGCATCTGTAATGCCATATTTTAATTAAAATTAATTAAAATTATAAGACATATGGTTGCAAAGAGTCTAGACTAGAGTCTCCTGATGTCCTGAAATGAAGAGGATCTATATTAAAAGACCCAGCTGTTAAATGTGGTGCTAAGTCAGATTGGTACATGGCACTGAGAAGAGATACTTTTACTAAAGACTGTTATCCTGAAGCTCTTGTATAAGCTGGTTCTCCCTGTGTAGGCTATTTTTAACCTCCAGATCATTGGAGGTTGGGCTCATTTGGGCCTGTTGGACAGGGACTCTTTGGTGGTGGGAGTATCTAACACTGTCTTCTGCAGTAAAGTCTACAGGGAGTTATAAAAAAGTGATTGGATAAAGACATATTAAGCTTAGTTCCCCTTGGGTATTTTTCTTAGGGAAAGCAAGAACAGCGGAACTTTAAGAGATAAGAGTCACACAGTGGACAGGAGCCAACAGGGATGATACTGGTGGGGACAGATTGACTTTCATATATAGTAATGACCCTCAGGGGAATAGAAGAAGGCAGTGGGTGGGAATCTTTGCTTTTTTCTCCCTTTGGCACCAGCCTTGCTTTCTCTCTATCCCTCCCCCTCACCCCTCTTTGACCTTAGCTACATTTGCTTTTATTTTTTTCCTTAGTGCCATATTTATCTTGTTCTGTTACTATTGTGCAGTTGTATTGTGACATCATATGATTTGAGTTAATAAAAAAATTCTTTTTTCCCATTTTGGACAGTTGTTACCAGTCAGGGTAGTAGATTTATCAAATGAGCTGACTGATGGACTCCAGAGCACCCATCAGAAAGGCGATGGTCAGTATAAAGACAAAAGGCCACTTATATATCTCCAAGTAAATAGCAGGCCAAGGAGTGAAGTGGAGGCCAGAAATCTGTTCTCAAGTGGAAAAAAGCCCAGGGAAGTATCCAGGGAATGGTCAGGACATGAGCAGTCTATCCAAGACAATGTCCAACAATCTCTTCCCGAAGTCCAAGACATTCTGAGGGTAGATGTGACAAATATTTTATTTTACTTTTATCAGTGACTTTTGTTTTTATATTATACGTATTTCCAAATATATCCCTCCTTAGCTGTCCTGCCCAGCAAGACTTGCTTAAAGGTTTAAGAAGAATGAGGAAACAAAAATCAGTAGCAGAAACAAACATATTGACTGTTTCTGTGTGTTCCACACCCACAGTCCTCCATCTCTTCAATGAAGAGAGATATATTTTCTCAATATATTTCAAGAAGCAAGTTTGGTTATCCTAATGACATACTGTTCTGTCTTCTTTTACTGTTCCTTACATGTATTTATTGGAGTCATTGTAAAAATATTTTCCTGATTCTACTTATTTTACTCTGCATCAGGGCATGTTTCTCACATTTGTCTGAATTCTTTGTATTGATCATTTCTTACAGTACAGTAATGTTCCATTATATTCATATACCAGTTTCTTTAGCCATTCCCCAATTAATAGACACCTTTTTCCCTAGTTCTTTGCTACAACCAAAAGTACTGTTATGAATATTTTGGTGTTTTTAGAGCCTGTTCTTTACCTCCTTGAGGTAGATGCTAAGCAGTGGGATCTCTGGGTCAAATTTTCATTTTTTTTAAAAAATAATTGCAAGTTGCTCTACAAGTGATTAGGCTGATTCACAGCTCCATCAACCATGTATTAGTGTTTGTCTTTCCTCATCCCCACAAATATTCTTATCCATTTTTGTCTTTTGTCATCTTTGCTGATCTGTTAGGAATGAGGTAAAACGTTAGCATTGTGCCAATATAAGTTTAATAGGATATCTGTCCACATAGTGATTCCATCAGATTCACCTTTTATGTAATTTTTTATCTTGAGTATTTTCAATAAACATCCATAATATAACATTTCAGTTTTCTGAAGAAGCTACATGGTCTTAAATGGTTATAAGAAAGGAATAGAACAGGGTCATGAACCTCTGTGGAAGTCTGAATCCTATGAACCTCTCCTAAGAACAGTGTTTTTAAATGCATACAAAACAAATATATGGGATTATAAAGGAGACCAATTATAAATCAATTGTAGAAGCATTTTAAAAAAACCAAGTTACAGACCCAACAGCCCCTGGAATAGAAGATCTTTAGAAAAAAAGATGCTGTTAAAGGTGGTACGACATGTCTTGGTAACAGATGTCACTGATGAGAGAAGCTTTGGTCAAACTCTCTTGTCCCAAAGCCCTTGCTTTAGTTGTCACTTCTTGTTTTGTGCTATTTTCAACCTGCACATTATCAAGCTTCCTTTTCTGCATGGACAGCCTGGATAGATGTTATTTGTGAGCTCAAGTAGAGAGCTAGTTGATAATGAGAGAAGGAAAAGCACTGTCTCATGCCTGAGAAGTAAGCTCTGTCTTCAGAATGAGATCCATTTTAGAGCATTTTAGCTATCCAGTAACTCACTGAAAACCAGAGCAGTATGAAAAAGAAGAAGTACCTAGCAGGGAAATCAAATGAAAAGTAGCTGCCCTGCCCTTTCTAGCTGTCTCCATATCCAGTCTGGGAAATAGGACTAATAAATTATAGCAGATGCACTTTTTTGTTTTTCTTGCATTCTGTTGAAGATGTAAGATCATTGTAGTCAAAGGTCATTACTTTAATGGTGTCTACAATGGCATTCTTCACATTACCTCATGAGAAAGACAATGAATGAATAATATAAAAAATAATTCGAGGTGAAGGGGGAATGTTTAAGACAAAAATTTATAGGTTCTATAAGAACCGAAAGAACTTGGAGACTAGCTAATTCAAAATCCTCATTTTGCAGATGAGGCTACTGAGGCCCAGAGAAGGGAAATTATTTGCCAAAGGTCAGTAAGATTCAACAACATTTGTTAAGCTCCAGCTATGAGCAAGACACTGCTGTAGAAGCTCTAGGTGATGCAAAAATAACAATTTTTTCTTTCAAAAAGCTCATGTTTTACCGGGGTGGGAATAGAACTTATATGTACATGAGTAAATACAAAGTACATGAGTTTTGTTGTCATTCTGGATCTGAATTTCATTAGCATAGGAAGCGCCCAGGGAAGAAATGCCTTGTATTTATTCTTCATGGTGGTTTATTCTTCATAATGAATAGGCCACTTACTATAGGGTCAGGAAGGTCTGTGTTCAGGTCCTACCTCAGACACTTACTAGCTGTGTGACCCTGGGTAAGTTACTTAGACTCTCCTACTCCAGTTTCCTCATCTGTGAAAGGAGAGGGTTGGATTTGTTGGTTTCTAGGGTCCCCTCCTCCTCTGAACCTCTGATCCTATGATCCTGTGCAACCAATAGTCTTAAGACCAATAGAGTTGCCTTAAGCATTGAGAGGATAAATAATTCGCTTAGTGTCACTGAGCCAATAATGTGGACTTGAATGTGGGTTTTCCTGACTCTAAAGTTAGCTCTATATCTACACTCTATGGTAAGTCTCATAATACAAAGTCAGCAAACATTTATTAAGTACCTACTATGTTCCAGGCATTGTGCTAAGCACTGGAAATACAAGAAAGGCAAAAAGATAGCCCTTGCCCTCAACATTCTACTGGGAGAGACAAGCTATAAAGACTAAGCTTATACAAGATAAATACCGAGTAGACGAGAAGTACCCCGAGAGAGGAAGGCATTAGTACTCTAGAACTATTGGTTTAAAAAAAAAAAACAACCTCCTGAGTCTTGAAAGCAAGTCATGGAAATGAAGAGATGGGAATGAAGGGACAAAATATGTGGGAAACAGGCTGTGCAAAGGAAATGGAATGTCATATTTGAAGAACTACAAATAGACCAATGTTGATGGAAGGCAGAATACACAGAAGGAATCAATGTGTAAGAAGATTACAAAGGTAGGAAAGGGCCAGGTTATGAAGAGCATTAAATGCCAAACAAAGTGGTTTGTATTTGGTCCTGGGAGGGATATGGAACCACTGGAGCTCATTGAGCCAAGGGGGAGTAAAGTGTCAATAGTTCAGACCTATATTTTAGGAAGGTCACTTTTTCAGCTGAATGGATGATGGATTCAAGTGGGGAAAGACCTGAGGTAGGGAGATGAGCTAGAAGGATAGTGCACTAGCCCAGGTGAGAGGTGATGAAGGACTGTGATTGTGCAGCTCAATGTATGACACATAGTCACTTAATAAATATTTATTGATTGTAGAGTGCACTAATAACTGAGAGAATCTAGAAAGGCTTCAGGTCAAACATGGCACCTGACCTGTTCTTTTGTAAGGTACTATCCTTACAATCTGAAGGAAGCTGCAGATTCTAAGGGGCAGATGAGGAGAGAAATCATTCCAGACCTGGGAGATCACTTCTGCAAAGGCACAGATGTTAGAGTTGTAGGAACAGCCAGTAGAACAATTTGACTAAAATAAAGAGTTTGTGAAGGGGAACAATGTGAAAGAGGACTAGCAAGAGAGGTGGGAATGATGGATATTATGGTGGGTTTTAAATACTTGGATGAGGAGAATGGATTTTTTTCCTAGTGACAGTTGAAATCATTGTAGAATTTTGAGTAGGGGTGTGATATGGTCAGATCTATATTTTAAGAATATCCATGTTTCAGCCATGTGAAGGTTGCATTAGAAAGGTAAGAGACTGGAAGCAGGATGTAAAATTAGAACACCACTGTAAAAGTCCAGGTGAGAGACAGTGAGTAAAGACAATGCCTCATGAGTCAAGAAAAGAGGACAAATGTGAAAAAAAAGTTGTAGAGGTAGCATTGACAAGACTTGGCAGTAGATTGGCCATGGGAATTGAGGAAAATAGAAGAGTCACAGATGACTCCAAAGTTGCTGGATGACTAGAAGGATATTAATAATCCATCATCAGAAATAGAGAAGTTCAGAGGAGGGATGGATTTGAGGAGGAAATATATAATAAGTTATCTTTTGGCCAAGTTGGACTTGAGATGCCAAGAAGAGTTGTCTCGAAGACCATTGGCAGTATGGTAATAAGAGTAAGTGGCAGAACCAAGATTCAAACCCAGGGTTTTTTAATACCAAAATCAGTTCATCAATACACTATCTTGACCAACAGAGAGAGCAGAGCTTTTAAAGTACTTTGGGCATTTTAGAAAAAAATCTGATTAAACATAAATGTTTGAATGAATGACAACTATAGGATGTATTTTTTTCAAGTATTATTACCTAATCATAAACTGAAGTTCCCTCAGGACCTCTAGTATGGAAGGTTTGGGGTGAGCCTAGATTGTTTTACCATAGGAGAAGCTTTGTGAAAGGACTTTTTTATTTGCCTTCTTTGTATCCCCAGTGTTTAGCGGTGTCTGGAACATAATAAATATTTGTTGGCTGACTGACTTTGAAAATGTAACCCTTCCCAGAGAACATTTTAGTAGTTTTGCTATCTGCTTAGGTCTTTGTAAGATGTTTACCACATTAGGATGTTTCTAAAGAGAACTATGTGCATTATGATGGGAGCACTGGGAAAAGGCCCTGATTAAAAGGTCTAGATGGAGCAAAAGGTGCCATTTGACTTTTTTGGCATAGCTTTAGTTTAATAAGTAAAAATAGAGTTAAGATGTTACTGGTGTAAGTGAGGTACTCTGTGTGTGCATGTGTGGTCATGCGCACACACACTCACAGGCATCCATATTCACAGTTTTGGGGCCTATGAAGGAGGGAGTTGTATGATTTGTATAATCAGTGGCAAATTTAAATGAAATGTCATGTTATATTAGCTGATATTTGCATATAGCACTTTAAAGTTTACAAAAGTCTTAGCATACATTAGCACATTTGATGCACTCATATTCCACCTAAAATTGTGAAAAATGATAAAAATGACGAACTTGACTGGACAAGTTATATACATGTTATTTCACCTAATCTTTTAGGGCTAGAAGATGATATAATTTCTTTAGCCTCAAAGAGGATTGAGGCACCATCTTAAATACAAAGGTAATTATCCTGCTGTAACTGATTTCCAAACAAAGACATTTCACATCTTTCAGCAACTCGTTTTCATTTGTAATCATCTTTTTAGTCAATGCCTTTTTCATCCCATAGTCTGTAAATTTCTCCATACCCTTTAACTCTTGTTCTCTCCTCTTGAAGCAATTTGATTACTACTTCCTCAAAATAACACTTCATATCCTTGAAGAATGTTGATTTATCAGACCCCTTCTTCTCTGGGCTAATCTCAACCTCTTCAACCTTTCTGCTTAAGTGGCATTTCCCAACCCTTTCATCATTTTGTTGCTGCCCTCTAATCCTGTTTCAAATTCTTCTCATCCCTCTTGGAACATGGAGCCCCAAACTGATCACAATGCTAGAATTGGTATTTAGAGCCTTCTTTGTGATGCCAAATATAAGGGAGAGGACAATCTATTGCTATAAATAACCAGCTTGGCTTAAAATTAACTCTGTGTTAAGTTGTTATTAGCTTCAGCTGCTAGAGAACTTCCCCAGATCTTCCCTCTGTGGCTCTTATAATGATGTTTTGAGGAAGGGAGGGCAATGCAGATGGCAAACTGGCTTGGTACCACTATTTTCTTGCCAGTAAGATACTTTTAGAAGCAGAGACCAAATTTCAGGCCCTAAGAGGCTTGATATAAGAAATGCTGTTCATCATGTGCTGCTTGTGAAATATGTACTACTGCTCCATTGAACCCAGCTTCACAGATATGTTATAGATGCCTAAAGAACCCTGGGGAGTCTGTTAGGAAAAGGCCTATGATTTCACTGGGATAGAGAACTCACAGTGGGGAAACTCCTCTGCCAACGCAGATCTGAAACCTGCTCTGCATTGGATAGTCTTAGAGCATTGTCTGGAACACTGATGGTGAGGTGACCTGTGTAGGGTCACACAGTCAGCAATAGAACTTGAACCCAGGTCTTGCTTACTTAGAAGGTGGCTCTTTATTCACTGGGCCATGCTACTTCTCTCACAGTATAACAAAGAGGACAATGTTGGCATTGTTTTAGTTCTCATTACTGAGAGATGTGTGAGATCAGCACTGAACAAAGACACTGTGGGAATCCCTCTAGAATTAGATATTATCTCTAGCCTGATGGAGCTTATGATCTATTTGGAGAGACAAGAGATATGAACACAATCAGTTAAATAACGAAACAAGATGACAGTAAAAGCGATGTTGCAAGGTATTACATGGTAAGTTGGTGAGTGAAGATCAGATGAGATAACCTGTGTAGAGAAGTTCACAAATCCTAAAGTGCTATAGAAACGCTAGCTATTATTATTATTACTACTACTGTTGCGTTTAATTGTTCAGAAAGTAAGTATTCAAAGGACTCAAAGGGGGAGATCACATTGTGTTCAAATAATCAATGAAGGATTCATGAAGAAAGTAGGGCTTGCTGGACTTTGAGAAATGAATGGGGGGGGGTGCTATGAGAGGGGAATTTTGAAGGCATTTCAGGCAGGGGAGGGAATGATTGAAGAAAAGGCAAAGAGGTAAGAATAAGATATTGGGTTTGTGAGATAGTGAGTAGGTCAATATGGTTGCAATGGGGGATGTGTATTGAGGAGTAGTAGCAGATGAAGTTTAAAACTGGGCTAGGAGAAGATCATAGAAAGGCCTTGACTGCCAGGTTTCAGAGTTCAGATTGTATTTGGTAGATGATGAAAAGCCATAAAAACCCCCAGTATTACAGCAAGGTTAATATGGTGGCCACATACATGATGAACTAAAGGGGCTAATGCAAACATGCAAAGCTGACCTTAAAGGGATCAGACTTGGTGGAATGTAACCTGTGGCTGGAATATGTCTCTAGATGAGTATGCCTTGTTCAAAAGAAAAGTTAGGGCCTTGTACATTAAGAAAATATACTCAGGAAGAAATCTCAGAACCAGAGGGAGGCGAGCATGCTGCAAAAGAACATTTGGAAGACAGTCAATGGAGAGAAAAACAGAACATTTTTCTTATTTGGAGTATTTCTATGGACCACTTGAGGGAAAGAGATAAGTTCATGAAACAAGTCATGAGCCTGGCACAGAGGTATAAGGCAATAGTTATGGGAGGGGAATATTCATTAACTCAGCCTCCTGATGGAGTTTTCCCTCTGGAAAAAACAGATCTTATTTTTTTTTTACTTGCCTTAATGATACTGTCCTTCTTTGAAAAGTAGAAAAATCAGTAAATCCTATTGTGGTAAAATATTCCTACTAATAGGGAAGAACTTGATACTAGGGAAGAAATTATGGGAACCATTGGGGAAGTGACCACTCTCTTAAAATTTGTGACAGAAAAGAAGATAGTTGGGTAAAGTCTGGTATACCCACTAGATTTGGGGAAGGCAGATTTGAAAAGATTCAGAGGAAAGATAGGTAGAATTCCATGGACTAAAATTCCACAGGGAAATCAATCCAAGAGGGAAAACTCAAGAATGAAGTTCTGAAGACATAAAGGGAAACAATTTTAATGAGGAGAAAGAAAATGAGAGTGTCTGAAGAGAACTCGCCAGTAATAGATTTTTTAAGAAGATATGTATTTACGAAAAGTAGAAGAAAACCTAGTAAAAGATGGTAACCTGGCAAACACAAAAATATGACATGCAATATGAATTTGAGAATTGACTGGCATTTGGGAATTTGAAGTTCAGAGGGATAAGCATTTCTTTAACAGCCCTCAGAGCAATTTGCACCGTTGCAATCTTTGAGCCAGAAGAGGAGCTTGAGTCACACCCAGGAAGTTAGGAAAAGGCCCAATCTATGAGAAAACAGACTGGGGGTGCGGTGGGGGGGGGGGGAGGGGGAGCATGGTGAAAGAGTATTCCCACCCAGCCCAGGACCCAAGCTAAACTGGGAAGTATTGAAGGCACAGGGACAACAACAGATAGAGGAAATGGAAAGAATGGCACCGTTGCAGCAGAGAAGGGAGAGGTTGAACTGAAGCATCCTATCTCTGCAGGCATCTCAGAGCAGAACTCAAATACTGCTAGTTTTACATACCTCTTCAAAGTTGGAACAAAATTACCAAAAAAAAAAATAAGTCTGTTCTTTCTCTAACTTCCTCTCTTCATGCCTGTTCAGTTATAAACACAGTAATGAACTTTGCTCACTTCTTTTATCTAAATATTTTTTAATATCTTCATGTTGCCTCAATACGCAAATATTTTAAGTTAGCACATAGGGCTAAATTTCTGTCTGAATGTTGGGAATTTTCCTAACTAAGGGATCTAAGTTGTGGTGATGGTACCATGTTTTTGTCTGATATAAACTCTGTAAAACAGTAAAGGAAGGGACCACTTGGCCTGAGGGCATCTTATTGCCCCTAGGCTAAAAATAACCTTATTGTTATAACAGGGGATCTCTGATCATATCTCTAGAGAAAAGGGGTGGTAGGGAGGGAAGGGTGATGGTCAGAGAAAAGATAACACCCCACCCTCAAAGGGAAGAGAAAAGGAAGAACTGGGAAAAGCTCAGCTCTGCCCTATCCATCAGGGAAGAGAGTACTAGCTAGCCAATGTTGATTCCACAGTGATACTCCATGTTGTTGCAAGGTTAGGACAACAAAAGAGGTTTTAAAAGCAATGTTGGGAGAAAAAAGAAGGAAAGGAATCACTGCTTGGAACGTAGGGGATAATAACTGACAACAGAGAAGAAGCAGAGATGTTCTATTATTTTGCTTCTCTTTTCTTTGCCAAGGTGGAAGGACCTTACTATGGGAAAGGATACAACAAAAATGGCTAAGAGTTAGCAGATACCTAAGATAAGTCAGGACATAGTGAGAGAGTACATAGCTACCTTTGATGGATCCAGGGCACCTGAATCAGATCAGCTACATCCTTGGGTACCAAAAAAAAAAAAAGACAAAAAACTGATGGATGTGATTAATGAGCACTGTCAATAATCTGTGAAAAATCAGAGGTACTATAGAATTTTAGAAGGGCAAATGGTCTCCTGAATTTTTTTTAAAGCCTCAAATTCCTGGGAAAGTTTTAAAACAGATTATTAAAGGAAAACTGTGGTCCAAAATGGCCAAAAAGACTTAAATCAAGAACAGGTCATGTCAGACTAACCTTATTCCCTCTTTTGGCAGTGTTACTAAGAAGGTAAATCAGGGGAATTCTCTAGATATGATGGTTTACTTACTTTAAGCAAAGCATTTATTTAATATTATTCTTGTGGAAAAGATGGAGAGAAGTAAGATAGATGAAAGTAGCATTAGATGAATTGAGAACTGGTTGAATAGCCAGATTCAAAGAACAGTCATTAATGGTTTGATGTCACTTTGGAAAAAGATACCTATGGAGTACC
Organism: Trichosurus vulpecula; assembly: GCF_011100635.1. Classification (NCBI taxonomy): domain Eukaryota; kingdom Metazoa; phylum Chordata; class Mammalia; order Diprotodontia; family Phalangeridae; genus Trichosurus; species Trichosurus vulpecula. Next base: position 99,674,302 of record NC_050580.1, read on the forward strand.
TCAGGGATCTGTGTGATTTATGTTTTTTTATCAATGACTTTTTTTGAAGTAATGCATAGAAGGTTTATCAAATCTGTAGATGACACAAAGTTGAGAACACTGGAAACATTGGAAAACAGTGAGGATCCAAAAAGATCTCAACAGGCTAGAGCACAGGGCTCAATTCAATAAGGTGAGATTTAATAGTGATAAACATAAAGTTTTATACTTGTGTTCAAAAAAATTGAATGAACAAATAGAAGATGGTGGAAGCATAGTTTCTTGTGGGAAAAGATATGTGTGTGTGTAACCAAGTTCACTTGGCTTTCAGCTTTCTGTCCCATCAAGCCATCCACCTAATCTATCTCATGCTCTGCCTGCTTTGGAGCAAGTAAATCCCTCCTCCTCCCCTTCTCCTTTTTTACCTCCTCCTCCCCAACCCCCAGCTTCCCATATTTATACAATTGAAAGGCTTTCCTGTGGACAAAGGAGTGGTCTTGTTCTCTTTATTCTTAGATGGAGGTACTGGGACAGACTAGGGGAGGAAGCAAAGAGGCAGATTTAAACTTAATGTCAGGGAAGGAGTTCAATACTTAGAGCTTAATTAGACTAAAGTGTAATGGGCTGCTGCAAGAGGTAAGGAATTCCCACTTATTCCTGCTGTTCTTTGAGCAGAAGGTAGATGACCGCTTGTTGCACATGTTTTAGTGGGTAGCAATTCTTTTTCAGATACAAGTAGAACTAAGATGCCCTGTAAGGTCCCTTTGAATTCTAAAATTTGATGATTCAGCATGCACAATGGATTGGACTTAATTAAAGGCCCTTTAAGGGCTTCAGCTTGGAAATGCTTTTAGGCTGCTTCCAGTTACTGTTTATATTATATACTACATAGAACTTCACTTTTTTTTAAAGGATTTTTTTCAGCTAGTAAAATTTTCCTTCTCCAATCTAAGCACTTCACCCTTTTGAAGAGAGGAGAACAAACAGCAGGGCTGCCCAGGCATAATCCAAATTATACATACATGGTAAAGACATTGTTTCAATAAGCATTAAAGGTGGAATTGGGTTAAAAACATTTATCTTTGTCAGTTTGTTTCCCACAGGACATAATAGTCACTGAATATAGATGAATCCTCTATTCCTCCTTGCTTGATTATTCCTTAAGTAACTCCAAACCACAGGAGACTATCAAAAAATGCCTATAAGATGTGAAAGGAAGATTCAGTTTGATAAATATTTATTGATCCCTTACTTATCCTTAAGGAGCTTACATTCTACAACTTGTAGGCCATGGTAGGCATTTAATAAAATCTTTATGTAATCTACTCCGGTTGGGCACAGAATAGTTCAATACAAAGGAGGGAGGGAGGAAGAGAGAGAGAGAAGCCAAGAAAAATCTTGTGTTGAAAGTGGCGCCTGAGTTGATCCTTGACACAAAGTCAGGATTCTAAGAGGCAGAGAGGTAAGGGCAAAGTTTACTCCAGGAATGCAGAACCACCTACGCAAGGATGAGAAATGAAAGATTTTATATACAGGAAGAAACCAGGTGCCCATTTTGACAGGGCTGGACTATGTGAAGGAGAATATTATGAAATAATACTGAAAAAAAGAGGCAGATCTCAGATCAAATAGAACTTTAAATTCCAGGTTGAGGATTTTGTAATTTAATCCTAAAGGCAGTGGGGCGCTACTCAACATTTTTGAGTAGGGAGAAGACAGAATCAGATTTGCATTTTAGGAATCAACTTAGTAGCTATGTAGAAGGGAGATTGCATAAAACAATGCGTTCTAACTGAGCAAATTTCAGACTCTAACTAGAATACTGACTTGTTTTCTTCAGTATAATGTTTATGGGTTTTGGGTCTAACACCAAAAAAAAAAATGCTCATTTTGAATTTGTGTGTAGATGAGAAACAGCATGGTGTAGTACAGTAGGATCAACTAAAATAGAAATCAGGCCAGTAATCCGTAAATAAGGATCCCTGCAGGCAAAAGGCATGCTGACTTAATTTTAGAATGTAATATTGTCTATTTTATTGTATTTTTATTTATTTTGTTAAATATTTCCCACTTAGATTTTAATCTATTTCGTATAGCACTCAGGATTGTTGCATTCAACATGGCATCATCCATGGGCCCATCTTTGACTCCTCTGGTATAGTGAATAGAGAGTAGCTTTGAAATCAGGAAGACTTGGAATCAAGTCCCTTCCCTGACATACCCTGACTTTGGGATCCTGGCAAGTTATTTAACTCCTTGGGGCTCGAACAACTCTTGCAGGGTGGGTGCCTCTCTGCAGTTATAGAAGGAGTTTCCTGACTTGAGACTCTCCTATCTCAATAAAACATAGGCCCAGGCCCTGCCCCTGTGCTGTGTAAAAGACCAAGTCTGTCTGTTGAAAAATACCTTCAGAGGGCCTTTGAATTTGTGGAATCAATCACTCAAGAAGCATTTGCTAAGTGCTTATCATGTTGCCAGACAATGTGCTAAACACAATTGTGCTCACAGAAAATATGATGTGCATGCATACATTCCAACTTAAATTACTTCCTCTGCCATTAATTTTAAAAATCAGTTATTGTCCCTGGACAAAAATGATTTGTGAGTTTTGATATTATTTGAAATTATGAGAGAACACAATGGTGGTGCTGGAGCTGATATAGACAGTCCTGGTAGGTTTTTTTTTTCCTCCTTAAAATACAAGTTACATTTTGACCCAATGATCTGTTTTAAGCAAAGGATACAAGTCCTATTTATAATGACCTACCCAAAGATACAGACTTTGACTATGTATAGTAGTAGAGATAAGCTATGCTGAGATGTGTGTGTAATTCATCCATTGTAATTAACATTATATATTTGTAAAATGGACAATTAGGTTGGGGACTTGCTTCATGACTAGTTTCCATTTTTTCCTCTCTGTAAATATAGTGACCCTTTGGAAACTGAACCCCTGTTCTCACCCTTGATCACCATCCTCTGATTAAATGAGATTTCCCTTCCACTTTTGTTTCCATCATTGACCTTGGAACATTGAGAATCAAACTTTGAAAACTATTCATCTAAGAATCTTTAGACTGTAGGCCAGAGATCTTGGTCAAACTTCTTTTAAAAAATAATTCATTTGCCCATTGACTATCAAATTGTATGTCCTTGGAAAAGTTATTTCATTGCAATTAATCTTCTAAACTATCAGTAACCCATCCAACCAAAGTTTATTAAGAAGAAGGGATGTTTTGTGGCATGAGAATTAATGAATACTTTAAAATGCAAAATGGCTTGAACATAAAATGTTCCCTACTTACAACTGTAAAATTTTGATTACTTATTTTCTTTTTGAAAGGACATATTTTGGGGAGATTGGTTCTCTTTCTTTCTTTCATTCTGTATGAGTTTAAGTTTATAGTTGGAAGAATATGAAAAATATTAATTTTTAAATCTTTAATTTTTATTGCTCATGAAATAAGCTCAAAATGAGGATTTAGTTATGCATATACATACACATACATGGCAAAGTTTGCTATATTTTAGGGGAAAAATGAATAAAAGCTAATCTTTTGAAAAACTCCAATGACTTCCTATGATTAAGTAAATTTAGTGATGAAGAGAGGCATTTGTTGTGATCACTTAAAATGGTGTTGATCATACTGAGTAATCTATTTATTTTGGATAATAATACTAAAACTTGTGACATGTTAAAACTACATTTAAAAGCTAAAATTAGTATTGTGGGAAAGTCCTATATTTTATAATAGAAACACAGGAAAATTATTCAATTACATAAAAGGGAGAATGTTTCTGGAAAAAATTTGATGAGAAAGTGAGAGAAGTCATGACTTGAGCTGAAAAGGATCCAGATGTCATAGACTAAATGGAGAACTATTTGTCTTGTCAACCAATCCACAAGTATTTATTGAGAGATTCATGTAACTTTTTGTGATGGGGTGAAACCTATATTCACAGAAAATTCATAAACACTTGAATCAGAAATGCTAGGAAATGTTAGGTCTCAGAGACTACAGACTGCTTTTGATGGATATATGTTATTGGTGTTGAATGTTATGGACCATATTATGGCTACCAGTGCCCACGTTGGTTTACTTTCTCCTAGATGACTGTCTGTACATGCCATAGAAGGATTTGGCTGTCTTGTTTTAGGTCTCTATTGAACATGACCATTGGAGAAGGTAGTGTATGGATTGGTAAGGATAGATCTATTTTCTTCTCCCAAAAAGAGACTGCAAGTCAGACATCACCCTGCTGATGTCATTGGTCCTCTCTGAGAATGAAGGAGGAACAACAGCATCCTAGGGAAGCTGAAATTTACAAATTGAGGTTATATGAGAGAGAATAGAACTGGAGGCATAGGAAGTGGCTGCCTAAAAGGCAGAGATTATTAAGATAGATGAGGGGCAGCTAAGTGGTTAGTGGATAGTGTGCTGGGCCTGGAATCAGGAAGACTCATCTGTGTGAGTTCAAATCTGGCCTCAGACACTTACTCAGTTTCCTCCTCTATAAAATGAGCTGGAGAAGGAAATAGTAAACCACTCCAGTATCCTTGGCAAGAAACCCTCAAATGGGGTCACAAAGAAGTTGACACAACTGAAATGACTCAACATCATTAAGATAGATGGGAAAGATCCTTGGCTAAAATTCAGAAGACTTGGGTTCTTCTGCCTCTCACTACCTAACCATGTGAATATAGGCAAGTCATTTCTCTTTTTGGAACTTTGGTTCCATCCTGTAAAATGACAGAGTTGGACTAGATAATCTTAAAGGTCGCTTCCAGTTGTAAAATTCTTTGATTCTATGAATTTCATTTTAGTTTAAAATGTTGTTAGTCCTGCATCTAAAATAATCACACCACCTTCATTAGCATGTAAATGAGGGAATTGGGGCTTTCTTTGAAAAAGCAAGTATAGTTGAAGCCTATAGGAATGCTCCTTTATATTTCATTGAAATAAGCTGACTCAATTCAGGCGCTAGTTTTGTTAAGCCATGTCTTTTAAAAATGTTAATTGCATTTAATAGAAGTTCAGGTTTCCTTTTTTGAGTGTGTTGAAAAGGCAATTGAAAAAAAAAACATAACAGTGGTAGAGAGCAGAGATGGCAGGGGCACGAGATGTAAAGAAAGAATTGGGAGACAGAAGCTCAAAATGGAAAGAGCAAAATGGAGGAGGAAGGGATCTAGCTGAACTAAAAGAAGAAAGAAGGCATCAAAGTGAAAAGTTGGTTACTATTTGGAAGGTGTCAGTAGAGAGAAGGAAGCAGAACTAGCTCGACAAAGTAAAGATAACTTAATGGAAAAATAGCATTTCATCATAGTTTTAGAAAGAATGTTCGGTAAATAATGAGAGAAATTGAGAAAAAGAGGCTATTCCAAAAAGAGAGCGGATGTTGCCTACCTTCTTTATGTCTGTTTCCTCCTCTGTAAAGTAAGGTTAATATTAATTTTTATTCATTTTAATACCTACCTCAGAGTATTCTTGTGAGTACTAAATGAAATATTGGGTAGAAAATATTTTTATAAAGCACTATATAGGGGAGAGCAGCAATTATTATTAATTTTTTTATCATCTTTAGATCCGCTGTGGTAATTTGAAAAACTTAAGCCTCTTTACTATATTTACCTTGGGTGATAGAGTATGAGTTTGGTGAGTCCAAGTATATTATATTTGAAAACCCAGTAGCATTCTTCTGATATTTCCTTCAGTTCACATCATCGGGCAGTTCATCATTAAATTTATCAACAATAGTTGCATTAAAGAAAAGTGCTCATTTTCCTTCAGTTTTATAAGATGGTGTGATATAAGGCATTTCAGGAGGTGATAGAGATTTGAGGCTTGATATAATTTGATGTATAGGCCACTAAATGCCTATTATAAAACTAGTTTTCTCTGGTCTAAAAAAGAGAATGCTTTTCTTTTTTCTTAAAAAAAAAAAGTAGCAGATTGAGAGGGTTTGCTACTCATTGATCTTGTGATTCAACCAGCTTGGAAGAGGTAATATGGGGCGGAGGGAAGGGAAGAGGAAAAAGGGGAAAAACATAGGGAAGGATTCATTTCCTGTGTCCAAGCTTTGGCCCTAAAATGAATATCCTCTTTCTTCTTCCATTTAACATAATTGAGCATCTGGGGAAATAGCTTTTTTTTCTTCAGGGATACTTACTGGCTCTTGCTTGGTACCAGGTGGGTTCCTAGTCCAATGTTTGTTCCTTAGTAGCAAAGTATGCCCAATTTTGGTATCCATACAAAAGGACAGATATGGAGAACAAAAAGAGTTTACAGGGATAGGAATAAAGATGTTTAGAGGGTGAGATAATGTGAGCAAAAGGAAAATACATCAAGATTGTTTAACTTTGAGAAAACTAGTTTAAAAGAATCATTGAGTTGTAAGTTGAGAGCTGAGAGAGATCTTAGAGACCATCCGGTCTAACTCATTCATTTTGTACATGAGGAAACTGAGGCCCAGAAAAGCTAAGTGGCTTGCCCAAGGTATTTAAATAATTATAGTCAAATTTGTGAAAAACACCCAAATGGAATAATTACCATTTTCATTCCCAATAAACAATAATTGTTCACTTTGTGTAGCATTTTGAGGTTTGCAGAGCACTTCCAATATGGTATCTCTTGACTAAGTCATTTTTGACAATTATAGATACCTAAATTAGCTACAAAGGACATATGAAGAAAGATGCTGTCTGCATCCAGAGAAAGAACTGATAAATAGAAGTATGTATAGAATGGTTTAATATATATATATACATATACATATGCATATACGTATGCATACGCGTACACATACATATACATATACACACATATTTGTGTCTAATGGTAGCCATCTCTAGGGTGGGGGGAGGGAAGAAAAATAAGGGGGGAAAAAAGAAATTTACATGCTAACTTTATTGTGTCTTTAAAAGGAACAGCAAATTGTCCATAACACATTTACAGATTCACGTGCAATCATCTTTCCAAAATTATGCTATGTTGTAGAAATGCTTGTTTTATTCTATAAATTGAAAATAAATAAATAAAATTTTAAACAGTATCTCATATATGAGTATATCAAAGGAGCTGCTCTTCAGAGTCGCATGCTGTCGTAGAAAGGAGAGCCAGACTGCTGAGTCTGAAGTTAGCATTCCAGATCAAGCCCTTTGAGGCAGGTACTATTTCACAGATGAGGAAGCTGAGATTGAAAGTAGTTAAATGGTTTAACTAGTGTCACACAGCTAGTAAGTTCCTGAAGCAGGTTTCAAACTCAGTTATTGAATCTTAAGTTCATCACTCTATCTGCGGTGTCCTATTGTTACACTGAAGAAAACTGTAGTATGATATATTCAGGTAAGATATGAGGAAGAATTTCCTGATTATAACCAGGTGTTGAAATGACTTTTCTCCGGGAGGTCTTTAAGACTTACTAGAGATTACTCAAGTATAGTTTTGCTTGAAGTCAGGGAGATAGATTGGATGCCTTTTCAAGGTCTTTTCTCAGCCCTAAGAATCCCAAATGCCAAGTGTTGTGTAGTTTTATTGTGGCTGATTAATTCTTGTACCTCTCATCCTCTATTCAAACCAGGGAAGGAAAAGCCAGAAGAAAAATGATACTTTTTTAGCTCGTGCTTACCTATGCTCTGATACTGGGACTTCAACCATATGGCTTATAATAAGCCTTGCTTTTTTTTTTCATTTTTTTATGTATAGTTCCTGACTTTGAGAATTTTGAATAGAAGTTTCTTCACTGGGTCCTCTCCGTTCCATTCCACAGAATGGCATCTTTTTTTTTTTTTGGTCAATCCTCACTATAAATGTTATCAGTTGGTTGTAACAGGTAGTATCTGTCCAACTAAGAAAAAGAAATTGATGCGTATATGAAGATATCAAAGAGAGTGTTCTTCAGAGAGATGCATACCACAAAGTCAAGGCAAGTTAGGCTGCAACAGTGAAAATTAACACACCAGAGTAAGCAAAAATGATTGTGCTTCTCCACGTTAAGCCCATAAATAATGCAATCTAGTGGCAAGCTTCAAAACCAGCTGCAGGTGCTTGTTAGAGCTCCTGAAGGGAAGGAAGAGAGGGCATACTTACTAGTTATAAGTGTGACTGTAGGCAAATAACTTAACCTCTTTAACCTCAGTTTCTTAATCTATGAAATGGAGGCAATAATAGAACCTACATCCCAGGGTTGTCGTGAGGATCATGTGAGATGATACAAACCTAAAAATTTGAAAACCTATATAAAACTTTTATTCTCTCTGAAGAAATAGACTTCTTAGATTTCCTCTCAACTCTGAACATCATCAGAGGGAGCGATGCTTTTTGTGGATGCTATAAAAATGCTATTACTATTATTATTGTCATCATCATTACTAGTTATTATTTTCATCATTATTTTATGATGCCCATTGTTGCAAAAGAGTTATTCTAGCACATTTCCACTTTACATGCCATCAATAGGATATTCATTAATTATGGTAGTAAACCAAAGTACCAGAAAATCAGCTTGTAAATATTTATTGAAAGCCCACCATATGTGCAGGCAGTATGCTGGATGCTGTGCGGGTTACAAAAGATGTAAGACATGGTCCTAAAAGTGGACAATGGATATTTTTGTATTGTTCCTATTCTGGGCCGTAAGCTTTAGAAAAGTAATTGGGTCTCATTTAAATTGTATTTCTGCCAGTGCCGAGCATATGGCTACTTAATAAATGGAAGAATTTGGTAGGGCAAAAACTGGGCATAGACCAATATCTTACACCATATACCAAAATAAAGTCAAAATGGGTTCATGATTTAGGAGTAAAAGTTGATACTCTAAGTAATTTGGGAAAGCAAGGAATAGTTTACTTATCAGATTTGTGGAAAAGTAAAGAATTCATGACCCAACAAGAGATAGAGAGCATTACAAAATGCAAAATGGATAATTTTGATTATGTCAAATTGAAATGTTTTTGTACAAAAAAAGCCAATGCAACAAGAATTAGGAGGGAAGCAGAAAATTGGGAGAAAATCTTTGCAACTAGTATCTCTGATAAAGGCCTCCTCTGTAAAATATACAGGGAGCTGAGCCAAATATATAGGAATACAAGCCATTCCCCAATTGAGAAATGGTCAAAGGATATGAACAGGCAGTTTTCAGAGGAAGAAATTAAAGCTATCTACAGGCATATGGAAAAGTGCTCTGGATCACTACTGATTAGAGAAATGCAAATCAAAACAACTCTTAGATACCACATCTCTCCTGTCAGATTGGCTAAAATAACAAAACAGGAAAATGATAAATGCTGGAAAGGATGTGGGGAAATTGGAACATTGTTGTATTGCTGGTGGAGTTGTGAGCTGATCCAGCCATTTTGGAGAGCAGTTTGGAACTATGCCCAAAGGGCTATAGAAATGTTCATACCCTTTGACCCAGCAATACCACTTCTAGGGTTGTATCCCAAAGAAATCACACAAGCAGGAAAAGGACCCATATGTACAAGAATATTTATAGCAGCTCTCTTTGTGGTAGCCAAGAATTGGAAATCAAAGGGAAGCCCATCAATTGGGGAATGGCTGAACAAGCTGTGGTATATGAAGGCGATGGAATACTATTGTGCCATAAGAAATGGGGATGATGCAGACTTCATAACAACCTGGAAAAACCTACATGATATAATGCTGAGTGAGCGGAGCAGAGCCAGGAGAACGTTGTGCACAGCCACAGATATATGGATTCCGTGAGGACCAACCCTGACATACTGCGCTTTTCTCAGCAACCTAAGGGGCAAGGACAACTCCAGGAGACTCACGATGGAGAATGCTATCTTCATCGAGACAAAGAACTGCGAAGTTTGAATACAGACTGAGGCACACTACATGCTCGCCTTTTTTTGCTTCTCTTTTGTTTTTGTTTTTGGGTTGTTTTTTTTTTTATGGTTCTGTTTCTTCTTTCTCATGATACGTTCCATTGGTCAAAATTCTTCTCCACGACTTGACTAGTGCATAAATTAATTCAATGCGAAGTTATACATGACAGTTATATGAGACTCCATGCCATCTTGGGGAGGGAGGGGAGAAAAACTGGAACTCAAAACTATGTAGAACCGTGTGTGGTAAAGTAAAAATAAATAAAGAAATTTATAAAAAAAAAAATAAATGGAAGAATTACATCGAGTTGAATTTCCCAGAAGATAATGATGTTCTTGGTATGTCAAAATCATAGGATGCCCCTGCTCTAGTGAAGAGGAAGATCTTTTTGCAGCTGGACCAGTATTTGTGGTGTGTCAGGATTATTGTGAGAAGATCCTATTGATCTCCTTGCCTCTAGTTTTCCCCAGTCTTAAGGCATCCTTCACATACCTGTTAAACTAATCTTAATACATTGGTCAGAACCCATCACTGCCCTGCTCAAAAGCCTTCAGTAGTTCCCTATTATATACAAAATTCAAATTTGTTCATCCAGAGCCATCTAAAATCTGATCTCAGCCTACCTTTCTAGCCTGATTTCACATTAGTCCCCTCCATGGACACTATGCCTCATGTATACTTTTCCAACCAATTTGGATAGCTTGCTCTTCCTTATTCTCCTACTGTCCATTCTTATCCTTCACAATTCCACGTATCATTCCCTATGTCTAGAATGGACTTCCCCCACCTTTCTGCCTATTGAAATACTTTCCTTCCTTCAAGGCTCAGCTCAAATGCCACTTGTTTCATGAAGCCTTCTCTGATTCCTTTTTCCTTATTTAGAAGTGGACTCTTCCTCTTTAAATCTCTCTGACCATTTCATTTGACCTCTCCCATGATGGAGTTAATCGTGTGTATATGCTTCATTCCATTTGCTAGATTATAAGTTCCTTGTAATTAGAACTTATAATTTTCCTTCTTTGTGCTCACAACACCTAGAACCAGGCCTTACTCATGGTAGGTGCTTACTAATTTTTTTTAATTGAAATACCCATAGATTGTGAGCTTTATTCCATTTTTAAGGTTTCAGGTCCTGAAAGGGACCTCAAGAAGGAGATGAAAAGATTGCCCAGGTTTTTTAACATCCTAAGTCAATTTTATTGCTGAAAAAATCACATTCTCTTTGAGCTATCTCTTTCCTTTGTTAACATCAATGAATTATATTAAAATTAATTTGGTAAACACTCATTAAATTCTTTCTGTAAGGCACTGGAGACACAAAGACAAGAAATAGTGCACTCAGAGAACCTAAATTCTATTCTGTGGAGGGATAAAGCACCTATATAGATAAGAAGGAAGCCTCTACAAATAATTTCTAGAGGGAGAGAGCTGATAACTGGGGTGGGGCCTGGGTGAAGGGCAGGTGGTGAGATGGAACAGGAAAGGCCTTATTCAGGGAATATGCTTTCAAAGAAGTTTAGGAATTCTGAGAGACAAAGGTGAGGAGGGAGCACCTTCCAGCTCTGGAGAATCACTTTTGTAAATTTCTCAAACATGAAAGTAAAGCGATTTGTTGAATTTGCAAGTTGGAAAGAAGGAAATAAATTTAGCATTTTACATTTCACCCAACTTAGGACAGTGGAATGGCACCTTTGAAAAGAGCTAGGCTGGAAGTATGGAGATCTTCCTTCTCATCCTAGCCTTGTCACTTACTCACTAGGTAACCTCTGGCAACTCATTCTCAGCCCCCTTAAATAAGCCATAGTATGTGAGGTCCCCGAGGGCAGGGAGGGTTTGGTGCTTGTTTTTGTACCAGAACATCTATCTAGAACATCCCAAACACTGGTATAGTTTGGGACAGTGTAGCATAGCATGATGCCGTGGTAAGACCATTCACTAATTCTAGAGTCAGAGGACCTAGATTTGAATGCCACCTCTGAAAATTTCTAACATTTACTACTTATATGACTGTGGGTCAATCACTCTACATTCCTGGGCCACATTTACCTCACCTGTAAAAGAAGGGGGTTAGATTAGAGGGTTTCCAAAGTGCCTTCCAATTCAAGCATTCTATAATTCTAATCTTCCCACTCTGCAGATTCTTTTTTAATATGAAATATTTGGCTTACAGATTTAATGTCACCAAAATATAATTTGTTTGCACATAAAATGTTAATGCTGTTTTTAGAAGAAAAATGAAATTGAAGAGGCAGTTGCTACCGCAACACTGCTCATGTCACTAAAATACTCTTCTGTTTTTACGCTCTCCTAACGCCTCCATATCATTTTTCCCCTCCTGTTCCACAGTATTTTTACAAAACTGTCAGTCCTTGTTATTCTTTTTTCCCCTTTTTTTAGAAATTTAGGATTTTGATGGGTACCTCATGTTCTATCCCCATGGGCCCCTTTTTATAATGGATACATGCACTCCAAGTGAGTAACTTTATCTTCTTCAGTTTTAAACAATGAACAGAAAAGAACCACACAAACACACTATGGCTTCATGTTAGGGTGTTCTAGAGATTCTGAAGGAGAGTGAGAGACTTTTAAGCGTAGGACAGTAAGTGATTTAAAGGGGCCACCCTGTCGTTTTGTCACTGAGAGGAGGTAGTCTGTTTAGGGCCTATGCCTAAAGCTGGAAATGCATGTGACAACAGCATTCATTATCATAGGATTAGAAATAGAAAACTAGTTTAGCAGCCATCTAGTCTATACCAGTGCCTATTATGTGCTTGATGTTCAAGATACAAAATTTGTGGTGGTTCAGTTATTTCAGTCCTGTCCAACTCTTTGTGACCCCATTTGGGTTTTTTTTTTTTTTGGCAAAGATACTATTTGTGGTTTGCCATTTCCTTCTCCAGCTCATTTTACAGATGAGGAAATTGAGGCAAAAAGGACTAAGTGACTTGTCCAGGGTCACACAGCCAATAAGTGACTGAGGTCAAATTTGAACTCAGGTCTTCCTGACTCTAGGCCCAGCATTCTATCCACTACTTCCCATAAATAATCTTACTTACATTCATTCTACTGAGGGGAAATCTCAGATAGATAGATAGATAGATAGATAGATAGATAGATAGATAGATAGATAGATAGATATTAAGTATATATAAATTAAATACAAAATCAAACAAAAAATTAAACACAAAATCACTTGAGAGGGATAGTTAGGGAGCACACTCAAGAAAGAAGCTACTACAAAAACATGGATACAGGTTTAAGGGGGAAGGGGTTTGAGAACATTAAAAACTGGGAGATAAGGAACCACTTGGGCAATTGTTCTGAGCTTTGAAGAAGGACAATACTTCTGAGAGGCAAGGAGGAAGAGGAAGTACCTTCCTGACATGGGGGGCCGCCAGCTGGTGTGAAGGCAAAGAGCTGAGAGATGGAATGTTCATTTGGGGAACAGCTAGTTGTCCTTTTTTGTTGGAAAACTGGGGGAAGTAATATGAAAGAGATATGTAAATGTAGGTGGAAGCTAAGTTGGAAGGCTTGAAATTATACTAAGTATAAATGGAATCTGCATACTTGACTACTTTAACACAGATCACCAATTTTAACCTCATAATTTGGATTTAGTGATACTAGTTTGAACATAGGATGTCCTGAATTTTGATATGCACTATACATGGGAAAAAATGTTTGCTAATCAGAAAGAGTATCCATTTACATACTTGTAGAATCTCAGAATCGGAAGAGACCTTAGAGTTCATCTAGTTTAATTTACATCTAATTTTGTAATTCTTTCTACAATATTGTTGATAGTCATCTACCTTTTTCCAAAATATGTCCTGTAACAGGGAGCTGAATATCTAAAGAGGCAGCCCAATCCATTTTTAAATCATTCTAGAAAGTTCCCTCATTAAGCTCAAATTTCCCCCCTTTTAATTTTCACTTGTTCCAAGCTCTGTCTTCCGGAATTACACAGGACAAGTCTCTACTCTCTTTCCTATGAGCCCCTTTATCTGAATTTAGCTTTCAAATCAAATCTTTACTTAGCATTCTCTTTGGACTAAACATCTGTTTTCCCATCAATTTATCAGTTGGGTATCTTAGTCTGTTTCTGGATCTCAAGAAACAGAAATAGTTGCCATCACCTCTTATCTAACTATAGTTACTGGTTTCATTCAAATACTAGCAGAATACTCACACAAAAAGAATATAAGGAAACAGCTTCTTCTACTTCACCACCTTGCATGGGTCCTACTTAGTCTAATCTATTCTAATCCAATAACTATGTATTAAGTACAGCTAAATTCAAGCCATGGTCAAATGGTCTAGTTCTGGGAAATGAAGGATCTCACTTAATCAAAACTCCAGGAAATCAGTTCTGTCCAGACTTTAGACCAATTTGCAGTAGCCCAACACAAGGTAGGGTCTGTGCAGTTTTTTTACAAGGTAGGCAAAGGGAACTAGAGTCTTTAAAAAATTTTTTTTCATTTTTTTTCATTTAACAAAAAATCTATTATCTCTCCCTCCTATCTCTTTCTACCCCATTGGGGAAAAACAAAAAGAAAACCCATGTAGTAAATAACAGTAAATAAAATAAAATAACAAATAAAAGTAGTGTAAAATTAATTCCAACATTGGTCATGTCCAAAAAAATATGCTTCATTCTGCAGCCTCAGTTTATCCTCTCTCTATCAGGAGGTAGACAGTATGCTTCATCTTTGCTTCTCTGGAATTTTGGTTGGTCATTACAATGATCAGAGTTCTAAGTATACAAAAATTGTCTTTATAATGTTTTTTGTCATTGTATAAATTATTCTGATTCTTCTCACTTAACTTTGCATCCATTCATACTAGTATTTCCAGATTTCACTGAAGCCATCTTTTTCATCATTTCTTACAGTAGCACAACTAAATTCCATTGTATTTGTATACCATAATCTGTTCAGCCATTCCCCAACTGATGGGCAGCCTGTTTGATTTCCAGTACTTTGCCATCACAAAAACCGCTGCTAAAAATATTTTTATATCGGTCCTTTTCTTCTTTATTGATCTCTGGGAGTGTACCCCAAAGTACTAGTATGTCCTAATAGTAGCATTGCTCTTTGAGCCTTTTACCGATGTATTGATATAGTATAATAAAACTTGAGGCATCTTTGAATACACTGATCAGACAAGGCAAGGAAAAATGTAGAATTGGTGTTCAGGCTCTATTTGTGGATTCATCAATAATTTATTTATGAATTTATTTATTGGAGGCAATCAGGGTTAAATAACTCACCCGGGGTCACACAGCTAGTAAGTGTCTGAGGTTGAATTTATCCTGATTCCAAGACTGGTGCACTCTCCATTGTACCACCTAGCTGCCCCACTCCCCACTTTTTTTTTTTTAGCAGTTTTTATCTACATGGTTGCTGTGAGGATCAAATGAGATAATATTTGTAATGTGTTTCACATAGTGCCTGGCATATATTAGGTGCTTAATAAATACTTACTCCCTTCTCTTCCTGCTTCTTTTCTTCCCTCTTGGTAACCAGGCTGCATAAAATGTCTTTCAGACCCCTCACCAACAGTTTGACCATTTCTGGATGGGTTGTGTTACCAATTAATGTACTAGTGAGAAATCATTATCTCAGAAGATTTCCAAATTTCTCTATCTAGCCTTAATGTTTCTTCTGAACTATTGTTTTATATTGCCAACTGCTTGCTGGATATCTTTTCAATATATTGTGAGTACACCTTTTTTAGAAAAGCTAATTGTTAAACATTTACCCCTATTTTCAGTCCTGGTTCTAAAACTTTGTCTCACTTTGTTACATGAAGAATCCATTCCAATGGTAGTAGATACTGACTTTGACTCCTCATGACTAAGAATCCCAGTCTAAAGATAACTAGCTTCATGAAACATTCTGCTTTCTTATATGGGCCTTCTTTTGATCAATCACTGTTGGCACATCCGGGGCCATCTCCAGACATCCTGATCTTTATCACACCACTGAACCCAGATGGCTCCAGAGGAGAAAGTGAGGCAAGTGACTTTACATAGCCCTCCCTCACTTAAATCCAATTCACTTATGTGTCATGGCGTCACCTTCCTGATCTCATGCTCCTCTTTGAGAAAGAAACGACACTCATGACAAGAAGTTATTGGAAGGCACATAGCTGATGAACTGCCATTATACCTATGTTATGACTTCCTACCTCAGCCATTCATTATCATGTTCCATCCCTGTTACTCCTAATATTGTTTGGAATGTGAAGTATGGCCTACCCCCTAGGTGCCCCACCTCCCGCTCCCCATATCTATCTTTTACAGCTGAGTTTTCATTTGGAGGTGTGCCTGCTTCTAATTAGTCAGGCCTAGAAACATGGGCTGCCTTCTGCAATGAAGCTTCCACCAGATTATCTGGTGGGCTTTAGCTACTATAGCATCAAATACAACGTCCCAGTAGCTCCTGCCTTCCAGGGTCTGTTTGGTTTTTTTCTTTTTAGCCACTGAAACGAGCAAGTAGTGCCCCAGTTTATTTATTTTTTCCTGTGAACATTCCAGGTGTGGCACCCATAGTTTTCGAGAGAGTAATAGCTTGCTCCACCAAAGCAGGAACAGTTGGCCAAAAGAGATCAGCTGCACCCATATTTTGCTAATTGCTCTTAGAGGCTTTCTAGGGAGGAGTCCTCAGTTGATGATAGTCTGTCCATCCCAGGTGCATGTCTACAACTCTTTCTACCTTCCTCTTTACAAATTCTATGTATCTTTTGGTTTCAATACCCTAATCAAGAACTCAACAGGCATTTATTACTTACCTCCTGTGTTCCAAGAATTGTTATATTCTCAAGTCTTTGGGAAATAGGGTACGACCAGGTCCTCATTACTGTTTACCCTCTGCCAAATGACCATGTTCCATACCTTGCCTATAGATTAACATAGGGTTAGGGCATGTTTATTTTATTATGTGTGTTTAATACTTAACTAGAGATTCTAGGATGGCATAATGAGAATATGGAAAAGAGCCAGGTTACACACACACACACACACACACACACATACATACACACATACACACACACATGCAAAATAAGCAAAAAATAAATACAAACACCAGACAGAAGGAAATTATTTTTAATAATCCATGAACAAGTCAACCAACAAAAAGTCGAGAAGAAAACAATGAAGAGTGCTGATTCTATTAAAAAATTACTATAAAACAACTGAGTCAGCTAAAATATTTTAAGGAATGAAGAAGAAAAAATAAACTAGGCAAGATAGCTGGAAAAAAGTACTCAGGTAAATAAATCTTTACCAAAGGAATTCAGCAAGAACTGGCAATCATAAAAAAAAGAAACCAAATATAAGTACATTTTATTGTAAAAGTGTAATGATTTTAGGTGCTTTATTCAGTTCAACAAGTCCAAAGTTATAAAATATAAATAAAATATAAAAGGTTTCTTGATTGTATATAAACAACTTTAAAAACAAGTTAATTTTTCCAAAGGACCACACCTTTGTTATTTGTTATTAAAATGCCTTTGTTATTCCATGACAAATAAAAATCTCAGAAGGCCAGAATTAGATGGTAATTTGGCAGTTATGAGTAATAATAGTAATATTAATGCTGCTGTTATAAGACTATATCATATTTAAGTGGGCTTTAAGATAATGTGAATGGGAGTTGATTTATCAATTAGCCAGTCAGACTTAATTAGCATAAATATTTACTAAAATGTTATAGTAAGAATACTTGATACAAACATTCCTCAAAATTAAGGTCATGCTCTTCCATAAATATATAGAGTTCTGGCAAAAATGGGCTCAACTTGGAGATCACAATGGGTAACTCGCAGCTTCGGGTTACTATAAATCCTTTTCTCCCCTTTATAGGGTCCTCCTCAAGTTCCCCTTTGAGATGACTATTTGGTCTAATGGACAGAGTGCTGGTCCTGGAGTCAGGAAGACCTGAGTTCAGATTTGACCTCAGATACTTACAAGCTGTGTAACCCTGGGCAAGTCACTAAATCTGTTTACCTCCATTTCCTCAAGTGTAAAGTGGGGGTAATAATGGCACCTACTTTGCAGTGTTATTATGAGGATCAAATGAGTTAATTTTATAAGAAGCACTTAACCTACTGCCTGGCATGTAGTAGCTATAGAAATGTTTATTCCCTTCCTTTCTCTTCCATGTAGGTGTGGGGTAGCTTTGTGCTGGGCTAATTGAAAAGTCCTGCTGTTTTTCCTCAGTGTGTCTAGTTTTTCCTTAGCTTTAGTTTCAGATGCTGTCAGGCACTGCTGGTCTGGAGACACTGTTAGAATGTCTAGGGCAAAATCTTTTGACTTGTCAAAGTTCACAAGATTATCTTTTGGTTGAGGGGAGAAGAAGAGTGGGACACAGAGTTATTCTCCTTCCCCCAAGCAATTGCTTCCCAGAAGCTTGGCTGGATTGCTTATTCCTCTAGGCTGGCCTACCAGTTGAATGCTCAGGTTCAGGCTGGCTTGCTATTTTATCCATATCCCACAGGGCATGACTGAATCTCCTCAACCAATCCCAATATGCTTACTATATAGCCACATTTAATCTGGTCCAATGACTTGCATTCCTTCCAAATTGACCAAAGCCTTTTGTCACCTGTTTTCATGCCTTTGATTGGTTCTCACCCGATAAACATAGGTTGAGTGATTTATTAACTCAGCCTTCGCCCTTACATTAGGTCATACAGTCAGTGTTAGAGGTGGAATTTAAACCTAGTTTCTCTTATTCCAAAGCCAGAGGTCTTTCCACTGTGCCAATTTGCCTCCAGTCACCATATTCCCATTAGCATGAAGTTCAGCAAATACAAGTAATAACTGGGCTTTTCTATGCAGGCTTCAAGGAGGAGGTAGTACTGAGCTGAGTGTTGAATGATGGTAATAATTTTCAGAGGTGAAGGTAAAGAAGGACTTCACTACAGATATGTGAGATGACTTTGACAGATGTACTGATGTGGGATAGTAAAGGTTGGTTTTGGAGAACCAATGGGCCACTTAAAATGAAACGTAGAGTACACAAAGGAAATAACACAGGATGGCTAGGCTGGAGCCTGATTGTGCAAGATTTGAAAAGCCGGTCAGAGAAGTTTGTAGTTCGCCACAAAGTCAGTAGGGAGCTACAGAAGGTTTGTGAGCAAGGGACATAGACCTGTATTTTGGGAAGATTCCTTTGGAAGCCGTGGAGAGGCTGGATTAAGAATATAGAGAAATGAATCAGGGGCTATTACAGTAGAGTAGGTAAGAAGTGATGAGTCCTTAAACTGGTGAGGGTGGAGGGGAGCTTTTCTTTTTCTCCATATAAATATGTAACCATCAGAACATGTAATATAGAGTGTGTATTAGGAACCCCAAAGCTTAGAGATACAAAGAAACATGAAACAATCCCTTTCCTCAAGGAGGTTACATTGTAGGGGAGAGATTGGGAGGCAATTGAGGTTAAGTAACTTGTTCAGGGTCATACAGCTATTAAGTGTCTGAGGCCACATTTGAACTCAGGTACTCCTGACTGCAGGGCTAGGGCTCTATCCACTGCACCACCTAACTGCCCTGAGGTTACATTTTAATGGGAGAGAAAAGAAAATACATATGGGTTAGATAGAAGGTAACCTTAGAGGTGAAGGCTCTGGCAGCGTTGGAAAATGGGAAAGGCCTCCTGAAGAAGGTTTGAGCTTAGTCTTGAAGGAAGCCAGGAATCCTGATAGGCAGAGATGAGGAGACAGAGTATTCCAGGCCTTGGGGATAGCCATCGTAAGGTGTGGAGATGGGAGATAGGAGATGGGGTGTCGTGCATGAGGAACAACAAAAGGAAGCTGGAATGGCACGATTGTAGAGTGTATGGAAGGATGTATAAGAAGACTGGAAAGGTTGGAAGGGGCCAGATTGTGAAGACTTTTAAATGCCTAATGAAGGACTTTATATTTGATCCTGGAGGTAATATGAAACCACTGGAAATTATTGCTCAGGGAGTGCTGATAGGATTAGATCTACATTTTAGGAAAATCTCTTCAGCAGCTGAATAAAGGATGGATTGGAATAGGGAAAGACATGAATTATCAAGACTGAGAAGGGTAGTGCACAAGTCTATGTAAGAGGTCTTAAGGACCTCAACTAGGATGATGGTGGAGTGAATTGAGAGAAGGGGAAGAAGAGGAGATATATTATGGAAGTTGAAATGACAAGATTTGACAACTGATTGGATATTTGCAGTGTTTAATAGGATTTAAAAGTAGAAGATTACACTGAGCCCAGCATATGTGAGAATAAATAATAGGATGGGGTGGGGCTAGAGAGGAATGGAGAGTGGGGAGTAGATAGTCATGTTGGAAAGAAAAGAAAGAGTTTCATTATTCATTTTTGAAATAACCATTTTATTAGGTGAGGTAATCAGAGTTTTCTTTTCACAGATGATGTCAGCTCTGGCCTTTGAGGTGTTCCATTTGATCCAGTCTGTCCTTGGGTTACTTTAGCTGAGGTTCCAGAAAAGCTGCCTCCAGTTTTGCTGTATTTTTGGAGAAAGATTGACAGCAAGCTTGTTCTTCAAGTCACCGGTTGAATTTAGTATAAAAAATAGCTCCCAATTAAGAGAGGCCTCCAACTGAGGATGTGGGCGTCATGCCCATTAAGAAGGTCCTAGATTCAACACTTGTTATCTAGATTCATTAATCATTTGGGCAAACATATAATTGAAGAGTGTGGCAAAATACCAAAGAAATCCTAAGGAAAGCAATCTGGTAATTGGAAAAAAAAAAAACAACCTCTGCCACCCGTATCACCCACATCACCCACAACAACTTGCCAGTACTATGAAAAAGCAACATAGATCCTCTGCCCAAAGCCCCTAACTGATTTGCAGAATATTTTTGACTATGAAACTGAAAAGGGCAAAACCTGTATATTCTTGTCTTCCCAAAGAATGTTGGTAGGCTCCCTCCCCTCAGCAGAGTAGTGGCACATATTTTATAAAGGAGGATTCTGGGGTAAAGTGATAGTAGTGTAAATTGAAAATATGTCAGTACTAGTTTGTTGATAAAGAATACTTGCAGGGTAGAAGCCTCTCTTCTGGTGGCTGACTTGCCTTCTTTATTTATACACAAAGTTGTCATAATCTGTTCTTGCACGAACAGCTTGGCCACGTGTATGCATTTGGCTCCTCTGGTCTGCTTGTTAGCACTGTCCCTTGGAACGCAGAATGTCTTAGCCGTAGAAGAGAAACTTAAGTCCAAACCTAGTGTCTATCATGATGTGTTGTAACTGTTGGGTGATAAATAGCAGTCTTATATCAAGAGAAACGACTTGGCATCAGGGAAAGGGAATCAGGAGGAAAGGGTGGCAATCTTGACTCTGACTCTTAGAGAGTTAAGTAGATGAGTAATTTATTAGGTGCTTACTATGTGCTAGGTTCTGTCCTGAGAGCTGTGGATATAAATGTAGACAAGCAGGACATAGTCTCTGCCCTCAAGGAGGTTATATTTTAATGGGGGAAGACAAAACATAAAGAGGACCAAGAAAGGGAGCTTAACAGCTACATCAGTTAAGTGTCATGGAGCCCTGGATCTAGGCAAGATAAAGTCAAAGCTATCCTACCAGAATCCACAGTGGCTTGAGGGATGGTGTCAAACTTTTCAGTAGGAAAGTAGGTACAGTTGATGCCCTGGGTCGAAACAGCATGGCAAGATCCAAGATCCAAGAAAGATAAAGCTAAACTGGTCTATCAAAGCTCCAGGTGGTTCCAAAAATAGAGTCCGATTTTCCAGTTGGAAGGAGGCGGATGTGATGTACTGGGTGGAGACAGCATGATATGGAGATAGCATACAGGAAAGGTAAGGCTAAGACTACCCTTTCAGAATCCAGGGTGGTTCTGGGAGCAGAATCTAGTTTTGTGATGGGAAGAAAGTAGAGATGGTGGCTGAGGTGAAGGGTTCTTATTACCTGTGTTAGCTTAAGCTAGTCTCTTAAACTCTCAGAGCCTCTGTTTCTTTATTTGTGAAATTGCAATTACAGTTCTTACCACCCAGGGTTGTAGTGGAAACAGTATGTAATCCTTGAAGCATTAGGTGATTGTGAAATTACTCTTATTGAGCTATTTCTGCTCCCCTTTGTCCTCTAGCTTAATCGTAGAATGTTGGACCTGGAACAAATCCTAGAGAACATCTAAAACAACTCTGTCCTTTCAGAGATAGGGAAAGTGAATCCTAGAATCCCATGGCTTTATATAGTAAGCAATATGCCAGGCTTGGGGGCTCGTAATATACACTCTTTTTACATGTTCTAATGGTTACATATTTACATGGAGAAAAAGAAAAAACCTCCTCCCTCGCCAGTTCAAGAACTAATCACCTCTCACCTAGATGATTGTAACGGTCTCTGATTCGGATCTCCCTATTCCTAATCCATCCTCTCCACAGCTTCCAAAGGAATCTTCCTAAGATACAGGGCTGTCCATGTCAGTTCCTTGCTCAAAAACCTTCTGCAACTCCCAATTGACTTTGTGGTCAATTACCAACTTCTCTGATTGGTTTTTTAAATCTTGTACAATCTGGCTCCAGCCTAGCTTTCCAGTATTTTTTCATATTACTTTCCTTTGTGTACTCTACATTTCATTTTAAGTGGCTTACCTGTTCTCCAAAATCAACCTTTACACATCCCACATCAGTACATCTTGGGATACATCGCTAATTAGTGCCCAGAGCCAGGAGTAGAACTCAGGTCTTCCAACTCTCAAATCCGGAGTTGTTTCCATTGAACTAAAATTGTTTGTATCTCCCCTTGCACAATCAATTGGTGAGATGGTCTGTCATTTTGCATTATTATGGGAAAGTATTTCAAGCATGTGAGGAAATTTGAGATTTTAGGCTGCCATGTAGCACCTTATTTTGTTGTCTAGGGAAACTGGCTAATTGCCTCAGTAATGTTGGCCACAGTCAAGCAGTTGTATGGGCAAGTAGAAGGCATGCTTCGTGAAACATTTCTTCCTGAGACGTTATTGTCCTAATTTGATTTACTCTTATCCTGTGCTCTCTTCTCATTAAAGACTGTTCCATTACCTTTGTAATTAAGACACACTTCAGAGGAGTCTGAGGCTTATCCAGTGAATTTCACTTGTTTGAGATTTTCCATATCCCCCAAAAGAAGACAAGAGAGACAGAAGAGCACAAGTAATAAATAGTTCTCTGCACAAACTTCACGTTCCCCTCACCTTACCCTCCCACCCCCTCCCCAAAAAAAAGACAAATCTAAAGTCAATCAGCCTGATTTGAAGGCACATCTTTTCCCAATGAATGAGATTCCCTAACCAAGTTGTGAACGTCTGTATTTCTCCAGTATGTGGCTGTGACCTGGCTCAAGGAGGCTTCTTCATAAAGAACGGAGAATACCTCTGCACCCTGGACTACCAGCGAATGTATGGAACGCGCTGTAATGGCTGTGGGGAATTTGTGGAGGGAGAGGTGGTGACAGCTCTTGGGAAGACCTACCACCCTAACTGCTTTGCCTGTACCATCTGCAAGTAAGTAGTAATTGGTCAGCTCCCCACAGCAAGTCTGCAGCAGGAAATATGTCACTGGGCAGATTTTCTTGTTAATAACATTCTTCCTCTGCCCCCTCACTCTGATTCCCTCTTTCTCATCCCCCATCTATCTGCCATCTCCTTCTCCTTTTACTCCTCTTCCTCCTCTTTCCCCTCTTATCTCCCCTTTTCTCTCCCTCCTTTCCCCTCCCTCCCTCCTTTCCCCTCCCTCTTCTCCTCTCTTTCTTCCTCTTTCCCTTTCCTTCTCTTTGTTTCTCTCCCCTTCTCTCTCCTCCCTTTCCCTCTCTTTCTTCCTCTCTCCCACTCTGTTTCTCCCTTTCTATCTCTCTTTCTCTCTCCCCCTCTCCCTCTGTCCTCTTCTCCTTTTTTCTCTTCCTCTCCCTTTTTCTATCTCCCCTTTTCCCTCTTCTTCTCCCTCTCCCCTTCTTTTCCTCTCCCTCTCTGGTTAATTAAAAAAAAAGAATTGAGCCATTTTAAATGTAAGATGGCTTTTGCGGGGGGGATTATTTTGAATTACTATTTTTAATTATTTTGCTAATAGCATGTAGATTAAGACCCTGTGGTTTTTAGACCATATCCTAACAAGAAGGCTGACTAACAGGTACAAGTTGCTTTCTTATTGGGCCCTAATTGAGCCATTACTAGCCTCTGTGAAGTTGGGACACATTTCTTTTAGTTCTGTTTTGTCACATAGATCTCAAATGCATTGTATGATATATACTTTTGATAATTGAATTAGATTTTGCTTTGTTTGGACTGTTTTTAGGGATTGCATTGTACCTAGCCAGACAGTTATAAGTGCCTTGAGCTATTACAAAAGCAAAGTTCAGTCCTCAAACTTTGAATATTGGCTTGACAACAGAGGCCTAAATATGAATCCCAAATAGTATAAATTATGTGACTTTGGATAAGTCCTTTGACCTCTCTAACATAGGATCATAAGTTTTGAGCTTAAAGGAATCTTAAAGGTCATGTACTCCAACCCCCTCAGTCAAGAAATCAGTAATTGTTTGTTAAATGTCTACTCTATGTCAGGTACTGCCCTAGGTGTTTAGGATAGGATGGGGACAGGATCTTCAATTTGAGAGAGAGCAAGAGCAAGCGAGCGAGAGTGGGAAAATCCCCTCTACCATTAAAGGTTGGAATCTTCTCTGCAGTTTATTGTCTTTAAAAGGTGCCTAGAGTACAAAAGTGACTTCCCCAGGGCCACATGGGCAGTATTTTTCAGAGGGGAGATGTGGATTTAAGTCTTCCTGCCTTGGAGCCCAGTTTCATACCTCCCAGGGCAAGAGAAAACATGTTTATTCTCTCTTCTAGGTAACAACCCTTTAAATTTCTGAAGACAGCTATTCCCAAACCTCTCTTCCTTTCTTTAGGCTAAATATCCCCAGTTCCTTCAATTTCTCCTCGTGGGAATGGACATTTTTCTATCATGACCATCTTCCATTTGTCAGTATGACATCTCCAAAATTGAATACAGCAGCATCTTGTGCTGCCTGTCAGTACTGTGGATATGAAGACAAAAACTAAACAAGCCCCTGCCTTCAGCCCTTGCTTTCTAATGCTTTCCCTTGATAGATGAGGAAACTGAGGTTGATAAAGGTTAAGTGACTTACCCAAGGTCACGCAGGTAGTAAGTAGTGGATTGCTCAGGTTCTCTGACTCCAGACTCCACATTCTTTCCATTCTAATACATGTCCTCTAACTGGGTCTTAGCTTACTTTTCTTATGCTTCAGTGGTTCTTTGATCTCATGAAGATTGATGTTACCTTTATCAATATAGATTATCACCTCTCTATGACTTTTCATTTTGTGTGATTCTTATCCAAGTTCTCCTATAGATCCTTATTTACTTAGGAGGTACCCAAAGTGCTAGAGGCCTTCTCCTAGGTCTTTTTCATTCTATAGCCACAAGTACAGAACTTGATCTATCTTTTTTTTTTCCATCAATCTTATCATGTGATCAGTCCACCCCCTTTTTGTTTATATACCTCATTTATGGGGACAGAGAGTATAAAATAGTGTATAAGTAGCCAGCCTTGGTGTCAGAAAGAAGTAGTAGCAAGTCCTAATTTTGGTGCATGCTATCTTTGAGACTATACACAGTGTGCTGTATTTGCATCAAGCCACAGAACCTTACATAGCCTCCTAGAAGCTACTCAACTACTCAGAAAAGTTTGGCCTGACCATCCACACAGAGTAAATGAACTGGATAAAGACTGTCCCTTGTCTAGATTTATAGCCAGTTGTATGGACAATTTATATAGTTTATATGTTAGTAGGGTATATCTGAGAAAGACAGTAGAAATGAACAGGTAGGGCTCAAGATTAAACAGGAAGGGGAAAGCAGATGGAATTGCCTTCAGGAAATTGCAAACCATTGTTAAAGACCCCAAACTTTTCCTCCAAATAAAAGCCCATCTTTTTGTTTTTGTTTTTTGGTTTTTTTTTTTTGGAGGGAGGAAGGCAGGGCAATTGGGGTTAAGTGACTTGCCCAAGGTCACACAGCCAGTAAGTGTGTCAAATGTCTGAGGCCAGATTTGAACTCAGGTCCTCCTGACTCCAGAGCCAGTGCTCTACTCACTGCGCCACCTAGATGCCCTAGAGGCCCATCTTTTTAATACCAATGTTCTACTGATGGTATTGTATGGCTGTGAGAAAAGAAACACAAGGTCCCCAAAGATTTTAAATTGAATATCACACAGAGATGTAAGCAGGCTGCAAGATGTAAGCAATAAGGAACCACAGAGAGGAACAGGAGTAAAAGATGTCATCAAGAAAATGTGTGATAGATAATGGATTGGTCACATTGCAAGGATGAGGGATGCCAAGTAGATAGACCAAGTCCTACACTAGTATAATCTACATATCAGGAGGAAGTGAGGAAGTCCTCCCCACTGTGACAGATTTATGGGAGAACATAGACAAGAGTCACATAAGATGGGCAGTCATGGACAGCTTGTGCTCTGTATTGTCGAAGGGACTACACAAGTCAGTAAGATCATAAATCACTTCGAGTGTAGGGCATCCTCCGTGACAATGAAGAATACCTTTGGTGAGCACATATCTCCCTATTTATGCCTCTCTCATGGTCAGATATGGTGGTACAAATCAAAAGACATCAATAAAACCTGATTTTTTAAAAAGTCATTATCAATGTATATATACATGGACTTAGTTTAGTGAATCATGAAAAATTCTTCACACAATTTCTTTACGTTTTCATCATCTGCAACAGATGTTAACACAAGATACAGTTATTTTCATGGTAATCTTTTGTTTATATTTATCTGTTTATTTATATTATTATATATTATATTTAGTTATATAATATGTTATTATAAGTATATTATTACATATTTATTTATATATAAACATTGTAAAACAAAATGGCCATCTGCCCCATGAAATAATGTTTCTTACTGAATTGGGACCACGTAAAACCAATTCTTCCAATTCTTTTGTTAACATCTACAAAGAAAATTCATGATCCTTCCTACTTAATTAAAACTTCTTCTGGATTTGTTTATAATTTAAAATATTAATACAGTTCAGTTCTTCCAAAGGTATAGTCACTGGACGAACCTAACATTTAGAGTACCAGCAGCTGAATTGTCCATTGATTATCTAAAAGTTATGCAATTCTTAGCACTTTCTTACACCTCTATAAAATTCTACTACTATCAATTCAAAAGTACACACAGATTGCACAGAACAAAAAGATTTTTTAAATAAAGTATCTTTATTTCAGACATCATAATCAAGACTTCCTTATCTTGTAGTCAGTCTGCTAGTAATGAACCTTTCCAGACTTTACTAGGTTGATCCTTGGACAGTAGACTTAATATGACACCTATAACCATGCTTGAAGCCTTTCAAACCTAATAGAACCTCTCAGAGCTCATGTTCTGCTACCATAGCCCTCAGGAACTCATCACCTCCACATGAAGATGAAGCATCAAACTAGGACTTTGTGAACTTAATTTCTTATATCTAAAAAATTATTGGATTGGGCAATCCAAATAGATATCTCTGATATCTCTATTAGAATGTAAGCTCCTTGGGAGTAAGAATAGTTTCACTCTTATTTGCATCCTCAGCACCTACCTCATAGTAGATGGTTAATAAATATTTTTGATTATGGATTAATTCTAGCCGTATTCTTCTGTTGCTTTGGGAGATAGAGCCTTCGAAATTCCATTTAGTTAAATGAATCAAGAGAATTCTTTTCATCTTAAGAACTAAATTCCATGTAGCTTTCATTGATTTGACACAATATAATAATAATCCTTTGACTTTGTAAATATAACAGAGACATGCTCATATAGGTGTTAAACCTAAAAATTTAGGTTTGGGTGGGACAGGTATATAATGAGCCTACATTCTTCATTTATTGTGTATAATAAGTATTAACTGAAAAGAGAGAGGGAGGAAGTATTAAAGAGAATGACCCTTTAGCTCCTAGATGTTCTCCCTATAGGTCCTGTTCAAGATTGATTCTATGCTTGTCTAATACAAGAATTGGACAGAGTGGAACTTTCACTTATCTTAATGTCTATTCTGCTTTGGTGAACCAATGTTAGTGAAAACTCATCTATGGCTTGGGCTATGTTTGATTTAACATTTGCCTTGAAATTCTCCTCAATGCACATATACATGATAGTAGGCAAACATAAGAGTATTTTTGCTACTCCAAATTTACCCTTTGGTTTATTACAGTTAATTACTAATAACAATGAACAGTTATAATGTTTGGACAGGGGTTGAAACCAGAAGCAACTGGAAAAAATAACATTTATAAAAGTAAATATTTATCTTAATGAACTTCAGGCTATTCTTTGGTTTAATTGTAGTTTGTTCTAAGACTTGTGCTGATATGTTTGTCTTGCAGGTTTTAGAACTATTTGCTAAATGGCAGTATCACACAGAGAATGATATTGCCTTTAGAAATTAACAATAATGAATTTTGTTGGTTCTGGCAGAGAAAATATATGTGGAATATTTGCGTAATAGCTATAAAAACAGCATGTAGATTGTCACTGAATTGGGGGTTAGGGGAGAAGCAGTGGGAGGCAAGGAGAAATAAATCAGACAACTGGAATGAGACTGAGAGTTTGCAAAAAGAATTGCAGCTTTTGAATATGGTAAAAATGAAATTTCAGTGATACCCTTCAACATTTGTCTTTCTGAAAGAAGTAAAAGCTAATTTATTGAAGAAATATCATCTATCAATAGTGAGTCTGATTCTTTGTGCTCCTGCGATCCCCCATTTTTAAGCAAATGACATCCCAAGCACCATGACAATTTTTCTTTAATGCTCTCTGGCATCAGAGATAACTCTGTCTTCAATGAAGTTTTCTAATTTTCTAACGACGTTCCAGTTACCTAAAGTAGTTAATGCCTAAATTTCTAGCATCTCTCTTGGGGAGAGGTCTTAAGTATTTAGCAAGAATTCATGGTATTCAAAATCCCTTATTCTTGAAAGACCTGTCAGCTGAAAATTTCCTGTCACATGCTGTTCAGAGACACATTAAGACATCACTCAAGATATGAAGTCGAAGTAAAATTTTCTCTCTTTTACTATTTAGATGGTCCTTTTTTGAAATGAAAGCACAGCTCCTATAACCCCCTTTCTCTCCTAAACGAGGTGCATTTAGGAATTGGATTTGTTCCACTTGGCTGGCTTGATCAAGACTGCATTTCAAACATTTTGGCTGTTGTTCCTCTAAGATATTATTTTGCCCCAGAGGGCAGCAAACTGAAGGAGTAAGAGAATAGACTTGGATCACTGGAATAACCTTGACTACAATGTCTTTCTGTTTCCAGACGCCCGTTTCCACCTGGAGACCGAGTTACCTTCAATGGAAGGGACTGTCTTTGTCAACTCTGTGCTCAGCCAATGTCTTCCAGCCATAAAGAGGTCTCAAGCTCCAGCAGTAAGTATCTTTATAGTTCCATCTAGCCTTGTTCTCCATGAATGAATATAATTTTTGGCTTATATTGTTGTTATTGAAAGGGTGTTTATACAGGTCTCATTAGCAGTAAAGGAACTAGTAGTTAATTTACTTTTGAGAAACTATGTTTTGGTGATGACCAAAATTATTCTATCTACCTTCCTAATTGTAAATGTGTAGCTCATTGAAGACTTTTTGTGCAATAAAATCGCTCCTGTGGAAAATATTTATTTTCAGAGGAACAAGTTAAGGATGAGCTAGACATCAGACTGATCTGTTAGAGCATGAAGATGAGAGAGTTACTAAAGTTCTCCTTAGAAAAGCACCACAGTTTTGGACTTCTGAGGTTTAGATATGAAAAAGCTGGAAGCAGCCACAGAGAAAGTAGGAGCTATTGCTATAGCAACCAATATGCAAACCTGGAAAATTTGGAAAATTATGCTCAACGCATTCAGTCTTCACTAAGCTAGAGAGTTTTTGTTGCCCAAAAAAAGACCATTTCTTGAACCTTGGACATTCAAACTAAACCAGTTTAATCTAAGTGAAAAGAATGAGTATACTGTCTCTTCTAGATAAAGTTTTCAAGGGTGAGTTGGTCCCGTGCAGGTGGTATAACCCTGTATGCTTAATTCTAAACAAGGAGCTTATAACAGGGTCTTGCCTCTACTCCTTCATGAGGACATCACATGTGGAATTAGAAAGTAAAATGGAAACTGACTATTCTCTCTTCTCTGGTTCTTTCCAATCCCTTGCAAAGCCTCAAGTAAATCATTTCAGCCCTATAAGCCTCAGTTTAAAAGTATGTGATAAGCTGCTTTGGTGACAAAGGAATTTTCTGTGGTTTTGATTAATAGACATAAAGTGATTTCCAATTCTCCTTTGGATTGAAGGAAATATTTTGTTACTTGTTGAAAATTAAAATGGTTTAACCCAAGTAACATTTGCAAGCTATCCCGCCCCTACCATGGGAGATTGGGAAAAGAGGAGAGGAGGGTGAGGATATAAGGGCACCTCTTTCGTGAATGCATGTTTACAATATGATGCTGTGTACTGGGAAGGATATAAATATGATTAAAATGGGGGTTCCTACTTTGAAAGATCTTATGGTTTCAAAGGGAGAAATAGGACATCTACACAAATAACTACTAAGCAAAGTAAAGGGTGGTAAGTAGTTTGAGAGTTGAGTAATTTGTTTCACCCTTAGTAATTAACTCATAAATTGTATTTATTTTCTTCAAGTGTTCATATTACAAAGAAGGATGAAAGTATATTAGAAACAGAACATTAAGTACCATTGACTAACAGAGGCCTGTGTTGACTGGCTTTGTACCTAAGCAGACCACTGCCCTAGCCCAATAGGCAGGAGTTCCATCTTGGGCTTCTATCTTTCTTATCTTTCCCTTCTTCTAGTCCCCTCCTTTCAAGGAGAAAAAAAGGACAGATTATCACCTCCATCACCACCCCTAGGCTACCAGGTAGCCTAACGCTGTGTTTTCTGGATATGTGCCTTTAAGGTAAATTGACCAAAACCCATTGGAAGAATTCTTTAGTCTCCTTAAGAGGAAAAGTATCTTTAAATACTTTTTTAGTTTAGACTTATTATGTGGGAATTGGTAGTTGTCTGCTTTAGCAGATAAACTCCATTGAGTTTCTGACAAAGATTACTTGACTGAAGTATCATAAAGATCTTGTCACAAGTTCTAGAGTTTGTCTATCTTCGCAGTCCAAAGGTGTATGGTCTAGATGCTAAGTCCATAAATTTTTTGTTGTTGTGTTGGCAAGCCAGTTGGGGTTAAGTGACTTGCCCAAGGTCACACAGCTAGTAAGTGTGTCAAGTGTCTGAGGCCGGATTTGAACTCAGGTCCCCCTGACTCCAGGACCAGTGCGCTACTCACTACACCACCTAGCTGCCCCAAAGTCCATAAAATTTAAACACAAAGACACAGACAGACACAGACCCATTCAAAACCTAAACCCTACAGTTCAAGCAAACAACCAACTAAATCCCTTTGGTGTTAAACTTAAGTCTTTTCTATCAGTATGTGATTTATGTAATATATGTTAGGAAATCACAATGGGGAAGGGGAGGTATTTTTGCAAAGGAACCTGCTACTCAAACAGCCTTGGCCTTGTTCAAGTGTTGTTATTTAATCCTTTTAGTTGTGTCTGACTCTTCATGACCCTATTTGGGATTTTCTTGGCAAAGATACTGGAATGGTTCCAGCTCATTTTATAGAAACTAATGCAAACAGGGTTAAATGACTTGCCCAGGGTCACACAGCTAGTAAGTATCTGAAGGCAGATTTGAGCTCAGGAAGGTGAGTCTTCCTCACCTCAGGCACAGCACTATATCCATTACGCCACCTAGCTGCCTGTGCATGTGTATATATGTATGTGAGATTTTTTTATTTCGCAGATAAAAAATAATATTCAAATAAATACATATAGTGGGAGTTCAAAATAAAGATGAGCACAGTATTTCCCACACATTTATAAAACTCAGAGCAAAAAGAAAGATGTACCAAAGGAATCATTGGGAATGGATTTTTTTCTTTTTTTTTAATTAAGATTTTTTTTTATTTTTAGTTTACAATACTCAGTTCCGTGTGATTTTGAGTTCCAGATTTTCTTCCCCGCTCCTCTCCTGCCTCTTCCCCGAGACAGCATGGAATCCAATATATCATCTACATATAACTTCCCATTAAACTTATTTAGACAATAGTCAAGTTGTAAAGAAGAATTATGACCAATGGAATGAATCATGAGAAAGAAGAAACAAAACAAAAAAAAAAGCAAAAGAAAAAAAAAAGGAGAGCAAACAGTGTGTCTCAGTCTGCATTCAGACTCCATAGTTCTTTCTCTGGATGTAGATAGCTCTCTCCATCATGAGTCCTTTGGAGTTGTCTTTGAACCTTGTATTGCTGAGAAGAGCCAAGTCTATCAAAGTTAGTCATCACAGAATCCATATATCTGTGGTTGTGTATAATGTTCTCCTGGTTCTGCTCCGCTCACTCAGCATTATATCATGCAGGTTTTTCCAGGTTATTATGAAGTCTGCATCTTCCCCATTTCTCATAGCACAATAGTATTTTATTACATTCATAAAGCCCAACTTGTTTAGCCATTCCCCAATTCATGGGCATCCCTTTGATTTCCAATTCTTTGCTACCACTAAAAGAGCCACAATAAATATTTTTGTACATATGGGTCCCTTTCCACTTGTGCGATCTCTTTGGGATACAGCCCAAGAAGTGGTATTGCTGGGTCAAAGGGTATGCACATTTTTATAACCCTTTAGTTGCCTTCTTAGCGCAGTAGGCAGCACGTCAGTCTCATAACCTGAAGGTCCTGGGGGTGGATTTTAAAAATCATTCTGAAGAAATTTTAATTCCTATTTAAAATATTGGTTGTTTTTAGATTGGGCAAAGCTTTCCTGTTGGGACCAGTGCCTTAATTTAGTGTGAAACATTTTCATTCTACTTTGATAGTGTTCAGTGAGTTCAATAAATCATCAGTTATCTAATGTCTTTTTTCTCCTTTTTTTTATTGGATTCTATTTTTAAAAAGAAGAGGAGAAACAAAAAGAAAAAAGTCCTTGTCAGTTTTCCAGAATTACCTTATAATCAAATAGAGTCTCATGACTGGGGCGGGGGGGGGGGGATGGGGTGGGGTGGGGTTGGGGTTAGGGCAAGGGGAGAGAACAAGGAGGAAGAAAGAGAGGAGAAGAGTACAAATTGGGAGAAGAAATACAGGAAATAAATGTTATGCTGAAATATGAATTAATTAATTCAATAGGAAGAAAGCCTTATTTGTCCTTGAGATTAACTAAAGATATAATGTATTTATATACAGGTATGTGGGTGCCATGCATTAGAACTCTCTTTTATATAAAGTTGAATATAGACTGTTGGATGAATTCAGAAAAATCAGGTAGCAGAATAAAAAAATTAGCACTCCTGAAATACAGAAACCTGTTATTGAGTCCAGTGTAATATAACCTCAGTTGCATCTGGAGTAAAAGGTTTTTGCTTTCAATTAATTGGCTATTTCATAAGTCCATAACATTACCTTTTCTCCATAATTGATGCCTTACCTCAGTTCCAGAAGTGATTTTGCTTAATGGGCATAGATTGAAATAAGAATACTTTTAGTTAAGGGTCGGGAAGGTGCTGTCTGAAGTGTAAACCACTATGGGAATATAAAGTTATGTTGTCATTACTTTCTTTTTCCTCTTCCTTCTCTCTGTTGCTTAGAATACGCAGTGACATGTTGGCCAGCTTGTTTCAGTAGTGAACACAATCCCCTAAAAATTAATTTCCTTCAGTTCTCCAAGCACTTTACAGATAATTTGATGAGTGACTGGATTCCTGTTTATCTTAGACACATAGATACCAGTAACTTTGCTGTGCATCACTCTGGAACTGGAGGACATTGTTCTGGGATTGTCATTTCTTATGCCATTCAGTTTATCTTTAGACTCCTTTGACAGGCTGCTGGTCTACCATGCTCTCCCCCATTATAAGTACGTCTGACTAGTGGCTGATTCAGTGTGAGTTAGTTGAGTGACACGTTGAACACCCACACATACTCACATCCAAACCCATCTTTG
Source organism: Trichosurus vulpecula (assembly GCF_011100635.1). Classification (NCBI taxonomy): domain Eukaryota; kingdom Metazoa; phylum Chordata; class Mammalia; order Diprotodontia; family Phalangeridae; genus Trichosurus; species Trichosurus vulpecula. The sequence goes on from NC_050580.1 coordinate 99,708,227, forward strand.
TGACTTTAGGGAATAATCCTCCCCTCATCTTCCACCTCCTCTATTGATAGCTGTAGCATAATTATTCAGTCTGCAATAGGAACTCCTACAAGTGTCAGGGGAAATTCTCTGCTGGGAAGAAATTTAAATTGTTGTATTTAAAGATCTTCATTCTGGTTTCTGAAGTGGAAAAATCATCAAGAAGCTCTCCAGGGGAGGTAGAGACTTTCAATTAATTTCCTTTTCTATTTGATGCAGAAAAGTTTTGGTATCTACCTCACAGCTGTTGTGAGAAAATTGCTTGTTAACCTTCACATGGTATATAAAAGTGAGTTGTTGATATCAATACTACTAATATTAGGGCTGCAAGATAATATTGTTTTACTATTGTGCTTTCCTTGTTCCAGAAAAATTGTTGGCAAGGTTAATGATGGTCATATGTCTGAGCATTCCTCTTAGTATTCACTGCCAAAGTCATTTCTACAGCCTTATATTGCTTAACTCTTTCTTCAGCTCACATCTTGTCTCTAACTCAGTGAGACAGGATGGTAGTAACCATATCTTATACATCTTTGAAGCTCCAAAGTAATGGCCTTTAAATATATTGGTGTGGTTTTTTTTAATTGAATGACATGGAATGGAAGAATCTAGGAAATATGAGCATAAACCAAAGGTCTTGAAACCTGACTTTCTCCAGGGTACCAAAATCCAGTGATAGCAAATACTTATGTCAAGATCAAGAGCATTCAAATCAAGGAATCCAATATAGTAAGATAAGGAAGTATTCTATTAGGAGTGTCCTTGAGCTGATTGGCAAACTCAACCTCCTTCCCATAACCTTTGGTCTTTTATGGTGGCCATGTGTAATTCTCTGTCCCCACTCTATGCCAATATGTTGATGTGGTCATAGTCTGGGTCTTCTGCACTCCAACTCACCCATTCTGATGAAGTCATGAATGTACTCATGCTGAACATTAATAATCTTAGAATTGGGCTGGGGCTTTGACAGCATCTTTCCTAAAACTGTGGTGTGACATGTCTATTCTATTCTTTGGTCTGGCAAAAATGGAAGTAGAACGTGGTTTTCTCACATCCTTCTTAGTATCAGATTTATTTAGTGCCAGCCAATTGATCCCCAGCATTACTGGGAAGAGGGGGCAATTGCTTATTATCAAACTTAGTACTTTTCTATTGCTTCTTCATGCAAACCTGTAAGAGCTTATTTAGCCTCATGGATCACTGGTCTGGACTGAAGTGGGTCCCTTATTATTGTTTTGATTGACATTGGAGTGACTTGGGATTGCTAGAGCACACATTCTGTCTGCCAGACCAAGTCCACTGTAATTTATTCCAATATAAAGTTTCCAAAGGCCTCTAAGTCCACCATTGCTAGAACTTAGCAATGGTGGACTTACTCACTATTGTGAGTTAAGAGGCATTATACTTTGATCTCAAAAGCCAGAAATTGCTGGTCCACAGAACAAGATGTGAGGGGAAGTCATTCTAGGTATTGGAAGAATGTATGCAGCCCAATCTTTAGGTACTCTGGTTCCCTGCCTGGGTGGATTTTGATGACTTAGCAATGGAAGTATATTGGACTCAAAAATCCCTGAACTGTGCTATTTTCCCTAGTCAGGTGACAGGCTCCAGAACCAAAATCTGCTAACTATGCAATGCCAGATAAGCTTGAAGGCAATGTCCACCCAAGCTAATTCATCACAGATATGCATTGCAGTAGAGTAGGAAAAGGAATGGATCTAGAGTCAAAAGACCCAGTTTCAAATATTGGCTCAGCCATTAACTACTATGGTATGGCTTTGGGTTAATCACTTAATTTCTTTGGACTTCAGGTTTCTCATTTGTAAATGGAAGGGTTATACTTGATTTCTAAAGTCTCTTCCAACTTTCAAGCTATGATTCTGTTATTCAAAGAAACGGTCAAGCCTTCAAAAATTGGTCCTCTAGGGCATCAGTATTCCGTGCCAATTTCTGGATTAGAGTCCAAAGGGAGTTTGCATATTCTACCAGAGTACTTCCATTCTGCTAGAATTAGCAGATTTGCTTATTAGAAATCTTAGTTCTTAATGTAGAGAGGTGTCAAAAGTCTTCCAGAGGAACCCTTCAATTGTCCAATGGAGTTCTCTTTTCATAGATTTAGAGCTAGAAGAGAGCCTGGGAGGCCTTCAGGTATTCAAGTTCAACCCCCTTACTTTCCTGATGAGGGAACTGAAGCCTAGAGAGGTTAAGTGACTTGCTCAAAGTCACACAGCTAGTTAAGTATCTGTGGTAGGATTTGAACTTAATCATTCCTGACTTTATATCCTTCTCTCTATCCACTACCTCTTGTTGCCTTTTTCCATGAGATTAGGACTTGCCCTCCCAGTTGGGAACAAGGTCCACCTTGGCCTAGATCATGGGGGTCCCCAAAATTTGAGGTCCATCCCATATGTACAAGAATATTTATAGCAGCTCTCTTTGTGGTAGCCAAGAATTGGAAAGCAAAGGGATGCCCATCAATTGGGGAATGGCTGAACAAGCTGTGGTATATGAAGGTGATGGAATACTATTGTGCCATAAGAAATGGGGATGATGCAGACTTCATAACAACCTGGAAAAACCTACACGACATAATGCTGAGTGAGCGGAGCAGAGCCAGGAGAACGTTGTGCACAGCCACAGATATGTGGATTCCATGAGGACCAATCCTGACATACTGCGCTTCTCTCAGCAACCTAAAGGGGCAAGGACAACTCCAGGAGACTCACGATGGAGAATGCTATCTTCATTCAGAGAAAGAACTGCGAAGTTTGAATACAGACTGAGGCACACTACATGCTCGCCTTTTCTGCTTCTCTTTTTTTTTTTTTTTTGGGGTTTTTTTTTTTTTTTTTTTTTTTTTTTGGTTCTGTTTCTTCTTTCTCATGATTCATTCCATTGGTCAAAATTCTTCTCCACGACTTGACTAGAGCATAAATTAATTCAATGCGAAGTTATACATGACAGTTATATGAGACTTCATGCCGTCTTGGGGAGGGAGGGGGGAGGGAGGGGAGAAAAACTGGAACTCAAAACTATGTAGAACCGTGTGTGGTAAACTAAAAATAAATAAAGAAAAAAAAATTAAAAAAAAAAACAAAAAAAAAATTTGAGGTCCATGAACAACTTACACTAGATCAAGAGACTTACAAAGTCCCTCCTCTTATTAGTGAAAGAGTTAAGAAGACTGTGGGCAAGACTATTGATTTCAGCTACTGCCTAAGCCAAGATTTTGCTTCTCATGGTCAGGATGAGAAACTAAAGGGTGTGAAACTCTACTTTACCTTATAGCCAGGTCCTCAGACACCTGATCCAGTTGCAATGTGCAGGATTGTTGTTTCTTGAGCTCCTTGATGTCATTGTTAGCCTTCCCACCCCATGCAGCCTGCTTCCCAGTTTATTCCCATTTTTATCCATCATGGAAATTACACATGCCAGTGGTTAGGGCAATGCTGAGGCTAGGCTGAGAGTTATGTGGGGAGAAAGCTATGCCCTCCTTGGGAACGTGGGAGTGGAGTCTAAATCAAGACCTAAACAAGCTAAAATAAAGGCCAGTCTAATCAGGAACTTGGGTTCCTCTAGATTGCTGAAATCCAAGAGAATCTTAGGTGGAATGGGTATGTAGGGGCAGCAGTAAGAGAGTTAAAGTCAAGAAGATCAATACAGGATTCAACTCGGCTCGCCTTCTGAAAGCTTCAGCCCTTTGTGGTGGCAGAGAAGAGAAGACTTATGGGAGACATGATAGCTATCTTCAAGTTTATTAAAGGTTGTCATATGGAGGAGGGATTATGCCAGTTCTGTTTGGTCTCATAGGCCAGAACTAGGAATCATGGAAGCTGAGGAAGCAATTGTAGGCTTGATATAAGGAACGTTGCAGAATCTTTTTACAACATCTATAACCAAAAGAGTGTGGCCTAACCATCCAAATAGGAAAAACTGAGTAGAGAAAGAACCTCTGTTGCCCCAACCAGGTGTTGGTAAATTGTGACCTGAGGGCCAAATATGCCCACTGGCTGTTTTTGTATGGGCCATAAGTTAAGAATGGTTTTTATGTTTTTAAACATGATAAAGCTTTATTTTAAAATGTGAAAAAAAAAACAACCAAAACATTTTTTAGCCTTTTTAGCTGCTGTACAAAAGTAGGTAACAGGCTGGACTTGGCTTATGTACCATAGTTTACTGATTCCTGGCCCAGACTATGCACATGCATGCAGTTAGGTGAACAACATACATGGTGGGAAGAGGTGTTGGATTTGTGTATGGTATGTATCAGAGTGTAAATATATTTTTATACATACATGCATATGTGTGTATACATATATGTATACACATCTCTGTCCTATCTGTATTAGGAGGGCAGAGTTTATAATCTCAAAGAGGATCATATATATGTCTGAAAGGTTCGGAACCGCCGGATATAAGAAACTCTCAAAGTAGGAGGCAGAAGAATCAAAGCATATATTTAGGCTCCACAGTAACCAACCCACAAACCAGCATCCCCATTTTGATATATTGATCAAAAGCTTCCAGGCCCAATAAGTATGCCTCACAAGAGTAACCAGGAGGCCACAGAGAAGCATGATGGTGTACAGCAAAATCATATACATGCTTCCCCTCTATGGTAAAAAGATTACCCACTGGCCTCAAGTCCTTGTTCAGCTTCCTCCCGTAGGTCAGCTCTGCTACCAGCAGCTCCTGCTTCAGCTTCGGCTGTGGCTGTAGCTTTGGCAGCCTCTGGCTCCAATGGAAGCTGTATTTAACCATCCGGCTTCTGCGGGGGTGTAAGGTACGTAAGGGAAAGCACAAGTTCTTTCAGTCTGCTTAAGCAAGGGAAGCAAGGTGAAGGGGCCGACAAGCTTACTCCAATCCAACATACAAACAGCATTCAGTTCAGGGGAAAAAGCCAAACTAGTCAAGGGCACTTGTTGACTAAGTGCTAAGGAGCCCATTTTTGGTTACCAACACACTATCTTGCACAGATATTGCAAAAGGACAGTAATTTGGGCCTAAAATTAAACAAAAGGAAAATGAGCTGGATTGATCTTAAAAAAATGTTTATTTGATGACTCCCAACTTCACCCTGAAACAAAGAACTATAACATACAAATATTCTACCAGTGTGGTTATATAGCTATGAGTTGTGAAAAATTACTGTCTCTGAAGAATTAAAGATGAGTATCAGTCAGAAGGCAATTGAGAGGCACATGGGTGTGAGCAAACTGCAGTACATAACAAACAAGGAACTAAGGGGAAATAAAGGATATTATCATAGAAATATGATCTAAAAAAGAAGACAGGTAAGAACATGGAAGAAGCAATGGATAGCCCATGTGCTCTCGAAGTAGCCTCATGATATTAAGAGAAGATAAGGAAAACTTCCTTATCACGTTGGGCATGTGAACATAGGGCAAACATGGGAGGACAAGAACTACACGGATCAATTTAGGTCTTTGTCATTAGAGGCAATATGGACATTGATGAGATCCTAGATGCCTTTGAGTATTGAAACAAACAAAACTTTCCTAACAATGAGAGCTATTAAAAATGGAATGGACAACCTCTGCTGACAGCAAGTTTCCCTTTGTTGAAGGTCTTCAAGCAAAGGCTGAATTGACCACTTATCTAGTTGAGGGAATTCTTTTTCAGGTATGAGTTGGACTAGGAGGCTAATAAAGTCTCTTACAAATTTGAAATTCTATAATGCTGAGTGGGTTCTTCACCACTGTCCTATATTGCAATGGGCATAATTTCCATTAACTCTGATTTAGCCATTCTGGTAAGGACAAGGGTCTCAGATGCACATAGTACAGGATCCAGGAAATACTTGAGGAGGAAGGGGTTTAGCTGCTTTATGACATGATTAATTAAAAGGTTCATCTAATGACAGAAAGCCAGGATTCCTGGTTCTTTGAATCTACTGCAACTAATTTATCTAGAAAACTTTAAGGTTGCCTTCTGCCTGAACTACTATTGAGGAAGTGAAAATTTGGGTTCCTACAGAGTACATGCCTGTTGTTTGGGGAGTGACCAAATTGTGGAACATGAATGTAATGGAATTTTTACTGCGATGAATCCAGAGATGCAGGGAAAAGATTAACACAAACTGATACAGAGTAAAGTAAGCAGAGCTAAGAAAACGATATACGTAATAACTGCAGCAGTGTAAATGGAAATAACCATACATAAAAATCAAGAGTGAATATAACAAAATTATAAAGATTAAGCATGACTCTAATGAAGAGAAATAGAGGACCCAAGGTCCACAAGTGTATACATTGCATACATTTTCAGACTTTTTCAATATATCGATCAGTTGTGCCGACTTTTTTTCCTCTTTAAAATACTATTTATTATATGGGATGACTCTTGGGGAAGGGGAGGAATTCTGAGGATAAGTAATGTAAAACACAAAAGACATCAATAAAGACTTACTTTTTTGGGTTTTTTTTAAGATAATTTGCACTCTTTTTTAATTCTGTATCCTTGACCCCAGTCCTATTTACTTTGGAAGATTCTACCCACAAGACCTATAGTCCTGAGGGATATTTGACAGGACGAGGCTTTTTATTATCTGCAAGACCATAAAATTTGTTATGTGGAGACAGACCTGTTGTACATCTGGCCCAGAATTCTGCTGTCCATCAGGGCCTCAGGCAACATGTCATAGAAGGATTTGATTTTCCTCTCTGATATCAACCTTAAGAGGTAATTACATACCAGCTTCTCTTAGGAGACACCTATGGTTTTGTCATTCATAAATTTGTCAAAAGCCTTTCCTTAGTACATTTGTTTACTGTTTTTTAACTCTTCTGGAAGGTGTTAAGTTCTGTATGCTTATTATCTACTACGCAAAGTAGAATGTTTACCTGTCCTCTACTTTTCCACTCAGTTTGCCAGAGAATGCACTTTCATTCTAGAATTTCAGAACGTAACTAAACAAATCATTTTGTTATTTCTAATTTTGTAAATTTTGGTTGTTGCATCTCTCAGCCTTCATCATTCCAGAGTAAAAAAGTCCTCCCCCAATACCACAGTGTCAGAAATCTTAGGATTTTAGAGCTGAAAAAGACCTCATCCTATGTCAGGAGACTGAGACCCAGAAGTCATGACTTTTCCCCAGAGGGCAGACCTGGGCACATTGTTTGAAAATTACTGAGACAGATTTAAGCTTGAGGTAAAGAAAAATTTCCCAACAATTAGAAATGGGACTGGCTTGGGAGAGGTGGATCTTCTTTCATTAGAGGTCTTCAAAAAAGGCTTCATAGCCCTTTGTCAGGTGTATGGTAAATGGAATTCTTTGGGAGATATTGGTTGGGCCAGATGAACCAATAAGGCCCTTCCAAGCCTGAATTTCTATGATATTGCCCAAGATCACAGCTACCTAATGCTGGAGCCAGTAATAGAATCCAAGACTTCTGACATTATCCAGTGTTTTTCTCTACTTTATCATACTGCCGTCACAGGAGAATGATGAACTCTATGGGGCTGTACTCCTCCTAGTCAGTCTTTAGCTGTCTATGACCATCAGACAGTTATTTGCATTATGCCAGCTGGAGGGCTGCTGTGTCAGTAGGAAAATATGCTTTCCTTAGGTCTGCAGAGAAGACATTCACACCTAGAGGGATTTCTTCCCAGCTCAAAGGCAGCTGTTTAGGAGGCAGCCTTGGCAGGATGTGTATTTTTCTCCTGAGAAATCACAAGCACTTTAGATAATAAAAATGTGACTGCTTCTCCAGAATAAAAACAAAATCAAAATTTATTTGGATACTTACCTGAAATTCCACTTGCCTTAATCCTCTGCATGGTTTTCCTGTGGAAATAGTTCATAAATTTCTATTCTGATCCCCAGACTAAAATTACCCTGAAAGGATTCCCTTCTCTATGAAGTAAGGACCTAAATGATCTGTCTGTCTATCTATCTATCTACATATATGTATACACACACATATGTACATATACATATATATGGTGCTTTCCCTTCTTCTGTGATTCTGTAATGTTTTTGTGAGTTTCAGAATAAATAGATCTTCAGTTGTAGGGAATCAGTTTTCCTGCAATGCAGAGATGACTCAGACACCAACGTAAAGACACTAATTATTGCCAAGTCTTTTTCTTCCCCAGGGAAGGGTCAATCTTTTTAGATTAATGTCTGCTTGTGTTAAGAAATTCCAAATTGTTTTAGAAAGTTTGACTCCGTAATGCTGCAATCTGGACTAAGTTATGGCCTTCAAAAGCCAGTTTGTTCTGGCACAAGCTTTAATGTGGAAAGAGGTTCATTAAATGTTGCAACCTGCAAATTATTCCCTGTTTTCAAATTAACAAGATATATTGGACAAAGATGTCAGTCACCATAAGCTGTTTTCTCTTGCAATAGAAAATCAATAGCTGCACCTCTTTCATTGTAATGATTTTCAGAAATTTTATTGTGTGTTTTTTTAAATTCTAGCAGATAATGATTCAATGCCCACTATGTGCAGAGAACTGTACTTGGCACTGCTTAAAAATGGCTAGAGTTGGAATAATTTAGACAGCAATGAAATTTCCAAATGCTGTCCAATTTTCTGTTTATTTAGAAAAGATTGAGATTGCTGCCCTTCAAATCAGTCAACATCAGTAAACAAGTATTTATTAAGTACTCACAAGTTCCAAGTACTGTTCTAAGGGCTAAATTTTTGCCTTTAAAAGTAAAAAAAGAAGTTCCTTCCCTCAAGAAGGGCACATTCTAAAGGAGGAAATAGCATACAAATAACTATGTATGAGATATATACAGTGTAAATGTAATCTTATTTTTTTAAAAAATGCTTTGGAGTGGGAGAGAAGAGAAGAATTAGGAAAGGCCAACTGCAAAAAGTAAGATTTGAATTCAGTTTTGGAGGAAGCCATTTGATGAATGTAAGGAGAGAGAATTCCAGGCATGGGCTATGGTGGATGGCAGAAGCACCGGTTAAAAGTCAAGAAGTAGGAGATTGGTTGTTGTTTTTTGTTCTTGAAGAGGACCAAAATTACATCACTATGTTGGAGTCAAGGTACAATGTGTCCTACTGTGGCTGATCGGACCAATACAAGCTAGGAAGGCTTTCTCATAAGTTGGGTAGAAATAGTCCACATGATCGTTTGGAGTAGATACATCTCTAGATTTGCACATCTCACATTTCTTTTGTGCTACTGAAATTCTGCTTCAGTCATTGAGCACAGTGCCCTCTTTCATGCGGGTACACCATGCTGGACAGTCCTTTTCCAGTGTCTGCTAGGACATATAATCAATACCAAAGTTATTCAAAGAGACCTTGAGAGTGTCCTTGTATCGTTTCTTCTGACCTCCATGTGAGCACTTGCCTTGTGTGAATTCTCCGTAAAATTGTCTTTTAGGTAAACACATGTTTGACATTCAAACAGTGTGGCCAGCCCATTGGAGCTGTGCTCTGTGCAGTAGAGTTTGAATGTTTGGCAATTTACCTTGAGAAATTAGCTCAGTGTCCAGCACCTCTCCTGCCAGGTAATCTTCAGAATCTTCCTAAGACAATTCAAATGGAAGCAATTCAGTTTCCTGGCACTTCTTTGGTATACTGTCTAGGTTTCACAGGCATACAGCAATAAAATCAGCCCAACAACTCTATAGACCTTCAGTTTGGTAGGCAGTCTCATACCTCTTGTCACCCATACTTTCCTTTGGAGCCTCCCAAACACTCAACTAGCTCTATCAATGCATGCATCAACTTCATCCTCTATGTGGATGTCCCTGGAAAGTATACTGCCAAGGTCATATAACTTATCTGCAGCATTCAGTATTTCTCCATTTGCTATAACCAAAGGTTCCACATATAGATGGCATGGTGGAAAGACTGTGTTTTCTTGGTGTTAAGTGTCAGGACAATATTAGCACAAGCAGCAGAGAATCAATCCATACTTTGCTGCATCTCAGCCTCAGAGACTGCACTGAGTGTACGATTATCTGGAAACAAAAAATCATGCACCAACTCTCCCTCTGCTTTAGTCTTGTCTTATAGCCTTCAAAAGTTAAATAATTTACCATCAGTGCAGTAGCTCACCTTGATGCCGTCTTTGTGCTCATTGAAGGAATCTGACAACATAGCTGAAAACGTCATGCTAAAGACCATGGGAGCAAGCACACAGCCCTCCACTCTGTTGGTGAGTGGGAAAGCGTAAGAGCATTATCCAGAACCTGTGCAAGCATGCCGTCTTTAGAATGAATGTATAATACTGATGAACTTCTAACACTAGGGCTCATGCTGTTTCTACTATACCAGTAATTAGGAATGTGATCTTATGCAAGTCACTTCTCTCTGAGTTTTAGACTCTCACTTTTCTGCTCTTAGACCGGATAGGTTATTTGTCCACATGCCTATTTTAAAATAAAGCATGTAGATTGAAGAAGGTTTTGGATAGATTGATGGACAATTGATCCTTAGTGGTCTAATTTCTTTAATGTTTTATTTATGCTTTTTTAAACATCATGTGGCTATCTAATAATGCTCCCCCAACACCCTTACTGTAGAGCTTCCTTTATAAGAAAGGTATTTCAGGTCTTACAATAGATTTTAATCCCAGATCCCTATTTTACAGATGAGAAAACTGAGAACAGAGATGGGGACTTGGCTTATGATCATAAAGCTCATGAGTTGCAGAGATGGGATATGAGCCCTTGTCTTCCCAGTTCCAAGTCTAGCACTTTCCATTGTGTCAAGTAGTCTCTTGTTGCTTCAGAAGAAGACTATTTTTATTGTTTTAAAAGTATCTTCAGTAAAATCATAGACTCTCAAAACTGGAAAGGATCCCAGAGTTATCCATACCTGAAACAGGTAACCACTCTACACATTCTGCAAGATTCATTCAGCCTTTGCTTAAAGACCTCCAAAGATAAAGTATCACTATCTCCTGAAGCAACTTATTCAACCTTTTGATAGTTTGAATTGTTGGGCAAGGAGGGGATTTTTTTTATGCTGAACCAATAAATCATGTTAATTTCAGTGGCCATAGTTTTTATGTAAGAAGACCTGTATTTTCTTTAAACTGTCTGTGAGTAAAACTGGACTTCTAGGTTGTAGTATTTATTAACAACGTTAATTTAACAAGTCAGCTTTGGTTTCCAAGTAAGCAAATGTTTGAAATGACTCCTACAGTCCGAAGTGAGGTGTCATTGAAATGTCAGAAGAGGTGTGCTTTGCCTTTATAATGACCTTATATCATATAGTGATTGCATAGTTGGTCAGGCAATGAAAGCAGTAAAACTGAAACATAACCCCCTTCTTTTATTTTCTCTGTATTTGTAATAATGTAGGGGACATTTGCATTCGCAGTCCAAGAAGTTGACTTGAACTCATGCATGATTTCCTGTTTGGCAAGAGCCAGTCTACCCTGAGTGACTAAGTCCAGTTAAAGATTTATCACAAAGCTTTTACTTTGTTAAACTTTGCCATTGATTTGGGTAAGTTAATGCTTAGATCTTAGCACAAATACACTTGGGAAAGTTTTTAAGGTGTATTTCTTATCATGCCTTTCCCAAGCCTAGGATATTGAAATAGTCTGTGAGCAATTGAGGATTGGTTTACTTCTTGACCTTCACTTGCAAACATTACTCTAATTTAGGAAATGTAGATGGTCTACAGGGGTGGCCCTCTAAATCCTCAAGTGTGGCCCTTTGACTGAATCCATACTTCATAGAACAAATCCCCTTAGTAAAAGGATTTGTTCTGTAAAACTTAGTCAAAGGGCCACACCCAAAGACCTGGAAGGCCACATGTGGCCTCAAGGCCATGGGTTCCCCGCCCATATATCCATATCCCTGAGTATACCTGAGATAGCTATGTTAACATATTTCAGTAGTGCTTTTAAGGCTATCAGATTGCTTTTCTCACAACAACCCTGTGAAGTTAGTAGTGCATTTATTATCATCTGAGTTTTTACAGATGATAAAACTGAGACCCTGAGAAGTTAAGTGACTTGCTCATGATCACACAACTAAAAAGGGTCAGAGGTAAGATTTTAGCTTAAGTTTCCATACTCCAATTCCAACACTCTTTCTGTTATGCCACAGTTTGGGTGACATTCTGCTACTGCCCACCATGGGTGTCTCTTTCTCTTTGTTTTTTGTGTCTTTTATTTTATCCTTGCTTCCTTCCTTTCCTCTCTCTTCTTTCAGTTCCTTTTTTTCTTTTCCCCTGCTTACAAGGTGACCCCACTGGCAGCAGCACCAGGACCTAACAGAGTTGCTGCTGGTGGTAGTATGTTAATGGTGCATGGGCCAATGAGGTTTTGACCTTAGATCCCAAAGCTCATCATTTGCCTCCACTATGAAAAATTATTAATAATAATAATTAGCTAGCATTTATGCAGTGTTTTACAGTTTACAAAGTGCTTTACATACGTTATCTCATACGATAAGTAGCCATTCAAAGGTGGTTCAGGGATCAGGTAATGTTTGCAAAGCATAGCTAGGCTATGTAAACAAAAAAGCAAGAGTATCCTTGCCCACAGTGGGAGAAAAATTCCATCTGGCAAAGTACTGTGCTGGTTGAGTATTTCAAGTATTCATGCTTTAGGAATGTGAATGCCTCTTTTACTTTTCAGCTATTACAGTTAAAAGTCAGCAGCTTCTAGGATGCTTCAATAACTTTAGCTATTTCTAAGAGATCCCCCCCACCCCTGCCCCAAAAGGAGCACATAATGCTTTTCTATATATTGCCAAGCTCTTTCTTTTTTTCTTGCTGTACTTGAGAGACTCAGAGGATAATTTTTTATTCTCCATAGTTTGTCATTTCTAAGCAGAAATGCCAAGCAACCAGAGGACTAACTTGACTGACAGTTCAGTCAAGTCCAAAGTCTTCCTAGGATATCACTTAGCCTCTCTGGGCTTCAGTTTCCTCATCTGTAAAACAAGGGAACTGGACTAGTTGACTGCTCTGGTCCCTTCCAGCTCAACAGGCATCACAACAGTTACATGAGGTAGGAATTACAGGTGACGTTCCCATTTTACAAACGAGATGGACTCAAAGAGAGACTAAGTGACATGCCCATGATCACAAAGTTGGTAAATGTAAGAGGTAAATGTCAGACTTCACTCCAACTCAAACCTTCTTCCACCATTCCATTCTCTCTCCTGTTTCTAGAAACAGAGGTATGGAGTTTAAGGGATTTCTTGGACAAAGCATTGTATTCCTTATACAGAATTCCTTATAGCAAGGCAATGTGCTTGTTGAATACTTTAATTTCGCTGCTTTAAGAGGCTTGATGTGTCTTAGAGGTTCCTGACTAAGGCAATAGTTTAAAACTCACAAAATGATGAGTCAGGTAACTTTTCAGATCCTATGAAATGACTAAATAAGGACTGTTGGTTTACAACTTATAGAAAATAAAATTTAATGAGTTTTTTCCCATAAGGAAAAAGTGAGTCACTAAATGTTAAAAGACACTGATTTGAACTATTTGAAGTGGAAGAAGAACCTGGCAGAATAGGATGGGTCAAGAATGGATAGGAGAGGCCAACTAAGCAGAAGAAAAGACTCAGCAGGGGCATGAAAAAAGACAGCCCTGCTAGAGCTATGCAAAGAAGCTAATATCAGAAGAGTCAGCTACCAAGAAAGCTTTAGCTCCTAGATCCTGATAGGCTGAATAAAGGCTGAATGGTCATTGGAAGGCTGAAATTGTCTTTTAGTACCTTTCATCTTGTGAAAGAGAATAATGGTACCCGTGACTCTTTGCTGCCCTCTCTGGTGGGAGTGGGAAAAGCAGAAAAGAGAAATACTGGTTTTACAGTTGATTAGCTATAACGTTTAGAAGATGCAAAATTCTGTGAATCTGGGCTTGTCTGCCTTGTCCAGAGAGATCCAGTTTAATAAGTTTTGAAGTTCTCTGGCTTAAAGGGGGCATTTAGTTTATAGAATAGTATAATTCTTTCTCAAAAACATTTTAAGGGTGACAGTAAGTCAGACAAACTTGCCAGTGCTTCATCATTTTGAGAGTAGAAAGCTTCTCCTAACAGAAGAATAGTAAGGACCAGTAGGAGAGCAATTATGAGGATAGGGGCTTTGTGTGGTATGCATATTCCTGATTGATCAATGATATCATGGCCTAGAGTCCAGACTTGTGAATTACCTGCAAAAACATGGACTTTTCTCACTTATATGTCTCCCAGTCAGGTTATATGTGTCCATTCTCCCTCATACCTACTGAGACAGTATGATCCAAATTTTTGTGCAGACTAGATGTGTTGATTATTATCGCATTTATTTTCTACCAAGTACCTGTGGAGTATTGATTATTATTGCTTTTGCTTTATTGTCAAGCAGATAGTTATGTTTGAAGTCTAATAGTATCATCATTTTTAGTGGCTAGTTTTATGAAAATAGAAGCACATCAGTGGGGGCTCAAAGCTAAAGTGGTAAATAAGAGAAGTATATCTTCCACAAAATAAAGTTTTTCCCTAGGACCATTTAAAGGTTTGAATGTGACTTTATGGTGTTGGAACTCAGACCTTCTTGTGTAAGCTCAGTTTAGTGTGAAAAAACTAGCCCAGAGAGTGAGCAGGTGGCTCATGTATCCAGTACAATGAAGGAGTCCATACCAGTAGGTACCATGTACCATATTACAATAGATTCATAGATTTAGAGCTGGAAGGGACATAAGAAGTCATCTAGTTTAGGGGCAGCTAGGTAGCGTAGTGAGTAGAGCACTGGCCCTGGAATCAGGAGGACCTGAGTTCAAATCCGGTCTCAGACACTTAATACATGTACTAGCTGTGTGACCTTGGGAAAGTCACTTAACCCCAATTGCCCTGCCAAAAACCAAAAACAAACAAAAAAAGAAGTCATCTAGTTTAACCGTTTCCTTTTGCAAATGAAGAAAATGGGGCCCAGACAATTTAAGCAATTTGCTCAAGGTCACACAAATAGTAAGAGATACAGCTGGAGTTCAAATCCAATTTCAAATCCATGCTTTCAGTTCTTTCCACTGTACCATGCTGTTTGCACCAATAGAGAAAAAAAAAATTTTTCCCCTATACATGGGTTAGGGGAAAAATTGTGTTACTGTGAGATATGGCAGGGTCTGTAGAAACAATCAGAACTTTAATATTGTTTTGGATCAAGTCTTTAGGCTACCATAGTCTAGGAACATGTCTTCCATTTCTCTGTCACCCATAGTGCCTAATACACTGTTTGCTATGCAACACATTGTAGGGAGACTAGGAATTGGATGCCCTTTTTTTTCATCTGGTGAGGATCCAGTAATAATGTATGTTATACTTGTAAGGCATCCCAAAGGTTAACTGTATCATATCACTTACAAAATTTTAGCATCACTATATTCCTCATTGACCTTAACGGTCTCTTACAGACAAACTGACATTCGATGTTTTGAGAGATGATGGTATTTGGGGGAATGACAGCCAGAAGAAGTTAAGGCAACTCAAGTTTATTCAGGAAGAAAATAGAAGGAAGACAGGTAGTTATCTTCAACCATTGGATAACTGAAACCTTGTATTTCTATGATAAACTAAGGCGAAAGACCACTCTAATTCTGCCTTGTTGCTATTATGGCTGATGAAAACATTTTTGACAAGTAATATTGTTTTACAAACTCAACAGAAGGGCCTCATGTATCATAGCTTGGGAGAGACGTAGAGTTGGCTTAATTTTTTTACACTTCAACATTTAGGCCAAGAATGTGATTAACTTACCAAATAATAGGCATGATGGTAATTGCGGACAGCTTGGTTCTGTGAGAACACACTCCATTATAAACCTTAGCCCTCTATCCTTTGCCTCTTTGTACAGGTTACCTTTGGGTCTTTCTGAGGAAGACTGGCCTAAGTTACAGCCCTTAAATTACCTATGTCATAGACTGGGGGAAAATATCACACCCATTTGAGTGTCCTTGAAAACCTCCTAGAGAGGCAGTTGTTTTATTATTGCTTCTTGGCTAATGGAAATGGAGTGTTCCAGCAATTGCAGAGTACTTCGTATCCAGTTATTGAAACGGATCTAGCTGGATAGAGATGCCGTTTCACATTTCATTGACCCAAAGCTGACCTCAGCCTTCAGCATTCTTACACTTAACCTTGTGTCCATGTTACCTGCTAATGATACCTTCTAAAAAATGACCTATTGTGGCCTCATTTGAAGCAGCTTATTTAAGTAGAAAAATATGTTGAATGTGCTCCAGCTGGTCAACATTGTGTCAATTCATGCATTTCTATTTATAGGCCAAAGATAGTCCTGGCAACTCTGAACATTCACAAATGTGAAAAGGAAAGAAATGGACAGTAAATTGGCACCAACTTTCTGGGTTTGCTCTCTTGTCCCCATACTAAATGGGTTAGATAAAAGCCTACACAGCTTTTTGGTTAAATGCAGAGTATTTCACAGACCATCTCATCTGATACTCTTCAGTAAAAATGATTTCTCCCTCTTCTAATCTTTTTTTTTTTTGGAGTGGTAAGGCAGGGCAATTGGGGTTGTGACCTGCCCAAGGTCACACAGCTAGTAAGTGTGTCAAGTGTCTGAGGCTGGATTTGAACTCAGGGCCTCCTGACTCCAGGGCTGGTACTCTACTCACTGCGCCACCTAGCTGCCCCGCCCCCCTCTTCTAATCTTACAGAATTTTTTCCTTGCACATATCATGTAGTCTAGTTTGTATTAATTTTCTGTGCATACTTTTTTATCTTTACCTAGTAGACTGTACACTCCTTGAGGGCAGAGACAATTTTTTGTTGATCTTTGTGCCCCTCAAGTCTTAGGCAGAGTGCATTGTACCCAGTAGATATTTAATCATTGTTTATTGGATAAATATCCTCAGCTCACTTAGCTCTACAGGGTCTTGATTCTGTGGTGTATCTAAGTAGTTTTACCAGATGTCCTAGTGGAGATCATGGCTGCCTGGGCCAACAGAAACTTAGCTGAAACACATGTGAAAACATCTTTGCTGCCTGCAAATAGCTTCCCTAAAACTCTGGTGCTCTTGTAAATTTTAAGTAATTTTCAAGGACCCAGGTGCACATGGTGCAATACCAAATATGATATCAGAAATCTCTGTGTTCCAGGATATTACGGTGGGACAAAAGCATCTTTTAAAATGGAACCAAGTATAGAGTGGAACATCACTCTGCCTTGTTGTACTGACTCTCACTATAAGAAATTGATAGATTGTGGGCACAGTGCTTCAGTTGGTCAGTGATCTTGTAGATGTAGGTACTCCCTTTATTGGTACAAATCATAGTCCATGATGCCAGTCCTGTCTAATTCTTATCTGTGTTTTTCCATAGAACTTCTACATAGAATCCGTCTCAATATAGATTCCTCTAGGCTTTCCTCTAGGTCTAGGTACATTTTATGGTAGCAATATAACACCCAGGCTGTCAATCCATCATCTCTGATTCCCACCACTTGAGAAGTCTACCTTCTTTACCATGGTTATGCTTCCTCAATTGTATCCCCTTATTCATTTCTTTTTTTTCTTCATATTTTTATTATTTAACATTTTTAGTTTTCAACATTGATTTCCACAAGATTTTGAGTTACAAATTTTCTACCCTCCCCCGCCCACTCCAACATAGCCTATATTCTGATTGCCCCATTCCCCAGTCTACCCTCCGTTCTGTCACCCCACTCACCCCTCATCCAGTTTCCCCTTACTTTGTTGTAGGGCAAGATAGACTTCTATACCCCATTGCCCTGTATATCTTATTTCTGAGCTGCATATAAAAACAACTTTTTTTGAACATTTATTTTTAGAACTTTGAGTTCCAAATTCTCTCCCTTCTTCTCTCCCCACCCACCCTCCTTGAGAAGGCAAGCAATTCAACATAGGCCACACATGTATCATTATGCAAAACACTTCCATAATAGTCATGTTGTGAAAGACTAACTATATTTCCCTCCATCCTATCCTGTCCCCCTTTATTCAATTTTCTCCCTTGACCCTGTCCCTTTTCAGAAGTGTTTGCTTTTGATTACCTCCTCCCCCATCTGCCCTCCCTTCTATCATCCCACCTCTCTTATCCCTTTCCCCCTACTTTCCTGTGGGGTTAGATGCCCGGTGGAATGTGTATGTTATTACTTCCTTAAGTCAAATCTGATGAAAGCAAGATTCACTCATTCCCTTTCACCTGCCCCCTCTTCCCTTCCAATAGAACTGCTTTTTCTTGCCACTTTTATGTGAGATCATTTACCCCATTCTGTCTCTCCCTTTCTCCTTCTCCCAATATATTCCTCTCTCACCCCTTTATTTTATTTTATTTTAGGTATCATTCTTTCATATTCAACTCACACTGTGCCCTCTGTTTACGTATATGTGTATTCCCTTCAACTACCCTAATACTGAGAAAGGTCTCATGAATTACAAATATCGTCTTTCCATGTAGGAATGTAAACAAAACAGTTCAACTTTATTAAGTCCCTTGTGATTTCTCTTTCTTGTTTACCTTTTCATGCTTCTCTTGATTCTTGTGTTTGAAAGTCACATTTTCTATTCAGCTCTGGTCTTCTCATTGAGAAAGCTTGAAGTCCTCTATTTTATTGAAAATTCATATTTTGCCTTGGAGTATTATACTCAGTTTTGCTGGGTAGGTGATTCTAGGTTTTAATCCTAGCTCCTTTGACCTCCAGAATATCATATTCCAAGCCCTTCAATCACTATATAATGTATAAGCTGCTAGATCTTGGGTTATTCTGATTGTGTTTCCACAATACTAAATTGTTTTCTTTCTGGCTGCTTCCAATATTTTTCCTTGACCTGGAAACTCTGGAATTTGGCTACAATATTCCTAGGAATTTTCTTTTTGGGATCTTTTTCAAGAGGTGATCAGTGGATTCTTTCCATTTCTATTTTACCCTCTGGCTCTATAATATCAGGGCAGTTTTCCTTGATAATTTCATGAAAGATGATGTCTAGGCTCTTTTTTGATCATGGCTTTCAGGTAGTCCAATAATTTTTAAATTATCTCTCCTGGATCTATTTTCCAGGTCAGTAGTTTTTCCAATGAGATATTTCACATTGTCTTCCATTTTTTCATTCTTTTGGTTCTATTTTATGATATCTTGATTTCTCATAAAATCACTAGCTTCCACTTGCTCCAATCTAATTTTTAAGGTGGTATTTTCTTCAGTGGTCTTTTGGACCTCCTTTTCCATTTGGCTCATTCTGCCTTTCAAGGCATTCGTCTCCTCATTGGCTTTTTGGAGCTCTTTTGCCATTTGGGTTAGTCTGTTCTTTAAGGTGTTATTTTCTTCAGTATTTTTTTGGGTCTCCTTTAGCAAGTCATTGACTTGTTTTTCATAATTTTCTTGCATCACTCTCATTTCTCTTCCCAATTTTTCCTCTACTTCTCTTACTTGCTTTTCCAAATCCTTTTTGAGTTCTTCCATGGCCTCAGACCAATTTATATTTTTCTTGGAGGCTTTTGATGTAGGCTCTTTGACTTTGTTGACTTCTTCTGGCTGAATATTTTGATCTTCTTTGTCACCAAAAAAAGATTCTTGAGTCTGAGTCCCTTTACACTACCTATTCATGTTCCCAGTCAACTACTTGACCCTTGAGCTTTTTGTCAGGATATGACTGCTTTTAGAGTAGAGTACTTTGCCCCAAGCTTTAGAGGTATTGGGTTGCTGTTTTCAGAGCTACTTCTACTCCATAGTCACAGCTTTGCCACACCAGTACTTTTCCTCCCCCAAGAACCGCCGACCAGGATTTCGACCCAGATCCAAGCAGGGCAAAGCAAGAGAACCCCGCCTGTGCCAGCAAAGCAATCCCTGCATTCCTGCTCTGATCTGCCCTTTGATTCCTCCCACTCTTTGGGCCAGGAACTCTGGAAGCGCTGATGCTGGAGCTCTAGAAGCAGCCACAGGAGCTTCCTGCTGCTGCCACTGCACCACTTCCACCACCCCTGGGGCTGGGGCCGGACCTCAAATTCTCTCACCCAGATCCAGCAGTTTCCCCACCAACCTGCTCAGTTGTCTTTGGCATTTGTGAGTTGAGAAGTCTGGTAACTGCCATAGCTCAGTGATTCAGGGCCCTAAGGCCTGCTCTGCCAGACTCCTGGTCTGGTTGGTCCTGGCGCAGCCCACGCTGGTCTGCGTTCTGCTCCCAGTGTGGTGCAATAGACCCTTCCCAGCAACCATCCAGGCCATCTTGGGCTGGAGACTTGTTTCCCTCTGTTATTTGGTGGGTTCTGTAGCTCTAGAATTTGTTCAGAGCCATTTTTTACAGGTGTTTGGAGGGATTTGGGGGAGAGCTTAAGCGAGTCCCTGTTTTCCAGCTGCCATCTTGGCTCTGCCCACCCCCCGTTACTCCAGTTCTTGAGCACACGTCATCACTAGGAATGTGATGCTCCCTACTTGTGCCCACCATATTCATCTCTCTGTTGCCCTTTTGGTTACTTCTAATGTTGGTTATGGTGTGATGTGAGATTTGCAACCATTTAGGAAAAGTATTGACCAAGTGCATATGTCTTCTGTGTTTCACATAGCAAAACAAAATTATGGTAGAGATTTAATGAACTAACAATATCCTTTCCATATTCCAGTCATCTATTCAGCTATTCACATTAGCAAAATACAAGTGCTTATTGCCAGCTTTTTATCTATAAAAATCTTCATTTCTGTGGAAATAGTTTTCTTCATAGCTGAAAAACAGGAAGGCAGAGGTAAGACACTTAAAACATGAAAGCAGAGGTAGATTTTAAGTATGTTTTCTCATTTTTCCCCTTTTGTCAATATCCTTGTTTCTCTCAAACATCAGCTTAAACTATTGCTTTTACATGAGACCTTTCCTGATTCCCTCAATTGCTAGTGCTCCCCTCCCCCCCACACACACCCTTGTATTCTTTTTGTATAGACAGAAATTGTGTTTGTGTATGTTGTCTCTAACAGTAAAATATAAGCTTTCTGAAGCTAGGGACTGTATCATTTTTGTCTTTATAGCCCCATAGCCTAGAACAATTCCTGATCTGTAGGAAACACTGAAAAATTACTGACATTGACTGAACACAAACATTTTTCTACATAATATCTTTTCTCTCCCTAGAGTAACAAAATTGCTAAAAGTAGTGTTTGGTTTTTACCAGTATATATGACACTACAGTTTTATGGCATCTTCCAGGGTATGCCAGAGTATTTTTTGTGGAGTGGATATGGGTTACCAGAGAGCTAGTGACTTATGGATGATGACCATTGGTTGTTATTTTGATAAGAGTTTTGTCTTCCTGTAATTAGCTTTTGTTGCTTGAACTGAAGATATCTCTTCTACTTATAGATACCAATTTATCTTATTTTTATCCCAAATTAAACCAACCAGAGAAATTTAAGAGGATAACATGGAGTTAATCCCAAAGGGTTATTATATGGATCAAAGAAGATAATATATGTAAAGAACATGCAAACCTCAAAGCATTATATGAATCCTAGTTATTATTGGTTCTTGTTGTTACTACCAGACCAGAGTTTAGTGAGATACATGCGTGGTGTCATAGAATGAGATTTGACCTGAGAGACAGAAGGCTTACGTTTTAATCTCATCTCTTCAATTACTTTTAGCAAGTCACTTAATCCCTCCAGATCTTAGTTCCCTCATTTATTAAAGAAAGGGGACTAGGTAATTTAAGTTGCCACCAAATCCTAGCACTTCTGGGAGATTTTCTTTTTTGCTTCTTCCATTTTTCTGCTTGTCCCATTGAAGAAAAAAGACATGATCTCTGGAAGACTATCTATAGACTCAACTCTACCCCACTCTTTTTTTTTATTATTTAATTTATTTAATATATTTAGTTTTCAGCATTGATTTTCAAAAGAGTTTGAATTAGAAATTTTCTCCCCATTTCTACCCTCCCCCCCTCCAAGATGGCATATATTCTGGTTGCCCCGTTCCCCAGTCAGCCCTCCCTTCTGTCACCCCACTCGCCCCCCCCCCTTTTCCCTTACTTTCTTGTAGGGCAAGATAAATTTCTGTGCCCCATTGCCTGTGTATCTTATTTCCCAGTTGCATGCAAACCTTTTTTTTTGAACATCTGTTTTTAAAACTTTGAGTTCCAAATTCTCTCCCTTCTTCCTTCCCCACCCACCCTCCCTAGGAAGGTAAGCAATTTAACATAGGCCACATGCGTATCATTATGCAAAACGCTTCCACAATACTCATGTTGTGAAAGACTAACTATATTTCCCTCCATCCTATCCTGTCCCACTTTATTCAGTTTTCTCCCTTGACCCTGTCCCTTTTCCAAAGTGTTTGCTTTTGATTACCTCCTCCCCCATCTGCCCTCCCTTCTATCATCCCCCCTTTTTTATCTCCTTCCTCCTTCTTTCTTGTGGGGTAAGATACCCAATTGAGTGTGTATGTTATCCCCTCCTCAGGTCAAATCCAATGAGAGGAAGATTCACTCATTCCCCCTCACCTGCTCCCTCTTCCCTTCCTACAGAACTGCTTTTTCTTGCCACTTTTATGTGAGATAATTTAACCCATTATATCTCTCCCTTTCTCCCTCTCTCAATATATTCCTCTCCCATCCCTTAATTTGATTTTATTTTCTTAGATATCATCCCTTCATATTCAACTCACCCTGTGTCCTCTGTCTATGTGTGTGTGTGTGCGCGCGCGCATGTGTGTGTGTGTGTGTGTGTGTGTGTGTGTGTACACTCCCTTCAGCTACCTTAATACTGAGGTCTCATGAATCATGCACATCATCTTTCCATGTAGGAATGTAAACAAAACAGTTCAACTTTAGTAAGTCCCTTGTGAGTTCTCTTTCTTGTTTACCTTTTCATGCTTCTCTTGATTCTTGTGTTTGAAAGTCAAATTTTCTATTCAGCTCTGGTCTTTTCACTGAGAAAGCTTGAAAGTCCTCTATTTTATTGAAAATCCATATTTTGCCTAGGAGCATGATACTCAGTTTTTTCTGGCTAGGTGATTCTTGGTTTTAATCCTAGCTCCATTGACCTCCAGAATATCATATTCCAAGTCCTTCGATCCCTTAATGTAGAAGCTGCTAAATCTTGTTCTATCCCACTCTTACTGAATACTTACTTTTAAGGTTCTAGAAACTTTAGGGGATTCCTTATAAGAAATGCTTTGGGATTGGGGAGGAGATTTTGAAGATGAATTAGAACACAGGCTCATTGACTGACATGTTCCCAGTAAGCGTCAAGTAAAACAAAGACTAACGAGGGAAGATAGAATGAATATGCTATCTATCCTCTAGTCAAATCAACAAGCATTTATTAAGTGCTTGCTGTATGCAGTAATGGTGCTAAGTGCTGGGGATACAAAGAAAGGCCAGGTGGCTGAGGTGAGAAGGGAGAGCTTTCTAGGAATGGGGGGTGGGGAGAATGGAGGGAGGCCATAGGAAAGATAGATAACAGTGAGGGAAAAAACACAAGGCTGGAGATGGGATGTTGTGTGAACAAGTGTGGCTGGATCATAGAGTTTGTGGAACAGAGTGAAGAAGGCTGGAAAGGTAGGAAGGGACCCGGT
Source organism: Trichosurus vulpecula (assembly GCF_011100635.1). Classification (NCBI taxonomy): domain Eukaryota; kingdom Metazoa; phylum Chordata; class Mammalia; order Diprotodontia; family Phalangeridae; genus Trichosurus; species Trichosurus vulpecula. The sequence continues at coordinate 99,731,717 of NC_050580.1, forward strand.
TATAAAGGGCTTTAAAAGCCAAACAGAAGATTGTATATTTGATCCTAGTGGTTATGGGGAGCACCAAGGGACTTTATTGAATTAGAGGGTGACACAGTCATATCTGCCTTTTGGGAAGATCACTTTGGCAAGTTGAGTGGAGACTGCACTGAAGTGGGGAGAATCCTATGGTAAGGAAACCAACTAGAAGACCATTGCAATGATCCAGACTTATAACAAGATTCTCCATGGTTTCTAGGGCTTCTTTCAACACAAACACACAATATCAGTGGATCAGTGGTTTCATGGGATTGATGGAGGAAATAGCACCATGGAAAAAGTGTGGAATTTATAATCAGAGGATCTGGGTTCAAATCATACCTCTTGCTAGCTGTGTGACCTTTTAGGACCTCGGTTCGTCATCTACAAAATGAAAGAGTTGGATAGATAACCTCTATCTCTCCATGCAACTCTAAATCTGTCAGCCAATAAGCCTATGAGGCCTCAAAGTACTCTTGGGTGGCAATCAGATTTGGAGTCAGGGAACATCAGTTCAAATTTTACCTTTGCTTCTTAACTACCTGTATCATATGAGGCAAGTCATTTTTTTCCTTTCAGAAACTATTTCCTCATTTTAAAAATGAAGGAGTTGGACATATGATCTCTAAGGTCCCTTTCAGCTCCAATAATTTTCTAATTCTAAGAGAAAGCCACACTAATAATTGCCCAGAAAATTTTTCCAAAAATTTCACCATCCTACTTAACATTTAAAGCTCTGCTGCCACCTAGTGGACACTGTGTGATATATATATATATATTTTTTTTTTAAAGCATGAAGAATTTTTTTTTTTCCACTTGGATTAAAATAATTAGTCCTTCCTGGAATATGATGTGGATTCATTTTCCTAAATTTATTCTACATTTTCTACATTTCTACATATTCTACATTTATTCTAGTATTACCATCTGTGAAATGAAGTAAAATACTTGGGATCTACTTCATAAAAAAATTTTAAAAACCGTTTGCGATGACTATTGGGGAACAGACCCAATTTAAAATCTGATTTAACAAACAAATGTACAAAATATATAATTTATGAGGTGATCCTTTGAATTAAGAAATTAACTTTACTTTGTTTCGTTGCAATTACTTTTTCATTCATGCCTAGGATACCACTTTGTATATTGTGTGCTTACTAAGGTTTGTTAAGTACATTGTAAACATTTCGAGGGCAAGGACTGTGTCTTAACTCATCTTTTCGTGCCATGGAACTTAACAAAGTAACTTTATATTATGTTCTGGCCTCACCCGAGGTGGGAGTGCTACAGGAAATCAAGTGTGAGATTTTGAAGTAAACTCCAAGGAAGAAACTAGATGAAGACCATCCCATTCCCGTAAGGCCCATTAGTTCTAGAAATTCAACTTGTGAAGGATAGGGTCCAAACCAGTTCTTCTGGATTATATATAGATGGTGCGAGGTAATTTAAAAAAAGTGAGTGATCAACAAAGAAGTTGGAGTCACACACCAAGAGCGAAGGATAAGAGAAGGACACCTTGCATATTCCATTGGTATCTTCACAATGTCAAGAGAATTGGAGGTAGACCAGCATTTTGGATGGACCCCCTAGTGTACACTTTGTAGGAAGATATGGACAAGAATCAAGCATGGATGAATTGAAATTTATATCATCAGAGGGAATTCCCATTTCAACAAGTTCAGAAATCTATTTGAGTATTTGCAAGAGAAACTGGCATGATTGAAAGGGGAGAGAATTGTGTAATGACCCTTTCTTGTCATTAATTCCAGTGATTTTGCATAACTGTGTTTATTGGGACTTTAGAAATTTTTTCCTATGAGCTGGACTTAGTCCTGGATTTGAATCCTGCCTCAGACACTTACTATCTGTGGAGTAAAGGACAAGGTAATTAATCTCATCATCACCTCACGCATGTACTATTACAGTACCCAGCTGCTTGGTTTCCCTCCCAAGTCTCTCTCCCATCAATTTTGGGGGCAAGGACTATGTCTTAGCTCATTCTTTCATGCCATAGAACTTAACAAAGCAATTTTATATTATATTCTGGCTTCACCAGAGGTGGGGCCCTCCTCCACGAGTTGTCAGTGACCTTCCTGAAGCTCATGTCTAACCACGTCACACATACATCCTTACTCAGTAAACTCCATTGGCTCGCTGTCACTTTCAAGATTAAACATAAAATCTTCTGCTTGGGTTTTAAACCCCTTCCTAACCTTGACCCTTCCCACCTTTACAGACTTCTTACATCTTACTACCTTCCATGTACTCTGTGATCCAGCAAACTATCCATTTCCTCATTCCAAGCATTTTCTCTAGCTGTGCCCTATGCCTGGAACTTTTTCCATTCTCATTTGTGTACCTTGTGGCTACCCCAGCTTTGTTCAGATCTCAGCTAAGATTGCACCTGCAACAGGACACCTTTACAAGTCCTCCCTAATCTTAGTGCCTTCCCTCTGAAATTGTCTCCAGTTTCTCCTGTATGTATCCATTTTGTGCATAGTTGTATGTGTATTATGTATTAGACTGTGAGCTCAATGAGAACAGGGACTGTTTTTTACTTTTCTTTGTATCCCTAGTACTTAGCTCAAAAGAAATGTAAGATGCACAGATTTAGAGACATCTCCATCCCGAATATGCAAACAGACTTTTTGTGCCCAACCTGTAGTAGAGCCTTCTGAGCTTGTATTGTTCTCAGCAGCCATTCAGACACACTGTACCTTGATCCCAACGTCGTGCTGCTATTTTGGTCCTCTCAGTATGAAGGATGATTACTGTTACTACTGTGACTTTGCACAGTTCCTGGCACATAGTAGGTATTTAATAAATGCTCTTTGATTCAACTTAACTGACTTCTCAGAGGCACAGATGTATCCTCTTCTATTAAATAAGAATTATTTTACTAGCTGCCTCATAGGGTGATCGTGAAAAAAGCAATTTGCAAACCATAAACCACTATAGATATGAGAGTCATTACATATGGCCTAAGTTGAACAAAATTGCACCAAGTATCAAATTAGACAGCTATTTGTGGGTAATAGATGCATTATTAACTAATCCATCCTCCAGTATGATTGGTCATAGGCAGTTAGGTGGTAGAGTGGTTAGAGCCCTGGGCCTGGAGTCAGGAGGACCTGAGTTCCAGTCCGGCCTTGGACATTACTAGTTTTGTGACCCTGAAAACTCAGTTTCCACATCTGTAAAATGGTAATAATACAAGCACCTGCTTATCAGGGTCGCTGTGAGGATCCAACGAGATAATATTTGGAAAGACTTAGCACAATGCCTTGCAGAAAGCAGATCCTCTATAAACGCTTATCTCCTTTGCTCCATCCTTCAGTATTTACTGAGAGGCTATAGTATAGTAAAGGGAGGAGTATAAATTCAAAAATGGGAAATCCGATAGTCCCTGTCCTCAAGGAGCTTGACGACGAAATGTATGTAAATAACTATAATTCTGATTTGGACATGATGAGTGCATAAGATCGATTCAAGAGACAACAATAAAGGAATCATGGAAGGCTTTGTGGAGGAAGTGGTACCTGAATTAGGCCTTGAAGGAAGAGAGATGATGGTAACAGATACAGTAGAGATATGGAAAGAGGCAATAGTAGGTTTGGAATACGGGTGAGAGAAATGCCAGGCAAGAAGGAAGGAAAGAATGAGCTGGGGAAACAGGCGCTGAGTCAGGAAGTTACAATGTCAAAGACAAAATCGGTGTGAAATCAGATGGAGTAGATAGGTTAGAGCAATCATGTTCATTTAATCCTTGCCACAACCCTGTAAGATAAATAGAGCAAGTATCATTGTCATTGTTTTAAAATGAAGTCATTGAAGTTCAAAGAGGTTATATAACGTGTTCTAGGGCATACAGCTAGCTTTTGTTGATTCCACATCCAGGGATCTTTTCACTATACCAAGAATATAGTGAGAACTGAGAACTTTAAAAAAAATTGATAATTTTATTTCAAAATAATTGATTTCTTTTGCAATCCCATGTTACTTAATTTTGTGCACTTAAAAACACTATTCTAGAAAGGCCCTCCCCATAGACTTTACCAGACTGACAAAGGGGTCCATGACCCAAAAAAGATTAAGAACTCCTATGCTCTACCATATTGGCTTCAAAACCTCGGTTAGTCTTAGTGGGACACATATATTTTCTACCAAAGCAAATTACAACTCTTCTGTGCCTTAAAAGATTGTCTCCTGAACAACTATAGCTGAAAAAAATTCATTTCCTTGTAGCCAATATTCTGGTGTGGGACTCTCTAGACTTAGGAGATCCTCAGGCAGATTCTTGGGCTATCATGAAGCCTATAGATAAAAGTTTTCCAGCATGTTAGGGCCTTCTCTGGCTTACAGTCTGCTGGCATAGTGTTCCAAGAACTCAGGGTTATCTCTACACCAAGATAAGCTACTGGAGTGAGAAAGTGTATTATACACAAAACCATGAAGTTCCATTACCTACAGCTTGCTATTTAAAAAGTATGTAATAAATTTACCATTATTTTCAGAGCTGTTCTGCTTGTCTGAGTTTTCTTCTGAACTCCTGTTTTATTCTGTGCATTTTTTTTAATGCTTCAATGCTGTTCATTTCTTTTATGTCTTTTTGACCCACCAATATCCTGTACCCTCCCCCCCTTTAAAAAGAGAAAAAAAAATCCTTGTAATAAATATGCATGATCAAGCAACACAAATATACACAGTGGTTATATCCCAAAATACATGTTTTATTCTGTATCTTGAGACCATTTATCCTCTGTCAGCAGTTGGGAAGTATGTGTTAATCAGTCCTCTGGAGCCATGAATTGTCATTACTTTGATCAGACTTTTTAAATCTTTCAGAGTTGTTTTTCCTTTCCAGTTTTTATTACTATGTAATGTGTTGCCCTCGTTTTACTCATTTCACTCTGCATCAGTTCATATAAATCTTTCCTTATTTCCTTAAAATTGTCCCTTTCATCATTTCTTATAGCACAGTAATATCCTATTATATTCCTCTACCCTATTTGTTCAGCCATTTCCCAATTGATGGATACCCACTTAGTCTCCAGTTCTTTGCTACAGTAAGGGGAAAAAAAAAAGAGTTGCCATAAATGCTGTTGGACAGCTAGTTCCTTTTCTTCTTTCTGTGATTTTTTTTGGAATTTAAGTCTAGCTGTGGCATCACTGTATTATGGTTATGCACAATTTAGTGACTTTGAGGGCATAGTCCCAAATTGCATTCCAGAATGGCTGGACCAATCCACGGCTCCTTCAGCAGTGTATCAGCATCCGTGCCTTTCCACAGACCCACAGACAAATATCATCCTTCCATTTTCATCATCTTTGCCGAATACATGCAGAACCTCAGTTGTTTTCATTTGCATTTAGTTTGCATTTCTCTAATTATTAGTCATTTGGAGTTGTGTCTTAGTGTCTAAAGTTTCTCTTCCCCCAAAGTCCTTTCTGTACATGGAGTTCCATTTGAAATAAATAATAGTTTTCAGCATCCCACAGGATAGTCATTCATTGCCTTCTTTTTGGGCATGGGTTTTATACAACAAACATGCAGTTCTTTGTTGGTTGCTGTTTTCCAGATTGTGCTGGCTGTGGCAGAGACATAAAGAATGGGCAGGCGCTACTGGCTCTGGATAAGCAATGGCACCTGGGATGTTTTAAGTGCAAATCCTGTGGAAAAGTCCTCACTGGGGAATACATCAGCAAGTAAGAAATCTCTCACTATGTGGAATCTAGAATTAACAGGGGGTTACAAAAGCAAATGTTCTCAATGGTTTACAGTGGACACTTAATGAATGAAATCCAGCAAGAAGTATGATCGTCCTCATTGAGGCAGCATAGTATCCTACATAGGGAACTGGACTTGGAGTCAGGACAACCTGAGTTCAAATCTCATCTCAGATACTAGCTGTGCCAATAGGCAATAGGCAAGCCACACAATCCCTCTGTGCATCCATTTTCTCATCTGTAAAATAAGGACATTTCGAACGACCTCTGCAGTCCCTGCCAGCTCTAAACCTATGATTCTGTGAAACCATGTTCATGCCCCAACTTTCTCAGCCATCCCAGACTGGTAGTGTAATGTTTGTAATGTTGTCTCCTAATTGAATTAAGCAAGGAAGGCCAGTCCTGTTTCGAATCCTGAGCCTATGGGTCAAAGCAATAAGCATTTATTGAAGCCCTACAATATTCAAGGCACTGAGCTAAGCAATGGGGCTACAAAGAAAGGCAAAAACCAGTCCCTGCTCTCAGACCTCACAGTCTACTGAGGAAGACAACATGCAACCATGTATAAGCTAGGTATATATAGGAGAAAGGGAAAGGAAGACACAAAGATTAAGGAAGACTGGGGTAGTCTTCTTGCATCAAGTAGAACTTTAGCTGAGACTTAAAGGAAGCCAGAGAAACAAGAAGGTGGAGATGAAGAGGGAGATAATTCTAGGCACAGGGGAGTTGAGGGATGAAATGTCTTGTTCAAGAAATGATAAAAGAGATCAGTGTCACTGGATTGTGGACTAAGTGGAGGGGAACAAATTGTAAGAAGACTGGAAAGGTCATGTTGTGAAAGCATTTAAAAGTCAAAAAGAGTATTTTATATATGATCCTGGAGGTAATAGGGAGCCATTGAAGTTGATTAAATAGGGAATATAGGACATGGTCAGATTACTTATATCTATATAATTTTTAAAAAGATATACGAGATGCTTTCCTTTAAGCACCTTTTGTAGGCAATAGTGATGTAATAATATTTTTTATTTACATATTTTCACATCTGGAAGCTATGGCTTGGTACAGGTGAATGATTTCCCCACAGTCACAGAGAGAATGATTGGCAGAGGCAGGGTTAGAACCCTTGGATCCTGATTTTTATACTACACCATAATTCTTCCCCATCACAGGTCTTGGGGATGTGTCTGAGCAAGCCCAGCCTCATATGTAGACACAGAAAGCCCTTGCCCACGTAGTAGGATTTGAAAAATGCTTAGGAAGCAACTTCCTGCCCAGAAATGTCTGCCCCATTGGCCTAAACAGTGGAAGAGCTAGAATTTGTCTTGAATCTCTAAGGGCTTCTGTTGAAACACAAATAAATCATCTGGGAGGGGAAGAGTGGCACAGTAAGGCTTAATCAGCCATCAATATTTTAGCAAGAATTATTTCATCAAGGTGGTTCTCCCCAGTAAAGGCAATTGAAGGAATAGAGACTAGACCTATGATTTCATTGTTATGGGAAAGTCAGCACCTTCTCTGAAACTTGCAGGATTGCAGAGTTGCCTGGAATACTGAGAGATTAAGCAACTTATCTAGGGTCATACCCCATCCTATTATTTTATTCTGAACTTAACAAAGAAATGGACTTTTCCATACACAAAATAGAACCAAAAAGGGGATTATATGTGAAAACATGAATCTCTGCATAGTTTGTGGGTTTTTTTAAAATTTAAAATATTAGCTAACATAAAGCAGGGTCTAGGAGGCCTGTGGAAAATGGGCCATGTTTTGATTGGGGTAGGACTGGGAGCATAGAAAAGAAGATATTAAAATATTTAATTCAACAAATTAAGGGCCTTCTATATTCAAGGCACTATGGAAAGGAAAAGTCTAAGGGTCTGACAAGGAGACTAGGGTCAGTTGGAGTTCCATAATTGGAGAGCCCTGGGCTTCCCAGTATCACCATTCATTCATTTATTCCACTAGTATTTATTAAGTACTTATTGCGTGCAATGCATTCTGCTAGGTGGAGGATGGGGAAGGAATACAAAATAAGACCCCTGCCTTTAAACAATTTACATGAGGTCTCTGAAGGGCATAGAGATACCAAACAAAGAAGAGGAGAATGGAGTAGACCTAGGAATGGAAGAGGAGGGAGTCTTTCCCTTGGTTCCTGGCCCCAGTTCTCAGGTTTTGCATTTATTGAAGCGGGGTGGGCCATAGAAGCTACTACCACATCAAAGGAAGACAACAGGCTCAACAATCACACGCTTCCTGCCTGGAAAGGTTGTGATGAGAAAGAGCAACAAGAGACCCTTTTAGGCTCTGCAATTGGGACGAATTTATATGTGAATATACATTACGAACACAAGCTTCCACTGATGATAGGCAGTAATGTTTGTTAGTTAAATCATAGGTATAGACGTTACTGACCTTAAGCTGCGTGGTTACATCTGTGTGGCAGAGGCCACCATATTCCCTCTGACTCCTCTGGGTGTCTTGGGCGTGTGGCTGGTACCCTCATGTGTTCTCAAGGAACAAAAATTTTTCTTGATATTATTTCGTAGGAGTGTATGTGGAGGGATGGGTTTCCTTTTCTACTTGCTACAAGCTCTGGGTTCCTTCAGGGCTGTCTTCACACAATCTTCAGAGCAGTATTTTAAGGAAATGGGAAGTAAATTCACACTACTTGGGCTTTCTTCTACAGGGATGGAGCTCCTTACTGTGAAAAGGACTATCAGGGGCTCTTTGGTGTCAAATGTGAAGCTTGTCACCAATTCATCACAGGGAAAGTTTTAGAGGTAAGTGACAGATTTCTTTCTTAAAACCAACATGTATGTTTTCATACAAAAAAGTCTCAAGTTTTGGAGTTTCAGGGGCTCTCCAACGCAATCGGAAACAGCACAAATCACCAGTCCCATGTACTCACACCTTTATGGCAGAATTCAAAGAAAAACTACATTTAACCACTTGAGATAATCTGACATCGATTTCTACTGTATGGGAAAATATTTTATTTTTCATCGGTTTTGTCTACCTATGGAGAAAAGAACGTTTTCCATGCGGCTGCGGTCTTACAAGCAGCTAAGAGGCCCCATGAATGAGCCCTGGGCCAGGAGTCAGGAAGAGAAGTTCAAAGCCAGCTTCATACCAGCCATGTAACCCTGGCAAGTCACTTAACTCAAGTCAGCCTCAGTTTCCTCAACTATACAGTGGGCATCATAATAGTACCTATCTCCCACAGTTGTTGTGTGGATCAAATGAGATGATAACTGTAAAGCCTTAGCACAGTACCTGGCACATAGTAATTGTTATATAAAGGTTAGCTATCATTATTATTATTAGTTTTACAAAATGAGGATCATAATAGCACCTACCATTGTGAGCATCAAATTAGGTGATATTTTTAAAGTACTTGGTATATAGTAAGTGCTATATACATGTTCATTTCCTCCCTGTTCCCTTACAGATTTGGAGTGCCGTGAGGGTTTTGTCATGTTTGTCTTATAGGCATCATACAAAGTTGTTTGTTTGTTTTTTCTGGAAGCTAGACTTTTCAGGTGTGTTGCAAAGATGTCAGTTTACAGTTAGAGTGTAAGAGAATTTAACAAAGGCAAGAGGAAGAATCAAGGGTTCACGAGACCAGGGGCAGAAAGAAAATTAGGAGAATTTTATGTTAACAGCTAGAACCAAGGAAGCAATTAATGTTAGATCTTGAGTGAGCGGAATGTCCATGTGTGCATGCACGTACATGTACAGTACAGGTGTACATACATACAGAAATGCCATTTAATAGCCTTAGACATACAACTGATAAAAATTACAGTTAGCATTTATTTAATGCTTCAAGATTTGCAAAGCACCGTTTATTTTATATCATTTGATCTGAGAAAAGAAAGGGTGAGTAAAACCTGTAGAGGTCGATTCCCCGCCCTAAGAAACCCACATCCTGTATAGTGAAGAACACCCTCAGTATCCTCCGTCTGTTTAGGTGTGGCTGTTCCGGGCAAGACAGCTCTGGGTCACACTTTCCCCACTACTATCTCTGCCTGGTGGTCTGTCTGTGGTCAGTGACAACATTGTCCCTTGCCCTCATGATGAAACCTCTGTGTTGAGAAGACTGTGCTAAATGCTGAAGGATTAAAAACAAGCAGACCCTGCCCTCAAGAACTTCCAGTCCAGTGTAGGGATAGGACATGGACAGAAATCACTACACCATAAGTCAGAAGGTGATCATTGTATGGGCAACACATGCTCCCACCCACTGCAGAAGGCCGTCTGGTGTGGGTGTCGTTTTGCCCTCATGAAAAGTAAAGATTACCCTACTTTGAACAAACCCACACCCTACCTTTTAGGGTGGACACTGTAGGTGATGGATCAAGACAGAGGTGGAGCAGGAAGTCCAGCAACTAGAACCAAGACTGGCCCAGCAGCAAGAAAGACTCCTTGACTAATTTTATCTGTCCCCTGGAACTATATGAATGTAGTCAAATTTAATCCTCAAACTTCACAGGGCAAAGAAAATCAATTCAGAAGGGCTCTCTAAGATATTATCATTAATAATATTCTCAAACAAGCATTTACATTTAATTTCAATTTATATGCCATATTTTAACTATTTACTATTTTATTAAATCACTGATAAATGACCACCTCTAATGTCCCTTCCAGCTCAAAATTTATGATCTTAATATAAAAGCTGATATTTATATGACTTCTTACAATGGTTTACAAAATGTTATATGTACTATCTCATGGATCTTCTTCACCACATTCCTATAAAGAGGGCAGAACTCGTATTATTTTCTCATTTCACTTATGAAAGAATAGAAGCTCAAAGATGGATCAGGATGTGTTGAACTTCCCCTTAATGAGATTCTCCAGCAGAGGGCTAGTTTTGATTTTTAATTTTCCAGCAGACTTTGGATCACCCTTCTTTCAAGGAATTCCATAGAATCACAGAATTTGGGAGTTGGAAGGGACCTTAGTAGCCATCTAGTCTAACCCATACACTGAAAAACTCCCTCTTTACAACTTCCACCCCTTGCTGGGTTCTTCCCCTTGAGGCCAAACAGAATAAATTTCATCTCTCTTCTAGGTAATAGCCCTTTACATACCTAAGACAGCTCTCATGTTCATCCTGAGACTTTTCTTCACCAGGCTAAACAAGCCCAGTCCCTTCAACTGGGTCACAGTGAGCATTATAGTCAGTGATAGTAAAACCAGTTGATTGTATGGTGTATGATGATGGTAGCCCCATATGCATTGTGGAGATATTGCCATACGACCACCCTCTGTTCAGTTGGCCAGGATTGTCTCTCCCTGACCTGCGTCTGGCATTGCATATTTTCAGCACAGAGCCACATATGAAGCTGTGGGTTTTCAATAAATTCTTTTGCTGGTGATGATTCTAGACTTTATTGGTAATTATAGGAAAATGGCTTCCTCTAAACGAGAATGACCATAAATAGCATACAACACCATTTCTTTTATGGGGGACTAGAGGTTTGATCTGCTCTGTGTGGTAGAAATAAAACAGGAAGAAAAAAAAGGAGCTGAGAAATCAAAAAGTTTTTTAAAACATACACACACACACACACACACACACACACACACACCCCAAAAATAGAACATAGTATCCCAGATACTAGTATCTGGATAGTATCCCAGATATGACTCTGTGAGGTACAAAAAAGGAGAAACTGAATGTAGCCCACAGATCTGAAAGAGAACTTAGCAAAAGGTAAAGGATGTGTGACTTCCTTTGGGGAAACAAGTTTGCTTTGGGCTGGTACCGTCAAACTTTGTAATTGGTTCCCCAAACAAGTTTTTTGTTTACTTTCATTTTGAACAATTTGCTGTAATAACTGCAAGAAGGAATGTCCAATATAAAACTGCTTCCAAACATGTACCATTTTGAAGAAAAAAATATATCTGAATTTTTTTTCCTGGGAAGTCAAGTAGCCCCAAGGATCACTGTACCTTCAGAATATTTTATCAAATCCTTGGATTTGGAATTTGAGTGACAGCAGCTCTGATGGAGTGAAAGCTCATGCAGTTTCTGTATGATAACATTCAAGTGGGCGCTGCTGTAACACCACATTCAGCCCATAGATTCATAATCCACCCTGCTGGCATCTTGCCCTCCTCAGATGGGTGTGGGATCTTGGAGAATTCACCCTTCGTGGTTGTCAAACAATGATGCAGTGCAGCAAGCTTGGGAGCCAGTTTGGCCACGTTACCACTATAAAAGTACAGCTCATGCTCTGAATATCCACCCCCTCCCTCCCACACACCTCCCACCTTGCCTAGCCCTTTCCTCTTTCTTCTTACCCATCACTGCTAGTGAATGAAGCACTTGAAAGTGCAATTATCAGGATGACTTTCTGGACTGAAGGCCATGTCCATTTGATAATTCAGCATGGAGCAGCAATAGCAGCTCCAAAGGAAATGGAAGAGAACAGATACTTGGGAGAAGGGGTAAACACTGGACAAACACCCATTTTCTAGTGTTTTATAATAAGGTTTGAAGCTTATGGTTTTTTTATAATTGATTTATTTTTAGTTTTCACCATTCACTTCCATAAGATTGAGTTTTAAGTTTTCTCCCCATCTTTCTCCTTCCCCCTCCCCAAGATGATGGCAATCTGATACAGGCTCTACTTATACTTTCATATTAAACATATTTTCACATTTTTCATGATGCAAAGAAGAATTAGAACTAATGGGAGGAACCACAAAAAAGAAGAAACAAAACAAAACAACAAAAGAAAAGGAGAGCAAATAGTATGCTTCCATCTTCACTCAGACTCCAAAGTTCTTTCTCTGGATGTGGATAGTATTTTCCATGGTGAATCCTTTGGAGCTGTCTTAGATCCTTGCATTGCTGAGAAGAGCTAAGTCTATGAAAGTCAATCATCACATCGTGTGGCTGTTACTGTGTATGTTGTTCTCCTGGTTCTGCTCATTTCACTCAGTGTCAGTTCATTTAAGTCTTTCCAGGTTTTTCCAATTTCTTATAGCACAGTAGTGATCCATTACATTCATATACCACATTCCCCAATTGACGGACATCCCCTCAATTGTCAATTCTTTGCCACTCCAAAAAGAGCTGCTATAAATATTTTTGTACAATGGGTCCTTTTCCCGTTTTTATGATCTCTTTACCTTCTAGCTCAGTGATTGTATAACCTATGACTGGAGTGTCACCTGTTTGAGGGCTCACGGTCTAGGGGAAGCAGCAGTGGAGTTGGAGTCAGAAGACCTGGCTCAGACACTTCCTGGTCATGTAATTCTAAGTAAGTCTCTTCACCTTTCCATCCTGTCGCCTCATCTGTAGAATGAGAGTGATGATACTGCCTGAGTGCCAGGGCTTTTCTGAGGAAAGTGTAAAGCACTCTACATGATATGCCCCAAGTCTTAGGGCAGACCTTGGGAATATTCTGTTCATCTGAGGGATTGAATAGTTGAGTTGGAAGTAACCTACCTCCATAGAGAGGCATCGTGACTTCCCCCAGACAAGTCAGAGAGATGATGTAGTTTTTAGAATGCTGGACTTGAAGACCTGAGTTCAGATTCTACCTTAGTTATTAGCTATGTGACTCTGGACAAGTCACTTAGCTTCTTTCAGACTCAGTTTCTTCATCTGTAAAATAAAGATAACAGCACCTTCCTCACAAGGTTGTTATGAGAATCAAATGTGCTTTATGTGTAATGTACTCTGCAAACTTATAAGTGCTATATAAATGTTTATTATTAATTATTGTTATCATTATCATTAGTAGTCCTTATTGTATGAGAAAAGGTCTTTTATTACTATGCATTCAACAAAACTGTAGCAAATTGAACAGAACTGAAAGTAAAAGAGAGGATTGTCAGTTGTTACCTCCCATTCAGAACATTTCTGGATTTCCTCTTCCCTCAATTGTTGAGGTTCTCTCCCTCCTCAGAGGGAGGGAGCTAGGGTGAATAATGGATAGAGTACTGGCTTTAAGTTTCAGGAAGCCCTGAGTTTGAATCCTACCTCCGATACATACTATCTGTGCGACCCAGAGCTAGCCACTTAACCCCTGGAAGTCTCAGCTTCCTCATCTCCAAAGTGAGGATGAGAACAGTACACGCCTCATAGGGTTGTTGTGAAAATCAAACAAGAAAATACATGGAAAGTGCTTTACAAATCTCAGAGTATTATATAAATGCTAGTTATAATTTTTTCATTATAAAATTACCTTGTATTTGTCTATGTAAGGAAGGAAATAGACACTTTGTCTTTAAGCACCTACTATGTGCCAGGCACTGTGCTAAGCACTTTGCAAATATTATCTCATTTAATCCTCAAAACAGCCCTGGGAAGTAGGGGCTGTTATTATCTCCATTCTATAGTTGAAGCAGATCTATATATGTGGTATATCCTTCCAATAGGATGTAATTTACTTGAGGAAAGGGACCATTTCATTTTTACTTTTGCCCATTGCCAAGCACGATACTTCACGCATAGTAGGCACTCAAATTTTGAGTCAAATTGAATTCATGAATATGCTTAAACTATTTTCCCCTCAGCTACAATATGGACATTGTGTAGTAGAAAACAAAATTTATCTTACACACACACACACACACACACAAACACACACTATAAGCTGACGTAGAGGATAGAATTAAATCCCTATATTTGTTCATTGTTTCTCCCCATCCTCTCCCCAAACAACTCCCTATGCAGGCTCTGTCTCTCTCTCTCTCTCTCTCTCTCTCTCCCTCTCTCTCTCTCTCTCTCTGTGTGTGTTTGCCAAACTCATTTCCTTTAGTGACAGAAGAATAACATAAATCCTTCTTTGAGGTAGCTCAGAACACAGGTTGCTATTTAAGACCTTCAAAGTAAAGTGACCACTAATTACAGAATCAATTTTAAAATTGGGGAATCTTTATTGGGTATATTTGATAGAGATTATGCCCTTGTAGCAGTAAGGTAAAGTTCTGGGGACTAGAAAGGAAGTACACCTTGAGAAAATGATATTTGATCTACCCTCCTCCCCACCAGAAAGATGAAAATATATTCTGGGGAAGTGGTAGGGGAAGAGGAAGATGAATAGAGGAGGAGCGTTGCAAGATTTCTCTAGGGACCTCGTTCCTTGTTTATCTTATCTTTAATTTTGTCACAACCAGCAACATTTTTTCTATAAGAAGCACTTGCTAGAGAGCCATGTTTCCAAATCACCACTACATCTTTTTTTGTCCTTTCTTTCTTTTTTTTTTTTTTTTAAGATGAAAGGGCATTAGAAAAGACATGTTTATCCTGACTCATCAGTTGGGGGCCCTGACTTAAACATTGTTTGTAACTGTGATTTGACTTGTTCAGCTTGGCCCCAAAGGGCAGAAGCTAGGAGCAGGATTCAGATGCTACAGAGGGGCAGATTTAGGTTCCATATAACGAAAAACTTCCTAATGACGAACTGTCCAAAAGTGGAATGATCTGCCTCAAGAGGAAATCAGTTCCCCTCCCTGGAAGTTTTCAAGCAAAGTCTGGATGACCATTTGATGGATATGATGTGGAAAGAATTGTTATTCAGGTACAAGTTGGAATGGATGGGCACAGGAGTTCCTTCCATCTCTGAAATCCTGAGATCCAGATTGTAGGGTTATTTAGGTTTTGGAGATTACTTTCTGTCTCAGTCTCTTCTACTTAAGCTCTTCTCTGTGGTCATTATGATGCATAGTATCACCACCGTCACACTGAGCAGGAACTTTCCCTCTCACCTTTGGAATTTGCCGGGAAGCATTCCAGACTCCAAGTTCCTAAGACCTAGACATAGTCGAAATTAAATGGCATCCATTCGTTGCTGCTTCTCCTTCCCTCCCTTTTGCAATATGTTAGTCCTCCTGAAAGAACCTTCCCAGACAGTTGACTTCCCTCCCCACATGCAGGTTGTTACGTGTCAGCTTCACAAAGGAAGGCAAACAGGAGACTGATTTTTTAACAAGATGAAAACAAAACAAATAAAGATGCAGGCATTTTTCCAAATGCTTAAGTAGTGATTAAAGATAAAGGCCAACATCAAAATGAAAATAAGGGGCCTTGTAACATGCATTTATGAAACGCTTTGTGGTTACAGAGTTTGTTCTCATTTTAGCTTCCTCATAACCCCATGAGGTAGCTAGTGTATCATTTACCTCCATTTTATACCTGAGAAAAATGAATGTTAACAGTGATGAAATGACTTACTCCAAGTCACTCACCAATGGTGGAGCCAGGATTCAAGGCCACTTCTCCTGACTCCAAGGACAACAGGCATTTGCCTACAATGCATATCAGTGGAGGAAGCCTGGAATGAAATTTCTACTCTTTCCGAACAGACCTAGAGAAGGTCTGTGCCCACTTCTCTTATCTGTCCTTTGAAGCATTTGATCCCAGAATAAACTCATTTACAATTCCCTTTCCCTAGGGAAAGGGTCTGCTGGAGCCTGTTCCTACCAGCTTTCAAGAGCCTATTATTAAATTTTCATTGTGACCATTTACATCCCAGAAATGGGTAAATGCTATAAATCAGGGCTTGATTTATTGTTTTGTTGATTTCCAAACTTAAGAAGGCAATGGAGAAAATGTCATTAATTCAGATTAAACTAAAAAGTGCCTCTTGTATAAATTTTTTTCCAGAGAGCTGGTTGTTTGCCAGCATACCCCTGCCCTAGGGGCTTTGCATGTGTCCTCAGGCACTGGTATAATCTCTCTAAAATAAATAGTTTCCTATCAGCATTTTTTCTCATCCTACTGTGGAGATAAATGCCTCTCTTTTTTGGAGGGGAGGGTGTAAAATGTCCCTGGTTATGCATCTTTTCTACTTTTCTTCAAGATCTCTGGTACATATAGATTTCCTCCACTTCACATTCTTTTCTCAAAAAACAAAGGAAAACTTAAATTATCTGAATTCTTCGCAGAAATAAGGAAAAATGGGTTTCCGTTGAGTAAAGAATAATTTTTCTCCCTCTTTGCTTAACCAGTTTTCTCTGTCACTGCATCTAGGAAGTAGTTTCATCCGGTTGCTTTTTTTTTTTTCTGGTAAGGCCCATGTAGTATATTTTTATGGAATGTGCTGTTTTCTATCTAGATGTGTGTAGTGCTTGGTCTCTCTGGGTAGAAATCTTCATGGCTTTCATGATGGTTTTAGTACTATAAAATGTGAAGATGAGACTTTTGTAACCTTGGCTCAAAGACAACCCACCTTGAACTCATATCTCCAGTGGGGACCAGTTGAATCCTACATTATATCTTTCATTGGAAAAATAATCTAAAGCACTAGGTGAAAATCTCATCAGCTGGTCTCCTGGTGTGTAGGAAATAGAGTTATACATTTATTCAACATATCTCTCTGGGTTTTCTGAAGGATTAAAAACCTTTAGTGTAGGGCTATATTTCTAGTTTGATTACAACTCCCAATTCAAAAAGGGCAAGAACCATTGTGTATTTTGGCCCCATGAAATAAATTTACTTACAGACTGTTGGCATGAGGTTTAGGCAACCCATTTTCATACAAGTAAATCATTTTTCAAGTGTTAAAAAAGATAAGACCTTGTAAATAGATTTAGACAGTGAGTACATCTTGGTAAAGGTCTAGGCTATTATCTGGCATAAGGAAAACATAGGTTATCCATGATAACTGTGAAGCAATGTAATCTTTTTGTCGCTACCGAAGATGTAATTAACAAAGGACAAGATGGTGTGTCAACTTCTCTTATTTTTTGCCCTGTTTGGCTTCGGCATACAAAGCAGAAGTAACAGCCCGTGTTTATAAAGAAAACGAATTACATTCTACTAGTTCTTATTGTGCTCAGTATAATTTGTGTTGTGTTCCAAAATGATCATATCCCTAAATATTTGAAAGCTAGCAAAAAAAAGAGAATAAACTTTATAATTTCTTTAGGACGTAAGTGATTTTTGGTCCATGAGCCAATAGGAACAGTTGACCGTGATAATACTTTAGATTTTAAAAATGCATTTATTTTTGCAACGTTCTTTCACTTTCTTTTAATTTTATTTGATTTTACGCCTACTTTATAAATTGAATGACAAAGGCAAGACCCAAGAACACCAGGATAGGCCAAAACAGTGAGTTGAACTTAATAAGTTGAAAATAAACAAAATCAACTTCAAGAATTATAAAACGAAGGAGATACGTCTAGACAACCATTTTTATGAAAAGGACCAGAAGAAGGGGGCGGAGGGAAGTGTGGTTAGTGAGCCAAAAGTTCAATGTGGATTAACCATCAAAAATGGCACCAGTGAATAACAGCAGTCAAAAATTGTAATGCTATCCTAGACTGCATTAAGAAGGGCATGGTGACCACAGCATGGCATTGTTCTGGACTCTTCCATTACAGTGTGCTCTGGTCATACAATAATTGGAATATTGTGTATCAGTGTCACACTTTAGGTAATATATTTCACAGATGACAAAGTGGAGGTTGAAAGATGTTAAGGAGTCAAAATGTTATATAGCCTGCCATCGTTGGGGGTAGGGGAATAGACAAGGGGAGGCATTGCTGTAGGCAGCGATACTGCCACACCTGTTAGCACATTCAATAAATTTTGTTTCGTTCGTTGGTTACATATTTTATGTGTGCAAGATATGACTTTAACGAAATGAAATAGATTCTGTAAGCTGCACGAAAATCAGTCTCATTACTCAGTGTTCATCTCTCATGCGGGTGTGTCTCATTTCTCTTTCTATAAGTTCCTATAAACCAGGGAACATGTCATTTAATAGGCAATAAACAATTATTAAGTGCATACTATATGCCAGGCACAGTGCTATATTTCTTTGTAAATCACCGCCACCTCTCCCCAGTAACTAGCAGGGCCTAATGCACATAAATAAATATTTAAATGATTGACAATAGTTTAAGAGGGCACTTTTTTTCAAAGACCTTGTTAGCTGTATGACCATGGATGAATTACTACTGTTCCCTGGTCCTCACTTTCTTCCTCTTTACAATGAGAGGCTTAACGACATGATCTCTAAGGTTCCTTCTTGCTCTGACAGTCTAAGAGTCTGTTAGTTTAAGCTCAAAGTCCCTTTAGAACCCAAAGGATGGACAGAGTATAAGCTCCTTGAGATCGGGGACTGTTTTTCATTTTGTCTCAATATCCCTTAGCACAGTCTGTTGTATGGTACCTTAGTTGGTACGTAATAAATGCTTGGTGAATTGAATGGACAGATTGGATTAGCTAGGGAAAATGAATCAATGGCAGTCATCATTCTGAAATCCAGTACAATCTGCTCCCCTGCCCCAAAAAAAAAGAAGGAAAAGGAGGAAATTACATACTTTCAATGCTTGGCTCAGGTGATTAAAATATATTGTAGATGATGTCAAAATTATGGATATACCTCATATACATGCCAGACTACAGCCAAGTGGGCATCTCACAAAAATGTGTCTATGACCACAAGGTAGACAGGGCCATAGTATATATGTTTCAGACAATTCCTCCTGCCAGAGAAAGGAATCAGAGCTCATATGCTAGTGCTTATACATTAGCTGGTTCTTCTCTATGTGTGAAGGATAACATATCATTATCATTTTGCCCATTTCTGACTGTAATCAGTTATGGATTGTCCTGGTGACATAGAGACATGTTAAAAATGATCAGTGCTCTGAAGGAGGAAGTCATCTCACCCAGTAATGTAGTTGATGCCCTAGAAGTAAGCCATCCATTTTCTTTTACTGTAAGGAAATCTGGATATGAGTTGCCAGGGTAACAGAAGTCTGTGTTCACAAGCAGCAAAGAACCGATATTTATGGAAAAATTGCCCCATTTCCTGCCAGCACAAATGAAAGGCCTTCTTTATCAGGAAATGACAGTTTGAAAGGAATTTGTATTTGTCTTGAGTTAAAAGAGGGCTTTTGTTTTTCAATGTTATCTAACTTCAGACAATTTAATTGATTGCTGATGAAAGATGCCAGTGGGAACTGTAGGTCCAAGACACAGAGCAAATGGGAATCTCTCACCTTCAGGAGAAATTATTGTCACTGGTATAAACATTTTTTAATGTTTATTATGTGTAAACCACAGTGCTAGACACTGCAAGGGCTCCAAAGTTGTACCTTTGCCTTTGAGAGTCTTGGAATCTGGTTGAGAAAATAAAGCATAAAAAGATAACATAAAATACAAAGCAAGCTAAATGAGACAATAATGAATTTGAGTCATCAGGACTAAATGAATTACATATCAGGGCACTGACAGAACTTTTGGATAGGTCGGCTGAGCTTCTATCACTGATCTTTGAAAAAGCATGGGGAAATGGACAGTTGTCCCAAGCTTAGAAACACAAGTGTCATCTGGATTTTCAAAAAAGTGGGAAAAAGTAGAGTTCTTCAAACCTCAGAACACTGAGCTTGACTGATTCCAGGCAAAATTCTAAAACACATTGCTTAAAAGGATATTGATTCTTAAACATGTAGAAAAGGAAATGGTGCTCATGGTGAGCCAGCTTGGGGTTATTAAGAACAAGTGATATCAGCCTAACCTCAATTCCTTTTTGACAAGGTTAGCAGACTGGTAGCTCGAGAGGTCATAGACAAAATATGCCCGAATTTCAACAAAGCACTTGACAAATTCTCTCATCATATCCCTGTGGAGACAAATAAGAAATGAGATGGGTACAAAACTTTATGAGTAACTGGACCTAAAAAACTGCCATGCGAAAGGCAAGATCAGGATTGCCTTGGGAATATGATCCCCCTTATTAGAGGTCTTCATGGAGAGTCTGACTTGATGACAAGTCATTGGGTGTGTTACAGAGTAGCCTCTTGAGCAGGTACAGATAGCTTTTGAGGTCTCCTTTTATGATTGTTTGCCTCTTCTTGGTTCCAGAGGGCAGATCTAGGATATATATGAGTAGAAGTCATAGAAAGGCAGATTTAGGCTTGATATGAGAAAAAACCTAATGATTGGGTCTAAGTAGAATGGGCTGTGTCTGGAGGTTCCTGGTCTTTAGAAATATTTAAGTGGGAATTAGATGTTTACTTGTCAGAAATGTTAAATGATGTCCTAGACAACTACAAGATTCTATGAAGATAATAAATATGTGCAAAGACATTAAAGGAAGAAATTGGCCTTTTGAATTTGTGGGATAATGAAGAGTTTGGCTACACTGAAATGGAGGGTCCATGGAAGAGTGGGAAATAGAGTGGGAGAGGTGAGATCTAGAGGACTGTGAAAATCGGAGAAGCAGAAGCTTAAATTTAGTGTATTAAGAAGTAGGGAGCCATGGAAGTCTTTAAGCAGGGGAGTTACAATTTACGAAAGTCATAATTAAGGGAGATTATTAGTATTTAGGATAAAATGTAAAAATGAGAGACTATAGTCAGGAAGAAGACTCTTACAAGAATAGATTCTTGCCAGAGGGTTTGCATGATAGCAGTGGAAGTGAGATTTTAGTTAAGTATAAATATTACAAGTTCCAGGAACCTTCTTATAATAAATAAGTGTTGTTAGTTGGCATAGGTCATCCACTAAAATTCTACTACAATGCGAACCGTGGTGTTGAAGGGATCCTGGCTCTTCCAAAGCAGTGTCATCATAGTACAAAATCTGGCAGGTTCTACCAACTTAGGGCTTTTAGTATGAGCCTAGCAATGGGATTCTGTTGCTTGAGGACCAGCATAGCTAAATGTGTAGGCTGACCATTCACATTCAGTATTAAACTGGTTTTCATCCCAGCAGTTTATAAAAAACCATCTACTAAGGGGCCGCAGTCACATTGAAAGGAGTATGTGCCCTGATAAAATCAGAGATCCTTTAAGAATTGGGTACAGGATGCATCCCTTAAATGCAATGGGCTGTCTTAACGGTGAAAATGTTTCTAAGTTATGATATAGCCATGCCTTAGGCAACATTGTCTCTGGCTAGAAAGCCAGAGCTGTTTGTGCCACCAGGAGTATTCCTCTGGTTTCCTCTTTGTTCCCAACCTGAATTCGTTTGCTTCCTGTGTCCTGTAGTTTACCATCTTGTGTGGAGGTGCTGTGCCAATCCCAGCAGATGGGCTCAAACATTAGTGTGCCAGATATTCAGAAGATATAAGTGATTGAGGCTAGTTATCTAGTCCTGTGAGGATGAGATAGTACAGAAATTTCTCCTGTAAAAAGTAACTTTGGACTTGACCTGAGATGAACACAGTGTTGAAAATGGTCTTTTTGATGACCCTGTAGCTATCAAGGCAGTAACCAGGAGGACTACTGTAGCTAAGGATAGTAGTAATCTTACAGTCCAAAAAATTTAAGGTGAGATATGCACCGACACAGATGTGTCTGTGACATGGAATTTTTTTCTTTTTGTACTATTTAAATTACTTTCAAATGTAACAATGAGTTGTCAACAGCAGTGCTTTGGTTTGATTCTATTTTAAAAAATCAAATTTGGAATGCCATTTCATGTTTTATTCTCAAAAGTAGAAGTCAAGTTTTTTTTATATTTTATAATTTATTTGGGGACAAATTTTACTTTGTTCTAGAAGTTTTACAACAGCCACTAGTTAAGGACTTGTTCATTTACCTATATTCATATCTTACCATATGTGCATTCTTTATTTTAGATTGCAACCAACAATTAAATTCAACCAATAGTGATTAAATTTAGTCTCTTTCTATACATGATTCATATTCATATATATATATATACACATAGATCACCAAATACATATACATATATGTGTATATACACATGCATACAAATATGTGTATATGTATGTGTATGTATATATATATGTATGTATATATATATACAGATCCATCTCTGTGTGTATATGTGTGTGTGTGTTTGTGTGTAGCTTCTGAATTCTAGGCTCACATCTTCAACTGCATATTGTACATTTCAGGCTTGATGTCCCATTGACATCTCATATTCAGCATCTAAAAAACTAAAATTGTCTTTCCCCCGAAACCTTTCCCTCTTCTACTCTTTCGTGTTTCTACCACGTGTACCCCCATTCTTCCAATTAACCAGGTTTGTAACTCATACGTTGTTCTTGACTTTTTAATCTCCTTCATCCCTTATGTCTGATCACTTGCCAAATCTTGTCATTTCTACTTCTACAACGTCTCGTACATATGACCCTTTCTTTCTGTTCACATAGCTACCACCCAGTTTCTAGTCTTCATTAGCTCTGGACTAGACTATGACAATAGCTTCCTAATTGGTCTTCTTAACTCAGGTCTTTCCTGTTTCTGGTCCATCTTCCTCACAGGTGCCAAAGTGATTTTTACTAAAGGTTTGACTATGTCATTCCCTTATTCAGTAAACTCCAGTAAACTATTGCCTCTAAGATCAAATATCAGTTCCTTTGCTTGAAACCTATGCGTAGATTTTATTTAAATATGGTCACCTAATCTTTGATCCTTTTCCTTTATTTACATATAATAGTGTAAAAGATGATGCAGCAGGAAAATGAGTCCTGTCTCACCCAATAAAGGGAGCCCCAATCCAGGAAGGTAACCTGATAATAAAGAATGGGCATTTCAGCCATTCACAGACCCTATGACAAGTGTATGTTTCTCAGCAGTGATGTTTCTCAGACTTTTCCACTTGAGAGCTGTATCAGGAGGGCAAAGTTTATAATCTCAAAGAGGATCATAAACATGTCTGAAAGGTTCGGAACCGCCGGATATAAGAAACTCTCAAAGTAGAAGGCAGAAGAATCAAAACATTTATTTAGGCTCAACAGTAACCAACCCATG
This sequence comes from Trichosurus vulpecula, assembly GCF_011100635.1. Lineage (NCBI taxonomy): Eukaryota > Metazoa > Chordata > Mammalia > Diprotodontia > Phalangeridae > Trichosurus > Trichosurus vulpecula. The sequence continues at coordinate 99,755,171 of NC_050580.1, forward strand.
AACCAGCAACCCCATTTTGATATGTTGATCATAATCTTCCAGGCCCAATAAGTACGCCTTGCAAGAGTAACCAGGAGGCTACAGAGAAGCATGATTGCGTAAAGCAAAATCATGCTTCCCCCTCGATGGTAATAAGATTACCCACTGGCCTGAAGTCTTTGTTCAGCTTCCTCCCGTAGATCAGCTCTGCTACTGGCAGCTCCTGCCTCAGCTGTGTCTGTGGCTGAAACTGACGTAACTGTCGTAACTGCCTCTGTAACTGCCTCTGGCTCCAACTGTCGCTGTAACTGTCGCTGTAATGGCCTGAAGTCTTTGTTCAGCTTTCTCCCGTAGGTTAGCTCTGCTACTGGCAGCTCCTGCTTCAGCTGTGTCTGTCGCTGTGGCTGTAACTGACGTAACTGTCGTAACTGCCTCTGTAACTGTCGTTGTAACTGTCGCTGGCTCCAACCGGAAAAGGAAGAGAGAGGAATCTCTTCGAGCTGTCCTCTCCCCTCTTATAGGGTCTCTGACATCATCAAGCTCCGCCCGAATGACCAGGGCCGATTGGTTCCTGAGTTGGCCCCTCCCCCTAGCATAGCCGTTAACACCTCCCCTCAGCCAGCCCCATGACTCATCACACAGGAAGTTGTCTGCTTCCCGGCATGCTCCCCGGGCCTCCTGCCCCGGAAGAGCAAGCCACAGTGTCCAGAGGCTCAATGAGGTAAGCTGAGTCATTCAAAGAAAACAAAAGCCATTCTGGTTACACTCCACCCCTTGTTATAGGATACATAATCTAATCAGCCATGTATCCTAGAACATACATTGTGATCCAATTACAAAGGAAACTAAAACATATCATTCATTATAAAACAAAACATATCATTCATTATAAAGCAAAACATATCATTCAGTGACATTCCCAAACATTGGTTAACGATTCAAATGCGATCCACCCCTAGGTCCCAGCAAGATAATCTCTTCAATCAATCATTCCCAAAATAATTATTAATAATTCAAATGTCCACCCCTAAATCCTTGTATCCATTACATAGGATCAATAATATCATAACAACAAAACAACACAGCAAGGATAACACAAAATAAGTAAACAGAACACTATCATCATTTCCACCCCCCTTGAACGATTGGGGCTCAAAATCTTGGGGTGAGGGGTGAAGGTCTCATTTTCCATAGCTTCTTCATGCTGAAATTGGATGTAGAGATGGCCCTGCCCCCAAAAAGTCCCATTCCAGAGGTCATTTCTTTAACAAGCTGGCAGGAATTCCAAGAATGCTACATGCTTAGGCAGTCACCGGAAAGTGCAGGGTGCTTAAGCCTGAAGGAAACAAAACTAGCAACAAGGTTAGCCAAAACAAAGGACAAAAAGAATAGACAAGTATGGACTATAATTCTTCAAATAAAATCATTTCAAGTTTGGTTGAGATTTCAGTTATGCAAAGATCCAACATCAGAGCCAAACTCAGGTGGGAAATGTTTCTTTTCAAAAGGAACATAATGAGGAAGCCAAGAGGATCCCACCCTAGATATAGACTAAGATTGTCCTCCCAGCCTTTCCCCAAATGTACAAGTTTTCATCCGTTAATCACACAAGGTCACCTTCACTCTGAGTGGCTTGTAGGCTTGCAGGAGCAGTTCTTATTTCCCTATTTCTCGTGTTATCAAGTCCTCTATACATTCTGTATAATTCATTGGTTGGAATTCCATCTATCATTTCAAAACCTACTCCTGCTCTCAATAAAGCAGTAAACATTTCTTTCCTTGTTACTCTCCTTTGGCGCCAAATTTGCTGGTTATTCACCCTTCTCTCTCGAGGAGATCTATCCCTTCCCCAGTCACCTAAGTCATATAACTGTAAAATCTTATTTATCACTGTTGTAAGACGGCTCCCTACTTCTCCAAGTAATAAATTCAAAATTAGTTGTTTATAAGCAGGGGGAGCTGTCCTAATTATTAAATTCCTATGAGGCAGTTCCATTGAATCATTGTAATATTTGTCTGCAGTTCCTGTCATAATGGCAGTCTTCATTACCTCCTCCTTTAGTCTCATGATACAATCTCTAAGTGAATACCAGGGTCTGTGCTCAGTGGGCCACATAGAATCAGTAGCATATCTCTTATTGCATCCCACAGCGGCTAATGCCAACAGAGTAGTCCTGCTATCACCATCTCCTTGCTGATGATGTTCCCTAAAAGCTTGTTGAACTAGAGGATCATGGCTGATACCTATGAATCTCATGCAGTCTGTCCCATCTACTGATATTCCACCGGCCCCTTGATCACTGAGTCTTACCATCCAAGATATCAATGGTTCTCCTATTCTTTGGCTGAATCTACTCAAAATATCTGTGACCTCTTGCGGTGAGAAATCTTCCTGAATTTCCCTTGTAACTGAATCTTCACCTCGGGTTTCTGTCTTCCTCCTTTGTATGGGTCGAGCCCTTGTCTGATCATTTAACCATCTCCTATTCTCTGTGTGAGGCACATCCTGAACCCCAGTAGTGTTTGTGCCTCAGCCCCTAACATTGTCTCATTCTCTCCCCACTCACTTCCTCTGCCACCATGGCTAGGACGAAGCAGGCAGTCAGGCTCTTTCTGGGCTGGGTTGAAATGCACTCTGGGCTTTTTTGGTCTCCTGTTGCTCTTAGCCACATTAATAGAAAAGTTCTCATTTGAGTCAGTTTGGTCTCCTGCTATCTGAGATTCCTCTTCTTCCTGTGGGGTAGGAGTGCCCCCATGTCTTTCACTTAATCTCAATCTTTCGTATACTAGCCGGTAGGCTGATAACACTATCCAGCTTTGCCTAGATAGTGATGCCCCTGACTGAATCCCAACTTCTCGTAAACACTTTTCCAAATCCCTAGGATCTCCTTTCCGTAGCCTTGGTTCCCAGTTTTCACAGGGTCCAGCTTTTTTAGCCAATTCTTTTGCTAGGGAGGAATAAAATGGATCCTCCCATCCTGGGATATTCATCTCTTCCTCTGGAATTGTTCTGCTTCTAAATAGAGATCTTATACCTAGCGATCCTGTTCGTGACGCCAAATGTATCAGGAGGGCAAAGTTTATAATCTCAAAGAGGATCATAAACATGTCTGAAAGGTTCGGAACCGCCGGATATAAGAAACTCTCAAAGTAGAAGGCAGAAGAATCAAAACATTTATTTAGGCTCAACAGTAACCAACCCATGAACCAGCAACCCCATTTTGATATGTTGATCATAATCTTCCAGGCCCAATAAGTACGCCTTGCAAGAGTAACCAGGAGGCTACAGAGAAGCATGATTGCGTAAAGCAAAATCATGCTTCCCCCTCGATGGTAATAAGATTACCCACTGGCCTGAAGTCTTTGTTCAGCTTCCTCCCGTAGATCAGCTCTGCTACTGGCAGCTCCTGCCTCAGCTGTGTCTGTGGCTGAAACTGACGTAACTGTCGTAACTGCCTCTGTAACTGCCTCTGGCTCCAACTGTCGCTGTAACTGTCGCTGTAATGGCCTGAAGTCTTTGTTCAGCTTTCTCCCGTAGGTTAGCTCTGCTACTGGCAGCTCCTGCTTCAGCTGTGTCTGTCACTGTGGCTGTAACTGACGTAACTGTCGTAACTGCCTCTGTAACTGTCGTTGTAACTGTCGCTGGCTCCAACCGGAAAAGGAAGAGAGAGGAATCTCTTCGAGCTGTCCTCTCCCCTCTTATAGGGTCTCTGACATCATCAAGCTCCGCCCGAATGACCAGGGCCGATTGGTTCCTGAGTTGGCCCCTCCCCCTAGCATAGCCGTTAACACCTCCCCTCAGCCAGCCCCATGACTCATCACACAGGAAGTTGTCTGCTTCCCGGCATGCTCCCCGGGCCTCCTGCCCCGGAAGAGCAAGCCACAGTGTCCAGAGGCTCAATGAGGTAAGCTGAGTCATTCAAAGAAAACAAAAGCCATTCTGGTTACACTAGCACACTGGTAGATATCAAATTTGATATAGCCCACTCAGAAAGCTCACTTTGTAGCTAATCTCCTTGGATTTTCTCAGGGATGTTTTCAGTGTTTTTGGTTTGGTTTAGTTTTTAAGCAGAGAAAACACTCTTACAAAGAATGCCCAAGTTGGGGGGGGGGCGTGGCAGAGAATGAATTTTTTTTTACAGCTTCTAGTCTACAAGTATAGGTCCTTTTTCTAGGAAAGGCATTCTGTATATGAATGCATATATGTAGCTAAGTCATCTGCCATTACTCTGTGATTTTTGCAGGTAAAATTTTAGCCACTGCAAAAGTGCTTACACAAATTGTGCAGCTGAATTTGACAAAGATTCATTGAGCTCTCGCTGTGTGCAAGGCATTATGCAGTGAAATTGACAAACCTGAGGAAATTTGCTTATAAGAAGAGAGAGATCTGGAGTCAAGAAGACAGATTCAAATCCCACCTCTGACACTTACTAGCTCTGTGTTACTTTATCTTCTCTGAGCCTCAGTTTCCTCATCAGTAAAATGAAATGCTCTCTGTTTCTAATCTATAATCCTATGACCTTAACATTGCTTACCATTAAATATTATGAAGTAACATGGGAGTTCTCAGAAAATAATAATTGTGATATGGAAAAAAATATATGCATATAATACATATATAACAAATGCATATGCATAATGTTTTATATGATATAAAATATATAACATTTTATCTAATATATATATAAACACATTCATTTTAATTATCATTCAACTTAAAAGGACAAGTTTCATGGCTCATTAAATTTTGTGCAAATTACCCTTAAAATGAGTGACCTTGATAGAAAACATTGCCAGCTGTACTATACTATAGCTGTGCTTTCTAAAATGTTCACCAGACTTTATACGATCCCAAACCTAAATAAAAGCTTTCAAAGCAGTCCAAACCTCAGCCTCATGGAGAATTACCGTCAGATTCCTCAAGTAAACAGTTGTGAGTGAATGTGAGGAAATGGTACTGTCCCCACCTGCAATAGAAAATCCACCTCCCCTTCCTTTTCGAAAAAAATGGACTGGTCCACAGTAATTGCTAGTGTGTTTAACTAGTAGGCAAGAAAGAAAGAGAGGAGAGCCCCAAACTATGCTCGCCTTCTGTGTGTAGCTCCATGCCCATTTTCATGAGTGGTGTGTAAGAGCCAGCCAGGTCTGTAACAGGAAGCTCAGACTGTGCAAAAGCTGAGGAGGGCTACTGCTTGTTAAGCACGTCCTGTGTCTCCTGAACTTCAAAGTAGCAGAGATCGCTACTCACTACAGCCACGGAGGTCTGGGACTAGACGAAAGAAGCCCTTCCAAGGTAAAGCAGGCTTTGGGGACCTGGGTGCTGAATCATTTGGATTTACTCGGGTAGCGATCTCAGCCCAGGATTGTCTGGAGCTCCCAGGTGTGATCGGCTCTTCTCCAAGTGACAAATGCCAGTCCCAAAGAGCGCTAACATCTTCTGCTTACTTCCTCTTCCCCACCCGCCCCCCTCCATCCCCTAATTTGCTAGAGAAGCTACTAGGGAAAGTTATTCATTCACAGCAGCGTAATAAAAGTTAAAGAAGGAGGGAAGGAGAGTTACTTTGCGTTTAGAGGGTGATTCTTGCTTTATGTAGTCTGAGTTTTTAAAAAAAAAAAGCAAGCTGTGAGCAATATGCGATTTATATTCTCTGCTTCAGAAAACCATTGGTGTTCAGTTTTATCATTCTTTGTAAGACTTCTGTATGTTTTCCTGGAATGATAAAATGACTCTGAAAGTAGGAATTGAGGGAGCTGATGACAGGGTGGGAGTTTTGCAGGCAGAATTATTGGTTAACTTAGAAAATGTTCTCTTTTTTCTCTTCAAGTTCTGTGGGCTTAAAAATGAGGAAGTGAAACATTTGAGTGTGTTTTCTGTTTTAATGCAGCTACAGGTTCAGTGATCTTAGTACTTGTGTCTCACGGTCTTTGTTCAGGAAACAGAAACAATCTAAAGGCTGCTGTTTTTATTCAGAAAAGACTGCATTCCTACAACCCTAAGGTAAATTACTGCGATACTCTGAAGTGGACTTGGACTCTCTTGATTTGGAATCAGATGGCCTGCTGCCCTTAGTAGCGGTGCGATTTTAGACAATTCACTTTCTCTCCAACTCTCCCTTTCCCTATCTGTGAAATGGAAATAATATATGTACCACTTGTCCTATGGGGTTATTGTGAGCAATAAAATCCATAAAAATGCTTTATAGGCTCAACATAAGAATTTTGTGAATGTTAGCTGTTATTACACTTTCCTTGTGGAGATAGATATTTGACTCAGAAGTTTTAAGCAAAGAACCAGGGCTAGTAGTGAAGTAAGAACCAGCCAAGGAGAGACATCTGACTTGTGGGAAAAAATAGATTTACGATTACAGGGAGGAAAAAAAAATTATGTGAGTTCGGCTGAATTCCAGCAAGACTGTGGTTGCTAAAAAAAAAAAAAAAGAATATGGTTTCTATGGTAGCTTCATGTAGAGTATGTAGCTATCTATCGCTTAGACATGACTGAATATCAAAAATGCAGCCTTCTTTCAATCAGACATCATGAGGAATGTTAAGAGGATGTAGAGTTATTTGGATTACCCAAACAGGTTGTGACAAGTAAGTGAAAAATTACCAATTAAACTGTAATTGTTGCCATTCTGCAGTGGATCAAAAGGCTTGTTGAGTCATGCTTGTACTTACAGAATAGGTGAATTTGCCATGGTTCATTGGTATAAATTACTTTTGAGGAGACTTTTAAGACTAAACATGAGTGCCTTCCAAATTCCATATAACAGCACTTATTCTGAGTATGTTAGCCAAATACTTTCTTGAATTTTGCTTAAGCATTTTTCACTTGTTAATTATTTTAACATTTGCTACAATGATTGGAAACTGAATTTTACTCAATGAGAAGATGTTTCCATGGCAACAGAAGTCTTCTCAACCAAATTCCAGCTAGTCCTAGACTTAGGTCAATTCAACAAAACATTTATTTGTGTGCCTCCTGTGTGCAGGGCCCTGATTGTGGTATGAAGCGGGCAATGGAGGAGGAGAGTGAGGCAGGTAGGGATATAAAAATGAATAAAGACGAACAGTCCCTGCCTTCACAGAAGTTAAAATCTAGTAAAGGAATAAGACAGATCTTGATATAAATACGCTGTAGACCATTACAGGGCAGAAGATAAATGAAGAAAGTATTTTGAGGATTCAAAGGAGAAAAGGAATCACTTCCAGCATGAGGCGTGTTGGAAAACCAGAATCAGACTATACTAACTAGCAACTCGGTTCAGTACAAAATAATTGATACTAAGGGGATGTCGCTTAGAGAAGTCACTGCTGTTTATCATGCAAATCCCTTTCTGCCAAAGTACTACATAAGTATGACCAATAAATATGATGACTTTTAAATAGAAATGAGGCCAACAAAACACATCTTAGGGAACCTCAAACAACAAGCCTCGTTCCTTGCATGTCAGATGATCTCATGCTAAGGAATTTGAGGAAAAGGTTTTGAGGAAGAGGGGGATGGAGACACATATTCGAGTATGATCTATATCACATGTCTGTTTTCCAGGTAGATTAGCCTACAAGGTGATACAATAGAAGGAGCCTTGCATCTAGATTCAAAGGGCCTGAATTAAAATGTTATTTTATTTTATTTTATAAAATTAATTTAAATAGAATTAAAGGGCCTGGCTCTCATTATTCCCTATATGAGCTTGTGCAAGTCATTTTACTTCCCTGAGCCTCAGTTTCCTCGTCTGTAAAATGAAGTAGTTAGATTAGATGACCTCAACTCCAGATCTTTATCTGTGACTATGATTTTTTTAATTACAAATATGACTTAACTTTCTGTAACTTAGTAGGTACAATCTGAAAAATGTCTATGTTAAAATCAAATTTTTGAAAATTAAATCATATTGCAAAAACACTAAGGAGTCATGTTATTTAAAGGAATCCATGGTGAATCCTTTGATAAATATATTATTTTTATAAACATGGATTTTTATACATCAGGTCTGCCTAAACCAGAGTATGCATGTATTGGTTTTGACTTCAGCAACCCATACATCTGTTGAGTTTTTTTCCCTCTATTGTTTGACCTCAGATCAAGGAGAAAAGATGTGTTCTGTGTTTGCTTATGACTTCAGGAAATGTCTTTGGTGAGTTCTATTGAAATTGAATTTGGTGATTTTTGAACCACATTCTTGTGGGAGGGTAAGACTGGTTTACAGTGTTATATATGGGGTAATGGTGGTTTTAGATTGGAAGATAAATTGGTAATTGACCTCAGCATGCGCCTAGAGTGTCACATGACTGACCTCTCAAGGGAGGAGGTTGGAGAGAAGAATACATCTCATGTAAAACATTACTTTACATGTGAGTAAACTTTTATTTGCAATAGAAGAACAAATCTGTGTTATTTGGTGCTAATAAAACAGCCAATCTTCTATCAATACTACAACAACTGGCAAAGTGATATAGTGGGAAGATCACCAGACTGACCTAGAAAACATGGGTTTGTCCCACTTGCTGCTGCTTTCTAGCAGTATGACCTGAAACAAATCATATTAACCTTTGTGGAACTCATTCTTCACACTCCTTGACTCTTCTTGCTTACCCACCATTGAATATTCACTCAGTTGCCAAATCTTAACAATTCTATCATATTCATCCTTTTCTCTAAACTCATTCCACATGCATTCAGCTCATTCCAGTTCTGGAATGTTGCAATAAAACCTCACTGGTCTCCCTCCATATGGCCTCTCCCTTCTCCTATCTCTCTTCCACACAGCCTTCAAATTCCTCTTCCTTAACGCCTAGGGCTAATCATGTCACTGCCCTGCTCCATAGTATTCCATGTCTTGGCACCTTGCTGCCTCTATGATAGAATATAGACTCCTTTGTCATTTAAAGCCCTTCCCAATCTGCCTTCACCCTATCTTCCCAATCTGATTCCTCTCCACTTTACATACTCTGATTATACTCCCCTTCCTGCTCCCTGTGTTTCAGCCAAACTGCCCCACTTGCCCTTCCCTAGGCATAATATCCCAACTCCCATCTCTCTGCCATTATCTAGAATGTTCTCCCTCCTTATCAGTTTCTCTTGGAACCTTTTGCTCTCTCAATACTCTGGTCAAAGGGAACCTCCTGTAAGAGGCGCTCCCTAATTCCACCTGTTGTTACCGGTTCCCTAATCATTTTGTGTTTATTTTGTATACAGATAGGTCCTGATTAGTGAGAATAATGAATCCTGTGAAGTGGTTGCACATACTTAAATCCATGCTATTCAGAATTATAATTATGAAAAATATGGTGATTAGAATGGAAAATAGAAATACGCAGTCCAAATTCAAATAAAGCAACCACTTCACAGGATTCATTACTCACGCTAATTGGGATGTGGCTGTTTCTCTGTGTACATGTTATATTCCCCACCCCCACCCCAGTAGAACATAAGTTTCATGAGGACAGGGACAGTCCCACTTTTATATTTGTAGCCCCAGTGTCTAACACAATGCATAGCACATCATTGGTGCTTCATAAAGGCTTGTCAATTGATAAATTTATCTGTAAAATGAAGAGATTGGACAAATAATTTCTAAGGTCCTTTCCAGCTATAATATTCTATTCCAGAGTAGCTTTAGTGAACTAAAGTTTATTTGGATAACAAAGTTTTCAGTGAAGGGGTCTACCTCTTCACCATGCTCCCCTTTTGCTTCTTTCACCCCATCCTGTTCTCTCCCGCAGACCGTCTCTTCTGTCAAAAGCGTTCTCCATTTCACTTTAATCTAACTTAGTTTCTTCCCTTTTTTGGCAAAATCTTTCTGAAAGTTTCATTAGCTCAGAAAGAAGAGGTGTACTGGGTACACAAGCAGCCCCTGTAGTACGTGTCAGAGAAGTAGGGTACAGAAAAGATACTTTCGAAAGAAGAAAGGTATGTATAGGGGGAAGGAACTATTTTGTTAAAAATCCTTGAGGCCACGAATTTAAATTTAAAGGATTTTTGTGAAGACTTCATTCTTGCTATTGGCTCACAGGTAAGAAAAAATAGAAGAATGTATTTCTGTAGCCAAAGGTGAGATATTCTGTCGTCCCTTTATATCAGTATTGCTTGTTGGGTTTTAAATACATAAAATGGCCTCAGAAATCTTTAGTTGAAAAGGGAAAAAGATACATTAGTTCTTATTATGTCTTAATAATAATAGGTAATAATGGTAGCATTTTCATAGCTCTTTAAGGTTGCAAAGCACTTTATAAATATTATCTTTTTTGATCTTCACAACAACTCTGGCTGTTACAGTTGTTATCTCCCACTTTGCAGAAGAGGAAAACCAAGCAGATAGAAGTTAAGCAACTTGATCTGATCACACAGCTAGTGCCCAAGGCCACATTTGAACTCATGTCTTCCTGAAACGGGGTCCAGCACTCTATCCGCTGTACCACCTAGCTGCCTAAAAAGATTAACTAGTATGTATAGAGTGTGCTAAGATTTGTCAAGCGTTTTACAAATGTTATTTCATTTGATATTCACAACCACCCTGGGAGATAAGTACTGGGATTATCTCCATTTTACATTTGGGGAAATGTTGATTGATTGATTGGTACACATTGCCCAGAATCACACTGCTAGCAAGTCTCTGAGGTGGAATTTGAACTCGGTTCCTCCTATATCCAGGTCCAGCTCTCTAGGCATCATGCCACCTAGCTGTCTTAAGCATATAATGATGTAAAAGGGAAGAAGGCTTGTAACTTTTGTACAGCTAGGTCCAGTTAGTACCAATAATGAATCTCCTGAAGTGGCTGCATTATTCAGATGAACACCACACGTTTCCTTTGGGATGGAACTGATTACCTATTCTATGTAATTTTAACTTGGAAGAGTGGGAAGTTGAATGCATGGGACCACTTCAGGCCCTAATAAATGATACCTCATTGTATTCCAAAAAATGCTCAATAGATTTCACTAAGCAAAGTATTAACCTGATATCTCTAACTTATAAGTAGGAGCTCTGTCCCTGTTTTTTCCCCAAACAGAGACCGTGTTAGCACATGTCTGAACTCCTTACACAGGCAGAGGACCATGGGCTGTAGAAACCCAAGGTGTGGTCTTAAGCTTTTAAAAACATACCCAAAGCAAACAAATAAAAAACCTCCAACTTTCTAGCTTGGATTGTTCACCGAGCACGTGACAGATTTTGGCAATGTGTTCTTATATCTCATCGTTTCTGCCAATTCGCAGTAGGATTTTTTTCCCTTTGCTTGTAAACACTAGTTGAAGTAGAGCATTTGCTTATGCTTAAGACAGCTTTTATCTTTTCTTTTTGTTAAATAATAATTTTGTTCTTTTATATGATCTCAGCTCCCCCCAGCTGGCTGACTGCGTCTGTCCTGGTGTCCTTACACCTTGTCAAAATAAACATAAACTGCTTATTGCCGCGGTTCCCACAAAACTTGAAAAGATGAAGGCATGTGTTTTGCTAAATATAGAACATCTTTGAACATAGAATTTTAAACTAAGTCCCTGTTTCTTTTCTCTTTTTTTAAAAAAACATTATTTATAGCTAAAGTTCAGATTCTGGCAACGGCCTTAAGGTGTCTATTGTTCTTAGAAAACAGAAAATTTTAGTGGTAAGGGCCTAGGGCTATAGGTTTCTTCTTTTCCCTTAAATTAATGATGCTAATAATAGCTTGTACTTATATAGTAGTTACAAAGTATTGTTCTAAATTATTTCATTTGATCACTATAATTCTATGCCATAAGTGCTAGGGTTGCTTCCTCATATGGAAAATGAGGATAACCCTAGTCCCTGTTGCCCAGGATTGTTGTGCAGAACAGATGTAAATGTACATTTGTAAAGTGCTTGGAAAATCTTAAAGCACTATATAAATGCTAGTTATTCTTTTTAGTCAGCTAGCAATACAGTAGATAGAGTGCTGGACCTGGATTCTGGAAGACACATGAGTTCAAATCTGACCTCGGACACTTACCAGCTGTGTTGACCCTGGGCAAGTCATTTAACCCTCATCTGTAAAATGAGCTGGAGAAGGAAATGGCAAAATACTCTGGTATCTTCCCCCCGCCCCCCAAAAAAAAGACCCTAAATGGGATGATGGAGAGTCGTACATGAATGAAAAATGACTCAACAACTGAACCACTCCTGCCCAAAATCACACAGCTTATGGACTTTTGTTACTGGTAGAAAATGGCCTTGAAGTCTGGTTTTTGGACCCCAAATCCATAGGACAGTGATGGCTGTAAGAGCAAATACCCTGATGTGCTTCTCAGTCTTATTAAAATACTTCTTTTTTAAATGACAAGTCTGAATTAATTGCTTAGCATTTTACATCCCTCTTGCATAAGCTAATTTAATGCTAAGAAGTTCACTTGGATGTTGAGTCACATTTACATACCTTTCCAGAGGTTTTTTCCCACATTTGGCAGCTGTAAAAACAGGTTTCCTTTTTTTTTTTCCCCACCCTTGAGCTTTATGCTGACTCTTCCAGGAATATGAATACCATTGCCAAAGCAAACAGTATCGATTTAACTGGGAGGAGACTAGATAAAATAATACCTACCACAAAGGTGCATCTTTTGCCATTTCCTTCCTTCCACATTGGGAATAGCTATGTAGTTCTTCAGTTGTTTCAGTCATATCTGACTCTTCATGACCCCATTTGAGGTTTTCTTAGCAAAGAAACTGGAGTGGTTTTGTCATTTCCTCCTCCAGATGCTTTTACAGATGAAGAAACTGAGGCAAGTAGAATTAAGTGACTTGAGATCACATTTGAAATCAGGTCTTCCTGACTTCAAGGCTCTTTCTGCTGCACTACCCAGCTAGCCAATAGAACTCTAACTACTCAACCATTGCCAGACTTTTTGTACTTGGGTGTCATTGAGCAAGTACATAATGGAGTTAATAGCCAAGAAGGAAAACCTTTGCAGGTGTGTAAGTGTAACTTCCCAAGTTGGGTGGGTCTCTGACTCAAAGGTTCTTATTTTGAGATGATAAAACCATAATATAAATAGAGTTGAGATGGGAATTATTTACTGTACTCATGGCTGGAGGTTCTAGCATTTGTAGATGTGAAGACATTATGAGATGATTCCATTGTTAACCCATCTACCCTGTGAAGTCTTGAGAACTGAGCTAAGCAGTCTACTAGCTTACAGGAGTGAGTCCTAATTGTCCTGTAGCTGGACTCTTCTACTATATGATATCTATGCTTTATGACAACTTTTATGAAGCTGGGTTTGCCAAGATTGGTCTGAGTGTTTTCTTACTACTAGGCAAAGTTTCATTGTAAGTTGTAAGCCTATTGTACTAACAAGCCATTGAAATAGTGTCTTGGCTGGAGCCGATCTTCTCTGTGAACAGAACCCCATGTTTTGTTTCTGGAGACCAGAGCACTGGAAATGTACTCTCAGAGGCAAGGAGTGCTGATCTGCCTAGAGTTTGGTTGCAACATTTCCCAGAAGTGCCTATGAAAGGCTTTCAGGGTGGTTGACGCTCAGTTGCTCCGAATCTTGTCTTTGGTGAGAAACAACACGGTTTGACTGGGAAAAACAGGAGGTCAGAAAGACATGACTTTGAGTCTTAGTTTACCATTGACACTCACTGTGTGAACCAGGCAGGTCACTCACTCAGCCTCTGAGCTTCATGAAATAAGGATCTTAATACTTAAACTATCTGTCTCACAGAATCCTTGGGAGAAGCAAACGAGAGATCATATGTACAAAGCATTATATAAATGTGACCTTGGGCAGATGATTTCACAGAATCTCAGAGCTGAAAGGGCAGAGGTCGTCTAATCAAACACATTCCTGCATAGTAGTCTCTTCTAGAGGTCATTTAGCAAGTTGCTGGAAGAACTAGAACCCAGAACCTGATACTTCCAGTCTAATAATTTTTCCACTACCTCTTGCCTTACCTGCTGTAAGAATATCAGATATTTTTGAAAGTTCTTTGAAAAGTGAAAACCAACAAGGAAAAATAAAGTTTTATGTTATTTTGGTTATTCCAGATTCTCTGAAACATCTTTCCTTCTACTGGCTAAACCACTCTCACTATTCTGTCAACCTAATATTTCCAGACCTCCTGCTCACATCCTTATAAAATCTAAGGATTCTGGATGAACTATATCTAAAGTCTCTTTCTGCTATTAAAATTCTGAATTTACTGATGTCTATCCAACCATTTAGTATTCTGATCTTGTTCTATATCACAAAATTCACTTATTCCCTGAGCTCTGCAAAATGTAAACATGTTATTAACTTATTCAGTGAAAGCAGATAATGCTTACATTCACAGTTCCTTGTATCATCATAGTTTTTTATGTTAATCATTGTCAGTATTGTCAGACTTAGGGTGTAAGCATTTAGGGGACAGGCATTGTTTCTTCTTCACTTGCTTTCTTCAGGGTCTAGATAGTTCCATACAGAGAAAGCAATTTAATAAATGGCTTTGGGCCATGATTATGACTTTAGAGAATGTCTTGGACACAACAATCAAGAATTGAATTTTCTATGGAGAGTCCTAAAGAACAGAAAATTTTACTTTTTAAAATTTGAAATGAAAGCAGTTAGTAGGGTTGGTAGAAAAGAGTGCTTACATCTGCTCTTTTCTTGGAAGAAAATGCCCTCTGTTGATGGCCCTCCCCCGTTTGAAATTCTGAAGTCAGCTTTCTCTCTGATGATATGTTTTCCCTTTCATAGGTGAGAAAATAAGCAAGTATGAAAATTTGCTATTATATTGAGGAAAAATACAAAAGATGGCTTTTCTAACAAAGCTCTACAAAACTCCAGGGCTTCCATTTGCTGCCAGACATTTGCAAACTCAACGGCTTGAATATAGCTGTAGGAAAAAAAAAACATCAAGCTTCTGGGTTTGTTCTAAGTGGGTAATAAAAAGATTGTGGTTGCATAGCTATTACTTTTATTGGAGGAGAAAACAATGGAGAAGGAACAAGAGTGGGGAAATTGGGTTTTTAGAATCCCAAGGAGATTTCTTCTAATTCCTACAACCCAAATGACAATCTCCTCAGTGCTATAAGCTATCCTTAACTGATAAGCGTTAGAACAAATCAAGTTCATTGCACAGATATCCAACTTTCAGTGGCCCACTTCTGCAGCCACTTTAAAATTGCACAAAGTAACCTTGTGATGATCCAATTTCCTGAGACTTCATGAATACATGTGTTATGTGCACTCAAGCGCTGATCTGCTATAGAGCATTTGAAAGGAATAATCAACCCTTAGCTATCTAAACTAATTCAAAATACTAGCATTCTGCATTATCTGAACCAGCACATGATTCAAGTAATTTATATTTAGCTTTGGAACACATGATATGATTTCTTTCAGCAGATTTACTTTCCTAATTGTCTTGCTTAGAATAATACTATAAAATTAGTTTGTGTTTCATGAATACCCACATGCTCAGAAATCTAGTGTGAGGTGATCAGGGGAAAGGCAGGCTGAGATCAAAAATCTGTCAGTCAACAAGCGTTTATTAAGTACCTGCTATGTGCCAAGCAATGTGCTAAATTCTGGGAATACAAACAAAGGTAAAAGACAGTCCCTGCTGTCAAGAAGCTTACCGTCAAATGGGAGAGACTATATACAAACAAATATGTAAAAACAAGATATATACAGGGTTAATTGGAGATAATCAACAGAGGGGAAAGCACTACCATTAGGGAGGATTGAGAAAGGCAGGATTTTAGATGACACTTGCAGGAAGTCAGGAAGTGAAGTTAAGAGGTAGAGATGAGGAGGGAGACAGTTCTAGGCATGGGAGGTAGTGAGTGAAAATAGTCAGAGCTGGGAGTTGGACTGTCTAGTACAAGAAAAAGTCAAGAAGGCCGGTGTCACTGTATTGCAGAGTATGTAGTGGGGTAGAGGACATAAGAGGAAAAAAAACCACCCAGCTGTGTGCTTTCCAGGGGTTCATAATTTTTCATAGAACGTGGGTAAAATGGACCAAATAATTTTCCATTTTATCCTCCAGCTTTACTGTAGAATTTGAGTCAAATGTGTTCAAGTGAAAAAACGATCCATCCATTAGTCTTTTACATATGGAGAGACACAAGTTGCAGAGCTCAATCAGTCAACAAGCATTTATTAACTACCAACCATGGAGATACAGAGACAAAAATTAAATAGTCTCTGCTCTGCTCTCAAGGAGCTTACACTCTATTGAGGAGACTTCATGAATATAAATAAGCACATGCAAATTATACACAGGATCACTACAACGTAAAGTAAGGGAGAGAAGAGAGCATTGAGGGCAGAATTCCTCACTATTCTCCTGCTTTGAAGCAACTCACATAAGCAGTGTGTGGGTGATGTGAGCTGTGGTATGGACAGCACAACTCCACACTCATAGGATATTTCTTGTTCTCCCCCAAACCCTCTGTATGTATGGAAGAAGAGAGACTGTTTTGTTCAGCCTCCTGTTCCTTTAAGAGAATTAATGGCTTTGCCTTTGCATGTCTTCCTCCTTCGAGGATTCCTCAAAGTGTCTCTCAGCTCAGCACTCCTGGCCTGAAATGGTATCTGAGCTCTAAATGGGTGGAGGTCAGTTGACTCACCTTAGCTAAGAATCATACTACCTTGGATAGCCTTTTGACTGCAAGAAGAAACTGGAATAGTATGTGTTTGCCCTTGATTATCTGGTAAGGAGAACATTAAGTTGTGTTTATGGTAGAGCAGTAGAAGTAATATGATTGATACCAGAATGGAAGGGGCAGTCATGCGGCTTTGGACCAGCAGGTGTAGACTGGAAGTTAATTTTTTAACATATAAATAAAGTCTTTCTCGGGGCTGAGACACTCCTGTGCAGTTGACCTGTTGTGTACCAAAATAATTAGCTCTTAGTTTTGCCAAAAAACTCACTGTGAGGAAAATCACAGCAAAGAGCTCTATTAAAGAAAGCAAGGAGGGGGCAGAAAGAGGAAAGTCAGATTGAAAATATACTGCAGATTCCCTAGTATTGCTCACTGAGTTTTCTGAATTGTTTAGTTCTCTATAGCCTCAAAACCTTGTAAAATTATATCAAGGTTTAAATTTAATGATCAATTCAATGTAGTGTTTGTTTATTCAACAGAGATTCCAGGCCCTATATGAGATTTAAAATTATACAAGAAGTTTTCTTTTCCTTAAAGTAATTTACAGAATAGCTGCTGTTGTTCAATCGTTTCTGACTCTTCATGACCCCACTTGGGGTTTTCATGGCAAAGATTCTGTAGTAGTTTGCTGTTTCCTTCTCCAGCTCATCTTTCAGATGAGGAAACTGAGGCAAACAGGGTTAAGTGACTGGTACAGGGTCATACAGCTAATAAAGTGTCTGTGGCCAGATTTGAATTTGGGTCTTCCTAACTCCAGGCCCAGTACTCTATCCATTGTGCCACCAAGCTGCCCAATAGTCTAGTTGGGGAGATGACAAATATGCTAATATCTACAGAGTAATAGGTATCATCAGAAGAAGTACTCTATTCTTCAGCTCTGATCAGATTTCTTAACCTTGTATTCTCATCGTATTTTCTTCATAGTTATAGAATCATTGATCTTGTATAATACAACATTTTAAATGAATGCATTCTACTCTGACAATGAAATATCTCTCACAAAGATAACCAGCCCAGGAAACCTGGGGTTCTCATCCTAGCTCTGCCAATGATTACCTGGGTGACTTTGGGCAGGTCACTTAACCTCTTTACAACTGGCTCATAGATAATGATAGTAGATAATAATAGATAATGCCTAAATTTCCATGTGGTGCTAATATTTTTTGTGTAGTTTTGTTCTTATGGATATATTTTGTTTTGGGAGGACCTGGGTTCAGATTTAATCTCAGACCCTCAAATAAGTACCTTAAACTCAGCTTCCTAAACTATGGAACGATCATAGGATTATAGGTCTAGATCCAGAAGGGGCCTCAGTATCCATCGAATCTAACATCCTCCTCTTCTTATGTAGGAGGGAACCAAGACTCAGAGAGGTTAAAGGACTTGGCACTTGTTGTTAGCATTCTCTCCTTGAAATCATTTTAATGGGGTAGCTCAGTAGAGGGAGTGCTGGACTTGGACTTTAAGAAGACCTGAGTCAAAATGTGGTTTCAGATACTTGCTAGCTGTGTGACCCTGGGTAAGTCACTTAACTCTGTCTCAGTTTCCTCCTCTGTAAAATGGAGGTGATAATAGCACCTGTCTTCCAGAGGTATTACGAAGTTAAATTAGATAATGTATGAAAAGTGCTTTGCAAACCTTGAAATTATATATTGCTGCTACTGCTGCTGCTGCTCCTCCTCCTACTACTACTACTAACTCCTACTATTACTAGTGCTACTAACTACTACTACTACTACCACTAACTACCACTACTGCTACTAACTAGTAATATTATTACTACTATTACTACTAACTTACTACTACTCATACATACATGCTTTGTATTTATATACTTGTATACATGCCGTACCCTCAAAGTTGAATGCTGGTTCCTTGAGGACAGAGACCCTTTTATTTTTACTGTTGTATCCTCATCCTCTAACACAGTGCCACACACTTGTTGGATATATAATAAACATGTGTTGAATTGACTAGAATTGGACACAAATATTTGAGTTTTCCTTGATATTTTTTAACTTTATAAAATCCCAGGTCGATTCCTCTATACCCCAACCCTTAGAATCTGCTACTGGCTTCATCTCCTACTAATGACTAGGGCTGACTTTTTTTATTTATTTTTTTAGGGCTGACATTTAACAATTGTTCAAATCCCTAAGTGAAACGACTTGGCTGTCCTCAATTGTTTCTGGGGTGGGAAGCTTAGAGAGGAAAGATCAGGTCCAGCAACAGCAGGAAGGGACATCGGACAAGGATGTTTTCAGAGGCAAGCTGTGCTTGCCTTAACTGTTTATTATATTGGTTCCCACCCAGAAGGCTTCCTAAAGCCCAGGGAAGAGAAAACATTAGAGTCTGATAGAGAGAACAGAGGACTGAAACATCTGTAAAATAATGCTTATAGCCATAGGAAACACTTAAAGTAGAGGAATGTTACTAAATAGAAACATGTTGAGTCTTGTGTTTCTTTGGGGTCCCAGAACATGGGAGACCTAAAAAGATGAAAAAATAAAGCCATGTATTAATTATGAAGAGGACAGAATACTTACTCACAGAGCATTGAATGTCTGCTATGTGTAAGAGGTGAACTGAGAGGTGGGGAGGAGTGGGTGTGGAAAACATGTTAGCTATTCTCCGGGAAGGAAAAGAATCAGAGTCAGAATTTTTGAGCTGGAAAGATTTTTAGAGAGACAGATGAAATGATGGCAGTTGGAATTTGATTACATTGAAACAACCCTTTTACTACAACATGTATACAAAGCTATTTTGGTATTTTCAGTTTTAAAAAATGCCTTCTGCATATTTTCTAGAAACAATTTACTAAGTCACTATTTGGGCATCATGGAATTAAGGGATCTTGTCCAGCTGTGTGATTGTAATACACACGCAAAAAAATGCATTTAATTATGCCTCATAACCAACAGAAGATGTCTGTTGGTAATTAGTTTGTCTTCCATCAGAGCAGCTGGCATAGAAGAAATCCTTGTGGAGAGCTGTTATTGTACATTCCTGGCTCCAGCTTGCTGTTGTGTTGGAGAGGAGACCAGGAATGAGATCATATGTTAGAGGAAACCTTACCTTTTTGCACTCACACAAGAAGAAAACATTTATCTAATTTGGATTGGGTTTCAAGGGTGTTGAACTAGAAGGCAAATATTTATCTTTTGGTGTTAGGAAAGGAAAGCATACCAAAAAAAAAATAACGAAAACAAATTTGGGTTGGAAAGTGAACTAGATTGGGCCAAATACCTAATTAATTTCTCATTCCCATTTCCTTATTCCCAAGATAATGTAGATATTTTAACACAAACTCTCTCCTATTTTATCCTCTTACGAAGATAGGGGTAACTGAATTCCTTTAGTTTCCACGTGATCTTTCCCTCACCTAACTTCCTGAAGTCTCCTTAAGTTTCCTTTCAGAGTAGAAATCTTTGGGAAAGACAGATTCTCCAACAGTAGGCTATTCCTACGTGATGACAACATTCATTTCATCTATCCCTATAGCTTCTCACTTAAAAGCTAAATTTAGATATAAGTAACATAGGCTTTTTGTTTCATTGATTAATACTTCTCCCTCTTCCTCCCTATCCCACCCCTCAATTACATACAACTTTTTAAAAAAATCTTTTTTAAATTTTATTTTAATTTATGAAATAAAGCAAGCATAACATAGCATAAAAAAGATCTGTTATATCTTACATTTATGTGGTACATAACCCTCTTTACCTGAACCTTACCAGGCCCCAGGAGCCTCTCTACCTAAACTGCACACACACTCAGCTTTTCTTGGGCCTCTATCCCAATCACGTTTCCTGATGAAAAATTATATTTTCTCTTTTCAAAAAGGAATGTTAGGTTTTTTCTTTCAAAAGAAGGCACTTTTACCTAGTTGACACTTTACAGTCATTTGTATGGAATACAACTGTGGGGAAAATGTCTTTGATGATCTGGCTTTCATCTTTCCCCTGATCTGTACTGTTGTTGGGCCTTGCTGACATTCTAGATACAAATATTTAGGACATCCTTATAGCATACAGAGAAAGTCTGCCAGCCAGACCACTCTTCAGAAGAGTCAAGTAACCTTTTCTACTCACCTGTCCCAATCATACCTCAGCTTGTTCAAGCAGCTAATTTGCAAGGCTAATGGACCTAAGTATATTCAGTGCTTTATTCCCATGAGATCTTCCCAGAGCAGGGAGAGTCAGGCTGGACTCATAATTTCTCAATGACATGTCTTCTGCCTCTTGACATTTATTTTGTAATTCCCACCCCCCACCAGAATTTCTACCTATCAGGATCTTGCCTGTCTTTCAAGGTCTGGCTATAGTGCCCCTTCTGTTATGAACCTTTCCTAACTTACCCAGACAGGTTATCTATTTCTTTCCTTAATAGGATACAGAAGAAAGAGTAGTAGATTCTGAGTCGGGGTCCTGCGTTCTAATTCTTACTCTGCTACTTACTGCCACTGTGGGCCTAGGAAATCACCTTCCCTCTCTGGACCATAGTGTTCTCATCTACAAAGAGAATGGATTCCCATGATGTCCAAAGTCCCTTCTAGCTCCATCTTTTTCTGATCTGATCACCGCTCTCTCTAATGACATCTATAAAATGTCACCTTATGTTATGGCTATTTGTGTATTTGTCTTCATCTTCTCTCCTCTTTTCCCTCTACTAATTCAATTGTAAAATATTTAGTGGGCAGGGAATTCATCTTCATACCCCTCACAGTACTTAGTAAAGGTTACATACATCTACTAGACATTCAACACACATCAGGTAAATTGAAATGAGTTGAGAAATCAATCTTCATGGTGATTAGGGGAAAGAGATTATTTGGAAACTTTATCAAAGCCACTGAATTTCTTCTTGAAGCTTTTAAAGGAGTACTGGTGTCAAGTGCAGAGAAGAGTGTGAAAGCATCAGTAGCCCTTTTATCTGAGGGCGTAGACTGACGGCTACATTTCTTAATTTGGGAGAAAACATTTTTCAGAGCTGAGGAAATAACTTAAAATCTTTTTGACATCCAGCCCTTAACTTCTTTGTTGAGTCCAATGAAAAGTAGACCAAGCAGTACCCGGCTATGTCTGTCTATCCCGGGCATGTTTTTAGGACTGAGAGGTGCATCACTTGTGTTTAATTTAGTGCCCTTTAGTAGTAAAAAGGTGACTAGCAAAATATGGCAAAGTAAGGGGATTGAGGGCAGCTAGCTCGTACAGTTGATTGAGTTCTGGGCCTTGAGTCAGCTCAAATCCAGCCTCAGACACTCACTAGCTGTGTGACCCTGGACAAATCACTTAACTTTGTTTGCCTCAGTTTCTTCATTTGTCAAATGAGCTGGAGAAAGAAACGTTAAACGGCTCCAGTATCTTTGCCAAGAAAACCCCAAATGGGGTCATAAAGAATTTTACGCTACTGAAAACAACTAAACAACAACAACAAAGAGATTGAAGAAAGAGGATTGAAAATAACTCCATGGAACTATTGAGTCCAGAAATAATGAATACCTGATGTGTTTAATCTAACAAGTCTTTAGTCAGGGGCTGCTTTATAGAAAAATCCTTCATTCCCCATCAGGTTAGAAAAACATTTTGTGAATTCATTTAATTTAAGATGGTTTTTTTTTTAATTTAATTCTCCTAGATTCCTCTCAGATTAAAAATATATTACAGACTTCCCACCTGCACTGTGAGGGCAACCACTAATTGAAAGAGTATGAGATTTTTGCTTTAACTAATCAACATGAATTAAAGGCAGATCTTTATTTTTAAGCTCAGTATTTTTAGTGAAAGTATGGCATGCCACAGAAAGCCTTGTTCATTCATTCATTCAGTGAAGTGACCACTATGTGCAGCACACATTGTACTAGACATTAGGAGAGAGGGATAAATACGTCTCCCTAGGTCAGGGCAGGTTTCATCTGAAGTGGATCGGCATAGGTAAGAACTACGTTTTCTGCTCTAAGTTCCTCTCTTACCGCTCTACCTCACACTAGGCACAGTAAAAGGAACAGTGATTTTGATTTAGAAAGGACTCTCGGAGGTCATTTAGTCCAATCCCCTTTTTAGAGATAAGGAACCTGAGATGCAGTGATTTGCCCAAGATCATACAGGTAGGCAGTAAGTGGTAGGTCTTGGGTTTGTACCTAAATGACTACACATCCTATGCTCTTGCTGTTGTCCTGTGAAAATACTGGTCCATTGATTGATTTGGGTGCTTTCAAAGCAAGGGGCTCTGTTGCCATTTAAATTTCATCCTTAATAACCAATCCTCTCTCATAAAATCTGGCAAATTTGTAAGGCAACCTATTAAGAAACAACCTCCTCTTCTCAATCCCTTTTGCTTTGCTTTTAGTCATTTCATTAATGATTTTATCCAGATTCCTAGAATTTCAGTAACATGAGAGATCCTAATAATCTGGTAAAGACTAACATAATTTTCTGAGACTATTCAATTGAACAGCAGATGAAAGAGTGCTTGGAAGGCTCCCCTGGCCTATCCCCAGCATACTGTTTGATGCGGCATTGTACAAAAGAGAGGGCTCAGGATTTGGGGTCACAGGACCAGGCTTTAAATTCTGGCTCTTCCACCTACTACCTGGATGACCTGTCTAATCCACTCTTTGGATCTTCGTTTCCTTATCTGAAAAATGAAGGGATTGACTTTCTAAGGTCCTTCCAACTTTAAATCTGCCATCCTTGTGAAAGTTGCCATTCTTCTGTGACTCAATTTCGTTTGTACAATGGGGTGATGATACCTCGTGAGAAGAGGAAGGATTGAAGACAGTACCAAGCTAATGATTTTTTAAAATCACTTTTAAAATGTACAAAATTCCATAGATATGCTAATATTAAATCAGTTAATGTTTAATAATGACCAGGTTCCCTTGACTGCCACCTGCTATTTTACATGGCACAACCAAGAAAACTGAATCCAGTTAGTAAACTTGGTCCGTAAGTTGGTAAGGCAGCCTGAATTGTGGATCAGTTACCTACAATATAAAATGTAAACTGCTTTAGATCAGGAGTTGTGGAATTTTTTTGTTTCTCCAGCTCCTAGCATAATGCCCAGCCATAGGTGCTTAAAATTGATTGGTTGATTGGGTGGAACTTAATAACTTTTTGTTGAATGAGTGAATGAACAAATATTTGTTGTGGCATTGGGGGTAATAGGGAGGAGAGTTTCTCATGTCCTGCTGAGTATATCTTCTAAGAATGCAGACACACACACACACACACACACACACACACACACACACACATATGCTTCTAATAAATAGTCTTGTCGGCTTTGAGCACATTAAATTGAAAGGATTCTGAGTTGTACTAACTATGATTTTGGGGTCGTGGTTTTAAAGATATTAGCTCAGTTAGCACTAAGGAAATGTTTTGCATTAAGATGTATGTGTGTATATATACACATCTTAATATGTATTAATATATATTAACATACATATTAATGTATATTAATAATTATAGTATTGTGCCCTGTGATTGAGTCAGATTGCTGGGGATTCTGCAAGACCGCCTTCTCATGTAAAATGACAAGAGTACGTCTGAGTTTGTGCACTTAATAAGTTGGAAGAGTGAGAGAGAACTGGAACCATCTGTGAAAAGCACATGTGGGTTTACTCTGTCCTGTTTCCTTTCTCGTTCTACCTTCTTTATTCCCATCACAATTCAGAAACTGGCACTTTGCCCTTTTTTTTTTAAACCTTGAACAGCTGGTCAGAAGAATTGAATCAGGGAAATGCTAATTTGTCTTCTGTCTTAGCCTTATTGTGTACATACTTCCGTACTCAGGACAATCTGTGCTCCTTCGATGGGACATAAGAAACTTCTTTGAAATAGAACCTAGTGGCATTAGAGCAGGTTTGTGGTCGGTGTGTCCACAGCGTTCCTTCAGTCCTTCCTCATTGCAGGACATCAAAATCTGCAGTAACACCAACTATGCTTTGTGAGGGCCACTGGTAGACACTTAGTTCTCTACCTGCACCTAGGATATGGAGTAGTCACTTGGGCTAGGGCACGGTGTCATCTCATCCCCGCCTCTCTGTGTGTGTATGTGCATGTGCTACATCAGGGAAACAGTGTCCTAGAAAAAGTGAATGTTGGACTTGAGGATCAAGCTGGGCCAGTTGGAGTGGAAACCTCTCCCACTCAGAGAAAAAGACATGAGTTATGATAGAAAGCTGAGTCAGCTTCTGTACAGACCTCCTACAGGAGGAAATTAAGGAGCCCTCCCACCTCTGCCCTTCCCATCCCATCCCTGTACCTGTCGGTTTTAACAATCTGTCTTTGTTACTCCCTTTTCCTCAGGGACTGTGGGAGCTGTCATTGTGTGTGTGTGTGTGTGTGTGTGTGTGTGCAGGAGAGTCACTCCACCCAGTCCACCTTTACAGTCCCCATCACCCCCCACCCCCCAACAGGCCAAAACTACTCTCCTTCCCCATTCCAGGTCTTACTGAATCCTTCTGGAGGAGCAGGGAGGTAAGTGGTCACAGAGCTAAGAGCTAAGAGGGGAAGAAAAGAAGTCAAATATGCAAACAATGGTTGAATACATCACAATATGTCTTTTTTTTTTTCCATTTTCTACAAGCAAGTTTTAGAGTTTGGGTAGACCTGTGATCTTATAGAATCAGACTTAGAGCTAGAAGAGTCCTCAGGGGTCATATGGTCCAAACCCCTCCTTTTAAAGAGGATGAAACTGGAGCCTACAGAGGTGAATCAGTTTGCTAAGGTCACACAGTAAATTGTGAGCCAATGTTTTACACCTAGGCCCCAGGTCCAAAGTGAGACCCCTTTCTCCACTGATCTGTGTTACCTCAAAATAGAATGAGTAAAACTCAAAAGCTCTCTACACTCTCATTCCATTCGATTCTTATTCCTGTTCTTCCATAAACACTCCGGAAAAGAAGCACCCAGTGAATGAATTAGGCCCTTCCTCTTGCTCTTTACTATCCCAATAGTGACTACATCCAGGTGGCACAGTGGATAGAGTGCCAGTCCAGGAGTCAGGAAGACTCATCTTTGTGAATTCAAATCAGACCTCAGATACTTACTAGCTATGTGACCCTGAGCAAGTCACTTAACCCTGTTTGCCTCAGTTTCCTCATCTGGAAAATGAACTGGAGAAGGAAATGGCAAACCATTCCAGTCTCTTTGCCAAGAAAACCCCCAATGAGGTCATAAAGAGTCAGACAAGATTGAAATGAGTGAACAGCAGCAAAGTGACCGTGAAGCCTGTAGGCTGCTCATTTTTTGTCTCCCCTTCTCACTGCCTGATTGACTTGTCCAATCCCTGATGTCCTTGGAATGGAATGGAAAAGCATTTATGAAGCAGGAAGGAAGGAATGAGCACTTATTCATCTCCTTCCATGTACCAGACATTATCTCATTTGATCCTCACAACAGCCCTGAAGGTAGGTGCCTTCATTATCCCCACTTTACACTTGGGGAGACTAAGGCAAATAGAGGTTAAACAATTTGCCCTGAGTCACACAGCTACTACGTGCCTGAGGCTAGATGTGAACTTTCAGGCCTTCCTGACTTCAGGTCCAGCCCTCTATTCCTTATGCCTAGCACACTTACTGTGTGCCAACCCACTGTGCAAAGTGCTGGGAATACAAGTAGGAAAACAAGATAGTTCCTGCTCTTGGGGCATTAAAATTCTAATCAGGGGTGAAAACACATATAGGACAGTTCAGCTGAAAGGCAGATGGGAAAACGCAGTTGTCTTTGGGTTGCAGGGCAAGGCTGATGACAAAGCCCAGTTGTCTAAAGGAAAAAATCGCAGGTCAGATGGCAATGCCCTCAAGGTTAGGTTGGCATAGAAGTAATTCTGGCATGCTATGATCCCAGATTCAAAGAAGTAGATTCAAGGAAGCAATGACAAGGTTAGATGATAAAGTCCAGAATCTTCCTATCTTACTGCAAGGATTGGCACTCCCAATCCCCTTGTTCATCCCCAGCCAGTGACTGCTGGAAATCAGGTAGTGTGGTCCAGAAGGTGATAGTGGAACAGGGCTCTGGGTTACCTCTCTTTGGGATGGGAATGGGAATGAAGATAGGCAGCATCTATCCAGAAGTTTGAAACCTGAGAGAAACTGGGCAGCAGAGACTGGGGGAGGGAAGGAGAAGGGCTCCCTCTTTTAATTCTTGCTGGTCCCTCAGGGACCTGTTGCATCTGGGGAGCTCACACAATAGAAGGCATCACCCTTGATGAAATGATACACCTTTTGCATCATTTTAACACATCATTATTGTCAACACACTATGGCCCACTTAGATATTCACTGCATTCCTAGTGTGTGCAGTTCTCAATCCTCTGAGAGAAATGCTGTAGCGCAAAGGATTGAGCACTTCAATTTGGAGTCAAAAGACCTGATGGGTCCAAATACCAATTTACTGCTTGAGTGACCTTGAGTGAGTCACTTCATTTCTCTTGGCCTTAGTTTTCTCATCTATAAAATGAGAAACTTTAAATGATCTCTAAGATATCTTCCAGCCCTTCGATCCTATGAAGTTTTCATATGGTGATTTATGATTCAAGCTTTGTATTAGGGCATGATTAGGCATACATTAGTTTAAACTGATCAGTCCATCAAAAAAAAAAAGGCTGAAAATACATGCATGTGCCACTGTGGGCCTCCCATCTCTGCAAAGGGGGAACTTAAGAGTGCTACTCTTAGCTTTTCTTTTAAGCCAAGCTTATTCTTTATCATTTTACTTTTGATTTTTGTGCTTTTGTGGTTCTTTCCATTTCCAATGTTGTGGTCATTGTTTTCTTGGCTCTGCTTACTTCACTCTATATCAATTCATGGAGATCTTTCCATGCTTCTCTGTATCTTTCAAATTCATTGTCTTTTATAGCACCATATTATGCCATTACATTCATGAACCATAATTTGCTTAGCCACTCCCCCATATTTTTGTCCTTTTTTTTTTGAGGCAATTAGGGTTAAGTGACTTGCCCAGGGTTACCCAGCTAGTAAATGTCTGAAGCCAGAGTTGAACTCAGGCCCTCCTGTCTCCAGGGCCAGTGCTCTATCCACTGTGCCCCCTAGGTGTCCCCCAATATCTTCTTAAGTGCTATTGTCATCCCTCCACATAATCTCCTAAGTACTAAGATGAGGGGAGAGCAAATGTGGTGTCTCCACTCACACTTCTGATAAAACTAGATCAGCAAATCTGTTCTCTTTCACATCTATTTGTTATTTTAATATGCATACAGAAACACGTTCCACTTCAAAGTGTTTTGAGCATGATCTCGCTCAGTTGAATTTTAGGCTAAACTCTTTATGCTCATTTTCTCCTCAGCTGTGTTTTATGTACCATGAGGTAGTAATGGATGTAATCTTCCATAATGCTCCTTGATAATTAACTTTCTTAAAGAGTTTATACTCTAAACCGAAGGTCACTTTTGGCAATCTTACCTTTCTGCTTGATTAAGAGAATAAATGCCTGCTGGCTGAGGGTATGTCTGGGCTTTTTCTGCCTTACCATTGTGTATAGTATTTTATTTCAGTTTAAATTTTTCTAAGAAATAGTGATAGTCAATATTTTTTCCTATTTTCAGAGTAGACAGTTTGTTTTAACAGATTGGTTAGAGCTGCTATAATAACAAGTAGTATCTTCTCATTATTTTCCTTTCTTCCTATTTGGTATTATCCGACCTTTACTCTAACCAGTCTGTGACCTGACTACACAGAGAGCTGACTCTCGATTGACTTCTAACATCTGTAACTGCTCATTTTCTGTTTATTAAGACAATAGTCACTTTCAATTTTTGTAATGGTGTTAGGTGCTCCCAATCTCTAGTGTCCTCCAGCTGTCTTCTTGGAAGTCACATTCATGATGAACAAGTATAAAATAGTCTACAGGTCTGAATGAACAGGTCTACAAGCCTTTGATTTCAAATATTCAATGAAATTTCTCAGCAGTTATTCCCATTCTCCTCCCTATTCACCTTTACATTGAAGTAAGAAATATCAAGACTGCTGAAAAATTAAGCAAAAAGAGATTTTGATTTAGTTTGGAGGGCCCTGTCAAGTTCCCCAGAAAGTCCCACCTCAGACACATACCAGTATGTGGTTTTGGACGAGTTACAGAACACCTCCAAGCCCCAAGAAACTCTCTTAAACTAAAAGTTAAAAAGCAGGTTCCAAACTGCATCAATAGAGGGAGTATCCTTAGCAAGAGTTCTCTACATCAGTAAAATCACAGATGTAATTTTTAAAAATTGTTTTAATTCCTCACTTATGTGACCTGGGGCAAGTCAATTAACCTCCTGGGCCCCATTTTCCTCATGCAAAAAAAAAAAGTTAGGAGTTGAACTAGAAGATCTCTGATATCCCTTCAGTCTGGAAATTTATAAGTGTCTGATCCTAATTTTCTTAGGTTCCATTAAACCTCAAGGCACTTTGCTACCTAAATTTGGGGGATTAAAAAGATAAGAAAACCAAAGAATCCCTGCCCTCCGAGAGCTTACATTCTAATGTGAGGATATAACATATGGATAGATAAATAATACAAAGTTAGGCAAAGTTATTTATTTTTGAGAGGGAAAAGTAATCAATTTGGGAATGTGTAATTGTAATAAATATCTTCTTAGTGGACTATTTGGTTTCACTCTTCGTGAACACTGAGGCAAAGTGAAATCTGTTGCTATGTGATGCTTCGAGTTATCTTTGGCTTCACAAAGAAACTGCCACTTCCTTCATTTGCCTGTCCAAGAACGTCTTTTCATCGACCTGTGACTTCTTTATCTTATGGTTGCATTCGGAGTGAGAATGGTAATGTGGACATGGCTCAATTCCTGTAGCAGCACATCAAGTTAGTAAGCACTAGTCAGAGTTCACATATGAAGGGTATACTAATAATACTAATTAATTTAATGTTTGTGTCTTCAACCCCCTTGACATTCTGGCAAAGCCTGGCTTCTCAGAATGATGTTTTCAAATGAATAAAATATGTATGATAACAAAAGAAACAAATTGTATTGAAATGCAGTTATCCAGTTTGGGGGAAAAGCAAGTACCATACCCCAGGATGAGAATTCTTGCTCTTGTCCAGCCTCCTCATTTTGCAGGAAGAAAATGAAGCCCAGAGAGGTGATGTAACTTGCTAAAAGCCACACAGCTAACTCATAGTATAACCAGGGCTAGAATCGAGGTCTCCTGATACCTAGCCTGTGCTCTTTTCATTCATTCTAACCTGTGACCATATGCCTTTTCATATGCATATCAGGTCAGACTTCAGAATCCTATTCCCTCCTGCTGCTCTAGATGTGGCTGGCTTTCAGCACAGCATCCTTCTTGGCCTTTAATCTCTTGGATTTGCCCCAACAGCTGCTGGAGAGACAGCAGTGGTTTCCATGGTTACCAACTATCCGAGACTACCAAGAATGGGATCAGGGAGGAGTGTGAAAAAGAAACTGGGGAGAGGAAGGATTTGTTAGTTTTGCTCTCCCAATTGTTCTTGCATGAACTGTCCTTTGGGATGAATAAGTGATTGTGAAACTTTGTGTGCTTTTTTTTTTAACCTCTTGTCTTTTCTTTTTCTTTTTTTTTTTGAAAGGTGCTCTGTTCTTGCATTTTTATTTCCTGAAATGAATTGAGAAGGGAATCAATTAAGACCATCGAAAGCTTTTTGTATTAGAAAATGGCAGGCCTAAAAATATTTTCATCACCGGTCCCTGAATTCCATCTTCGGGAGAAGTGGGAGTGCACACAGAAGACTAGAGAGGCTGAATTAAGTGTGGCCCTTCCTTCCCACTACCCCGCCCCCCCCCTCCCCATTGAATGAGCCATCTGATGCTTCCTCTTTCTTTTTTAATCTTTGTTACAAAGCATAGTTCTGCGGGGAGGGAAGAAAGAGAAAGAGATGTAGTCAGATGTGAATCTGATAGAAATTAAAGGAATCATGTATTTAAAAATATTTTTCAAGCACAGCATAGTTTTGTTAGAACACAGAAAAGCAGATACAGGAATACTCACTACAGTTGCATTTTTTTAAATTGTTTTTGATTGATAGCTTTTATTTCTACACCACCTTAGTTTCCCATTATCTTCCTCCTTTCCTGCACTCTGAAGTATCTCTTAAGAAACTAAAAAAGAAAAAGGAAAAAAAGCAGTCAATCAAATTTACATATCAATCAAATCCAACAGCTAATACCCTCTTCCCTCTCTGTGGTCCCTCTTGCAAAGAAGGGAGGAAAATTCATTTTCATATCTCTTCTCTGGGGCAAAGCTGGTTCATTATAATTATGTAGTGAGTAATTATACAGGATTGAGGACAGCTAGGTGGCATAGTGGCTAGAGTGCCAGTCCAAGAGTCAGGAAGACTCATTTTCATGAGTTCAAATCTGGCCTCAGGCACTTACTAGCTGCATGACCCTGGGTATATTACTTACCCATGTTTGCCTCAGTTTCCTCATCTGTAAAATAAGCTGGAGAAGGAAATGGCCAACCACTCCCATATCTTTACCAAGAAAACCCCAAATGGGTCAAAAAGAGTCAGACATGACTGAAAAACATGAACAACAGGTGTTTGGGGAGCAGCAGAGTGGCAGGGGAGATATATATGTGTGTGTGTGTATATATATATATATGCATATATATATGCATATATATGCAGAAAAGACACCTATAAACAAAAGGATATCAATAAAATTTTATTTTTATGAAAGTGTAAGGCCAAGGCTTAAAATAACTATAAATAATAGTGTTTAAGCTACTTCTTATAGTTCTTCTCTTTCACAAATGGCAAAGTCTTCATGTGGCATTACTAGTTTGGATTTTTCCCCCTCAGCTACCCAAGAGGTATTGGGTCATAGGTGAGATGTGAGGAGTCAGTATCTCTAAACAGCTTTGGAGACTGAAATTAGCCCGTCAGTATAGCTTGCATTCTCTAGCAAAGCAAGATCATCACTAGGCAGATTTCTAATTCATGATTTCCCCATATCGTAAAATGCATATTTTTTTGCATACAAATAAATGTGCATTGGTATACGCATCACCTATCTATGCCAGAATCTTGCTATATTCTATCCTTGGGATTCATGCTATGGGGTTACATTACAATTGAAATTTTCTTATAATGAGAACCTTTGATACTCCAGTAACTATACTTCCTTAGATGTAGTTCCAGAAGAGGTGTTAGCTAAAGTTCAAACTACACTATACTTCAGGTTTAATACTGTGGTGTTAACAGCAGGAAGGTACAACTAATTTGTAGGTTTATTATTACTAAATAAACAGCATTCAAAGAGCAACAATTGCTAGTACTCTGTGTGGGTGTAGACCTTTCAAAGACTCATTAATGAACCAGACACACCACTCTCATTTTTTTGATGAGATGTAACCTTTGCCAGAATATGACTTTTTCTCCTTGCTGGTGCTGTTAACAGTTTGTAGTGGAAAGATCAGTGGTCTTGAAGATATAAAACCTAACTTTAAGCATGATAGCCAGTTGGTCTGTTTTCAACGTGAGCGTTTAGACCTCAGAAATTAGCAAATGCTTCCAATCAGAGCTCAATATTTTGTTTTGTCTCTAGACTTTAAAAAGTGATGTAGGAAAGGTTAATACAGATTAACCTTAAAAGTGTGTCTGCCAATATTTACAAGCATACCTTGGTCCAGGTTCTGATGCTTACCATAAAAATTGTGACTGGACAAATCCGTCAACTTCTTTGAGCTTTGGTTTCCCAGTCTGTGAAATGGAAATATTTGAACTACCTACCTCATCACTTCTTTGCAGGATTGCTGTTGAAGAAAATCCTCATTAAAAGCTTAGAGTGACTTTTATTGTAAATGTGACCTTTTCCTTTTACATAACATTCCTTTTCCGATCTCTGTGCCTCTTCATAAGAATGTCTCCCATTTGTGTAATTCGCCTACTTGTTACCTCTATTTTTTAAAAATCCCTACCCTACCTCTTACTAGAGAATGTCCAAGTGGATTTGTATACTATATGTCTGATACTCTGATGATTCCCAGTCCTGATCTGGAGCTGTTAGATGTTGGAGATTCCTTTAATTCTCCTACCATCACTACCACCACCAACCCCCATATTTTTATAACCCTTTTCTTTATGCTTGCTTATATCATAAATGTCCTGATATTGAAAATGACTGTGAAGAGTAAAAGTTTCTTTAGGGTCACCCAGATTAGAATTCCCATATACTCACTCCCAACATCATCATCATCATCATCATCATCATCATCATCATCATCACACACACAGACACACACACATACACACACACACACACACACAAACAATTTACATCCTTTGATCCTATGAGGTTAAGTAAGATAGGTGATTTTTAACTTCAGTGAGGAAGCTGATGATTAGAAGTTCAATGACTTGCCCAAGGTCACACACTTAGAATGTGACAGAGATTAGACTCAAACCCATGTCAAAGAATGCTAAGTCCAAAGCTCTTTCGCCTCCACCATGTTGTTCTGTCTGGTTGAACACCCTATGACTGGGAAGAATGCCAAAATTAATTACTGTCATATGGATTTCATCAAAATGCATTTGCCTTTGGATAAATAATGCTTTGTCTTCATCCATAATAGAAGTGGCGTATTCAAAGCAAGACAGCTTTATTTTTCATTTGATCTCCAATTAACATTTTAGCGAGAACAAAAGATATTCCTGGGGCACCATCTTTGAAACTCATCATGACAGTAATGACAAGATGAAAAGCCAACAGGGTATAACTGGCAAAGTCATAGTGCCTGGATTCAAATCCTGACTTTGCCACTTACTACATATGTGACCCTGGTCAAATCACCTGACTTCTCTGTGCCTCAGTTTCCTCATCCATAAAATGAGGGACTCAGACTACATGGCTTCTGAAGTCCCATCCAGCTCTAAATTTGTGAAATTTAATTCCAGCTTTTATTTGTGTCAAGACTTCAGGCTGTTTCCCCCCACGGGCTGTGTAGCTGATCTTGGCCCCACACTCAGATGAGATTGTTAAACTGCTTTTGTAGTTTCCGCTGAGGGGCTTTAGTGCTCTGACCTCTCTCCTCCTGCTGAGATTTCCTGCACAGCCCAGCGCAGTCAGTGACCACGTATAATTCTGTCTCTTTATGGTACCTTGCACATGCTTAGTGCTCAGCATTTACCACTGACAATTCTCAGGTTACCTTGATAAAAGGATTTGATCCCAAAGGAGCTTTGTCCCTACCAGGTAATTATTCAGTGGTAAAGATTTGATTTTTTGTTTTTAGTTGTTATTTGATTATTTGGAGATTTTTTTTTTGCTTGTCAAAGGGAAAAGAGGATTTTTTTTCCCTTTTGTTTTTTGTCATACAAACATAATGTGACTTGGCATCTGCCTAGAGAATTGGTCTCACGTCCAGTGGCACCTGCCATGATGGCATCTGTTATCCCAGGAATTGTGAAATACCTATGAATAATGTAGGGCCACCTAAGCAAAATCTTCTCCTTTAGAAAAATCCCAATTTAAGAAGACATTGTGATTGGATCAACATAGGTAGCATTGCAGGAAATTTGGTCCCCTGACATAAAGGCAGTTTCAGAAGTCTAACATGGTCATCTGTCTTCTTGAGGCTGGCTAGCTAGATCTGATTAGGTCTGGATTATTCAGCAGAGAAAGCAGATTGGAATCTGTGAAAGGCACTAGATTTGGGAAGAGAACAGATTGGAACCTATTTAGAAGGAAGGGAGGAGTAGAGAATTTTTTTTTTACTAGGACAGCAGTAGTCCAAAGAAATGAAATTCCTCCTCTTGTTTTTAGAGGTGAGGTTTATGGGAGATGTGTGAGTTATTTCGATCTAGCCCTTGGTGCACTCATTGTGCTGAAATTGAGTGCAACCTGATATAGACCAAGAAAGCCCAGGTTCAAAGAAGGAACCTTCTTGAAACCAAGTAAAGCTGAGGTTTGGCATCTTCATTCAGTTATGTCAGTCATCCCAGCTTCCAGGACCCAAACTCTGTCCTGACTTTTGGACTTCAGCCTCCAGAAATCTTACGGTAGTAAATTTGATATGAAATTAGAGTTATTTCTGATCACTCCCCAGCTTCTACCTTCCCTAAGCCTGCCTACTGCCTAAGTCCAGAAAGCTAGAAACAGACAAGGTGAGGATGGTCTGCAGTAGTGGCTGAGGAATATGGCATAGAGTAAAGGGTTTCTCTCTCCCTCTTTTTCCTTGTAGGCCGGTGATAAACACTACCATCCAAGCTGTGCGCGATGCAGCAGGTGCAACCAAATGTTCACAGAAGGAGAGGAAATGTATCTTCAAGGTAAGAAGGATGCAGTAACAGGGCATCTTCTCTATTCCAGAAAGAAAACCAAACCTGCTACTTGCAACAGTGTTTTTTCCTCGCTTCATTGTTTCATTGATACATTTTTTTACACTATGGTCACTTTCCCCTAATCCCCCTCCCACTACAAATAGAACTCTGTTTCAGAACAAAGAACAACAGTTAAGCATTCCAGAAAAGGGCTCTTCGTTAGCTGCTAAGCTGACCCAAGCCTAATAAATAGGACCAGAAGCTACCTAATTACTTAATTAATCAGAACAGCAGCTATAGCCATACCTGTCTGGGCATAAGCCAATACGTGGAATCCCTTTCACTGTGTATCACTATGGAGTAAAGTAGTTTTGAATAAGTATAAAAATCTACCATTCTTATCCTGAAGGTTAAAGGGAATCATTTTCCTTCTCCTCTATCCTCAAAGTGTTCATAAGAAAAGAAAAGGTAAGGATGAGCTAGAGTTTATAAAGTCAAACTGCTTGATAGGTGTTTTCTCTCTCCTTTCTTCAGGGTCTTTCAAGGCCTTTGGTTTCAGTCAGGTATTTTTTTGCTCCCTCCTCCTTTTCTTTGATCAGGTTAGGTTAAATAGAGAAGATATCCTCCCATATTTGGTGAATTACATCCTGCCTTTTCTTTTTTTTCTCCCACCCCCCACAATAGTATTTTATTTTTTCCAGTTACATGTAAAGATAGTTTTCAGCATTCACTTTTATAAGATTTTGAGTTCCAGATTTTTTTCTCCCTCCCTCTTTCCTCTTTCCCCTCCCCAAAACAAGTAATCTGATATAGGCTATATACATGCAATCATATTAAACATTTCAACATTAGTCATGTTGCATCACCTTTTCCTTTGTCCTGTTAAACTACCACAACTCTCACATCCATAGCCTCAGAGGAAGAGTCCAGATTCCTTCAAGGGAGGAATCCCTGGGTGGAGGAGATATTGATCCAATATTCATTTCTAGAGGGTCATTTGGAACATAATTTCAAGCAATTTCCAGTATGAAAATGTTTTCAGTTTGGGATCTGTTGGGTGATTTTTTTCTTTTTTTCTTTTTTTAAAGTTTCTCTAAAAACCTAGAAGGTGATAGAAAGGAAATAGGAAAAAAAATCTTTTCCCCATTAAGCTTTTTGCTATTTTTAGAAGAAAAAGATATATCTCTCTAGTCAGAAAAGAGCTTATGAGCATAACTAGCAAGTAGCCAGGAAACACTGCTCATTAGGGCATTGTATTTCACCTTTCCTCATTGCATAGTAACCTTATATGTTTTCATCTGTGCTTTGAAGTTGATTTGTATTTTTCGTGCACATAGGAGATGTTTGTAGAAATCATTCTACATATAAGAGAAATTCTTATTATTTTCCTATCCTGCCAAAATGCAACTTATACAGTCACATTCCTATTCAAAAGACCCCCATCTAATATGACTTTGGAGGCACTTTGCAAAATAATGCCCACATATCACTAAATTTTTAATACTAATAAAGCCTCCTGATATTTATAGGTTTCAATACACTTTCAGTCAGTCAATAAGCATTTATTAAGTGCTTACTGTAAGCAAGGCACTATATTGAGCACTGGGGATAAAAAGAAAGACAAAACATCCCCACCCTCAAGGAGTTTGCATCCCTGGTCTTGTGAAGTTAGGTAGGATAGGCGATTTCAACCCCAAGGAGGAAGGGAATGTTTAAAGAAGTTAGGGGACTTTCCCAAGATCATTCAGCTAGACACCCATGCCATAGGATGCTAAGTCCAAACCTCTTTCCACTTTACCTAGTTATTTTGAGTGGATGGCCCATGACCAGGAAGAATGCCAAAATTCATTGTTGTCATGTGGATTTCATTGGGATGCATTTGCCTTTGAACAGATGTGCTCTGTCTGTAGCCATAACAGAAGTGGCATATTCAAAGATGAACAGCCTTGTTTTTCTTATGGTTTCTAGTCAACATTTTAGGATTTCCTGGAATACTGATGATGTCTTTCTAAAATTTGGGAGTTAGAGGAAATAGGGAGATTTTATATCCATTGATGAATGAGTTGCATAGGTTCCAGGGGTCTGGACCACATCATTTTAAAAAGTCTTGGGAGTTGAATGGAGGAGGTGATTTAAAAACCTCTGTACCACTCTGGCACACTGTATTAACAATACTAGACCATGTGTTAGGATGGGAAAAATCCCAAGACCCAGAGATTACCCCAAGATTCTATTCCAAGACAACCTTTGGTATACTTTCCCTATTCTCTCAACACTTCCCCTGAGAAGAATGAGCGATTTCTTCTTCCGCAGCTTAAACTCAAAGCCAAATATCTGAGGGTCTGAGTCACATTCCATGTGTGTGCCTGACCTCCTGATGAGAATGTTTACATTGTGTGCTGCTGGCAATCAGAAGCAGCCCTGGTGTTCCAGGCTTTAGCCTGGTGCTCAAGAGAGCCTTCAGAATGCAAGCTTTCCTGGGATCTGACCTTGGCTCTTCTAGTTAGCTTGCTTTGCAATAACAGGGCTTCCTCTGACTTTCATGGTGCTAAAATGACTTCA
Source organism: Trichosurus vulpecula (assembly GCF_011100635.1). NCBI lineage: Eukaryota > Metazoa > Chordata > Mammalia > Diprotodontia > Phalangeridae > Trichosurus > Trichosurus vulpecula. The sequence continues at coordinate 99,792,583 of NC_050580.1, forward strand.
GTTTCTACATGATGGAATGAGAACTATTTGGGAGAGGGAAATGCTTGTTAAGCAGACGTTACTGAACAATAGTAGCTTGATTTTTAAATCTCTTTTTCTTGCCATCAGTTACATAGTATTTTAGACTATTGTAGTATTATATACTATTGCACAAAAACCACTTAGAAGTTACTTTAAACTTTAAATTACTTCAAAGTGTGTGTATATATACATACACATACATACATATGTATTTATATATGTCATTGATTTTAAAAGAGTTTAAAGCGCTCACAATAATAATAAAAATGTTTTTATCATAGAATGTTAGACCTGAGAAGTACTATAGAAAGTATCAACTCTAACTCGCTCATTTTACAGAAGAGTAAACAGGCCCAGTGAGGTTAAAACGACTTGACTAGTAAGTGCCCAAAATAGTAATAATTATGATAATATTCACAACAACAATTAAAGCTAGCATTTATGTAGCTGCTTTTGAGTTTGCAAAGCACTTTATATATGTTATCTCCTTTGATCACCATAACAACCCTGGGAGATTGATGGTTTTATTATCCCTAGTTTACAGATGAGGAAATTGAGGCAGACAGCTGCCATGTGACTTGTTCAAGGTCATAAGTGTCTGAGTACGTATTTGAACTCATGTCTTCCTAACAGCAGGTACAGCCCTCTAACCATCAATGTACTGCCTACCTGCCTCTAGGGATCATAGATTTAGAACTAAAAAGTACCTTAGAGGTCATGGAGTTCAATCCCCTTATCTTGCAAGTGAGGAAAATAAGACCTCAAAAGGTTAAATGACTTGCCCAACATCATACAAGTAATACGTATCAAAGCTAGGATGTGAACCCGAGCAGTCTGATTCCAAAGCCATCCACTCCAAATCTCTTTACACCTCTAGGTACCAAGTACACATAATTTTCATAGACAGGAAGACTATTATTAACTTATCAAAAGATCATGGAGTTAAACACTACAAGGATTCTTAGATGTCACCTAGTTCAGTTCTTATTTTATGAATCAGAAAGTGGAGGCACCAAAAGTCAGATGACTTGTCCAGTCTTACACAACTTCTACACAGTCAGGCTTTTATTAACTTTTTACATTTTTTACATCCTTTAAACTTTCTCCTCTGAACCTGGGCAAATCTCGTTTTCTTCTGGGTTTTAATCTTTAATGTACATAGAGATGTTCCCTCATTCAGAAATTCACATTAATCAGTTTATTAACCATAAAGTTAAAAGGTAAAATGATTTCTAGCATAGCTTTGTAAATAAAACCATTTCGAGATATCATCTTATCCTGATCTAATGGACAAAGGAACTAGAATTATAAAATTCAGTGCTGATGGGGCATTGGTTATTCCTGTATATTGTTGAAGGTACTATAATTTGGTGGGTGTTTTTAGCATAGTAATCTGGGAATATACAGTTAATTATAACATCAGTCATTGCCTGTCACCCAGCTACTGAGCTGCTGAGGCTGTACACTAAGGAGATTATTAAAAGGAAAATGTGATCAAAAATATTCCCAGCTGTTTACTCATGTTATAAAAGGGGGGACCTATATGTCCAATAATTGGAGAATGTCTAAATAAATTATGATATAATATGTCAGTGTGAGAGCATATTATTTGACTTTGAGAAATTGACAGTTTATGAAGAACACAGAGTAATATGGAAAGTCATCCAAAATGATGCAAAGTAGAGAATAGAAGTGGGAAAAAATTGATTATACTAATTTTTTAAAGAAAGAATTTTAAGTGTACACTTGGAAAAGAGGAGACAATGAGCAAATAGATTGGTACTTTTACTTTCTTAAAGTTTTTATTTTTTAAATACAAAGGTAAATAGTTCATATTCAAGTTTGTTTGACACCGTTCCATATTGTACTTATTGAGATGTTTCTAATCAATTATTTAATCCAGACAATTAATTAGTATTTCAGTTATATAATGTTACTCATCCTGGTTGCCTCTTTTTTTCCTGCCACTGAATTTACTGGTCATTTTAATATCACATAAGCCTGTCTTGCATTTATGAAATTATAATGTTTTTAGTGAGAAACATCTTAGCATCACGAATAGACATCTGGTACTGGAGTCAGTATGACCTGGGTTCAAGTCTCATCTCTGGCACATACCAGCTGGTCTGATCCTTAAGCAAGTTAATTTACCTCTTGGTATGATGGGCCACTCTTTAAGATCACATGTTGTAAAACAGTTTCCTGCCTACGTTAATAGGAGGACCTTCTACCACCTACAATGAAATCCCAGAGCTAGCCCTGCCCCACTTCCCAGCATAATTTATAGAGAGGTAGTTTGGCACAGGGCATAGAGGGCCAGCCTCATACTCAGGAAGAATTGGGTTCAAATCCTACCTTTGGCACAAACTAACAACCATGGGCAAGCCATTCAACCTGTCAGTGCCCCAAGTAACTTTCTAAGACTTCAAATTACAGAAGAGTTGTCCACTTTCATTATCATAGGTAGTTTCCACATCTGAAGTTATAAACAATGATGAAATTGGAGGGGGGGAGGTAAAGAGAGAGGTAGAGAGAGAGAAATTTGTCATCTATAGATATATTTATATACATGTATCTGTAGGTATATCTGTATGTGCATATATATGTACATATGTCTGTATAGTTTCAGAGTAAACTGATATAGTCAGGACATTTTTGAGTAATCGATGTTTCCTGCAAGAGATAAATATGCCCTCTTTAGAGTAAATCAGGATTTATTATGGAAAACTCAGCCAAAACCTTGTGGCAGGTTTCGTACTCATTGTTTGAGAAGTGGGAGGGGGTGGGGATGTTAAACAGTGTTTAACAATTTTATGGCTTCTTCTTCCTTCTGGAGCTATTTTACTGTTAACCAATGGATTTTGTCTTCCCAGGTTCCACCGTTTGGCATCCAGACTGTAAGCAGTCCACTAAAACAGAGGAAAAACTCCGGGTAAGGGAAGTTTGAGGCCTGGGACTTAGCTCCATTTCTAGGCCAGATTTTTTTGCATATTGAGTAACCCTTGGGCGAAACTGATTTCTCCTGTCCCTTAATATCTGATAGTAACGAAGGCTAGTCTTGCCTTACTAAAGCAGTTTCCAAAGAAAGCACATCAAGGGAAATTTGGATACAGGTGATAAAAATAAGTTGTATGTTCTTTGTATTCAACATCTTTGCAATCTACTAGTCATACTGTAATCTTTGTTGAATTTAGAACAAAACAGACTCACATTTCAACCTAAAGAAAGTTGTCATTCATAACTTGAATCTTAGCAGTTATCAAGAAGAAGCCCTCAAAATCAAAATTGCCAAAGTAGCCTCAGCATCCACAGGCTTGTTCTCTTGCTTCTGGTTTGCATGATTAAAGACTGGGAAGCTAAGTGCTGTCAGGGCTAATGTGTTGGACTTGGACGCAGAGGACCTAAGTTCAAATCCTCCCTCACTTACTTGCTATGAGACTCCAAATAAGTCATGTGACACTATCAGTCTTTAGTTTTCTCATCTATAAGTTGGATCTGATTACAGCACCTACCTCCCAGGATTATTGTGAGGACCAAATGAGATAATATATGCAAAGTGCTTTTCAAACCTTAAAGAAGTATATAAATGCTAGCTATTACTATTCACACGAGGAAGGGACCTGAGAAGCCATTTGGAACAATCCGTGTCTGAAAAACAATCCCTACTACGACATATTACGACATATTCTACAAGTGGTCATTCAGCCTCCATAAAAGCCCTCTACCTCCTAATCCAAACCACTCTATCCTTGACAGTTTGGTAGCATTTTTTCCCCTAAAAATAAGCCTAAATTTGACTCTTTGCAACCACCACCTGTTGCTTCTTCCACTGCCATCTGGAAAAGAACAGGTCTAAAGCCTGCCCCCTTCACATACTTGAAGACAGCTATCACGTCCTTCCTGTGACTTCTTTTCACCAGACTCAATATCCCCATTTCCGTCAGTCAGTCTTATGACATTACCATGAGGCTCTTAGCCATCCTGTTGTCCTCCTCTCAATGTTCCCTAGCTTCTCTGCAGGCTTCCTCAAATGTGCCATACAGAACTGAGCACCCTGTCCCAGATGTGGTGCTATGAGGGCAGAACACAGGGAGATCCTCACCTTCTTATTTCCCCTCTTAATGTAAGCAAACTCCTCAGGTAGCTTTGGAATTCAGCATAAGGAAAGTTCAGGTATTTTTCCCCTTTATAATCCTAAAGAATAGAGTCATGTTATTGGAATATTGTGCTTTTTTACCCTCAAAGTTCTCTTAGTCTTAAGTAAATCCTCAAAGCAGTTCTAAGGTAGGCAGAAAAACTAGGCCACTGAGTAGGATGAGAATCTAAACTTGTATGCTACATGAAGTTTAGACAAACATTATGGTGGAGTGGGCAGAGGGCTAGCCTTGGAGTTAGGGTGATTGAAAATGACATAGTCCTGCCTATATCACATACTCATTGCAGGACAATGAGCAAGTCACTTAACTTCTCAGCACTTTCTCTGTGGATACAATTTAGAGACATGTTTAAAAGCTGCATCAGTGAAGGCAGTCACCTCACCAGAATTTACCGGCACCTATGAAATCACAGGTCCAGACATTCCCCAACTCCCTCTTCCCTCAACAAAAAAATAAAAAAAACTACATTTGGCACTCAGACAGCTAGGTGGTGCAGTAGAAAAGAGTGTCTTCCAGGCCTGGAGTCAGGGAGACCCAAGTTCAAATTCAGCCTCAAATACTTACTAGCTATGTGGCCCTGGGCAAGTCATTTAGCCTCTGTTTGCCTCAGTTTCCCCATCTGTAAAATTAGGATAATTTTAATAATAATAAGTAATAATGAAAGCCTACCTCCTGGGGTTGTTATGAGGATCATATGACATAATTGTACAAATGTTAGCTCTTTTGTTAACTATTATATTATGTTACTATATTATGTTATGTTATAAATGTTAGCTATTATATTAATCCCAGAATTCTTCTCTCTGCCCCCCCACCCATACCATGGTAGGCAGTATTTATTATAGCAAGAATTAACAGGCTTTGAATGTTTGAGACCAAGCCCTGTGCGCAAATCACTGAATGAAGTTTTCTTTAGTGGCCCTGAACTAAGAGGGTCTGGAGTTTATTTCTCCCAGCTTGGTGTCTTAAAGTGTTGCCCTGATCTTTCTTTAGGAGTCTACATTTGATTATCCTATTTGTTTTATTAGCTTGCCCTTTGCTAGTAGAAGAAGCGATTTAGCTGACTGCTAATTTACTGAACTCATTATCAGAGCAGTGAGCATTGGTAATGTAGACACAGTGGTTCATGTCACTTACTTACCAGTAGTAACCTTCAGAAAAGACAGTGGGCTTCATTTTCACAAGTTTTTGCCAGTTACACCAGGAATTGTAGCTGTTCCTTTCAAGGGGCTTTGTTTCACTTAGTTATACACACACACACACACACATGAGTTATCTTTTGTTCTTTTTTATTTCAAGTGCAGTCTGCCAAATCATAAGAGCAGGAAGTTACTTCCGTCTGGAGGACATCAAGTCCTACCCCCTGATTCTATTTATGAAGAAACTGAGGCTGCATGGTTAGTTGACTTGCCCAGGGCCACATAGCCAGTAGCATAGGACTAGACCTCAGGTCTTCCTGATTCCAAGTCCACAATGACAATTGACTGCCTCAAATCAAATGGCAATGGTATGCAATTCACATGTTTTAGGAATCTTTCCTTTCTCTGGGATGTGCAAAAATACTCCTTGGGCAAAGGTCAAGGAAAAAGGAGAGACTCTTACAGAATGGAAGGTAGCAGGAAAAGATGGAGAGGGTTTTGCACTGCTGTTTGAGTGAGGACACAACAGAGGCTGCAGAACATCATTTAACCTCTATGCATCAGCACTACCCCATCTGTAAGGTATAAAGATTACAGAGCCATTGACCTGCCCCCAGAAAATTTTGCATGTGAATGATCTGAGAATTGATTGCATTAAAGCCCTGATGTCACAAGGAAAGGATTTATTAAGGCTTTTATTCTCAAATTGGAAATGTGATGGAGCATAACCATGAGATGGCCATGCCATTATACCCAGAAACCACTTGGTTAGCTCTGCTCACATCGTCTATCATTGCTGTGATGTTGTTAGCCTCTGGATCCATCATTTTACCCATGTCTTTAGTGAAGTCTTTTAAAGGTAAAAATGGACATGTTAAGAGGCCAGACTAAATAGAAGTTAACTTTTTCCCCCCATAAGGATTTCCTCTAGTTGCTGATCATTTCAGTAAGGTGATGAAAAACAGGGTTCAAGAATTTTAAAAACCATCTTTATACAGATCACTGAATAAGCATATGAAAAGTCATGATGAATACTTACAGAAATATACATAATGTTTTCATGCTTTAGATCCATGTAAGATAGCTAAATTTTACTAAGGGATTCAATAATTCTCTAGTTCAGCCTAGCTCTCCTGCCAGAGGGTCCAATTCAATAACTACTGAGTTCCTTTACCTCTAGAGGATCATGGTCCCAAGGAAAGAGCAGTGAATTTAGAGTTGAAGGCTCTGAGTTCAAATTAATACTTATGACTGAGCAAGTTAGTTCATCCTTTCTAGGTCTCATTTTTCCCATCCATACAATAAAAAAGGTTGGGCTCAATGATATCTAAGTTCCCTTCCAGCTCTAAAATTCTAGTGCCAAGAGTCCCATGTCTCCCCAGAATACAATGGTGACCTGCAGTGTGGTCTGTCCAGCTCTTCTAGTTGTCCCTACAAAGAACTCACTAATATAGATAACCCTGAAGGCAGCATCATTAGGAAACTGGCTTGTGGATAAATGAAATCAATCTTGTGATCTCTTGAGAGCATTTCTACAGTGGCCAATTCCTGAGTCAAACCCTGTACAGTGTATGACCTTAGTGCAGTTTCCATAGTAAAATGGGAAGAAAACAACTGCTCAGTATCCCCACTGAGTAATCCACAGTCTTGCTGTTTTATAACTCAGGCAAAGTTTGTAAAAACAGATTCTTAAAAACTTCTCAGTTATTTATCGCAAGAATTTTCAGGCCAAAGTTAATTGGACTAGGGAGTTCCATTCTGTAGCCAGTCAATCAACAAGCACTTTTTAAATTCCTACTCTGACCCAGGCACAGTGCTAGGTACCAGGGATCCAAAAGCAAAAAGAAAGCTGTACAGTCCTCAAAGAGCACATTGTATAGGACAAACATGTATACATGTAATTGAGTATCAAATATAGTCAAAGTAGATACAGATTATGGCCTGGGACTAGCTGCTGAGAATTTGGAAAGACATCATGTACTTTGCACACGGACCGCATGGCAAGCAATATATGACCTTGTTGCTATTGACTTCATAGATAATGTATTTGTAATTATTAATGAATGATAAATGTCTTAATCTCATTAAGCTACATATCAATTATAGTCATTCTGAAATGAAAATGTCTTTATTCCCTTTCACCTCTCTTGTATTCTCTCTCTTTTCTCTTCTCTTCTTTCTCCCTTCTTCCTTCAACATCCTTCCCTCTCCCTTCTTTACTGTCCTCTCCTCTCTGTCTCTCTCTCTCTTTTCTCAGCAGCTTCCAAATATGCCACGTTCCTCATCTGAATTCTTTTATCCTAAAAGTCTGATTCGCCGAACACGACGCTCTCCACAGGTTTGCGACTGTGTTTGGACTGAGTCATGGTGTAGCTTTCCTAAGCAACAAGCTTACATCACTTAGCTTAGTGCCACTCTTCCCATATAACCTGCCTACTTTGCTTGGGGAAGGAGATGCTCACTTACTCACGTAATTAAAAAATACCCTTTTCATTTTCTAATGTTATCTCTTTTCTATCCAATGGCACATTTAGCGGATTTTTTGGTCTTGTTTTACCTTTTGGTTTTTTGAACAGTGGTCAGTGTTTTCTGCTTGTTAATTCTAGCAGCTAAGAAGCACACCCTCATTTGTCATTTAGGATCCACCAGTTGAGTAGCCTGAGCATGACCAGATATTTGTCATTTTTGAAAGATGTCCTGTGAATGTATTCTATCATGCCCAGCACAGCATGGCATGCAAGGCAAAGTGGCAAAGTGAGCAAGGAATAAGACTTAGAGTTACAAAGAACTATCTTCCAATCTAACTTCTGAGAGTCAATCAGCTAACATTTATTCAGCACCTACTATGTGTCAGTACTAAGTCCTAGGCATACAAAGAAAGGCAAAAGACAATTCCTTTCCTCAAGGAGCTCAGTCTAATAGGGAAGAGAATGTGCAAGCAGCTATGTATAAACAAGATATCAAAAGAATAAGTTATAGATAATCTCTGAGGGATGGCATAATTTGAAACTTGAAGGCAGCCAACAGATGGATTTGCATAGTTTTAGGTATGAGGCACAGCCAATCAAAGCACTCAGTACTCAGTGTTGGGAGATGCAACATTGTATGCAAGGAAGCCAATGTCACTGGATTGCAGAGTATATGGAGAGGTGTGAGATGTAAGAAGGCCAGAAAGGTGGAAATGGACCACATTATAGAGTTTTAAAAGCCAAACAGTGGGTTTTTACATTTGATCCTGGAGGCAAGAGAGAGCCCCTGGAGTTGAGTGAATGGGAGGTGACCTGGCCAGACTTAAGCTTTAGGAAGATCAATTTGACAGCTGAGTAAAGGATAGACTGGAGTAGGGAAAGACTTGGGGCCAGGGGACCAATTAGCAGGCTGTTGTAGTAGTCCAGGTGCACGGTGATGAGGGCTCAAAATAGGATGTTGGTGGTACCAGAGGAGACAAGGCGACATATATGAGAAATGTTTTGAAGGAAAAAACAACACGACTTTGGAACTGCTTGGATGTATGTGGGGAGGTAAGAGAGTAAAGAAACAAAGATGGCACCAGGCTTAGAGCCTGGATGACTGGCAGCATAGTGGTAACCCTCCTTGACTGTAATAGGGAAGTTAGGAAGAGAGCAGGACTTTAGAAGAAAGATAATGAGTTCGGTTTTGACCATGTTAAGATATCAACAAGATATCCATTTGAGATATCCTAAAGACGGTTAAAGATGTGAGACTAGCGTTCAGGAGGTTAGGGCTGGGCAAATAAATCTGAGAATCATTTGGATAGAAATGATAGTTGAATCCATGGGAACTGATGAGATCCCTAAGTAAAATAGTATTAAGGGAGAAAAGAAGAGGACTCAGAACAGAGCTGTAAGAGACATCCACCATTAACAGGTATGATCTGGATGAAGATCCAGCAAAGAAATTGGATTGTCCCAGAAGCTCTCTGAGCTTCAGTTTCCTCATCTGTAAAATGAAGATAATGATACCTCAAAGAGCTATTTCAAGTCTCCAGTAAAATAATGTATATAAAGCACTTTCTAATTTTTAAAGGATTTTATGAATGCCATTTTATTTTGATGACCATTGCCCTCAGTAATAATGACAGTGATTAGCGTTTGGAAATGCTAACTTCCAAACATCTACTTGTTCTCAAGCAACACACTCTCAATGTGCTTTCTTTGAGTGTCCTATGTATACAAGCTGAAGCTGTAATTTTCCTAATGTAGAGAAATTTAGAGTAACTTTGTAGAATTTCATCTCTCTTCTCCAAGTGCAACCCAGACAAGAGCTCTAATGTCAATACAGTTGTGCTTACCCATCATTTTGAGATAACCCCTATTACCCAGGGTCATTTGCCCACTCCTCTTGTCCATATACAAGAACATAATAATTATCATAACATTGAGGTCATGCCGTAAGGTTTGCAAAGTGCTAACTCATACTGTCTCATGTGAACCTCACAATAACCTTGTGTGGTAGTTGCTGCCATTATCCCCGTTTTACAGATGAGGAAACTATGGTGGAAAAATGTTAAGTGACTTGCCCAATGTCACATAGCTAGTATGACTAAGAAAAGATTTGAACTCAGGTCTTGCTGACTATGAATCAAGGGTTCTGCCCACTATACCACCTAACATACAGAACCACAGTAAGGCCAGGAAGTCTTGATTTTACTTAACCATTCTGGACTTCTTTTTTACTTCCCTAAGGCCATTTCAGATGGTGTCCAGTTTACATCTAATTTGTTCATCAGTGCCTTCTTGTTTTGACTTAGAATATATTTAATGTTTGAAAATTAATGTTTGGTCAGTCTTAAATCTCTATATACGAGAATCTTGGAACTAGAATGTACCTAGGCGTTATCTAAGCCAATTCTCACATTTCATAAATGAGGAAATTGAGACCCAGAGCAGTTGTAACTTGTTCAGGATCATATACCTAGTATGACCAAGGCAGAACCAAAAGCTAGACTCATCTAGTAGTCTTTCCATTATACAATGACACTTCTAATGCACTGAGTTGGAAATCTGTTCTTAACTTAGAGGTAGGTGCTAAATATAGGTTAGGAAAAGGAGAAAACAGAGAGAGGGAGAGTCCAGGGAAAAGGACAATTTGGTAAAGGTTTCTTTGCTCATAGGTATTCAGACTTAGGACTCTAAAAATTTCAGGCAGCCTGCAAACTGAAAACAATATAGACCCTGTTGCCTACTCCCCCGCCTCCCCGCAAAAACTTCATTATCTTTGTACTTTGTTCCGTTAAAAACCATAGAAGTTTATTGTGATCACCCTCTTTGATCACATTAACACAACAAAGGATTAATGATAATTATACCCTCAAAGAGTTAGTAATTGTGATTAATCTCTCATTCATTTATAGTGAAGTCACTCCGGTCTGATAGTTATATTCATAGGATTTTAGAGCTTGAAAGGGACCTTAGTTCTTATCCGAAATGTGTGAACTTAAATATGTTAGCTGTTATGACTGAAACCATATGATTCAGCCATCCACGCCCCAGCAATATTTAATAATCGATTGTTGCTGTGTTATGAAGTGAAGTCCAGCATTCATAGTTAATTTGAGTTAGTGTGAACAATTCAGTATATTTTCAGATTTCTAGAATTTTTCTGTGGATGACTAACAGACATGAATTAGAATCACAGAATTTCAGAGGTGGGAGGAACCTCACTAACATTCTAGTTCAATCTATAACAAGAAAAAAAAATTATTCCCTCCACAGTATACTTGGCAAATAGTCAACAAGTCTTTAAGACCTCTCATGAGGGAAAACCTTCTTTCTGTCAAAGCAGCCCATTCTACTTTGGGATAACTTTAATTATTACGACAGTTTTCCTTTCATCAAGCCTAATTTCACCTTTTTAAAATTTCTGCCTGTAGATTCTAGCTCTGCCTTTTAATCACCATTCCACATGCCAGCCCTTTACGTATTTGAAGACAGTTATCATGTCCTTCCCAAATTGGGCTTCTCAAGGCTGATTAGCTCCATTTCCTCCAACTATTCCTCATATGGCATTAGGTCAAGATCATCTCTTGATGCATTCCATCCATCTTATAACTGACCTTCCTTCAAATGTATGTTCTAGATGTGGTATGGCTAGATTAGAGTAGCATGAAGGGACTATCACTTCTTTATTCTCAGAAGTTATGTCTTTCTTAATTCAACCCAATATTACCATTTTTAGCTACCTATCATGGCAAACAGATTTTGATCATACTGAGCTTGCATTTCACTAAGACCCTCAGATCTTTTTTGGATGAATTGCTGTCCAGAAATACTCTAAAATTGCCAAAATTTTCCTTACTTTTAGAGTGCCTTAACAAAATATAGCATCACCCAAATCAGTGGGCCAAATGTTTTTTTTTCACTTTGCAAAAATAATATTTTTTAGAGAAAGAATATGATGTAAAAAAAGGACATGATGTTTCTGGGATCAAATTTGCATTACTAAAAGAAAGAAGTTGGGTGACTTCTATGTTGCATCTTTGGAGACTAAAGAATAAGAATAAAGACTACTCTAGAAATTGCATGTTTTCTTTCAAGCTAATGTAGACATGTCAAGTGTGGTATTGCTGATTTCTAATGCACCAACCAAGTATTCTGTGTCTACTCATGGAGAAAAGATCATTAGAGTCTTTATGTCTGGACCAAGAAAACTAATATTGCTGCTTATGTATCATTTTGTTATTAGCACTGTGATATTTTTACTGGAGCAGCTGCCTGTTGCTTTATTCGTAATTTTATTTTATTCATAGTATTTTATCATCTTTTATACCTGTTTACCTTCCATCAGAGATAATCAGGCCTTATGAAAAGTGAATTTTCATTCCAGCTGTGTAATATGTACATAATTGAATCAAATGTGCACTTAGTACCCATACATACGCATGCACACGTACATGCACATTGCACATGCTCACACACATACAGATAGACCCAAATGCATATCAGTATTAAAAACCAGCAAAAACTCAAAATGATCTCTTCCCTTCCCCATACTTTAGCAATGTTATAGTTAAGTGATTATACTAAGGATAAAAAAAAACATTATTCCTTCTTCTACAGTTCTTACCACCACCCTGTCTAGTGAACTTCAACAAAAACCAAAGGCAGGTACTGTCACCATTCGTAATTTGTGTGCTGTAAGGTGTGCTATAAGGTGATAATGACCTTATAACAGTAATTACACTCGAACTAATTCATCAGATCAAGATGATCTGATTCTTTCTTCAGTTTCCTGTAGTTCCCTCTCTTTTAGAGCATGGCTTTTAATAGCTGCGGTGTAGACAAAAGTAGCCTTTGCATTGCTGCTCCTGGGGACCGGGGTTGAGTGAACACATTGATTCTCGATATCTCATGAGATGGTAGCACACAAATGAAAGGAAATAAAAGATGCCATTGCTCCAGGTATTCACCAGTCACATCTCTGTCAGTGATAACATGCAGTAATCAAAGGGTGATGATGAGCTGGAATGAGGACATAAAAGGATCGTTGAAGTAGAATATTCATTCAGCAGTCCTGCCTTCAGAATTGTAGCACAAGTGGGCAAAGGAGGAACTGGAGAAAAACAAATTAGATAAAAGGCAGCTGATTAGAGTGCTTTTAAAAAGCATTTCATGAACACGCATGGCTTTTCCAGAATTTCATCAACCAACACTGGTTGGAGTCATTTTTTCTTTCCTGTTGAAATAAAGTGCCAGCCTTTCGTTGAATCCTCTATCACTTAATCGTGTTTCTGTTAGAGATGTCATCTAGGAAGAGGAAAGTGAACAGTGTTCTTGGGGATAACAAAGAGGTTCTGTGAAAATAGCAGGCAGAGGGTAAAGTAAAGAAATTCTTGGAACTTTACATTATAAATATATATAAATAAAATATATATATATATGTATATATATACTGTACATTACAATATTCCACTATCTAACTGGAAAGAAATCAGAAGCCAAGTCCTTTCTAGTCCCCTTCTTTAAGTTGTTAAAACAATGATTGCATCAGTTGTCGATTAGGGCAAATCTTTAATGCTTGTGAGCTCTATTCCTCCTTCCCCACTTCTGGGTAGATATAACTTTTGAAAAATGGTAGAAGGGGAGAAAAAAAGAAAAATGGTAGAGGGGACTGAAAATTTCCCAACAGGCCTTCTAAAATGTTCTTTTTCTCACTCATGTTGGAAGAGGTGGTTGAAGAATAAGAAATATATATCTGTTCCATTATCAAACATTGTTTAGCAATAAGCAATTAGGACTGAGTTGCTCAGTGAACCTCTTGCTCTGTAACTTTCTCCATGGAACAGATGTTATATCTTTAGGACTAAAGAATGGGAAAATATCTTTACTGTTAATATGGATACAAATTTGTCACCAAGAGCTATAGATATGAGGACTTCTGATCTGTTGAACTTTTGTCATTAGTTCATAGTTACTAGAGCACTTTGGCCAGGATTTTGTATATTAGAATGAGGAAGAATGGTTAGTACTTTCAGTAAATGTAGAGTTTCAGTGTAGGATTTATTTAAGGAAGAAAAGTGGGACCTTTAGACTTATACTTTTATATCACATGGATACCAGGATGCAGAGAAGAAAAAGCATAGACAAATAATAAATGGGCCATATAAAAGGGGAAGAAGATAAATAAGGTAGTAATTTACATGATTTAGTGAATGACAGTTTGGGCAGGAATATCAGCTGGTAGAGGATTGACTCCATATGCCTTTTGTATAGTTAGATCTTGTCCATCACTGGCCTTTAATGAATAAAAAAATAAAACAAGTAAGAATAAGGGGGTGGGGGTTAACAGGTGATCGGGAAAAGGAATATAATTTTGCCTTTCAAAAATCTAGAAGTTATCAAGTTGACACTCAAGAGGATGTGGATAATCTTAGAGGGAGGCAATATTAAAACACAAACAGAAATGAACAGGAACACTTTGGAAGCCAATAGTAGCAGACAGTGAAAAGAGGCAGTAAATTCATGAATGTGTAGGTAAACAAACCTTGAGCATGGTTCAAGAGAAGGCATATTTTGAATTGTTCTGACAGATAAGAGGCCTAGAGAAAAGACATTATAATCAAGCATCACAGAGAAGAAAGTTAATTATAATGCTACAGTACCTGGAAGAGAGTTTTCCAGTAATTATTAGAATGGGTACAATTGTATGTAGCTGTTCTAGAATAAAGGACACATGTTTGAAAGTGTTATAGGACTACAGCACCTTGTAGATGAATTACTTAGCATGCCTGAATTCGGAGGAGAGGGCATAAGGGTGCAATTCTTTTTTGGTAAATCTAGGGAAAGCCTGATTTATCTAACATCTGAAATATAAAGATTGCTTATTGGGAGTGATAAGATACAGAGGCAGGAGAATAATTCTTAATTTTAAGTTGGGATTGAAAAAAATGCCCAAATAGGCAGGAAATTTATTGTAGTGTAACGTTTTTAAGGAATATTTGGATAGACTTTAATTAACATTCACCCCATATTATTGGAGAGGCCAGTATAGGTTAAAGCGAAGAAGAAGAAGAAACTTTCAAAGATGAATTTTTTAGTAAGGTTATGAAGTCAAAGTAAAGTAGAAATAAATTAGATCATAGATAGACTTAAAGAAGAAATAATTCAAACATTTTCAAATACTTTTGAGTCACTGTGCCCCCAAATATGAACTTTGAGTCATATTGAAAAATTCAAGGCAGGACATTGCAACAAATTTGGCAACTGGCTCTTCTCAAGTGATTCTAAAGTACCTAAAGGCAGAGTTCAAAATATCAGGGTTTGAAAATGCAGAGAAGAGTTGGAGTTATCAATAGCCCAAAACTGAACAGGGAATTCAGATCTTAAGAACTGCATGGAACTTGAACTGAGTATTTTATAAAGACTTCCATGGTGGAACCAATGAGCAGCTTATAAAACTAATAGCACAAATGATTGAAATAAATGCTTGGAAGGAATTTATGAAATTCGAGGGACTCACCCATCAAAAGAGGGAGTAAGGTGAAGATTAGCTGTGCAGGAACAGCTTAGTTTAGCCAAGTGGCCTTTCCCTTCTTTGCACTTAATTTCCAAATCAGAGTACTTAGTGTCCCTCTTTCTAAAGTCTCTAATATTGCCATTCCGACACATACCTATCTGCGAATACAGAATATCACAGACTAGTTTGCCTCAAAACCCACCCCTAATGAATTATTTCCCCCAAAAGAGAGGAAAACAACCCTGCTTGGCAGAAATAATAAAGATGAGTAACTTGAGAGAGCCCCCAAAGCTTCAGTTTTTATTTTGGCCACTTATATAACATTCTTTATGGATGTTAATGAAAACAGGCAGTTGCCATGGCAACCACAGTAACTCCAGACATCTGATTCTACTGAAATACACCCTGGTCTTCACCACACCCTTACACAGTGCATAAGATCATAGCTGCTTCAGAGTTTGTGGCATTAAAAATTATTCCCATGGGCAGACATTGTTTTTTTGTTGCTGATGTTTAGCCATCTCAATTTTTAAAACACCCTTATCTAGAAAATTTGTCACCCCATCTATTATGTAAATGGCCTCTCTAGTTTTACCATGTGTTGTAGGAACCAAAAGACAATGCCACCCCATTATGCCCATTTTTAATAGCTTGTTAATATTGAAATTGAGCTGTATCCAGGCAACAAATATTTATTGAATGCCTACTATGTGCAAAAAACCCAAACCAAGCCAAAAAAAAAACTCTGCTAGGCACAAGAGGAGGTGAAAACTTTAGAAATAATACAATCCTTATCTTCATAGAGCTTACTATCTGTCAGGGGGTTAATATTAGAAATGTACTCAACTGTGATACAATGACAGTAAGTATACTAAAGAATTTCAGAACAAAATATTATGTGAAACCCAAGGAGGAAGATAGTTGCTGACCTAGGGGATTGGAGAAGGTTTCATGGAAGAGGTCATATTTAAGGTGGGTCTTAAAGGCAGAAAAGGAAGTCAGCAGAAGAAAGAAGAGAGGACATAGCTTGAGCAAAATAAAAAAGAGAGGATAGTGCAGGGCATGTGTATGTAGAGCAGAAAGTAGTTCGGTTTGGTCACAACCCACAGAGAGTTAGTAGAGGGGATTGATATGAAATAAGGCTAGGAAGGTAGAGTGACCCAATATTGGGTAGGGCCTTGAGGAATTTAATTTTATTCTTTAGACAATAGGAAGCCATCAGTCTTTTGAGCAGAAATTTTTCTGCCACAAGTATGAATTATACATTTTGTTGTTATTGTTCAGTCTTTGTGACCCCACTTGGGCTTTTCTTGGCAAAGATACAGGAGTAGTTTGCCATTTCCTTTTTCAGTTCATTTTACAGATGAGGGACTGAGGCAAATGGGGATAAATGACTTGCCTAGGGTCACACAGCTAATAACTGTTTGAGTCTGGATTTAAATTCACAAAGATGAGTCCTCCTGACTTCGGCCCCTGCGCTGTGTCCACTGTGCCACCTAGGTGCACCAAACAACATATGAGAGAGAACATAGAATGGAAGCTAAACGTCTTGCTAGAAGGCTATTACAAGAGTCCAGGTAGGCAGTGATGAAAGCCTACAGTAGGTTCCTGGTAGCGTAGCGGAAGAGGAACCAAGGGTTGAAGAAAGGTTAAGGAACAGGCAGAAATTGGTGTGGTAGAAGAAGTGCTGGATTTGAAATCCCAGTTTCATTCCCAGTACTACCACTAACTGTGTAGCTTTGAGCAGATCACTTAACCTCTGTTTCTTTATCTTAAGGAGGTTGGATTAAATGACCTCTAAGGTTGCTTCTAGCTATAAATCAATGATTCATTATTCATTTCAAAAGATCAGAAACCTTCTTAGAAAGGTCAGGAAAGAGTCCAAACATGGGAGCTAGGGTAAGTGATGGACCCAATAGGCAGAAGTAGTAAAGTCAGGATAAAGGATAGGTTTAGAGGAAAGAATGATAAAGCTCTGTTCAGTGCAAGTTAAATTTGAGATGCAACTGGAACATTTGAAATACAAGTCTGAAGCTTGGAAAAAAGGTCAGGAATAAAGATATAGGTTTGGGAGTCATCTATGGATAAGAGGTAGTTGAAACTATGGGGATGAATAAGAAGAGCAGAAGCAATTCTAAAGTTTCATATCTTTAAGATGGCAGAGCTCAAGAGATAGTTAAGATCTGAGCTGTGATCACATCAGGCTGAGGTGGGTTGAAGAAGGTTGTTGGAGTTGAAGAGGCTGAGACATTAAATACTTATTAGAGGGTCATCAACACAAATATTGAAGTCCCTAAGGTAATGGCAGAAGATAGGTTGGAGAGGAAGACTTAGCCAGGTATTAATGCCACTAAGATTTTGGGACAATGACCTAAATGTCATTTGTGACTACTAAAACCATAAGAATTACCTGTGGTAAGTTGTTAGTCCATATGATTTGGTTAGTCTTGGATATGGGGATGGTCCAGTGTCTCAGGACCACTCCTGTCTAGAGTTCTGTCTTTTATTTCAGTAGTACAGCTGCATTTTGGTATTGGTCCTGAAATATCATTAATCCATGGAATGGAAACCATGTCAAATTGGACTCAAGACTGAGAATCTAATGTAGCAAGCAGTAAAGAGAATGACAGTACCTCAGTATTATTCAAAATTGAAAATATTGAAGTATCCCTGTCTATTATAGATGTGAATCACTACATGAACCCTGCCACTTAAAAACTGCATGTTTAGAAAAGCGCATGTAAACCATCAGACTTGAAGATTATAAAAACTAATGAATCAGAGGGCAACTTTGTACTGTAATTCTCCTGAGCTACGTACCCTTATGCCATCACTGAACACTGGAACAGCTCTGGAATGCTGTTTCCCTGCATTATCATTTACAAACTGATCTATCTCTAACGAAATCCATGCTTGGCAAAGTACAATTTCTCGTTACCAAAGCCATAACTAGTAAGGCAAACAAAATAGAATATACTCTTGAATCCTCTTCTCTGTGATGGCACAAGACTTCAACAAGAGGGGAGGGGGGAACCAGACAAGAAGGAGCTCTCCTGGAGTGCAGCCTCCAGAGAAGGAAGTAACGTCTGCTAGCTACCTATTTTTACTAATGATCCCTGCTACCTAGGTATTAAACTGAGTTGTTTCTGTGCTGTTGTAGATCTGCAAGTACTCTCTATGCTCTCTAATCTGAGAACTTAAACTTGTTTTTATATATACATATATGTATATGTTTATATATGTATAGCTATTTAATTGTATTTTGGCATAATTGGTTTGCTTTTTATACCTTTGTACTTTATTTTATGCACTTAAAAACATTCTGGAGAGTCCATAGGCCTCATGAGTCTGCCAAAGGGGTTCATGATATCAAAAATAAATCAGAGCCCTAGAACAAACCCCCATTCACCCTGCCTTGGTTATAGCTCTGACCTTCACCCTCAGGTGAATTTTCGCCTTTGGGATAGGAATGATCACAATCTGTGATTCTTCAGTGGTATTTGTGACTCATACCCGAAACTTCAAACTGATAATCCAAATAAAACTCATGTGTGTTCTTCAGACTTGGCTGCTCAAGCTTGCAAAGTATAAAATGCAAGTAGAAACATTACTAAAGATGAAGAAGTTAAATTTCTAAATTAGAATTTTCCATCAAATATCAACAAGAAGATAAGATAGTGCACTAGGCTTTCTGTTTTACTTAGAGTCCTCATCTCAGAGCAGTTGGTTACATTCCTCAATATGTAATATTTGGCCCAAGGGGAAAAAAATAATGATGTTTCTAAGATTTTCAAAGACTTTATAAACATTCAAGTGCGTTTTTACAGTTTTCTTACATCTTTTTCATTTATTTCTTGTGAGTTGTGCTCCATTTACCCACAAAAATGAAAAAGACATTTTTTTTTAAGGATTATAGCTTCCAGAACCTCATTATCATTGACAACCTTGATCCTGAAACGTTGGACTTATCTCTCACATGGCAATCTTTGTTTTACAGCCAACCAGGACATCCTCCGAAAGTATTTATTCCAGACCAGGGTCAAGCATCCCTGGATCTCCAGGTCATACTATCTATGTAAGTATCCCTTTCAATAAAGCTTGTAATTACATGTAGGGGCCTCTTATTAATGCCAAAAAATTTCATGGATCTCCCTGACATAATAGATAACCTGTCAATTGGCTGAGAAAGTTAAGTATTACAAAAAGCTGCCATGAATTCAGTAACAATGTTAAATGAGGTTTTATTTTATTAATCACAACTGCATCTATCTACATTTGGAAAGTAGCAACATACATGCATACATACACATATGATTGATATGTATATATACGTACATATAGATATATATGTACAATGCACTCACATGAATAACCAGATGGTATGCTTGCTTATTTGTTATATCGAGTTATTTAATGAAAAGGACAGTGCCCATATGGTTTCAGAGACCCTTTGCAATAACTCTTTTGCCTCCCAAAGATCCACAGGCATGAGTTACTATGTAGTTTACTTATTAGTAGAGAATTGTTTAAAAGTAGCAATGGTATACTTAGTTGAAAACAGATCATCCAAAAAACATTTCCATTTATGTTATGAAATGCAATCGTATTTTTTTTACAGTTGATGTATCTTGATGATTATTATTTGAGTTAATATTAAAATTAATTTTCATTTTCTAACCACACACCAGCTAGGCAGTGGAGAGGTAGTCCAATGACATTATAGAGACCATGGGATGTCAGACTAGAAATGTTTTGCAGATAATTTACATGAGCATAATTGAGAGTTGATTGTATATTTATAGCCAACACTGAGTATTCTTAAATTCTGCCATTAAAGATTATGAGTTTGAGAAAGATAATTAAATATTTAGTTACTTAAAGATGCAGCCCTTGTTCTTCACCATCTGGGAATACTGTTTACCCATCTGTTTCCAGTTAATTTGCTCTCCATAATAAATTTAGAAAGATATCTTTAAGGGGTTTTTTTTTTTGGCCTACTTGTTGATGAGTTCTATAGTCTTTTTCGTAAGCTCCCAATTTTTTTTAATTGACTAATTTACCCAGTAAAGAGGCAGTGTTCCTGAGAATATAATTGTGCTGGTTACTATATCTACTTTTCAAAGTAAACCTAGATGATATTGGCAATAAAGAGTTCCTAACAGATATGAGCATTCATGCTAATTTTCCTTTCTCTTCTGTTATGCCAGGCAAAAGTTGACAATGAGATCCTAGATTACAAGGATTTAGCAGCTATTCCCAAGGTCAAGGCAATTTACGATATTGAACGTCCAGATCTTATTACCTATGAGCCATTCTACTCTTCAGGCTATGAGGACAAACAGGAAAGACAGAGCCTTGGAGAGGTAATGAATTTCCAAAATAGCTGGTTATTCAATCATATTATACAAAATCTCCTTCCCTTCGCTTTGGTTTTATCACTGTTCACAAGAATTGCTGTTGGAAGCCATTCTTTCAGTTAAAAGATATCTATTGTGTGTTCTCTTTTCTCTTCTCTGTCACTGCCTCCACTCACAGTCACTCCATCACCTCATACCTGGACTATTGCAATAGGCTGCTGGTGTTTCTACCTGCTCTGAGTCTTTCCCACTCCAGGTCCTCCTCCACTTAGCCTTCACATTGACCTTTTGAAAGCACAAGTCTGACCATTCACTCTCACTCTTCAGTAAGCTCCAGTGACTCCCTATCACCTCTAGGATCTAATATGAAGTTCTCTTTGGGACATCCAAAGTACTTCATAACCTAGCAGTCCTTTCCTACCTATCCAGTTTTCTTACATCTTACCCACCTGCCCCCAAGTACTCTGGGATAGTGACCCTGGGCTTCTTGCTCTTCCTCCAACAAAACATTCCGTCTCCCAGTTCCATGTATTTTCACTGGCTATCTTCCATACCTGAAATCCTCTCCTGCCTCATCTCCATGTCCTGGCTTCCCTCAAGTCTCATCTAAAAGTTCACCTTCTGCAAGAATCCTTTTCCAATCCTCCTTAGTCTTAATGCCTTGCCCCTGAAATTATCTCCAACTACACACACACACACACACGCACACGTATATGTATACATATATGCAAATATACATGTATACATTTATATTGTTTACATTTATACATATTTACATGTGTGTGTTTGTATATAGTTGTTTACCTGTTACCTTCCCAAATAGCTTCCTGAGAACAGGGACTATTTTTTCCCTTTCTTTGTATCCCCAGCACTTAGCCCCATGCCTGGCATATAGTCGGCACTTAATAAATGGTTGTTGACTAATTAACTCAGCTCTATCAGGGATATAAATATGCTTTAGGGCATGGTCCCTACTTTTTTTCCCCTCAGTTTTTAAATTCAGAATAAAAGTAATAAAATTTAAAATTAAAAAAAAACTTTTAAAAAGGCACAAAAGAAAACAAAAACAAGTTCAGAAGGAAGCACAGCCAAGTAGAGCAGTTCATATACACATATGTGTGTATATGTATATATGTATGTATATGTGTGTACATATATATTATATATGTATATATAAGCAAACAGTGTAAAGAAGAGATTCACAGTTTCTTAGAAAATCTTTTTCGTGTGTTCCGTGTATGTTGAATTGTTTGGTTGGTTTTTGTTTTGTTTTGTTTTGCTGTTTAAGTTCAGAATAAAAAAATAAAATTTTAAATGGAAAAGGCATGGTCCTTACCCTCAAGATGCCTACAGCCTAGCTGGGGCTATAAGGCAAACAAATATTAACACAAATAATACAAACAGAACTCAGGGAATCAGTGTGGCACAGGCTACAGCCTCAAGGAGAGAGGTCAGTGAAAGTTAAAGTAGTCAGGGAGGCTTCTCAGAGGAGAAGGATCTTGAACTGGGTCTTGAAGACTGTGTACACTTTGAATAAGAGGAGAAAAGAGAAGGCTTTCCAGACAGGATAGGGAAATGGAGTGTGTTCTTGAGATGGTGAGGAGACCAGGCTGATATCATCGATGCTTAGATTTTCCTACAGGCAAAGCTACCTACATCCTTATTGCTAGTGAGATGATTCAGGGATGACCAGGATATGGCGAATACTTTCTGATGCTTTCAACCCAGAAGAAAATAACCATTGGGTCAAGGACCTTAGAGTCCTTCAGCCTGGCCCCATAGCCCAGGGTTAGAGACTTCCCCTGCTGTGGTCCTCACTTCAAACCAAAGATAGATAAGACCTAAGCCCATAACACAACAGAAAGAAGTTTTAATAGTGGTCAAAAGTACATATCAATCCATCAAACAATAACAATAAACATTTATTCTTGAGATAAAAAATAGAAGTTACTTTTTGCATGGTTTAATTCTAGCTTCAGTTGGATTCATTCTCAGAATGATTTTTTTTTCCTTTTGCTTTTTGTCAGAAAAAAATCTTCCCCTTCTATGTTTTATCCCCTAAAGTGTCTCAGAATTGGAGCTTTCCATTGCTTGGGAAATGATATCTGTTTTCATGTAGTACCACCTAGTGGTCAAGCAGCAGCCATTTCTTCAAGGCAACAGAAATTTCACAAGGGGTGCTGGCTGACTTGTGGCTTCTTCAGAGTCGCTCACAAAAACATATCTAAATTCTGCGCATTCCCTCAGATATTCACTTTCCTTGCCACGTCAGCAATTAGTGTAAGTGACCACTGGGCAAGACTCAGTTCCCCAGCTGACTCTGGACCTTTCATGGAAACAAGAGATGTGGAAAGGTCAGTGTGCAATGTCCCTGGGCAGAGACCTCTTTGGATCTTTAGCTCCTCCCAGAGTCCCCTTTTGAGCAGTATTGATGCTGCTGTTATCAGGGAACAGCAAGCAAATGTAGCCCAAGAAACAGTCGTCAATATAGACTTTGTACAAACCAAGGTCATCACCATAAACAAAACTGTCTTCGTACAAACCCCATAGAAATGAATGCTGGTGACCAACATTGGGATTTCTAGCCACCACTGTACTAAAGGGTGATGATAATATGAGCAAAATCCTTTCAAATACTAAAGGCAAGTCAGGCAGGCAATCAACAAGCACTTATTAAGTGTTCATTGCGTGCCAGTGTAAACAACTTCAGTGTCCGACAGACGTTTGATATCATCCTATGTTAGGTCCTCAATGTGTATTACCTGGATTATTTTTTTGGGCTCCCAACAGGTCTTCTTGCCTCCCATCTATTCTCTCAGGATTTTATACTGCAAAAGTTCCCAAAGTGATCTTCCTAAAATGTAGATCTTCCCACCAAAATACAACTTCCAGTAGCTTCTCAATAGGTGGCACAGTGCCAAGCTGGAGTCACAGATGTCCGAGTTCAGGTCCTGTCTCTGGTACTCACTATGATGCTGGGCAACTCACTCAAACCTCAGCCTCAACTTTCTCATGTGCAAAATGGAAAATAGTGGTAGCACCAACCTCACAGTGTTGTTGTAAAGATCAAATAAGATAACGTATAAATGCTAGCTATAATAATAATAATATCTATTATCATCTGGACAAATCAAATCAGTAAACACATGTTAAATGCCTGTTGTATGCAAGGCCTCCTATTATGGATTTAGGGAGTACAAAGAAAGACATAGACCTTGTTCTCAAAAGTATATCATGGCATAAACACGTGAAAGGTTAAATCATAATAAACAGAAAACAACAAGAGACACAGTGGATAGAGCTCTGGATCTGGAGTCAGGGAGACACCCAAGTTCAAATCCAGCCTCAAATACTTTCTGTCTGTGTGATCCTGGGCAAATCATTTGACTTCTATCTACCTCAGTTTCTTCATCTATAAAAGGGGGATAATAATGGTACCTACCACCCAGGATTGTTGTGAAAATAAAATGAGATGATATTTGGAAAGTACTTTGCAAACTTTAAATCACTACATGGACACTATAATGATAATAATTATTATTTAATTTTTAAATTTTAAATATTACTTTTATTATTATTATTATTTGACAGATGAAGAGGGGTGTAGACAATAACTACTGTGCTTTCAGAGAAGGGATACATCACTGTGGGCAGGAGCAGTCTGGGAAGGTTTTATGGAGTTTAAAGGACCTGGTCTTTAAGGATAAGTAGGATTTTGTTAGGCAGAGGGAAGGGAAAGGTGGCATAAGCAAAGTCATATGAATATCAGACTCTCCCTGGAACTCCTCTAAAATGTGCTTCTTGAACCTTTCCTAAAAATAGTGGAAAGAATGCTAGATATAGGCAGGTGAGACCTGCCTTCAAATCCCATCTCCAGTACTTAATAGCTGTGTAAATACATTCAGGCCATTTCACCTCTATTAAAATTGGACTCAGAGAGATAGGATTTGGGCTTAGAAGAGACATTGTTTCATGTTTTCTAATGGTCACCTTGAGCAACAGACCTAAGAAGGCAGAAATTATTAATGGTTTAACTCTCTGGAAGAGAAAAAAGTTATGCTAAGAAAAAGTTATAACTGCATTCTTCTTTCTCGTTCCCTTACAGTCTCCAAGGACTCTGTCTCCCACACCATCTGCAGAAGTAAGTGTTCTATGGGGAAACTGGGTTTCACTTGAGCAGTAAAAATACTTGGGATTTTTCAGGGTCACTTGTATTCTTCAGGATTTAAAATATATATATATATATATATATATAAATTCACAAAAACCTGGAAATTATTTGTAGTAGTTGTGAAAAAAAAACTTGGGGGAATATGTTATCCCAGAGTGTTTCTACTTGCCAAAGTCTACAGAATATGGGAACAAATTCAGAAAAATGTTGGCTGGTAATAGAGAGCCACACATTGAATCATAAACAGCCCCAGAAAAGTTTTCAGGGAGTGAGGTCATCTGTTATAATGTGTGGTATGCCTACCTTTGTACTCTGAGGTATCATCTGCATGGCCAGCCCTGAGGAATCAAGTCATTTAACCCCAGTTCCCTCATTTATAAAATGTGAATTATGGCATACTACCTTCTTCTCAAGGTTATAATGATGAAAGTTGGAATCAGAATTATTTTTGTTAGCTCTCATCAGAACTTAATTAAATCAGTCAGTAAACATTTATTAAGTACCTACCTACCATGTGCCAGGCACTGGAAATACAATAAGAAACAAAGAAAAAAAATAGTCCCTGTCCTCAAGAAACTTACAATCTAATGGGCTATTGAAGGTGTTTATGTATTATGTTGACTTTAGGGGGCTTTTTATACATTTTATTTCTAGGGATACCAGGATGTTCGGGATCGAATGATCCATCGATCAACTAGTCAGGGCTCCATTAACTCTCCTGTCTACAGCCGTCATAGTTACACCCCAACAATGTCACGTTCTCCACAGCATTTCCACAGACCTGGTAAGGGCAGTGGTTATCTATGATTTATCTCCTTACAGGTATTACTATTTCCACATGATAACTCAATGGTAGAGAGATGATGAACCATCATTGGCATTGGAAGGATAACAGCCAAGTTTTTAACATTTTTTTTCCTCCCCCTGACAATTGTCTTGCAGCCATCTTTCATACTAGTCTTTAGATACTGCCTTTTTTTTTAAAGTTGCATTGGTGATTTCTTAACCTATACAAATGATCAAATATCTTCATCAAGTTATAATACAGTTTTATTACCTAGACTTGACTAACGACCTGTTGAAAGAGCCAAATGCATAAGTTCTTGGTTATTCATATGGTTATGGAAAGTTTTGGAAGCATTCATTCTTACCAAGAGCAGTTAAAAGATGGTTTCTGTATAGAGCACTTGAAGACCAGATCAGAGTTACACCTGTATTATGGGTTTCACTTGACCTTTCTTGTTCTCATTCCATTCATTTCAAGTACAGGATCCTCATTGCTATCAGGGGTAAGGGGGGGGGGCAGGGGGAGGTCATGAGGGGTATGTCTGTGTGGAATTGGAGAAGAATGAAGAGAGATCAGAAGCCTGGATTTTAAAAAGTCCCCTATGAAGTAGAATTAGAAAGGAAGAGGTGGGTCTGTCTCTTACAAAGAACCTGAGAGTGGTGGTAAAATAAGGTGTTACTCTGTGTATCAATAAAGACTATTTTAAGCATCTCACCTTGATTTAATGATGGAAAGAAAGTCAACATGTCACTAAGTGTGTTTTAAAATGTACTAGAATTAAAACTGAAAGAAGTTAAAGAATGTAAAAAAGGCTGCAAATTTCTGTTTATTGCCAGCAGATTTTTATGCACACACAATTCTCATTTGGCCAAAGTAGGCCCCATTCCAAACCCTCCTTCTTATACAACAGCAGGCAAATAATCAGACAGGTAATGAATACTTGTTAAATTACTGAACTAAAATACACTGGGGTTTTTGTTTGTGTTTTTAAGGCGTTCATTGAATACTCAGGATGCCTGAGTATTTTTACTTACCAACTGGAAATATTCCACTTAAAAACTGGTACTTCCAGGTTATAAATAATACTCTCTGCCGCTGCCTTCCCCATCCCTTTACCGTACCCTCAGAGGGAATTATAAACCACCAAGATAGCTGGTCTCTGGGATCAAGGCAGACAAAGACTGTATGGAACAGTTGGTAGAATAAAGTTCTCTGGTACAGGTATTTATCTTTTTGTCGTAAGAGAAAAGGTCCAGTAAGAGGTAGGGAAGGGAGGGACAGTGAGGGGAGAGAGAATTGAACAGGGAACTTCTATATTACCTTTAAAAAAATTTATCCTTACTGATCATTCAAGAGTGTTCATCTGTTGTAATCATTTTTCCTTTAAAACAACCTTATGACTTTTTTAGACTCACCTATCCTTTTAGAGGTGTATTTCTCCACTTACGTGCACTTCTGCTGCAGTGCAGGTTGGGTCATTTTCTTGGATTTATTCTGCAAATCCAAAATGAAGCTGGAGTTAGATTCCAATACAGTAGTGACAGTGGACGGTGTTGATATCACCTAGTGATTTCTGCTCATGCCTCCCTAAGTCACTTTTGCTTTTCTCTGGCTATATAGATCTGCCCTAAATCCCTTAGGTGTGTGTGTGTGTTTTGTTTTGTTTTGTTTTGAGTTTTCAGGGTCTACTGATACTCAGAGATGTTTGGAGGCAGATCCATCTATTCTGTTGCCCAGCCTTGTCAGTGAACCTAAAAGGGATCTTTTCCCTTCTAAATCCATACAAAAATGGCATTAAGCTATTGGAGAGAAGTTTGCAGCTTTTAAAAAAAAATTCTAATATTGAGAAATGCTTCCTTTCAAACTTCCTAGAATTGCCATCTTCTTACATGTCTTTCAGTGGGCTTTGTTTTGTCAGGTGCTTATCAAAAACAGTTGCTAATTCGTTTATTTGGGTATTTGCAATGTTTGCATGTCAACAGCTGGTTGTATCCCGACCCATGATGTGTTGTTGCTCTAGTCCTGCCAACTGAAGACATTTATCATGATAGGTGAATCAATACCAACCTGTTTTTAAAAAATACTTTCTAAAACGTTGCCTAACCCTTGACCTGGTACATTCTTAACCCTTTCTCCTTCCTCCTTTTCAGACTTCTAATTAAAATGCTTTTTTCTTTTGGTGCCTCTCTCCCTGCTTCTGTCTTAATTTTTATTCTTCTTTTTGTTTTCATTTTGTCCCTGCCCCATGATTCCTTTCGCTGCTGCAGAGCTGCTCTCTCCTGGTGTGCAGCGGTTGTCATACCTGCGCACTAGCAGTCTCAGCTCCACCCACAATGACTCCCGCCCCAACTCCCCATTCCGACACCACTTCATTCCCCATATCAAAGGTAAGGAGTCAGGCCTTTCTAGCTAGAGCCCTGCATAGTGGAGATTTATTAGCGCTCTTATGAAAGCTAATAAGGTTTATCTCCAAAAGGTAGCCTTGAGCTTTTTTAACCTCTCCGCATGCCTCGATGTCTCACTACACTTGTGCGTGTGTGTGTGTTTAGAACTGGCATAACATCTTCCTTTGGGAGGAATATGTCATTTCTAAGGGCCCTAGATGAAGAAAATACATATACATATATATTACATATTAGAAACATATAGGCAATCTACTGCTTAGGGTACAAAGATTATTTTGGTGACTATATTACAAAAGCCACTTAATATGTAATATATAGTTCCTATGCTGGCCAAGTTGGTACACAGTTTTAATAGGTGATGTGTATTTCCAAAAACATTTAAGCTCCCAACATGTAGAAAGTACCTCAAAAGTGATGAATTGGTTAACAGTATTAAGTCTTGGCCAACATGAAAAGATCCATGGCAGCACCTTAAATATTTTTGTTGTCAATTCTCTTTCAAACATTGTCAGAGCTTCTCTGAGTCCATATCTTTAAGCTATTTTCCTTTGACGTGGCCTGTCTTCCACTCAGAGAGTGAGAGGTTATATATCTTGTTTTCTGTTCCCAAGGTAGGCCTGTTTTTGGTCCTACCCCACACTTCCTTTTGTGATATTTAACCAGTCTTTTCTTGTCATTGTTTGTTCATCTCCTATAGCAGGCCTTGATCAGTGTTCATATTTTCTTCTCCGTTGTGGGGAAGCCAATGATCCTGATAAGGTTTAAGCGAGGTCATGATTTGAAATAGACTTCAGAGTTCAGAAGTGGTACTGGTTTCTACTATATGCTTCATCTGAAACAAGCCACCTGATGGAAGCATCAGTGAGAGGAAGCATGGTCTGTTGCCATGGATCTTAAAAAATGCTATTAGACTTCAACCATATTCCAAGCACTCAAGTTAGTGACTTATAAATTGGAATCCTAGTTAGGGTTGGGAGGTGGGGGAGGGAAGGGTTTTAATTAGCATACACTTAGAATCTACCCAAGCACTTTTCCTTTATATTAACTATATTTACTAGATCTCTTAAAAATAAATGCACCTCTCATGTCACCATGAAATTAGTCAACAAACTTCGTCATTTCAACATTTTCTATGCTCCAAAAACAGCACTGCTGTCATACTTTCTGGTGGCACAAGGATCCTCTTCAATGGGCACTGTGAGAAAATACTTCTAACCAATTTGCCTAACAGTCTGGAATCCATCCATCCTTGCCAAGTCATTTTTTTAAAAATCAGTATTATTGTCATTGAGTGTTTTTTTTTTAAGAATAAAACCATTTTTTAAACTGACAAACTCAGTTGTTATCTATTATGGAAAATGAATCATATAGTTAGAGAATATCAGATGTCTTCCTGGCTGTCAATATTTATTCAATCCAGGATTTCATCAGTGTGGATACTCACAACACTGATGCTTATTATTCCTTCCCTCACACATTTGTACAACACTTTCATGAATTGCTAATAGCCAAAAAAAAAAATGTATCACCTGATGACCAACCCTCTACTGATGGGCTTTTTGGAAGAGCTGGTCTTTGGGCAACAGACACATAATCTCACACTGAGCCCATACTCACCTCACACTGGGCTCATACTCAGAGCTTTTCCAATTCCTTAATACTTGGTAG
This sequence comes from Trichosurus vulpecula, assembly GCF_011100635.1. Lineage (NCBI taxonomy): Eukaryota > Metazoa > Chordata > Mammalia > Diprotodontia > Phalangeridae > Trichosurus > Trichosurus vulpecula. The sequence continues at coordinate 99,822,263 of NC_050580.1, forward strand.
AGATTGAACTCATCTGACATATCTTTTGAGAAAAGAGTCATGCCTACCCCAGAATAAAGGAAGATATGGGTACATAGTCTAATTATCCTCAGAGACCTTAATATAGAAGTACTTTCTAATTCAACATCATTTTGTAATGCAGAAGAAAAATATTACTGATTCTTTAAAATGAAAGTTTCTCATTTTGTTTGGATAGGTTTTTTCATCTCATATGAAGACTTTTTTTAATGAAAACTTTTTATAGTATATATCATGCTTGAATTCCTAAATAAAGTTATAAAATTTTGATCAAACTGTTATGACATATGCAATTTCTGATCTTAGACAAAGCATTCATTTATTCAGATCTGTCATTGCTCAACAACATGGGAGTATAGATTAAACAAATGGCAGAGCCACCAATATTTGTTGTGTTTGTTTTTTGCTGACACAAGAAATCTAAGATGCTTATTAAATACCTTTAATATGTTCATTTTCTACTTCCTTTTTCAATAAAAAACTGAATTTTTTGATACTGAGATATAGTCAGCATCCTCCCCCCCCAAAATGTTTGATAACATTTTTATTTGTTTTTAGCCTTTTGATAATAAAATTATGATCTCTTCTAAAAAGACTTAAAATGCCGTATGGTTTTTTCTCCTGTCTCCTGTTTTATCCATCAGTGATAGATTGCCTTCATATTTTTGTTTGAATCTGGGTTCCAAGTCTTTGGTAGAAAAAATCAAATGAGGACAAACTCAGCAAAGGCATTAGGGCAAGGGTGGTTGGTAACCATAAGATATGAATACAAACTTAAGCATTAATATATTAACTATAAGTTGCAACTAAAAAAGTTAAATAAATTCCCCTTCTTCATGTCTTCTTTCTTGGGCCTTGTTTGTGCCAGTTAGCACATATATAGCTAACGTATACTTTCTAAAGTCAAAAATATAACATCCACGTAATATCCACTGATATTAAAAGTGAAATGTCCTTGTTGACAAGAAAACCAAATAATAATATGCCCTATGGAGGAAGTGACTTTCGAATTGCAGAGTTTGCCCTGAACTCCACTGCTCAGGCACCACTGGATATTTGAAAGGGTTCAATACTGTTTCTCCTGATGGATCCCAGGATTTTATGAGTTCTTATGTTTCTTTGCCTTCTGATATTCTATGAGCCTCAGATTCTACTGGAAAGTGTTCATCTCTTCATAAAGAAGAGCTTTTAACACTTGGAAAATATTCTATGAAGGGAATATTTGCCCATTTTAAAAACATTCAATAGATTTGATCTATTGACCATGATCTCTAGGGTTTTCTTATAGTCCTTCATTTAAATATTTGTTTTAAATCCTGGAGACTATGTCATTGAATTTGGGGAATTGTCTTAGTTTAAAATGGAAGAGATTAGTATTTTAGGAGTGTTTGAGGTCAAGCAGTGAAGTCTTAGCTTTTCTACCAAGCCAAAGTAATATTATCCCTTTGGACACACAATTTCTATCATCTCTGATGCATGTCTGGCATCCCAACCCAAAGTACACTAAGCTCAAGTTGATTGCATGAATAATAAAACTGAGGAGCTCAACATGAGATTCACTGTCCGTTCTCACTCACCTGCCCCCTCCCAATTTTCTCCCGAAATTTCATTTTATTCCTGGGTATATTTGATTTCTTCTCTCCTGACCTCCTTTTCAGCTTCATTCTACATTGGTACGTGCCACGGAAGCCATTCAGTTGTCATGCATGCCCCAAAGGTTTGGAAGGGAACCCGTTTTCACTTTGTTTTTGATGGTTGTGCACAGTTTGATGGGTTTCTCCTCCTTCCCCTTGACAATATTGCAGCAACCTCTATTTTCCATAACCTTGAAGCATGTAAGAAGATTGTGGAATGAATCAAGTAAAGTTAGGTCCAACAGGGCCACATATTAAGTTTCTTCAGCCCGTCTTGGAATAATTTTCCTTGTTCTTTCACAAATGTGATACTGGAGGGTGTTGGTTGTTCCTTTTTTAGAGATTTAGTCAAGCACCGGGCAATCTTGGAACTCCCTGAAGAAATTTGAGAAGCTCCCAATGCTTTATGAGGCTTATGAGCATATTAGCAGGGGCACCACATTTGATAACTGCAACTAGGAAATTCATAGGATGAAGATTTAGAGTGCAAAATCTGAGCACTGCCTCAAGCTTCTCTCACCAGCTGTCCCTTACTATGGAAATACAGACAAAATAGGCTATTTTTCTGCCACAAAACGAGACAACTGCAGTGGTAGTACCAAATAGAGGAAAGAAATAGGGGATAAAACATTTTGAAAATCATTATCAACAGAGAGAGACATACTTACTGAAAGATGAATCAGGTTTATTTCCCAAACCATAGTTTGAATGTCAGATATCCTAAAAAGCCTAAGAAGCCTTCCTTGGGTTGATCCAGATGAATGACAGTGATCACCTCCATCATTAAAAGAGAAAGCATGAGAAGGTTTTTCTGTCCCCTCCACTCCGTAAATTTTAAGGAGCCATTGTTTTGTGGTAAAGAGTTAGAAACAGAGAACTGATACAAATTATGTCTGTGTACCCTTGTTGACTAATTCTTGGCCTCAATAGTTAGGCTCAATAACAATTTAGGATGACCAGATTATAAATGTATTTCTTTATATATACACATATACATTCCTGAATGTTTTCCTTTAAGGAACAAATTATTTTAATAGTAGAATAACAGCAAATAACATTATTATATTTGAATTCATAATGTTATAATATTTAGATACTGAAACATCTTTGCTCAGGACTAGCGATATAGCAGCTGTCAGATATTGCTAGTTAATTAAACCCAACCCTTTGGTGTACTTAAGTTGTCCTTTGGTTGAATTGGGTTATAAATGTGATCACATTTCTTAAGAGAAAGGGTGTTTATCTTAGAAAGGGGACAGTTGGCTTCATAGAGATTAGTTGGAGATTTCATTTACTTTTTATATTCTTTATGTTGAAGGTAAGCTTTTATAATTACAGCTTCTTAGTACAGTTACACCATCGTTGCATCCTCTCTATCCTCTTCGATTTAGTTAGTACTCAGACTTCTGCCAGCCTCAACTTTCTGATGCAGCTAAGAATTCAGAAAGAGACCTAGATAATAATACTGGCCTGCACTCACTTTATATAGTACTTTTAAAGTTTCCAAAGTGGTTAAGTGCTTTATCTCTTTGGGTCATCATAACAGTCCTTGATATAGGTGTTATCTCCATTTTTACAAAAGAAGAAACTGAGGTTCAGAGAAGTTAGGCTATTTTCCCAGAGTCACATAGCTAGTAAATGCCTAAGACCATATTCTAACCTTGATCTCCTTGACTCCAAATCCAGTGCTCTCTCCACAATGCTACCCTGCCTTTTGCAGCACTTTAAGTCTATTTTCTCTGGGCTTCATTTTCCTTTGCTCCCCAAGGTTCATTCCAGCTCTGTGATTCACTGAATCAATAAATCTTTCATCTAAAGCATACTTTACTTGATCAATACTTAATTGTCTGATTCATACTGGTAACCAGGGCCAGCTCAAGACAACTTCCCACGTCATGCTTCTGTTCCCCCTCCAGAGTTTCAGTATCTCCCTGCTCTCTCTCTCTCTCTGCCCTATTCCCCGTAAGAATGCTATCTTTCAAGAAGCTTCTGATGTCAATAATTATTATCAATATGAATTAATATGTGCCTCTAAATAGTGCCATGAAAAGCTTTGTTAAATAAATCTCTGTTAAAAGAGTAGAGGCAAACATGTGGAGGAATGATTTGGGAGAGAAGGTAGACTTTCCATTCCCCTCCTCTCATGTGTTTGGGATGGTTGCCTTCTTCACCTGTGTGATATTAGCCCTTCTGGCACCTTCTACTCTGCCTTAGGTTACAGTCAGAGAGCAGGGAGAACAATGATCTCCCAGAAAGGGGATAGGAAGGGAAAAGAATGTGATTTCTAGTTACAGATTTCTTGGCAGATTAAACGGTCATGTGGGAGGCTTTGGCAAACTTATGAAATGTTGCTTTGATAGGTTGAGGTATGTTTGTGTTTTGAGCAAGAGACCATTCTAGAGACTGGGAGGTCCTCCTGTCTGTGAAGTACTTCCAAGGAAGACTAATTAGTTTACTCAGTAATGAACTTGCTTAATAGAGGAGACATTGTCTCTACTGTAGAGTGTTCTATTGGATTCTAGTTGATTTTCTGTAAGAATTCCAATATTTTATCTCTCTGAGATCCCTAAAGCATGCTAGAGAAATGATGATTCCTTGCATTCTAAATGTAAGAGAAGGCTTTTAATGATTTTTTTCTTTCATGTTTTGCTGTATGTTTGAATATTCTTTCTTTTTTAAATATAGTTGTGACACTGATCAACAGTGACCAGAGCTCAATAAACATTTATCACACACTTACTATACTCCAGGCGCTGTTCCAAGTGCTTTAAAAGGAATTCATAAGAAGGATCCTTGGTGTGATAGATAGAGAGCTGACCTTAGAGTCAGGAAGACCTACATTCAAGTCCCACTTTTAATACATGCTTGTTTTGTGACCCTGGGCAAGTAGCTGACTAATCACAACTTTCTACAACTTTAACTTGCAGAACAGTTGTCGTTCTATATTGGTAGAAGGAGTTTCTCCTCTGTGAATTCTCTATCCCAATGAAATCACAGACTGAGTCCGGAAAAAAATAGAATTCTCCCTTTCCAAATCTCATTTTGGTGCTGTGGCTTGAATTGGTAACATCGCATACTTCTCCCAGAAGACCATAAAGTGAAGTAGGCATTGGACCAGATGAATTCCAGGTTCCCTGCTAGCCCTAAATTCTCTGATCCTATAACATTAGGTTCACAATGAGATAAATGTAGTTGAATTCTACAGTGGCAAAGACCAAGAAACTGCTGAGACATGTCCCAAATAAAAATCTGTAACTGACTGACCAAGACAACTTTTTTGAGATGAAATTTCTAGGCTTTCTTTTCGAAGAATTATCCAAGGATTTTTGGTTTCCAATTGTCTAGTTTTCCTATGAAAAATGCTTGGTATTTTCAGTTCATGGTAAAGCATTCTTTGACTGGGAAAGTATTGGTTCAGAAATGTTGAGTACTACTCAATTGAGTATAAGATATAAAAATAAACAATGATTCCATTGGTGGATATTTTCTCTCTAGATAGCTTTAATTAAAAGAACTAAAAAGAATTTAGGGGATATTTACTAAACTCAAAAATGACTATGCCATTGATTAAGCAGAATGTGAATTAATCATTTCATTTAAGATATTTCTTCCTTAAGAATATGTAAGCCATGTTCTCCCAACCTATATCTCTCTCTAATTTTATTAAGTTCATGCTAATTTTTATCTCAGTTTATCTGATAACAAACCTGAGCTAATTCTCATAAGGCAAAGTGTTAAACTATGAAAGAGGTTCATTCAGGAACAATTTATCCAGCAGTTTTTATAACATTTCTTAACTATTAGCTGATTATAGCCTAATGCATGAAAAAGTAAATTAGCATTTATAAAATATTGGGAGCTTGGTGCACTACTATGCAAATATTAATGCCAAATGCAGCTTCAGTTGCATACTGAAGCTTAAGATTTATCATGTTGACTCCCCCCACAGTTACGTTTGGAAATTCAAAACTCACCTTTGTAATAATGTGCTACTTATTTTATATCAGTCTGTGTTTTCATTGTCTAAAATTGCATACTCAGAATAAAAATTAAATTTTCTCTCTAGTAAACTAGAGTTTTTTGGCAATAAAGTCTAAAATCAGGCAGCATAATTTAAGGAATTTGCTTGTAATGCTCTAATATTTTGCAAATACGTATGCATATGGACATGAATGATTTTTAAATGTTAGTGATATAACTTGACAGAATCCTACACCCCTACTGGTGTTTCCTTGTTTAAATGTCAGCCAGTAGAAACAGAAGCAACATAAAAGCCCCAAGGAAAGGAAAGAAGTGAGTTAGAACCCTCCAGTCGACCACAAGCCCATTTTAGACAGCCCCCAAAGAGATTCCCCTCAGCTTACACTGTCAGAAGTTATTAAGTCAATAAGTTTTTATGTCTCTCATGAATGGTGGTCATAATGGAATCTAACTTTTCAAGAAAAAAAGGTAGAAGAGAATAGAAGCAAATAAGTTATAGATATTAAAAGATTGAACTCTACCTTGTCCACTTCAAAGTTAGAAAACAAAAGAATCATAGTGTAAGAAACTGTATTGCATTGGTAAGGGGAAGGACTGGGTAACAACATGAGTTTTTTACCAGACCTAGTCTTCAGTTTAGACAAACATGCTCTGATTGCCAGCATCTGCCTACATGCTTGGAAATGGTTGTATTTGAGTTTGCAAAGTCAGTACTTTATATGCTTGAACCTTAACTGTTTTAATCTTGATTCTAAATCATAAGCAAGAAACTTCCCATTTCTCTTTCTTATATTGACCATCTAACCAGTACGCTGCTCGCTTACAGCATCCAACCGCATGCCATCGGAATGAAGCATCTTGTTGCCAGCTGCCTTTAACTCAGTTCTCCCTTGAACATGAATTTCCCTCTCTCAGAATACTAAACTTGAAATCACCTGTGCTAGCAAAATTGATAACTTATTTGGTTTTCTTTCCTTTTTTTTTCTCTTCAGTTTCTCTCCTTTCGGTTTGTTGTTTTGAACTTTTATTATGCTTGCTTTCCCCCTCCCCTTTTGTCACTCTCCCTTCTCTCATTTTGTTTTCTCCATTCTTCTCATTGGAGGCAATGAGCCATCCAGCGGCCGGAACTCCCCTCTCCCTTATCGGCCAGACAGCCGCCCTCTAACTCCAACTTACGCTCAGGCCCCTAAACATTTCCATGTTCCAGGTAGGAGCTGACACTGTATGTGTCTTGGTGTCCCGTCACAGTGTAGAATGTAGCCTTGTAAAACCTTTGTCTCGTCTCCATTACCTCACGGTCTTTTATTGGGATGCATACAGTTGACATGCCTAAACTGCAGGTTCTGTTCTAAAGGATCGTTAAAAGTTTTATACATGAAATGTAGGGTGATATTAAAGGGTTGTTTTTGGTTTTTCTTTTGTTTTTTTATGATTGTCTATGGTGGGGGGGTGATACTGAAGTTATAGCTGTGGTGACTCAAAAGGAAAATATCTCATGTTATATATTATTTCTAGATATTAGTTCATGGTATGGTTTGGTATACACGTGGCAGGTGAAGCTTTCTTACTGTCATCGATGTTGAATTTATATGGCTTCGGGGATCTCACTTTCATATCCCAAAGCAATTCCCTCTTTGTCTCAGTGGTAAGAGTATTCCCACAGACTTTTAATTTCCTGTCCTAGAGATGTGACACCAGATAAACTAAGTGTTCTTTTCATGACATGAAATTAATTGTTTATGGCAATATGACTGCATAGTAACCCACCAAGAGGCCTTGCCTTTCAGGCTTAGGGCTGGAGGCTTTGCTTGGGTATTTGTAAGTACTCTCTGCATCTACACAAATGGTTGTTCTCCAACAAGAGATAGGAAAAGAAAAGTCAATGTTTTGTAAGAAAATAAAATTCATTATCTTAATGTTAGAATTGACTCAGCCCTATAAGGGATACAGAATCAAGCAGAGTTTGCCAACCATAGTTATCACAGAGTTCAAGCTATGGTATGCTTTAATTGGTAATAAAGATAAAATTCTCCATCTTATCACATTTTTGACCTCTCCTGTCTACTGAAAATTATTTTAATAAATTACCCATTACTATAATCTTAGTTAACAATTGACAAACTAATGATTTATTTTCTATTTAAGTCAAGAAATTGCAGTGAAACTCAAGGTGAATTTAGGACCAGAGGACCTGGATTTGAACCCTACCTCTGCCATTTACAACCTATGTGACTTTTAGCAAGTCATTTTCCTCCTCTGGTCCTGTTTTCTCATGTTTAAAATGAAGGCATCAAACTAGATCTCTAAAGTCTATTCTCACTCTAAATCCTATGATGCCTCAAAATATCTCTAAGGTTTGGTTTGTCCTATAGTTTTAGATTGAGGCATCAGTAACATAATGAATAGAGAGCTGCTCTCAGAGTCAGGTTGACCTGAGTTCAAAGCCCAAGTGAATCACATTGACTGTATGACCTTGGACCAAGTAATTTAACCTCTCAGTGCCCCAGTGCAATTCTCTAAGATTATAAATTATTAAATAGTTTCCAGTCTATATTGTTAGAAGGTCTTTCTTGTTGAGGATACTTTACACCAATGAAATTACAGATCTAGACAAAATGTTTCTAATTTAGAACTATCTTCTGTGGTTATGAATTTCAGTTAATTTTGAGAATAAATTTATATTTGTAACTTTTAGTCTCTTAATGCTCCATGAAGATTTAATTCCTTGAGACTTGAGGGGAAAAAATGAGTACTTTGAGATTTTGCCAGATATATTGCTAGCAGAAGGGTCTTAATTAGCAATAAGTAGGCAGTTACTGTACCACACAAATCAGGATTAGATTGAGCATCCCATGAAAACATCTGACTGTTTTTAGAATAGAAAGCATTTTCTGTGATTTCTGATTTCATTGCATTGCTTCACACTCAGTTCAGCTCATTAATTAAAAGATAAATTGGACCCCGGTATCTACCGGAAGCTCAATTTCCAGACGGCAGCAATTTGAGGAGGTTTTTTTTTTTTAACCTCCAAAATAGTTCTGTCTTTCACGCCATCAAAACATCTCCTTTGTTTTCATTTTTCTCAAGTTTTTATCACATTCTTAATATATACACACATATATACATGTATATGTATATGTGTATATATATATGTGTATATATATATAGTGGCTCACATCTTGGTTACATCAGCATATTTATTGTAAGATGTATTACAAAGAATTTCATGTCACATGTCTGATAATTCACTCATTTTTGTGTTTTTCCTTCAAATAAACTAACTCTTTGTAATACAAAAGAAAACTTTCTGGTCTTTTTTTGTTCAAGACTCTTCACCCTGACTTAACATTTGGTTTATTTTTTCTTATCCTATAACTGAACTAGTCTCCGTACTCACACATCTTTGCTTTTTCATTCCACAGATCAAGGGATCAACATATACCGAAAACCACCCATCTACAAACAACATGGTAAACCTGCTTTCCTCCTCATAACCCTAAAATAGGAAAGTCAACTCAAATTCCCATCTTTGCTGTTCACTGCAGTGCTTACCCAGGGCTTCTTTTAACAAAATTACATCATCCAGTGGACGGGGTAATAGAGTAATTCAAAGATGCTGTATTTAATTGTGATCCCTAAAGGTACAAATTTTATGTATGTGCCACAAAAAGTTCATTGTCTAGAGGAAGTGAATTCATTACAGTAAGATTGAATTATAGAAGCACCCAAAAGAACCTAGATCACAAAGTTTTGTTAAACTGGATCCAGCAGCCAAAAAACCAATTTTTTTCCTCTTTGTCATAAAAATAAGAGATTTACTATATGACCTATATTGCATGCAGACTTCCTAACTAGACTAATTGCCTAGAAAGCATATATTACCCCAATAACTTTGAAGAGCTTGAATCTAGTTAGGTCAACAAAACCAATGAAAGCAAATGAGACAAAGTCTCTTTGGGCAAATTAAAGTCAACTTAGTTGCTCAGTTACCCACTTCATTTAGCATCTCTCTTTAGGCGTCCAGTGAGCATTGGAGTTAATGTGGTTTAGTAGAAAGTGCTGGACTCAAAGTTGGGTAGCGTTCTGATCCCAAATTGGCCACTTACCAGTGGTATGATCTTAAGCATCTTCATCTCTCTAGATCTCAATTTCCTCATCTAGTTGGAGTTAGTTGGACTAGATGACTAGCCTAGTCTAATCTTTAACTCTTAGGTCCCTTCTAGCTTTAAGGTTGTGGAATTCTCTGGTTACAGACTAGAGAAAAAAACTGACCACTACTTGATGAATAATAAACATAAAATTTTGTTAAAGTTGTTCTCTTCCATTTGCCAAGAAATTAGTATTTTTGAGATGAAGGAATGTCATCATTCTGTGTAAATTGCAGTTTCTTCCATAACCATTAGATCTCTTAAAGGACTGTGTCATCCTTATGTCTTAATGGACAGATAGAAAACAAAGGCTACCTTCAAGGGTGTGCTTGATTTATTGGGAGTGTTTGGGAGAAACAAAAATTCAAATTGTGCTTGGAAACTTGAGAATTGCCTTTGGAATGAATTGCCAAATAAGTATCACAACTCAAAATGAAAAATATGGTTTAAAATGTTCAAGAAAAAAAAACCATACATCAAAATTTGAGGGGGAAAAAACAAAAAAAATTAAAATGGCTTGAGGTTCTTTCAGTTTGTTCTTTTTTTTAAGTTTTACTTGATATGCTTGCATTTTAAGTTTCTTAACATTATTTTTGTTTGTTTTTTATGGTTTTAATGTGTCTTCCCACCCTCTCATTAACTTGTGAATGTTTAACCACTGATTTCACCAAATCTAATCCGTAAGTACTGTTCAAAGTCATGTTTTTGTTTCCCTAAAAAACAATTTTCCCAGAATTTGGGATATCAATTTATATACTTTTGTATATAGTAATATCTTTCCTTGCATTTAATTTAAAACACAAATCACACAATTTAAATTAAGAAGTTTAAATAACATTGCATTATTTACAACAAAGAAACAATGTGGTATCTTTCTATTAAAATGACTTTAAATCTGAAGACTTTATCTCTAACTTGATATAGATTATTCAAGAACAACATCATTTATCAGAAATGATATCGACCTAGAAATCCAGAGAGTTGTCTCCTAGACTTGGCTTGGCTCTGTCATTGTCATTGGCTCTCTGTGATTTTTGAGTCACCTAGCCTCTCAATCTGTTTGCTCTTGTGTAAAATGAGAGTTGGACTAGATGATCTTCCAGGTCCGTTTCTCATTCTAAAATTCTGTTATTTGAAAAGCATATTTTTAAAACAAATTAGTATTAGATTAGGTCCAATTTACCTATAAACACCTTAGAAAAGACAGAGTTGAGGTTCAGCATGCTGAATTACTTAGCTTTATAATTTGTGTCCTTTTAATCTCTGATTTGTAACATATGCCTGGAGTTAGATTTAGACCTAACTCTTACTTACAGCTAAGTATAATAGAGAGAAAAATATATGAATAAAATAATTACATCCAGTTTGGCCTCCATTCATTTAAAATTGAACGACTCATTTGTATATGCCAAACTTGGAATGAAAATGGTTAAGAGATATGGCAGACACATATTACATTGCTAAATACAATTTCCTGCAAACTGACAATTGATTCCTTCATTTCTCTTTGTTCCCCCTCCCCCACCCAGTGGGGCTTAAGAAAGCAGGTTCCATGAATATAATAATTTGAAATTGATGTAACAGCACTAATCCATTTTAGTTTCTTATCCAAGGGTCCAAAGCAAACAAGCATGCTGATGATTTCCTTAATTCTCAATGAGTCAAAAAGTCTGCTTGATGTGTCTCTCTTATCCCCTTTTATCACTAATCCCTCTAACATGAAACTGTTCTAATTAAATATAGGGTGAGACTGAGCCCCTGAACTTGACACTAGAAATAAGAAAGATTAATCTAGTTGACTCTGGTGACCTCTAAGTGGCAATGAAAATGCAGCTGATGCTAATGGTAATTGGACTCATGTAGAGTTAAAATTTTGACCAGGGGACCAGGGACTCCATTGCTGTGCGATTATACCACAAGTGTTTTAAATCAATAGCTAAGTTCCCCCTGGTTACCCTCTAGATCCAGCTGCCTTGGCAGCACAGAGCAAGTCTTCAGAGGATATCATCAGGTCCTCCAAGTTCCCAGCAGCCCATGCTCCAGACCCCAACGAGATACCAAAGATTGAGACGGACCACTGGCCAGGTCCCCCCTCACTTGCTGCCGTAGGTATGCAAATGAAGCAACTAAGTCAAATGGGCAAGGTTCTAAGGATGCTAGTAATTCATAGTAATGTATGAGAAAATTTAGCATGTTGGAAAACTTTGTGAGGAAAATGCCAAAAAAGAAAATAAAGGACAGAAATAGAGACCAATGTGGCATTAATTTAGATTGTAAAGTATTTGAAATTTCCCTATCTAGATGTACTAGAACCTGTTATAATTTAGTCTACTACAGCTCAGAATTTGGTAAGAAGTTTATCCACATTGGATCCTATCTGAGCAGTTTCTTATTGGAACTACTAGAAAGATTTTATTATAATACTATCTCATCTATGACATAGCACCAGATAACAATATGCGTTGTTACTGCATGTAACTCTTGCTTAGAAAGATTGACTGAGCGCTTTCATAAGCAACTTCTTCCTATATAAATTGTCTCCCAGTGTTTTGTTTTGTTTTTTTCATCTTAGCACCCAAACATTGTTCAGTTTTTGGAATAGACCCTTTTCTGTAGTACCGTGAAAGACCATGGCACAGTTCATTGATGTTCAGGAAGCATCCCAATACAAGTAATGTTGGTTGCATGCTTTCACCTGCATCGTCACCAATTCCATACTTTTTCATCCATCAGGTTGCCCTTTAGCTATTCCATTCATTGTATTTGAATTTAGTCAAAATATGTTTGTATCTGTACCTTTGTGTCTACACAGTTGGCTTAATGAGGTGCTAACAAACTGAAAGGCCTGGTATTCAGAATTGGGATGTCAGCTATGATAATGTGTAACTTAAACTTCTCTTTCAAAATTTCTGCAGTCATCCATTGCACAGAGTGCTGGATTTGGAGAAAAGAAGATCTGGGTTAAAATCCTTCCTCAGATGCTAGCTTTATGACCCTGGGCAAATCCCTCTAAGCCTCAGTTTTCTCATCTGTTAAATATAGATAATAGTAGCATCTGCCTCATAGGGTTATGGTGAGGTTCAAATAAAATACCATATGTAAAACTTTGCAAAGCTTAAAGCATCGCTTAAATGTGTTATTATTATCATCATCATTACCATCATCATCCAAAGCTTTCAGTTGTCTATAATGAAGGTATCTAATTTTCATCATCATATTCTTTTTACTTTTATGAGAAGTCTTTTTAAAGGATTGTGCAACGATTGTTATTTAAACGTGTGGGAATGATTAAGGAGACAACATGATGCAGTGGAGAATGCACTGTTTCTGGAATCCAAGGGAAATCGACTTGGCCAATTCTTCATTGCTTCCATAGATCCATGATTTTATCAGTAGGGGTACTCCCTATACAGGGCAAAACCTGCCTTCCCAACTTATCTGAAAGTCTTCATAAGATATAGTAGACAAAAAACTTCATCACCCAGAGGCCAACATTCTGGCAATGATGCTGTTTGAGGTTAGGCTAATCCATAGACAGTAGACCTACCCACATTGCAGCCTTCCTGCTCAACACCCATCCAACTTCTCGGACTTCCAGAGTTTTGTGATCTGCTGACCTGGCCTTCAAGAATCCAGTGGCATAGCCTACCATGAGGCAGCTAGTAAAAAAAATAGACACCCCTTTTTATTGTCCAAAAATGTCCTATAAAATTGAGTTGAGATTATCTCATTCTATCTTTAGATTTTTGTCTCTTTAGTGTATATTAGCAAACCCCACCTCAGTGCTAGTCGTGATTAATGGACAGTCAAGGACAGTCTTTAACTTCTTCCAACAAATCATAAGTATTCAGGAAATACCCTGGAAGTTCATCATGCTTATTCTCAACTAGCTAAATGTCTCAAGAAAGAAATTAAAAAAAAATTGGAGGGCAGAAGACATGAACAGAAAGTAAAGCTTTTTAAAAAGCTTTTAATTCATTAACCAGAGTATAAAGAACTAAGACTATTAATTAGACAAAGTTAATTTTGATTAGATTACTAGCCTCTCCTGTTTCTTTGCACAGACTCATCCGAAGAATTCAGAAAAACTTAACCCAATCTTCCCACCATTCAGAGAAATTCACTCCCAGGACACTAGCTGGAAAACTGGACATGACATGCCACACTTTATGGAAGTGGATGTTGCAGCCCTCACTCAGACTAGAATTTTATTTTTCAGTTGTAGGGAAACTCCTTTATGACCATTTTTCAAAAGGCCACAAAAAAGAAAGTGTTAATAGTGGAAAATGCCATGTGTTACCTTTGTAAGCCAAGATTTTACAAAAATTAAAATTTAGACAATGTAATAAGAATAAGTTTTATGTAATGACTATATTGTGAGTGAATATATTCAGGAAGAGAGAAGTATTTCAGACCACTAAATTTTTTTTCCTCTAAAGGATGCTTTCATTCCCTAAGCAGTGCTTGAATCCCTGATACATAGATCAAATATTAGTTTACGATGATTGACAATATGTATTCCTAAACAGAAACTTCCTGTAGTTGACTTAAAGTGTGGCTACTTAGAACATTCTGACAACAAGAACAAAGCAAATTCTAATCATTTATATCACTTAGTAGGAGACAAATCTCTCCCCTTCTGGTATAATGGCTTGCACTCACATAGCAAATTGATCAAAAGCCCAATAAAAATTGGTTAGGCACTTGTCTGCAGTACTGACTGTAAATAAATGAATTATTTGAAACCTAGTGACTTAGTTCAATTGTGTGTGTACACTGAAAGTGCCCAGATCAGCTTAGAGGGGGTGGATCTTTCCCTGGCTGGTTCAAAAATGTTATTTAAAGAACACTGCCAGCTTTGTCACTATTACTAACTTACTGAAGATAAGCAGACTAGTCCTATAGGATTTTTCTTGTGGCAGGGCTTCTGTTAAGAAGTTCTCTTTACTATGGAAATAGGAACGGATATGAGGCGCAGATCAAGTGGCCGTGAGGAAGATGAGGAGGAGCTTCAGAGACGCCGACAACTTCAAGAAGAGCAGCTATTGAAGGTTTGTCATCTGGGAGGCTGCCTTATTGCTTTCATTAAATTCTTTCAGAAATGTCCTGAGAATTAACTACAGTTCAGTAGAAAATACCTTCAGGCTTCATTCACATTTATTTTTCCATTCCATACAAATAGCTCAACTCAGGTCTGGGGCAATTGATACTGAAGGAAGAAATGGAAAAGGAGACCCGGGAAAGGACTTCCCTTTCTGCCAGTCGCTATGATTCGCCCCTTAATTCATGTGAGTAGCACTTCCATAAGTTGGGTTTTGGGTCCACATGAATGTATCTTATCTTTCATCTAATACAACATGACTTTACCATTTGATAAGCCAGTAGCTTCTCTGGGAAAGAAAGGTGTAGACTACATGATTTCTCTCTCCCTGGTGAGGTCCATTCATCTGAGGTCCTGCAATGACTTTTCTTTTCACCGGCTGTTCTGTTCTTTCATCTATTTCTTTGTTTGTACTCCCAACCAATTCTCACATTCAGTGTTCTTGTCCTCGTTGCTTTTCAAGGCTAAGCTGATTCTGAGTAGCTCAGCAGTGATTCCTAGGTGAGCCCTACTGAACTGTTCAATGGACAGGTCACACTAAGGCAGACATAATCCAAATTATATTCAAGAAAATCACCAGAATGGCAGAGAGTTTGGATCTTTAATGGGAACAAACTAGAATCAAGAAGTCCTCAGAAATTAGGAGCCACCTCAAGCAGGTGTAGGGGACATTTCATGAAGAAAAAATGTTGCTCTCTTTTTCTACCTTCTCTCTCCTCCTCCATTCATGTTATCTAACTGCTTTCCCAAAAATCCAGCCATGATTACTCACATACTTTCATCTTACATTCACTATCTTACTCTGAAAGCCAGAAGAAACTGAAAGTTGGTAATGGTATCCTGGATTTGCTCACTTTCCTAACTATTTGAATTCTCTACTATTTGAATAGGTATTTTTTTTTATTTTGGAATGTGGATTTCTTTGAGAATTCTTTATGTAAGTTCACATTATGTGAATTTACACACACACACACACACACACACACACACACACTACACAAAATGTGCCAAAAGTCTTCATGCATTTTAAGCTATTAAAAGCTTAATAATTTTCTCATCTTTTTACGACAGCATTTATCATTGTTAGCTATGGCTTCCAACAAGATACTTTCTACTCCCTTGTCTTTTGAGGAATCACACTGGTTTTTCCCCCTACCTTTATAACTTTATCCTTTCTGCAACTGCTGGCTCTTCCTTCTTTCTCATAGTAGATATTTCTGAAGAGATTGTCCTAGGTCTTCTTGTCTCTCTACATTCTTATATTCTCTGCCTTGGCAATCTCGTCCAGTTCCATGGCTTCAACTACCACTGCTAATGTAAAGAAAGGCATGTGAGATATATATTTATATATACAAGATCTAGTGTTATTTGGAATGCGGAATTCCTAAAAACTTAGCCAGTATCAATAGGGCTGAAACAAGGATGCCCCCTTTACCTACCATTATTCAACAGTTATAGAAATACATTAAAGGAATATTCAAAGAGAAGACAAAATTGTTCTTATTTGTTGGTAATGTGATGCTAAACTTAGAAAACCCCCAAAATTCAGAAAAAAACTGAAACAATCCTTAGCTTTAGTATACAATATAAATCAATAAAATATATGATAAATTATTGATGTGTTTTTCCATATATAGCTTATTTGTACATATTTGTTTCCTTGTTGTCTCCCCCATTAGATTGTGAGCTCCTTGAGGGTAGGAAATTTTTGCCTCTCCAGCCCTTAGTGCATTGCCACATAGGTGCTTAATAAGTGTTTATTGACTGACTACTGACAAAAACAAAAAAGAAACAATAAATAAATAGAGAAATTCCGTTCAGAATAACTGTAAAATGCATAAAATGTCTTTTGCTATGCCAAAGTACCAAGAGGATATTTCATGCATTATCTTCAACTCCTCGTTCTCACTCCCTATATCCAATATGTTACCAAGGCCTGTTAATTTTACCTTCATAACATCTCTCACATATGCCCCGTTTTCTCTGCTGACATTACCACTGCCCATGCGCAGGTCACTACAGCTCACACCTGGACTATTACAGTAGCCTACTGGCTAGTCTCCTTGCCACAAGTCTCTCCCTACTCCTTTTCATCCTCTACTTAGCTGTCAAAGTGATCTTCCTAAAGCGCGTCTGACCATGTCACCCTCTTTTTCCTCCGGGATCGTATATAAAATTCTCTGCTTGGCATTCAAAGCCCTTCATAATCTACCTTATCCCTCACCTTTCCAGTCTTCTTACACTTTACACCTCCCAACACAACTTGCAATCCAGGGACACTAGCTTCCCTACTGCTCCTCAAACAAGACGCTGTGTCTCCTGACTCCAGGCATTGTCTCTTGCTAATCCCCCTGACTGGAATGCTCTCTCTCCTCATCTCTTCTTCCTGGTTTCCTTCAAGCCCCAGCTAATATCCCACATTCTATAGGAAGTCTTTTCTGATTTCCCTTCCATTGCCTTTCCTCTATGGAGTATCTCCAATTTGTTCTGTATATAGCTTATCTACACATTGTTGTTTATATGCTGTCTCTATCATTTGACTGTGAGTTCCTTCAGAGCAGGGACTGTCTTTTGTCTTTTTCTGTATCCCTAGTGCTTAGCACAGTGCTTGGCATATGGTAGGCCCTTAAGAAATATTTGTTGACTGACTGCTGTGGATACTGTTGGACTTGGAATCAGGAAAATCTGAGTTCAAATTCCACCTCGGATACTTACTGTGTGACTCCAGACAAGTAACTTAACCTCTTTCAGACTCATTTTCCTCGTCTGTAAAATGAGGATAATAGTGGCACCTATGTCTCACCCTTGTGAGGATCAAATGAGATAACATAGCTAAAGCACTTGGCAACCTTTGAATTACTGTATGACTGCTAGCAATTTATGATGATGATGATGATGATGATGATGATGATGATGATGATGGTGGTGGAACTAGGCAAAACAATAATTCATTTGGGCAAACAAATGGTAGTGAATCTCAAGGGAAATAAAGAGAAAAGAACAAATGAAGGGGGTACATAGTTTTACCAGACTTTAAAATACAAGGCACATTTTGGTACTAATTTAGAAAAACAAACAGAAAAGTTTATGAGTAGAACAGACTAGTTAAGCAAGAAAGAAGCAATTCAGAACAGAAGGTCAGTGTGGATGAACCCAACCTGCCTTTCCAGCCTGCCCTCCATCCCCTCTAAAAATCCAGTCAAACCAGGTTATTTTTGGTCCCTTGAACCAGTCCTGCATTTTTCTTTTCCATGGCTTTCCTCGTGTCATTTCTTTGACCTTAGAACACTTTTATCCTTGTTATATTTAATCTTTTTAGATTAAGTTCATAGTTTGAAACTGTTGATATCCTTTTGGGTTCCAACTGTGCCATCTACTGAGCTTATCAATTGCCTTCTAGCTTTGGGCCATCTGCAAATCTGATAAGCATGTTATCTATTCCTTTATCCAAGTCATTCGTAGATATGTTAAACCTCCCAAGGCCAAACAGAGTTCCCTGGGACATTCCTACCTATTCATTTTAGGGGTACGGATTCAGAACGGTTAGGTGATCTGTCTCAGTTCACAATGCTAATAAATGTCAACTCATGGATTTGAACCCAGATCTTCTGATCACTGGTTTAGTCAGTGTTTTTTACCTTGCCTAACTAAGTGCATCTGTGGATCTGTTCTCTCTTTATTATAAGTACTCACCGTGATCATACAAATCATAAATCCTTGATATGTTGTTCCATGTACTTTTTGTCCGTTTCTTTCCACAAAGCCTCCAGACTATCTGCCCAACGTACTAGAGACTGTCTCATTCTTTCAAAGTTTTATGTATACCAGGACAGCCTTAGTGCTCTCTGCCCCAATCTCTCTGTATTCTGGTGTCTTCCCTCTCTTAATTATTTCCTATTTATCTCATATGTAGCTTGTTTGTATATAGTTACCTATATATTGTCTCCCCTATTAGACTGTGAATA
This sequence comes from Trichosurus vulpecula, assembly GCF_011100635.1. Classification (NCBI taxonomy): domain Eukaryota; kingdom Metazoa; phylum Chordata; class Mammalia; order Diprotodontia; family Phalangeridae; genus Trichosurus; species Trichosurus vulpecula. Next base: position 99,841,110 of record NC_050580.1, read on the forward strand.
CTTCGAGGGCAGGGACTGTCTTTTGCCTTTCTTGGTATCCCCAGCACTTAGCACAGTGCCTAGCATATAGCAGACACTTATTGACTGACTGACAGGCTTTCCATCTCTTGCTTTTGCTACATGACGAGCCTACCTTCTTTTTCTACTTGACTCTGACTCTTCTCACACATCATAATTGGGAACATGCTACAGTCTATTTACACTCACAGTGGGAGTGTCTGTTACCCTTTATGGCCCATGTAATTGTGATTATTCTAAGATTTTTTGGTGTTCTGTGGATCACAGCCTTTATAAACATCAACACATCAGTGTCATGCTGAGGTTTAAAATAGAAGATGGAATCTTATAGTGGGTATTATTGAAAGGGCTTCACATTTTTCCAAATGCCATCCAGTATGTTATCCTCCTCCAGTCCAATTCTGGGCCCCAGTCCATTTTCCAGTTGTAGTCTTATTCAGAATATATATACTGATGGACTATCTCAGTGGTTTAAAAAATGCACTTTTGAAAACTCTACTATCATACAACTACAGAGGCATAACTCCCTGTATTTTTGGTAAAGCAGCCACCTTCCTGGTAGGTGGAAAGGATGGTGGCAATCACCACATTGAAAACGCTATGTGTTGCCAACAGAGCCCATAAAGAAGAGAATGATACAATAAACATTTTCCATTATGTCAGTATGGTAAGAATCTGTGATTTCACCAGCATGCTAACTCCCTTCACCAATAAAAATAAGTTATTAGTTAGTTACCAGAGGATCAGGGAGATTAAATGACTTGCCAATGGTCATGCAGTGGCAGGGTTTGATCCCAGGTCTTCCTGATTCCAAATCCAGCCCTCTATACACCATACCACTCAGCCTTTCCATTATTCATTCATTCAGCAAACTTTTAGTAAGTTCCTGCTGCATGCAGAACATCACATATTTAGTAACATAGGAGAGCTAAAGAGTCTTGTCCCCTGCCTTCATGGAGTTTACAGACTAAGAGGATAAGACATAAGCACCTATAACCAAACAAACAAAATCACAAATCGGCCCATTGAAGGGTTGTACAACACAGTTTTAATACAGTTTGAAAGTCAGTATGCCCATCATGGTGTGACAGACATGTTCTCTTTTAGTTCAATAAGTAAATTATTCCGTGAGGATTAGTATCTTTATCTCTCAGAAGTATTTAAAGCCACATTCTCTCCAGAACTTGATTAGCACCACTCTTTTATTTAATTTTATTTAGTATTTTCCCCAATTACATGTAGAAACAATTAATATTTGATTTAAAAAAATTTTAGTCCCAAATTCTTTCCCTCCCTCCTCCCCCGCCCCATTGAGAAGGCAAAGCAATTTGATGTGCAGTCATGCAAAACATGTTTCCGTGTTAGTCATGTTAGCACCACTCTTGAATTAGACACCAGAGTTCCTGGGCAATAAAGCAGAACATCTTCAAAGGTACCTGCTGAAAGAGACCTTAAAGCCCAGGGGTTCTCTTCCCTTTTGTATCATGGACTCCTTTGAGTCTGGTAGAGCCTATGGACTCCACAGCATAAAATAAAATTAACGTGATTACAAAAGAAACCACTTATTGAAATAGTTATCAAAATAATTTTTTAAGGCTCATGTTCAGAGCCTCTGATCTACTCCCACCTCTCATAGCAAAAATAATAAAGCACTTGTGCTTTTATATGTCACTTTCCCTTAACTTTCTGTTCTTGCAGGGCATCAGCTAACAACTCTGCCTGGAAGCATCTCACAATTGACCTTTGCAGTCAGAATATTTAGCAGACAATTATAGTCTACGGGGATTCAATTATGTCTCTACCCTAAGAAGAAAAGCACATTTCTTTCTAATTCTGTCATCTTTTATATGTATTCCTCCAAATGTTGAGCTATTTGTCATTAACTTTTGGCAAATAAGTGATGACTATTCTCATAAATGAATGAATGAATGAATGAATGAATACGCTCTAGATTAGAGCTTCCCAAGTAGTACATCATGATTGACCAGTAGAACTTGGTGACCGCTAGATGTCCAAGCAACTTGAAAGGAATCCTGATAGGAAGAAGAGCTCAGCCAAGAGTCCTGCTCTTCCAATGAGGTGCGAGTACCTCTCTTCCTCCTGCTCAGAGATTTCACTATTAGCACTCTTTGTGTATGAAACAAATAAAGTTCTGTTTGGTTGTTGATTGGTCGAAATGTCATTTATTTCCATGCTCAGAAATAGTTATTTGGAACTTTCTAGATTTTTTTTTACCTGAAAAACTTTTAAATTTTCTAAAACTTTTCTTCTGGTTTTTTTCCTCCTATTTAGCTCCACATGCTTCATCTAAAACCTCCTCCCTCCCTGGTTATGGAAGAAATGGTCTTCACCGGGTAAGTAAGATTTCTCTAGTTCTCCAGAGATAACCTTAATATTCCTTGTCTTGAAGGTTGATAATCAGCTCAATTCAACAGTCATTTATTGAGCACCTACTATGTGAAACACTCTCTGCTAGGTTCTAGGGAGACAAAGATAAAACAATCTTACCCTTCTTAAATTGTAGTTAAAATTATTATGTAGTATTATTTGAATGCATGTTAACTTTGTGAGTATTGGGAAATAATTTTAAAATTTTATTAATATCTTTTGGTTTTATACCTTTTTATACTGCTTTCCCATAAATATCAATATATACACATTGAACCTTCCATTGTGACAACAAAAAAAGCAAAACCACTTGAGAGTGTGACTGCATCAGATAGTGTATGCAACATTCCACACCTCTGGTCTCTACCTCCGAACTAAGGGAGGTGGCTTGAATCATCTGTTCTCCAGAATGATGAGGGTGGTCATTACAATTCATTGTGGTTCAGGTTCCTTTTTTAGGATGGTTTTCATTTTCGTTGTTAAAACCATTACATAAAGTGATTTTTAAATTGCTATCATTGTGAATGCTTAGTATATCTACTTTGAATCTAAGACCTGGAGAAATCTCATTACTGAGAAAAGAAAAGAAAGTGACTTCCACAAGAAGTTCTACGTAGAGAGAAGAGATCAAACATTCGTCTTGCAAATATTTTTATAATTAGGAAGTGAACACTGAACAAAGAAATAAAAAGTCATGTTGCTACATTCTCCTGACATGAACAAAGCATAGATGTTAAACAGTTCCAATTGTGAAACTGAGTAGAAAAATGTATTTTTCCTTGTGACCAAGAGCTGCTCATCTACAAAGCCTCTTAACAGCATAGTTAGATCTCTTATTACAATCAATAAGATTTCAGAGTGTTGGGAGAGTTAAGACAGAAAAATGAAGATGGTCTTAGTTTGTGAGATATTCTTTTGAATTCAGTATCCCTTCCCTCCATTTTCATCCCTTTCTCTGAAATGTTACCGTGACATATTGTCTCACAAATGCATTTCCCGCTTTTGCAGCCGGTTTCTACAGATTTTGCCCAATACAATAGCTATGGTGATGTCAGTGGTGGGGTTCGAGGTAAGCCTTCCTATATCAGTATTTTCTGGTGTCTGTAAATAGCTGTCATTCATGCTTTTTCCCATGGGACATAGTGGCTGGAATATAAAACTCTATCATAGAGAAATTTTTTTGTTCTATAAATAGGCAGTACGGCATAGTACATACTGAGCTGGCCTTGGAGTCAATAAGACTTGGGTTCAAGTCTTACTTCTGACATACACCATGAGACTCTGGACTGGTCTGTGAACTTCCTAGGGACTCACACACCTCTCTAAGAATATAAGTTGCAGATCAAGTGCCATCTACATTGGTAGACGGAGATTTCTCATCAGGAGTTTTTCATATGAATGAAATCATAGGACAAGTTCAAAATTTATTTTGTACACATACATATATTGTAATCATGTATGTCTTATGTATTACAAAACAAAATTTATTTATATAATAAGTTGATTGAGAGAAAAATAAACATTGATTTAGGTTTAGTTGGGGCATAAGGAGTACATTTTTTATCTTACCTCCTTTAGTTTGGTTTTGAAATAATACACATCATGTGCACGTATTGAGGTGTTTTCTACTTATGACAGATTATAAAAGCAAGAATTAGGTAGCATATAATGGTAATAACATGTGTATCTCTGTGAGCTAGTGAAGTTAATACTGAAGAAATCCCAGAGAAATGCTAATAGTATCAGGTGATAAAAACAGATTTGTTGAAATTTCAATTGAAATGTGTTCTTTCTGTTGATCAGTTCATATCTTTATGTTCTTATTCTGATATTTCCTTTTCTTTTCCAGATTTCCAGGTACAGAGTGCTTTGTCCTTCACTGTGACAACATAAATACACCAGCCATTCTATCCAATTGTGAAATGGGTCTTCATGGAATAGTTTTTGTTAATGAGATGTTATTTTCTATTTATCTGCATATTGGAGACTAATCTTCACTCTGTGTTGGCAAAAGATAGTTCTATCTAATGCTATAGTGTATCTTTGTAATAAGTCATGTATGAGACAAAATGAAGTAAGGCTTACGTGTCTCTTCCTTTGGAAAGCCCCCTCTAATGCTAAACTGTGCACACAATGACTCCACCCCTTTATTTTTCTTTTAGTGATAACACTTGACATCTGAGCCTGGAGTCGCTGGGCCTCCCCTCCATTGCCAGGTCCCAACAAAAGAGAAGTTCAGAAGGGGCTCCCTTTTTTTGTATTCTGTGACCCCTTGTTATCCTTTAAGTTTCCAGCCTTTCTCCATTCACATCTATCTATAAACATAGAAATAGCTCATTCTTTAACCCACAAAAGAATTCTTGGATTATACCACCCAGGAGCAGTTTGCTGTCATGACACTGCTTATTCTCAGAGCCCAAACCTTCTAAAATGGAGATGAAACACAAATAGACAAAATGGAAGGAAATGTAACATCAGAATCATAGGTCAAGTCATCCTCGTATTGTGCTGGTAGCATGGTTTGTTATACTATGTAGAATACAAGATAGAAGAGTTATCCAGTTCTACTGCTAGCTACATATGTGCCTTTGAGCAAGCCATCTCCCCTTTTCTGGGGCTCAGTTTTTTCTTCTTTTAAATCAGGGGATTGGATGAGATGCTTTCCAAGGTCCCTCCCAGTCCTACTATTCTGCTCTTTGGGGTTTCTATGTGGATGGGCAATGTCATGTAGTGGATAGAGCACTGGACTTGGAGTCAGGAGGATCTGGTTAAAATCCCACTCTATGTCCTTAGGCAAGTCACTTAACTACTCTGAGCCTCAGTTTCCTAATTTGTAAAACTAATGAGTTACACTCAATGACCTCCTATGTCTATTTCAGCTCTAAATCTATGGCCATGTGAGATCTGAATTCACATGTCTAATACCCTGCAGGCCTTAATAAATGTTTGTTGATTGACAGGAGGTTGATAAGGGTGTGATTCTCATGGAAGCACAAGATGGTTTCTAGCTCCTCTTAGAGGTAATTTAGAACATGTCAGTACATTTTTAATAAAGGGAATTAGACTCTATTCCTTGAAAGTAGATACTTTTAATTAAAGACAATATGTTTGGGATACTGTCGGTTGGCATATAAGCAGAAAAGTGGAAGAGACATACCCATAGTCACTTTTTTTAATGGCAGCTGAGATTTCATTTGTGCAAACTGGCAGTAAGATTTTAAGAGTGAGAGAGGGAATTGTAGAGGTAAAACTCTTTTCTATTTCCACCATGCCTTGCATATGTTTCCTACTCTGTGTATCTTATGTCTCTGTTTCTGATGTAGACCCTCCCTGATGGCCATGTACCTGGAATGCGAATGGACAGAGGAGTGTCCATGCCTAACATGTTGGAGCCAAAGGTAAATGTAGATGTCACAGACTTTCCTTTGAGACAGTGAGAGTTTGGCTGCCTGGGAAAGGCAGATTTACCCTTAAAATAAAATTTGAAAATTCCAGTATTCTAATCCTCTTACTCTTTGCCATGCATGAAATCTACTCTGTACCACACTTTCCTAAAGAATGGGCTCGACCCCCAAATCATATTATCCTAGATTTTAAGTCCCTTGGCAGTAAGGGCCATGCCTTATTTATCTTCGAGCACTATGCTACACATAATAGTCACTTAATAAGTGTCATGAATTTTCAAAATACATCAGTGAAAAAGTACCACACTATTTACAGATTTGGTTCTACCTAGTAAGCAATTTTAAGCACTTGCCGGATGCTTCTGAGGAATCCGCTGGATTATGTATTATAAGCTAACATTGCTACCGCCTAAGAGACGACATTTGTTTGATAAATAATTGGCTGACCCTTTCACCTGCACCAGTGGCAGAATCAAATAGTCCTTTTTATGTAAGGCCCTGTGTGATAAAATGAGAGATCTGACTTAAGAGAGCAGGTGCTACTATTACCTTGAGATACCAATACGGCAAGCATCATATCCCTGGCCTAAAGCAAGGAGAAACAATATCTAGGAAATTCCATCTTTGAGAGAACCCTCTTTTAGGCAAAGCTAAGAGTAGTTACAGGTTTCCCCATAAACAAACATTATTTTCCAGAGTGGCAAAAACTGGTGATGTAGGTAAAAAATTGTTTAGGGTTGGTTGGTTTGTTTTTTAGCCCCTCCTACCACAACCCTAGTTCAGGAGAACAGAGCTATTTTTAAGAAGATAGAAATCACAATAAATGTGGTAGAATGGTTCATTATGGATTGGCACACTTAGAAGTCTTTATAATTCGATACGTGACACATAGCAAGCACCTAAGTGCTTGCTGATTGACTAAATCATCTGCTCCTTCTAAAAGATTCATTCACAAAGTTAATCCACCCCCAAATGAAAAGCAAAAGCCAAGAACTGAGACATTGCTCCTACCCTTTTATGCATTTCCAGATTCAGATATTAACTCTTTTTTTCTGCACTGTTGACTTTTGCCTTGATCTTCATTCACTGAGTTGAGTTGTGACCAGGTGTTCACAAACCATTCTAAATATTCTAAGGTTATAGTGTAATGAAAATGAAGGCTCAGACCTGCACAAAAGAATAAAGTCATTTTCAGTTTTTCAAGTTATCTGCTTCTTTGTCTGACCTAACACATCTTCTTACTGAAGAGAGAAATGGAAAGTGGATCTAAGATGTTTTAACTGATTCAGAGGTTTTAAAAGCTATAGAGCTAATTAGCATTAAGCCTTGTCACTTAACTTTAATTGTACAAACCCTATGAAAATACAAACTCTTCCATGGTCCATTTCCGAAACTTCCAAAGCTAATTTGGATGAGGAGGAAGGCTATTCCAGGATATTCATGTGAAATCGATTACGTCTACAAGGATTTCATTACCAAACCAAAAATCTTGTTACCACTAGTAGTAGAAAAGGACACTTCTTGGGTTAAAAATAAAGGCATACTGTTTGGATAGTGGGGAGGGAAAACAGATGGCTAGCCTTTTGCAGTAAAAATTAAACTTTTTCCTTAATGCAACTATTAACAGATTTTCCCATATGAAATGCTCATGGTGACCAACAGAGGGCGGAATAAAATACTAAGAGATGTAGACAGAACCAGGCTTGAGGTAAGAACAAGTTTCCCTGTAACTACTACCCTTTTATTTTTTTTCTCCTTCCTACCCTTCTTCTCCTCTCCCACCCAGTTCCCATTCTTTTTAAAAAAAAAAAAAAACAAAACAAAACAAAAAAACTTCTTATCTGTTTAGCAAAAGAGAAAAAAAATAGTACCATACAATTTACAGGCAATTCTGAGTTAACTTGGAAGCAAACTCCAATTTGCATGTAAGAGATTTACATGGCAAGTGCCTACTGAAACCCCTCAGAGAATGCTCCTGGAAGCTATATACTACTGTATATAGCGCTATAAAAGCCAGCCAGCCTTTGGGCTCTTTAGACCTCCTACAGCCCACTGACTGTCACTACTGATACAAGCGTAAAGATATAAATATAATTCTAAAGCATAAAGACCAAAACAGCTAAAATGTGACCCTCTAGAGAAGACTATACAGGATGGATGATATGATGGAGGTAAAAACCTGTACCCTACTGCCTGATGCACTAAGGAAATGTATAAGAAATTTTTTGCACACTTTAAAGGGATAGGGGCTGGATCTGTGATTTCTTGAAGTTAAGGAACTCCCAGGTAAAAATCTTTTTCTACCAATTCAGGTCAGGACCTTCTCAGAAACAATTTTTATTATAATAATTATTAATTTTTTAAATTATCAATAATTTGTATTTTTCTCTCCCACACTCTACTCCACACCCTGGGGGGAAACCCCTTGTGATAAATATGGATGAAACCTATACCTTTACAGAGTTGCCTAGAGCACTCAGAGGTTAAATGACTTGTCCAGGGTCATACAACCAGTAAGTATGAAAGAAGAGACTTGAAGCCAGGTCATCCTGGTTTTGAGGCCAACTCTCTTTATACTATACCACCCTGCTTTTTGTAACCTTTAAAGCTATATAGAAATATGAGTTCTTTATTATTATTATCAACTACTACCTAACCTGGTGCCATGGAATGGGCTGTCTATTCAGAAAACGGAAATTATTCAGGAGTTAGTTTGGCCCGGTTATTAAAAGGGACTGTAGCTGAGAGACAAATCTCTATAAAATGAATGATTCTCTTTTGAAATTCAGATCCAGTAAAGAAAAATAATGTCCTCTTTTGAGAGGTGCTAAGATCTTAGTTCACATACAATTGTAGTCATATGTGGTAGTGGCAGCTCAGTTATTAAGATGAGGTCAGAATTAAAGGGTGTGGGAGGGAAGGTAATGATTTCACCCAGGGAATGTTAGGGCATGTCTCTTTACACTACGGAAGTCCCCACATTCCATGTTAAAGTGTTGTTTGGGCACACATGCCCATGGCGGCTTTTTGTATTTTTCTAAATGACTGATTTCAATCAAGAAAACCTATGTATGTTGGCAGAAAAGTTTTGCAACTTTTCTCTGCCTAAGGGCAGCCACCTGTGTAAATTAGAACTGTTATCCTTTGGAGGTAGCAGATGATCAACACGCATTATAAAATACCTACTCTGTGCCATATGCTGTACTAAGCACTAGATACACAAGATCAAAGAACGAAGCCATCCTATTATCAGCTTAGTGAACCTGGCTACTGGCACCTCAGAATCAGTATAAGTTTCACAAAGGCCTTGATAGTTATTTTTATGTTAAATGGACAGGTAGGGGCAAAAGTCACCCTGCATTACCAGACTCTTAAAGAAAACATGGTGTGAGCCAGCATCAAGGACTAAAATACATCCCTAACAACATTACCGAGGCCACCGGAATACTCTGGTGACAGAGGAGGGTTTGGCAGCCTAGTGTTCTTACATGAGCATCTAGAACTGACTGTTGTTCATTTCTATCTTGTCCAGCGACATTTGGCACCTGAAGTGTTTCGAGAAATATTTGGAATGTCAATACAGGAGTTTGACAAGTTACCTCTATGGAGACGCAACGACATGAAGAAAAAAGCAAAACTCTTCTAAGTCACATCTGCCCACCAATTTGAAAAGTTAATGAGGATGCTGCATAGGATGTAGTATTATACAACAGCCACGTTTGATTGGAGAACTTACAAACTACTTCTCCACAGCAACAACAAAAAGGGAAAAATCTGATTGAGGCACCCGTGATCCTAGCATTGGCCCACCAACAGCAACACTTGCCAAGAAGCAATGGGGTGGAACTTTATATGTTCCAAAACTTGATGGTAGTTTTCATGTGTGACCTTTTTACATTATCTTCTGTACATGATTTGAGCCACTTTCTTATTTTGTTTCCCTCTGTTGTCCAAAAATACAACAGATTGTATTGGTCAAGCCAGAAAGTGCCCTTAAGATGCTGAATGGGGGAAAAAAGTAGTTATAATAACTCCAAAAAATGATTATCCATATTACAGTACTGTGGTTAAGAAGAAAAAAAACACGTGTAACATATCCATATGCTAACATTAGTCATATTGCACAAATGTTTCTTAATTGGCCTCACTTAAAACTGCCCATTCTGTAGCTGTAGTAGAAATCAAAGAGGCAGGCACCTGAGTAAACTCCTCCATTGGGCTGCTTACCAGTGGAATGATTTTAAATGTGTTCCTCACTCTCCGCTGCACACATTTGCTAGGATGTGGTTGGTGAACTTCTGTGCTTTTGTAAACAGTATTTCTCTCTCACCACTTTTTTTTTGCTTCAGATTACTTGGCTTAAGCTTAACCTACCCAGCAAAGGCAAGTAGCAAACCTGAACCCAGCTTGCAAAAAGAGAGGAGAGAAAGCTCTCCTTAAGATTTACCTGGGTTACATGCTCTTTGGGAACCCATGCCACCAAGTTTCCCCAGGAAGCAGACTATGTTATGGGAAATAAAACTTCATGTTGTTCTGCCAATGCAAATGTGCTAGCCTGCCATCTTCCATATAGTATGAGACACATTCATTATACATCATATCAAGCTGAAGGTCATTTCAACCATAGGCTAAGGAAGGATATATTTTTTCTCTTTCATCTTTGCAGGTGCAGAGCAGAGAATTTTGAATTTACTCAAGTTGAAAATGAGAAAGAGGAAGTTGGCTTTCTTTTGTGCCTCACACTGTTGACCTCATGGTTTGACCTAAAAAATTACTGAACATAATTTTTGAATCATATGCTTCAAAAATCTCATTACTGCATGAATGCTCTAGTTTTTGAAGGACATGTCAATGAAATATACAGGGGGCAAGTCATTTCTGTGGAAGAATGAATTTATTCTACTCCCCTCTTCTGTCCCCTGGTGAAAAGTGAGGTGGGATATAGAGCCTTTTTACCTTATGTTGGCACATGGAAGCCACAATATAATGATGCACTGATATTACCCATCTCTTACTTTGAGTGACACCCAAATTCTGGCTACAGAGCAAAGAATTAAGATAACTTTGTAACTTGACAGATCAAGCCATTCCCCCTTAATGATGAAAGTCTTATAACAGGAAATATATATATACACGCACACACACACACACACACATATATACACACATATATATGTATGTATGTATGTTTCCTAAAATGGGAATCCAGGAATCTCCTTGAAACTTAAATAGAACTCAGTCAGACTAGCTGATCATCCTATATCACCTCACACTGAACAAGAGCCATTCAGACTTGGCTTATTGCCTCTGGGCTCCACTGAAACCACTGGTGCAGGAATCAAAACATAACTTTGAAGGTCCCTATAGAGGCCAAAGGAGAAAGTGTTTGAGTTGATCTACAAGAGTGCCATTTTTGGCAAGAGATTGGAGATTCTACTCTACACTATTGTTGGGAACTATATTAGTTATCTGTCATGCAGTCTATGGTGGAAACAAATAGATTTGTTTTACAAATGGGCACTGTCTGTAAGGATACAAGGGGAAATGCTATGTGGGTACAACACACTTAAATGTATTAGGTGCTACAGTAGGGAGTAGAATCCATGCAGAGTGGTCTTTTTTATTTACTAATCTAGTTGAAGCCATCTAATTTTATTGTACCTTCAGAACCGTGGAGTAAATGTTCAAAGACCGTTCTTGCATATATGTGTCGATATATGTATGTATGTATGTGTATCTTAGACCTACTAAATCACTTAACAAGTTGCTCCTGTGCTAGTCATACTGGGTTACTTTTTTTTTAATGAACACTTCTGCCTTCATTTTTGTCCTTTGAAGTATTCAATGCTTCATTTCCTACTGTGGTGAGAGTGTCTATTGCTATCCTGTCATCTCTCTGGACTCTCCTATGGCTGCAACCCTTGCCAAAATCCTTTTTCATACTTTTATGTCTTGTGATCTCTAGCAAAGCAAGCTGTCCAGTGTTTTGTGCCCTTTCATAGTTCTACAAGGCTTCTTTTAGTAGGAGGGATGTATTTCCAAAGTTTAGCCCCTAAAAGAAATGAGAAAACCTGCTTGGGTAAAAATTCTAATCCTTTGGCTCTCAAATTGTTTTTCATCTAATGGGAAAAAAAATAGTGGCTCTCAATAACTTTATAATCTTATCCATTATAACCTAAAAATGTGCTTGCAAACTAGGTTATTATGCATTTAAAAAAAGAAGAAGAAAAGAAAATTAGGGTGCCTGGAAACTGTAGGCATAGCTAAGTAATTTTACCAAAAATCTTATTCTTTGGGCTATGTAGGTAAGATGTCATAGAATCATAAAATGAGAGAGCTGGAAAGGACCTTAGATAACATCTAATCCAGGCTTTTCATTGAAAGGTTATATGGCTGGTCCAATATCACACAACTTTTAGTGGAAGAACTAAGACAAGAACCCAAGTCACCTGAGACCTCGTGTTCTTTCTTTTGAATGATACTGCCATTGTATGGTGTTTTATTTTAGGTAGATCCTACATCCAGACCTAAAAAATCATCTTCCATCTCATTCACTTGCTACTGATAATGTTGACCAGAGCAGGACACACATAACCTCCCTCCCAACACTAGCACGCACACACACACACACACACACACACACCCCAAAATTACCTGCCAAAGAACTCAATAGCCTGACGTCTATAGGCACGGCTGCCCTTTGACCTAGAGAGTGAAAGACTTAGAAACCTAAACCTTCATGATAATAAAATGCATATTTTATTATCTAGGAATCTAGTAAAATCACTATAGGATGGGGAAGGGGCCAGTCTGGTTTATGCAACTGCCAAATACATGTGGACTTGTCAGTTTCTTTAAAAAATCAGCCTAGCATGCACACCTTCAAGATACCCAGGCCACACTATAGAATGCTGCTGGGCCCTATTAAAAGCAAACCCAGTATTGTCTATGAAACTATTTATGTAATATGTAAATTAGGGGTAAATATTCACTTTACAAAAAAAGGTTTGACATTAGATGCATCTAATTGTCAACTTTCCTTGATTCGTTTTCAAAATATTCTTAGATTTTTGACCATCTAATTGATATACACCTTTTCAGGAATGCATCTATTATGCAAAGTGAGGTGTGTACTTTAGGAGTGAATCACTAACTAAATTGAATGGTTCCTTTAAATGAACTTAAGAAGGTTCAAAGTAAGACTTAGTCTTCCTTACCAATGGTGTCCTTTAAAATAGATTACAGTGATTTGAAGAGTATTGGAAGACTGAAGCAATATATTTGATTGTTTTTTTTTAGCTTGGGACTAGTTGTGAAGTGCTCTTAATATTTTTTCTGCTATGAGCTCTGTTGAATCACCTCTTCCTCAAAGCATCAAAGGAACAGTGCTGAAATTGGCAAATTAATAAAGTGTGAGAAGAAATTCTGTGTCCTTGATGTTCCCTGGCCACCTTCACTCAGAAGACTATATGCTTCAAATTGGTTTACTTCTGATACAGAAGTTGTGGCCATTCTCTTGTGACTGCTCTCACCCCTTAGGCTGGTGAGGTTGGTTATCTTTACCAGCAATTTATGGCAGATTGGCTGGTAATGTTTATAAAACCTTAATCCTATTTCATGACACTTTGAAGCAAATACTTTTTCTAAAGAATTGCTTCTCTTGGATACAGTTAAGCTTTTGCAAGTTTGAAAAATTCAAGTCACTTTTGATTAGATAGATCTTTCTAAAATCTGTTTGAGACAACACCTTAGCATCATTTAAAATAGGAGAATGGCAGGCAACTCTTCCAGGCTGTATGCTTTTGTACATTTTCCTTATCAGCAAGAAGGATGCTGAAAGGAAAATGAGTTTCATGTCACCAACCTATCTGCCCTTTGTGGGAACTATGTCTAGAGCAAATTCAGTTTTACAGATTACCTACTCTTTCTCATCAGTGCTTGTTTACTCTGTACTCAATTGCTTTTCCTATGTATTTGATGCCGGGATATTGCCTTTGCTCAGTTTCTTCCCATATATTAAAAAAAAAAAGCCACAATGTAATTCTTTCTATGGAAATGGACATTTTATTTTAAAGAACCAGATGCTTCTTACTGCTGTGAAACTGCCAGTGTCCCCTTACAAAATCATTTCTAATATAGTAATAAAAATAGTTTTTATGATTTCTAATACAGAGAAAAATTATTTTGGTCAGAATAATTCTGCCCACAATAAGAGTTACTGAATATCTTGCAGTGAAAGATCATTTGAGGGGGAGAAGGTACAAAGGCAATCATTGCTTTTTCAGATGCTGTCGAGGAGGCAATGGGTAGAACCAAGAGTCTTTCCTTACTGTAGTTTGGATTTTAACCTGTCCCAGTTTGATTTATGATTAAACTTGGCAAACAGATTTAGGTGGAAACATTCTCTGAAATAACTGATATGTGCAGTTCTAAATTCAACTCAAATGCTTATTTTAAGACACTTCAGGTCTTTGGGAATTATAGTTACCATTAGACAGCATTCTTCCCTGACGTGTCTCCCAGAACTGTTAGTGAACCATGGTTATCTGTTTTAAAAGCCGACATTCAAAATGATTGCAATCCCTCTAATCATTACAATTTTTATTTCACTCCAGGAAGTAAGACAAGAGGATATACTTAAACATTGTTCTACCCATGAAAATAAGCTTGCTATTCTTAACATAAATGTCCAGTAATGTGTGTGATTTCTGTGAGTTGCTGACAAATCTGTGCATGAGAGCCCTTAAAATCACTTCTACTTTGGTTTTCTTTTTTTAAAAAGATTAAAGGAATTTTTCTTCCTATCCCCTCTTCTTGCTTCCAAAAAATATTCAAACAAGTATTTGGAAGACTTCCTTTAGGAAAAGAAAAAAGAAAGAAATGTGTGTTGTGTCTCTTGTGAAAGTGAATTGTCTGTCTGCCCACTGAGTACTCAACGCTTGTATGCAGAGTGAAGAGTCGGCCTGCCATTCTCTGGGTTGCTGTTCTGTACAATTAATGATCTTCTTTTCCTGTTGCAAGCAGCACATATTGCACTCCTATGCCACTATAATCTGCATCACTGTTGTACTCAGAACAAGTCAATGAATAAAGTTTTGTGCTTTATTCTTAAATGTGGATGGACTTTGTTTTAATTCTTTTGGTCACTGCCCTCAAAAGGGCTACTGTTTGGTGGAGGGATGGACTCCAGCCACACTAAAGTCTTCCCCCTACAGGATCCTAAGACAAACACAACCGCCAAATCCATTGGTGTTTGAGAAACAAGAGGCAAAGAAAGAGATGGAGAATGTTAGAGCAGGAAAAGAGCCTTGAGAGAATTGAGTCCAACTTCCTCCTTTTACAGATGAAGAACATGAAGCCTAGAGAGGGAAGTCACTTTTCCAAGGCCATTTGCTTATGAAAGACAGAGCAGAACTTGGACCCAGGTAGGATAAATAAGAGACAAGAATATCTCAAGTCTAGTCAACAAGCACTTACATTCCAAATGGAATCACATTTCCCATTTTCATTCTCCACATGTTTTTCTTTTTCTTATTTTTTTTTTTTTTGCTTCATGGTTACTCCTTCAGGGGGTCTGTTGTTTTGTTTGAGGAGATTTTTTAAGTTTGTTTTTTCTTATTTTTTTCTGTCCCTTCCCCTGGTACTGCCCATAACAGAAAGGTTTGTCCAGTAAACTCTCCAAAAGCATTTAAACGGTAGATTTTCTACAACAGTGGTGCCAGACTCAGATAGAAACAATGGACAGCAAATTATACATAAGGATCCCTGACATAGCTGTATGCACATTATTGTATTTTTATTTATTTTGTTAAATTTTTCCAATTACATTTTAATGTGATTCAGGCTACACTTGAGAGGGCTTACTGGCCATGTGTTTCACACCTGTGCTCTAGGAGATCTTTAAGACCTTGGCCACCATGGGGTGATAGGTGATAGAACCAATATCTACTAGTTTTCCTTTCCCCACCCCCCACACCACGGACAAAGCTAGTTTCCCCAGAAGGTGACAAAGCTGTCCCCAGATCTTGATTAACCCAGGGGGTCAAGGCTCAAGCTGCACTTCCCTTGATATATCTTCCTGGTAGCCTCTGGCCTTATGGATGTGGCTTCCTGGCCACCTAAGGGCTCACCTGTTGGAGTCCATGTCATTCAGATTTGTCAGATGTGCCAAGACTGTGCAAGCCACCACGCCTTGTTCTGCTTATTACCTATTTCCATATGAAAAAGAGGAGCCAGAGTTCAGAATGAAGTGCTAGAGTATCCTTGTTGAATATCTTCCTGTTCTTTAGCCAAGGAAGCCGCCTTTTGTTAACTTTAATGGCCTATGACTGCTACATTTTTGTCCCAGCATTAAACTTGAGCTAACATGGCGCCAGTCTGGGTCAGACTCACCCCTAATGCTAACCTTAATCATAGGGAACTGTAATCCAATTACACATCTCAATTGAGATGCTATCTTCCTCAAAATCTTTAAGAATGATCAATACTAGAAAGTTGTCGTTTTAACCAAAACATCTTGCCCTTCTTCTGTGATGTTTTGCCAATGCTTCTTTTTGCTTTGGCCCAAAAGTGTCTTCATGTCTTTATGACCGTAAGCAAAGACAAACAGGAAAGAAATGTAAATCATATGTCTATAATAGAAAACCAAAAAGCCTGGAGAAAATTCACCAGGTTTAGATTCATGCACATGGATCTGTCTTTACTACCAAGATATTATGTTAATCTTATCATAAAAGTATTTTTTATTCAGACTGCCAATTATAATCATGAGTAGTCAATAATAATGTGGGCCTTTACAGTTACAAAGCATTTTATACATATTAGCTAATTTGATTCTCACAGCTTAGTGAGAAAGCCAGCTGAGAGAAGTTTTGACTTGCTCAGGGTATCAAGACTAGAAGGCACTGAAGCCAAAATACAAACCTGAGTCTTCTTACTCCCAAGCCCAGGACTCTTTTCACTATATCATGCTGACCATGCCACGTGCAAGGCACATCTGACACTCCAGCTGGAAATTATACTAAGCAGGTAAATTTGTACCCAAGCCTTTACCCTGATGGCATGGCAATAGATGATAGACAGAAAAGTTTCTAGTAAATCAGCAACAGCAGACTCTTAGATACAGAGAAAATACTTGGAAAAGCATGATGTTGACAGCAAGTTACTGAGTAATGTGCTTCTAAAAGAGGGTTGTGCTAGCACTGGTTGTTAAATTTAAAGTACAAATCAGGACTTGATTTATTGTTTTGTTGATTGTCTGGACTTAAGAACATGATGGGGGAAAATGCTAGTGATGCAGATTAATCTTAAAAGTGTGTCATACATACTTTTTCTGGAGAACTGGTTGTATTACTATCATACCCCTAGTCTAAAGTATCTTGTTCTGGTTGAAAACCGTGGTTCTTTCATCTCAAGGTAAGGATGAATTCTTAGGATGGATATTAAAGGGAGAAATTAAGTGTTGTAGAAATTATTTCCTCTTTGATGTGGCACCTAGCCTTCAAGAAACCCCTTCAGAGTCTGTGTCCCTGTGCCCCAGGAAGGTGAATTATGTATATAGAGGGGTGATTAGCTGTTCTATCTCCATTCAGGACTGAAGTAAAGGGAGCTACAGCAGAAGATTCGACTTAAGCATAGGAAAGTATTTCCTACAATGAGAGTTTAAATCTGGGGTGGGGAGGGTGGGGTTAGAGTCCTGATTAGAAACATCTTGGGGAGCAGCTAGGTGGCACAGTGAGTAGAGCACCGTCCCTGGAGTCAGGAGGACCTGAGTTCAAATCCAGCCTCAGACACTTGACACATTTGCTAGCTGTATGAGCTTGGGCAAGTCACTTAACCCCAATTGCCCTGCCTTCCCCCTTCTAAGCCCCCCCCCCAAAAAAGCAGCAGCTTGGTATAGTGTCTAGAGATTGAATCCAAAGTAAAGATGATCTGGGTTCAAATCCTGACTCAGACACTTACTGTATGACTTATCCTCTATCACTTATCCTCTCTCAAGCCTCTGTAAGATGAGGGAGCTGGTCCATTCCAGCTCTGAATCTAAAAGTCTATGATCCTATGATTATCTTTGAATCCAGGACATTGATAAGAGATAGGCAGTGAGAAAGGGGTTCTCTTCCTAGAGAGGAGAGGTGTTCTAGTCCTAGAGAAAAGAACAATCTATTACTTTGGTTCTTCTACTGCTGGAAGTCCAGTGGTCCATCTACTTCCTGACTTAATCCATGTAATTGAGAGGACCCAGAGCTTGGGGACTTCTTCAAGTTCTAAATCCATCATCCCAAGTGACTTGCCCAAGGTCCCATAGATAATAAGATGGAAGTCACAAAGCGGCCACTTTAGGATTGATATCGGAAAAAACTTCCCAACAATTAGGAGTGGAATGGTGTGCATTGAGAAGTGGCAGGTCTCCCCTCCTTGGGGATCTTCAAACAGGGACTGAATGACCACTGTTTGGGTAGGTTATAGGGGGACTTCTTTCCAATGGGGTGGAATAGATGGCCACTGAGGTCCCTTTTCACTCTCAAGTTTTGTCATCCAGCCATGCAAACAGCCTGCATGAAGTCAATAGAGGAACGCCAAGTCTTGGGAATAAGTTGGCCAATATTCATGGACTAGAGAATGAGGTGAGGGGAGAAATGTGTCATGAGTAGTAAAGTAGGCTGGAACTACCCAGTAAAGTGGCTTAAAGACCAACAGGAGTTTGTGTTCCATTTTATAGTGAATAGGAAGCCCCTGAAACTTGTTGAGCAGAGCAGCTATGTGGAGGATAGATTGGGGAAAGAAGAGACTAGAAATCAGAGAACAATGAGGAAGGTATTGTAATAGTTCACAAATGGAGACTTCTGAAGTTCCATGGCATATGTGACATATGGCTGGCAAAAAGACAGGGCCATCTCTAAGGAGATGGTAAATGCCCTTCTATTGGCAATCTACATGCAAATATTAGATTCCTGGCCTACTTAACAAGTCCACAATGAAACAAGGCCCAAGTTACTCACCTACTACTATTTAAAGGAGGGTGTAAGAGTTAGAATATTAGGTGCAGATAAATTCCTAACGAATCAAGGAATATCACTTAAAATGTAAACACCCTGAGGGCAGGGACTTCTGTCTCCATCCTCAGCCCCTTCCTCACACAGTGACTAGTACATAAATAGGTACTTAATAAATGCTGCCTCAACTCCCTCCCCATTTCAATCTATTCCACACACTGCTGCCAGTAATTGTCCTAAAACAAGTCTGACCATGTCATGCCCCTATTCAATAAACTCCAATTGTTCCCTATTACCACTAGGATAAAATGGAAATTCTTTATTTTTTTTGATTAAAAATGCTTTATTCCTTAAAAAAAGTTAGCCATCATCTCAGCCTTCAGTGAACCATAATCTTTTTTTCTTTTTTAATAGTATTTTATTTTTTCAAATTACATGTAAAGACAATTTTCAACGTTCATTTTTTATAAAATTTTGAGTTCCAAATTTTTCTTGCTCCCTCCCCTTCCCTACCCCCCACCAAGATAGTAAGCAATCCGATATAGGTTATATATGAGTTATATATGATATATATATATATATATATCATGCAAAACATATTTCCACATTAGTCATGTTGTAAAAGAAGAAACAGAACAAAAGGGAAAAGATATAAAAAAACAAAGAAAGTTAAAATGATATACTTTGATCATTCAGATTCCATCAGTTCTTTCTCCAGATGTGGATGGCATTTTCCATCATAAGTCTTTTGGAACTATCTTGAATCATTGTATTGCTGAGAAGAGCTAAGTGAATCATGGCTGATGATCAGACAATGTTGCTTTTACTGTGTACAATGTTCCCCTAGTTCTGCTCACTTCACTCAGCATCAATTCATATCTTTCAAAATTCTCTGTTTAACATTTAAAGCCCTTAAAACCTGGCCCCAAACTGTCTTTCATACTATACTATACATTACTCCCCCTCAAAAACTCCATAGTCCAGCAAACCTAACTTTGCTACTGTTCTTCATAGGCAAGATCCATGTTTTGCAGTCTATCTCTGATGCCTGAAATGTACTCCCTCCTCACGTGTGCCTCTTAGGACCCCAAGTTTCCTTGCAGAATGGCTCAAGTGCCAACTTCTACATGGCGTCTTTCCAGGATCTTCCCCACTTCTTAAAATGTCTTGGCTCCCAGAATTATCTCGTATCTATTTTCTATGTAGCTTATGCATTATACCAATATGTGTACGTGTGTATATTATATCTGTGAGAAATGATGGAAGCAGTTTTGTTTCCACACAGTTCAAAGTATCCCTTTCCCCCACCCTCCCCCCAGCTTTAGCAGAGTGTAAGTCAGGTGAGTGATCTAGCAGAGACCAGGCTTCTGGTCTGGTGAAAGGTTAGAGCCTTATACACATGCTTAAATGAGCCACTTGCAGAGAGCATGACGTAGGCAGTCAGAGAGTTGCATCTGGCCAATGAAGAGCCTGGCGGGAGATTCCAAGTGGGAGTCAATAAAAGGACTGGCGCCCCTCTGAGTCCTTATACTCCCCTTACTCTGTTCAGGGGACATACCCGTTTATTCAGAACAAATAAATGTAAAATATAATTAAAACATTCTTGCTTCCCAGTAAGTATTGTTTATTCGTAGACAATGTGAGTATATTTATAACATATCTATGCAAGTACATGTTGGGCAGTTAGGTGGTACAGTGGATAGAGTGCTGGGCCTATAGTCAGGAAGACCCGAATTTCAAATTTGACCTCAGACACTTACTGACTATGTGATCCTGGACACATCGCTTCAGTTTCCTTATCTGTAAAATGAGCTGGAGAAGAAAATGACAGACCACTCCAGTACCTTTGCCAAGAAAACCCCAAATGGGGTCATGAAGAGGTGAACACAACAGAAACAACTTGACAACAACAAATGGACATGTTATCTCCAACCAAAAGAGTGACAGCTCCTTTAGTATCGGGACTTATTTCCTTGGGTCTCTACATCCTCAGTACCTAACACAGTACATGGTATACAGCAGGTACTTAATATATGTTGACTGAGCGATGTTATTGACTGAATGACAATTTGTTCCTCTGGGAGAAGGTAGTGAATGGAAATGTGACTGCAGAATAGTGTATCTAGAGAATGTTGCTGGATAAGCCTATGCAACCCTAAATAAGAGCCATTCATTGATCATGACTACGGTCAAGAAGGGGTTTTATGGGCTCCTGGGCATCTATTAAATGTCCTTTCAATTCCTTTAATATGTAAGAGCTGGAGATACAAGGCAGTCAAGAATGATGAAACCCAGACTTTTCTCTATTAAAACAGTAGTGGGCTTCTGACCCCTGAGTCATTCCAAAGGAATGCACAACACCCACCCTTCCTCACTGCAAGGGTCTGGCTCAGTGACTCATCCCAAAGGAATAAAGTTACCAAGGGCATGCCAGATCTCATCAAAACGAGCCCTAAGCTCATTGTTTATTTACTACGAAACTTAGTAAGGTGGTTATTTTCACTTGGAGAGAGGTAATGTGACAGGAAATGTGGTGACTGATAAAGGTTTCTATCTACTTCTTAAAAGGAAGAAGTTATGCTGTGTGATACCGGCCTCCAAATTCTCTTCCAGAAACTTCAGGAAAACAAAAATGTGTGCTGTAAATTATGTAAGGGGGGGCTGGGGTGGGGGGATGCTGTAGACAGATGGATCAGAAACCCTGTTATTGTATTAGACAGCTCATTGTATTCATCAGGCCCACTGTTCCTTCTGTCTATTGTTTGTTAGTAGGGCGGGAATGGGAATGTCAGTCCCCTAAGAAGCTCTGCATTGGAGCTCTAGGGAAACACTGGAACTATTTTCCATGGCCCAGCCAGAAGGAAAAAAAAAAAGCTGTCCCAATATGTAGGATTACAAAGTGTTCTTTCACATGAAACGGGTTTATTTACTTGAACCCTTTCATATTAAATGACCATTAGCATTTTCAAAAGATTTCCTTCTGGCTGGGAAGGCCCCTCCAGAAGTGGGAGCCTGCAGGCTTCCCGGTTTGCTTGCTGATCTCAGCGGACTTCACTCCACAGGTTTCAGCATGGCTGATGATTTCACTGCTCAGGTATTGGGAGTAAGGCTGATTACATACAATCTGTTTTCTCCTTTCTTCCACGTGCCACCCCCACCCCCACACACCCTGCAAAAAAAAAGGTAAATGCTTTTTTATGGGTCAATTGGTTTTCCAAACTGACCTCAGAGAATAGGCAAGTTTGAAGCCCAGAAGTAAGTAATTTGTGTGATACAAAAACGTGACTATAGAATGGAAAGAGATATGACCTTGCTTAGGAGGAATTGATGGCCCAGACATCCTTCTGGAGGATGGGATTTGCCAGGAGGTGGTGCGGAGGGGACCTAGCCTTCAGGGAGAGATAACAGTATTTAGAGGTAAGTCTAGAAGGCAGTTTTGTATAATGTTAAAGAACATGGGAGCTAGGAGGCATCATCTCATAGTAGAAAGGATTGCTAGATTCGGAGCCAGAGGACTTAGAT
Organism: Trichosurus vulpecula; assembly: GCF_011100635.1. Classification (NCBI taxonomy): domain Eukaryota; kingdom Metazoa; phylum Chordata; class Mammalia; order Diprotodontia; family Phalangeridae; genus Trichosurus; species Trichosurus vulpecula. Next base: position 99,863,434 of record NC_050580.1, read on the forward strand.
ACACATCCTGGCTCTGTCACTTATTATCTGTGTGACCTTGGACAAATCACTTAACCTCTCTGAGATTCAGTTTTCTTATCTATAACAGGGGAAGGCTGAACTACGTGATCCCTCAGCCCTCTTTCAGCTTCAAATCTATGAACAAGGAATCTGGAGACCTGAACGGCAGTCCGGTCTAGCCTCAACTACTAATGAGCTAGGTGACCTGCAAGAAGACTTCTAGGGGAGGAGTTATGTATAAAAGGAATTGTTGTTCAGTCCTATCTGACTCGGGTCCATGGGGTTTTCTTGGTAAAGATACTGGAGTGGTTTGCCATTACCTTTTCCAGCGTGTCCCCGTTTTACAGATGAAAAATTGAGGCAAATAGAGGTTAAGTGACTTGCCTGGAGTCACGAAGCTAGTAAGCGTTTTAGGCTGGATTTGAACTCAGATCTTCCTGACTCCAGGCCTGGTGCTCCACCAACTGTATCACCTAGCTGCCCCCATTGTTGGAATAGATGATTTCTAATATCCTTTCTAGCTGTAATGCTCTGATTTGATCTTCATTCCTGCATCTGCACCCACATTAACTCGGAACTATAAGGATATCCTCTGATGCACATGTGCCTCTTAGCAATTCAATAAAGATTATTTATTAATAATTCATCATGTAAATTATGAGTGAGAGAAAGAGCAAACATTAAGATTTCAGAAGTGCTTTCCACACAATAGCCCTGAGAAAGTCACTTATCCTCTCTGTAACAGAGAAGGTACTAACCCACATTGATAGAAGAAATTTCTTCACCTAAGCATTCCTTAAACCAATGAAATCACGGTCCCTGTCTCTATCTCTGTTTTATTATATCTGAGTAAGTTTCTGAGGCAGTATATGAACCCAGGTCTCCTGACTCCCACTTGGGCATAATGCACTGTCAATCAGCCAGTCCCTACACATTTAGTTAATGCCTACGATGTGCACTGTGCTAAGCACTGGGGATATAAAAGAGACAAAACAAAGGCCCTGCCTGCAAGGAGCTCATAATCTAATGGAGGAAACAGACAAACAAATATGCATAAAAAGATATATACGGGATAAATAGGAAATCATCAACAAGAGAGGGCAGTAAAATTAAGAAAGCTTGGGAAAGGCTTCCTGTAGAAGATGGGATTTTAGCTGAGAAGGAAGCCAGGAGGCAGAGATGAGAGAGAGTATTTCATGAATGCTCTTTCCCCAACAGCCAGTGAAACTACCCAGAGCTGAGAGATGTCTTAGGAGAAGGACAGCAAAGATGTTAGTGTCACTAGATGGAAGAATGGGGTAGGGGGTGCAAAGTGTAAGAAGACTGGAAAGGTATACATGGTCAGATAGGTTATGCAGGATTTTGAAACACCAAACAGTGTGAATGTAAATACAAGAAATATTATAGTCCCAACAACTTTCCCCTTTCCCTTAAGCAATTTGGTTGCCTCTACTAAAGAAAATGATGCTGGCAATGTGAGAAAGGGCTTATTTGTAGGAACCAACACCCTGATTTAGGAAAAGAATAGCACCAGTAAATGAAAAGACTCAATAATCAGACTATTCCTTAGCATTAGGAAATATTCATTCAGATTTTCTAGGAAAGAGGAATATAATATAAAATTAAGTGAAATCTTAGCACCTCATTTTTATTTTCTAAAATTGGCCAGTTTGACACCATTTCATGCCAAGTTTACTGAGTTTCTTCCACTGAACTTTTTCTCCTATTAAAAACTAGTAGAAGCTTACTTGAAGGAAATATCTTCATCATGGTTTTTGCTTCCAAGTTGTTTCTGAACTGGCAGAGTTAAAGTTTCTGATCCTGACAGGGGACAGTTTTTCAATCTGGCACAAAATCTCCTACAGATTTTTTCTAGTTCCATGTGTTTCTATGGAGGCAGAAAACTAAGTTTCTATTCTGAGTCCTCATATCAATCTTCTCATGCTTTCTGGCTAAATCAGGGAGATATTCCTCTGAAAAGTTTGGAAGTAAATTTTACACAGCAGCCTACCTGAAAAACACTGGAAAAGGATGATGATGATGAGGAGGATGAGGAGGAGGATAACAGCAATGACAATTTATATTGCTCTTTAAGGTTTGCAAAGCATCTTACAAAAAATGAGCAAAAAGACTTTTGAGTGGACTTCCCCCATTTTGTGACTCTCCTTGATGATGATAGATGTTTCTCTTTGAAAGGCTAACTTTGGAATTGTAAAACTCTTTCAATCATTCCTCACTTCCATTTTTACAGGAATCTAGAATTTATAGACGACACTAAAAAATTAATATAATATAAAACACAATACAATATAATACAACATAATATAACACAACACAATGTAATATAACATAATGTAACAATATAATATATAACATAATGTAATAGTAAGAATAATTCATGGCGGCAGGAAGGATTCTTCATCTGTTTTCTAGAAGATGGTCGTTGTTCATCCTTCATTCTCAAGGAGGACCAATGACATCAGGAATTCAATGTCTTGACTTGCAAGTGAATTTGATTTAAGTGAGGCTTAGCTGTGCAAAGTCATCAACCCCACTCTCTCTTCCAGAGTCATCAGAATCCAGTGGAAAGACATAGGTTAGGATGACTGGAAATGGCCCAGGATGCAGTGGGAGACCTTGGCCTTTTAAAGCTAAGATCTTCACCAGCTCTCACTTTGTCCAAGTCAACACCCATTCAATAGTTTCAGAAGATTAGAATGTGAGCTAAGCTAACTTTTCACAGAATTGTAAAGTTAGAAGAAAATTTAGATGTCATCAAGTGTGCTATAAATGACCTATGATCCTCTCCACCCAGTCACCACCTAAGTAATCAGCCTCACTTGAACACTTCCAATTGCAGGAAAATCATTATATTCCAAGGAAATCCAGTCAAAGGATCATAGATTTAGAGATGGATAGGAACTTGGATGTCGGTAAGTTTGTCCTCAGCTGAGCCCTAGTGAGTTTAAATAACTTGTGCAAGGTCACATAGCTATTAAGTGTCTGAGGAAGGATTTGAAGCCACATCTGCCTGACTTAAAATCCAGCATTTAATCTACTACAGCAAACCAGGGAATCATGGTTTTAGTCCTGGCCTATCCCTTTAGGCAACAGTTTAAGAAGCGCTGAAGGGGTCATGAATAGAAAAAGTTTAAGAAACCCTGCATACCACTGAGAAAAAGGTATATTCCTTTCTATTCCCATTGAATTCTCTTCAGATACATATCATCTCTAGCTTATCTAAGATTCTATTTATCTCCTTTACTTTTTTCTTATGGGGGGGGTGGATTTATCTAGTTCTGAGAGAAGTTTGAAGTCCCCCAGTATTATAGTTTTGCTCTCTATTTCTACCTGTAATTCATTTAGCTTTTCCTTAAGATTTTGGATGCTGTAGCATTTGGTGCATATCGGTTTAGTATTGATATTATTTCATTATCTATGATACCGCTTATCAGAATGTAGTTTCCCTATTTGTCTTTTCTAATTGAATCTATTTTAGCTTTAACTTTGTCTGAGATCATGATTGTTACCACTGTTTCATGAGCTGAAGCAAAATAAGTTCTACTCTAGCCCTTTATTTTTACTCTATGTGTATCTCTCATTTTTAAACGTGTTTCTTGTAAACATATTGTTGGATTCTGGTTTTTATTCCATTCTGCTATCTGTCTTCATTTTATAGGTGAGTTCAGCCCATTCACATTCAAAGTTATAATTACTAGTTGTGTGTTTCTCTCCATCCTATTTTTCCTCACTGCATATCCTTCTCTCCCTCTCTTTTTACTCTATCCCTCCTCAGATGTCTAATTTACTTCTGATCACTGGTGAGTCATTTCAGTCATGTCTGACTCCTTGTGATACCATTTGGAGTTTTCTTTCAAAGATACTAGAGTGGTTTGCCATTTCCTTCTCTGGATCATTTTACAGAAAAAGAACTGAGGCAGAGTCAAATGACTTGCCCAGGGTCACACAGCTAGTGTCTGAGGGTAAATTTGAACTTGGGAAGATGAGTCTTCCTCACTCTAGGCCCTGCACTCTCTCCACTGTGCCACTTAGCTGCCCCTTACTTCAGAAGGAGCTCATTAGGTCCTTCATTAGGCAACCCATTTAATTTTTAGACAGCTGCAATTTTTAGAAAGATCTTCCTTATGTTTAATCTGTGTCTGCCTCCCTGTAACTTCTACCTATTGCTTTTGGTTCTGTCCTAATGGACCAAGCAAAATATGTCTGATCTCTCTTCTTCATGGTACAATTTTTTTATATATTTAAAGAACCTGTCCTTGTACCATTTGGGTTTTCTTTCTTAAGCCTGTATTTCCCCAGCTTCTTAAACTGATTTTCCTATAGTGTAATTTACTAGTCTCTTCATCATTCTGAGTAATTCTCCTTAGGATTCTTCACAGTTTCTCACTCTCATTTCTAAAAAATGACACTCAAAATTTAATGCAATACCCTGGGGATATGAAATGAAATTACCTGTTTTGGACAATTGCCTTGAGTAACATCAGGTTTTGGCATTCTAATGTGTTCATTTTAAATGAACATGAAGATACTCTAATCAATCCTGAGTTACCCAGTTTCTTTTACTTGCTGAGGAATCTTCATATTTTCCTTGTCAAAAGTTTATCACTATTTTATTATGTAACTGAAATACTTTTTCTAGTCTTAAAAATGTTATTTGATTTTTTTCCCCTATACCACACCAATCAACATAGTAAATTGCTATGTATTGTCAACTCTACTTCCATAAGATCACTTTCATCCACTACCTACTTCCCCATTCCCATTTCCCTATTCTAGTATATGCTCTCAAGCATATGCCACATGTCTTCTTCCCTTAACTCTCTGCCTCCACCTAATCCATCTTTTATGCTCTGCCAGAATACTTTTTCTCATGCAGATGTAGTGCTCCCTCTGGTGCTATTTCTCCAACTCAGCGCTGTCCCTAGATTTTGATTATTTTTTCTCCCCTCAAGGTTCTGAATCCTGAAGGACTTGGCAAATTTAATAGAACCACTGCTAATGAGCCCCCATCTATTTTGCTTTACACTGACCATCACTTCACTATATCTGATACAAAGATGTTTTTCCCTATGTCAACCACTTCCCTTCTTTAATTTTTTGTTTATGAAAATAAAATAAAATATATAAACGATAAGTATAAAAGACCAAACACAATTCCTCAATAGATAAGTGGTCAAAGCATATGGAACAAACAGTTCTCAAAAGAAGAATTGTAAAATATCAACAGTAATATGAAAGTATCCTCCAAATCACTAATAAATTAAATGCTGAGGTTAAACCTTAAACTCTGAGATTTAACCTCACACTAAGAAAATTGCCCTCACCTGTATGTACAAAAATATTTACAGCAGCTCTTTTTGTGGTAGCAAAGAACTGGAAATCGAGGGGATGCCCATCAATTGGGGCATGGCTGAACAAGTCGTAGTATATGAATAGAATGGAATACTATTGTGCTATAAGAAATGGGGAAGATACGGACTTCATAATAACATGAAAAAACCTACATGATATAATGCTGAGTGAGTGGAGCAGAATCAGGAGAATATTGTACACGACCACAAATATATTGATTCTGTGATGACTAACTTTGATAGACTTGGCTCTTCTCAGCAATACAAGGTTTATAGACAACTCCAAAGGACTCATGATGGAGAATGCTATCTACATCCAGAGAAAGAACTATGGAGTCTGAATGCAGACTGAGGCACACTGTTTGCTCTCCTTTTTTTTTTCTTTCTCTCTCTCTTTTTTTTTTTTTTGGTTTTGTTTCTTCTTTCTCATGATTCATTCCATTGGTCATAAATCTTCTTTACAACTTGACTATTGTGTAAATAAGTTCAATGTGAAGGTATATGTAGAAGATATATCAGATTCCATGCTGTCTTGGGGGGGAGGTAGGAAAAGAGGGAGGGGAAGAAAATCTGGAAGTCAAAAACATGCAGAATTGAGTGTTGTTGTAAGCTAAAAATAAAAAAATCTGAATTTAAAAAAAATTGCCTTCCAAAATGATAAAAAATGAGAAAAGTCAATGTTGGAGGGGTTGTGGAAAGACTAGCACACTAACACTATTGGTGAAGCTATGAATCAATCCAACCATTTTCAAAGTAATTGGAATTATAAGGAGAAATTAACTAAAAAGTCCCTATCCTTTGACTCAAAGATTCCATTCCTGGCCATCTATCCCAGTAAAGTCATTGATTTTTTTAAAAGTCCTATATAAACAAAATATGTGTAGAAATACTTTTTAATAGAAAAGAACTGGAAATAAAGTAGATGCCCATCAACTGAGGAACAGCTAAACAAAGCATGGTACATGAATTTAATAAAATATTATTGTGCCACAATAAATTATGAATGCAGAGAAGCATGAGAAGACTTATATGGATGATTCAAATTTTAGCAAGCAGAACTAGGAAAGCAATATATACTGTCCATGACAGTGTAAATGTAAAAAACCTAAAGACAAAAAAAAAAAAAAACAAACCCAAGTACATGAAAACAATCTTGCCTACCCTAAAAGAGATATGACAAAGCACCCTCTCCCAGCCTTCTTTGCCAAAGTAGGAGACCATGAGTGAGGAACACTGCATAGAATCTCAGACTTTTCTTTGAGTTGGCTAGTTTTACACAACTGTATTTTCCCACTCTTTTTTCATTCTCATAAAGGATATATTCTAGCAGGGATAATAAACAGAGTGATTTTGAGAAATACAGATAATTTAAAATATTAATATTTTAAAAGTCTTATTGTTATCTCTTGCTTTTATATCACATTCATTTCTGAACATATCTTTCTTCTTTCCCCTACCCAGCAAGCTCTCCCCATAGCAAAGACTTTTGTAAAATAGTTTTAAAAAACCAAAGAATGAAGTGTCTAGCAGCAAATGCATAGTCCCCTATCTGTTCAATGTAAGGAGGGAGGTGCATTTTCTCATTTTTTCTCCTGGATGGAGCTTGGTCATCATAGTAATATAACCTTCAGCTTTGTCCTATTGTTCTTTCCATCATATATTGTTGTGATCACTGGGCATACTCTTTTCCTGGTTCTGCTTACTTCCTTATGCATGGTTAAGCCTTCCCATGTTTCTCAGAATTATTTGTTCTTCATTGTTCTTTATGGCACAATTATATTCCATTACATTCATATAGCACAGTTTAACCGTTTGGACTGTGGACTGTTACTTTGTTTCTAGTTTGTTTGTTTTTTTTTTTTTGCTACCCTCCACACCCCTTTTTCTTTCATGCTTGAATCTGCAGCCATTGGGTAGGGGTCTTTCCCTCCAAATGCCAGTTAGGTGGCTTAAAGTGCAATTTTAAAAGTGTCTTCAATTTTGCAATGTAGTAAAACTGGGAAGGTATAACTAAGAGCTAATGTTACTGAATTTCTGGCAACAAAGTCCCACCTCAAACCAGAACTTAAAATTATCACTATATCACTTACAGGAGACATTTCAGTGACCAAAAGTTTTGACTTCATTAAGTATCTTGAATAACCTATATATATATATACACACACACATACATACATACACATTTGATGGAGTGCTTGTGCTTGGACACTAATTCTAACATCACATTTCCCCTTAGCCTCAGCCTATGCCTGAACTCCAGTTCTAAAATCCCATCTCTCCATAGTTTCAAAGCATTGGCCCTAGCAGTCTCTCTCTAGCTAAAGAGCAGTATACTCCAAAATTATCTCTGCTTCTTCCTCAGTAAGCAGTTATGCCCAATTATAGATTGATTCCAGATGATACACTGAGTCTAACACATATCCTAGACATAATCAAATATATATTCCCTTATATTAATCTTGTCTAACAAGACATGATGGAATCCACCTGGATATTCCCAGTCAGCCGTCAACTTTTGGTGACTTAGTGATGTTTCGCAGAAAAAACCACACCCACAGGTAGCCCCCCCCCACCTTGGCTATTTCCCAATGAACTCTGGGTAAGATACCTGCACAGTAGATACAAAAAGTGCATGTTCCTTTAAGAACTGACCAACCCTTAATCATACCTTGACCACTCCCTAATCCCATCCCAAAACATCTAATTGACAGATTTCATCCGTAAATCTAGTACTTAAACTTTCCCTGTAGCCCTATATGGTTGCAGGTTCCCTAAGAACTCTTGCCCACTTTATTTACGTAAAGCGTAATAAATCTTTGCCTCTTTGACTTAAAGAATGCTTGGGTCCACGAAATCATTCCAGGCAGCCTTGCCTTGGGAACTTTGGTTTGGGATTTCTACATCCTTGGGTTCATTTCTCCCTCAACACATACATATATATACACACACATATACATAAAATGAGGTTATTCAAGATAATATATACACATATGCACACACACACGTATATATATAATGATACCTTTGAGAAAGGATTCCCTAAATTCAGTATTCATAACTTGATGAGGCAGATGAGCTGCTGTTAATTGGGGGGAAACTCAGAACTTCAAAATTCTGTGATATTTATACCCGGATGCAGGGATTGCACAGCTAAGAAAAGAAAAGACAAGTAATCAAAATTGGTAGCACAAAGAGAGGTTATAGGGCTTTGTTACAGGGAATCTTGTATTATTAAGCCATTATGGGAGAGCTAAATTAAGCTTATACTTTATTAAGGATTGTGCTAACAAGTGCAGACTTGAAGAAGGATGAGGGTGACAAAGGGGGACCATGCAGAGTAGGCAGGACCCATTGCAAATGGTGGTATCCTTTTTAGATATGGATCTAGAATCAAGGTCTCCTCGCCAGACTCTGAGACCTCACTGAAGATGGAAGACAGAAAAGGGACTGGGAAAGTAAATGCAGGAGTAGGTGCTGTTACTGAGGCAACATTCATTACATTCAGGATCCAGAGACTAAGAGGATAGAATTGTGATACTCAAGTTCATGTCTAAAGCCAGAGCTGAGGCATAGCTAGCCTCAAGGGGCTGCAGAGATCTGAATGTTGATACTGTAAATCCTGTTTTGACCACTGGTCGTATGAGTTATCATGGGGAGGTGTTTAGATTCTGTTGCCCATTAATTTTCCTGTATGATTGATTGTGTTTCCTAACTTAATTAATATTTGTGTCTCTTCCTCAGTCTGGGAATAGAGTGCTGCACTAGTCAGGGTTCAGACCATGTTTTGCATAACTGAAATGCCTCAGTTCTGATCCTGTGAAACATAGCAAGCGGTTCCAGAGTCACAGTTCTAAGGGTAACATTTCTGCAGCTCTCCTCATTACCTCTACTTGACCTCTATCTTCCTGGCACAAAAACACAGTAACACAGTGTTTTGGTTATTGAAGACACTTTGCATTAGTCTACTTTCAAGATTATTTAAATATCATTCCATTGAACTAATACTTCAGGTTTCTATGACTTCATGTATGTGGGTACTTCTACTGACACAGGATGAAAATCTATACCTTAGTAGAAAGTTTTAGTGTGTTTCTGTAGCTCAAATAGTTCTCACCCTGTGGGCAATCTATATATTAGTTATTCAGACTTGGCTAGGCAGGTGTCAGAAAACAAACACACAGTTTACCGCCTAATCAACGCTCAAACCTTTGTTTTTCATCCTTTGTTTTCAAAGAGAACCAATGAAATCGTGATGGTGATGTCTTGACTTGCATGTCAGTTGGATTCTTCTTCTCTTCCTCCTCTGCCTCCTTTTTTGGGAGGCAATTGGAGTTAAGTGACTTGGCCAGGGTCACACAGCTTGTAAGTGTCTAAGGTTAGATTTAAACTCAGGTCCTCCTGAATCCAGGGCTGGTGCTCTATCCACTCTGCCACCTTGCTGCTCTGAGTTGGATTTAAGTGAGGCAGAATTGTGCAAAGTCTTCAGCCTCACTCTCTTCCAGAGTCATCAGAGTCCAGTGGCAAGACAAAAGTCAAGACAATTGGTCATGACCCAGGATGCAGTAGATGACCTTGACATCTTCAATGTCTGATCAAGCTCTAAGCACTCCACGGTGCCTGCTTCAACTGCCTTCATGATCATTGGAACAAATTGTTCTCATCTGCCCATTTTGCCAGGGGAAGTCTTCACATGCTTGGGGTAGACATCCTCCTAACTCACCAATGGTTTGGAGGCCTGTCAGTTCCCCTCAAACTGTTTGAGAGTGTCTGCCAAGATGGTTTTACCAGGGTATGACTACTGCCTATGCTACAGCTTTTCGGAGCCACAGGTGAGAGTTTGGTGACAGATGGACACCAAAGGTGGATAAGCCTTTACAGAGGGCCTTGTAGACCTGCCAGAGTCTGTGCTTTACCAGCACTGTCTTTGAGAACCCTAACTCAGCTCCTTATCAGGATGAAATATCAAGCACAACTTCATTAAGAGTAAAACAAAATGTATTGTTTGTTTTAAAATTCATATTTTAAGAGCAGTACAAGGTATCACAGGAAACTTTCAAATTTAACCAATTGCGTAGAATTATCTCTTTCTTCACTAGGGACCAACAACCACATTGTTATTGACCTCAGCTGATTAAATGGTAGGCAAGACCTACAGCCTGAGTGACATTTACTAGATCCTTAAGCAGATCCCGAAATGATAAGAATGAGGAATGGGGAGATGGAGGAGACAAAGTGGGAAGAGAGGAGAGGGGAGTGGATGAGAAGAGGAAATAAGAAAGTCAATTTAATAAATATTTATTGGCTCCCAACCATGTGGAAGTGAGCCCAGCATTGTAAAGTGCTGACAGGGATTACAAAGGAAGTAGAATCCCTAACTTTCTTAGAGAATCAGACACCATATCCCAAAGGAAGTCTTTCCTGAGTTCCTCCCCCCCCCCCCACAAGTAGTTAGTACTCTCTCCTTGCTGATGTAGCTTTCTATTTACTTATTTGTATATATGTATATAACTCTAGTTGTATGTAAATTCTTTGCATACAAGTTAATTTTTGTCTTTTCATCCCCAGAACCTAAAATATAGTCTTGCTGAATAAATGTTTGTTGAAGTGTGAATTACATCCCAACTGTCAAAGAGCTTATGATCTCATTAGGAGACATAAAACAGCTAGGTAATCCAAGTATTTAGTAAATTTATTAGATTGAGTTGAAGTAAGTATAAAATTGTGAAGTAGAATGCTCTGAAGGGAGAGAAGACCTGGAATAATTGGGGAAAGCTCCACAGATGAGAACTCAGAAGATGGATTGAATTTGGATGGGTAGAAATGAAGGTAGGGTAAATTAAAGGGACAGAGAAGTGGGAATCTGGTTTTCTTGAAAGAGTGAAGAGACAACAATGGATAAAACAGAGGGTGAGAAATAGGAATTGTGGCAGCAGATTACAAAGTAGATTAGAAAATCCAGGCCATGGACATTGCACTTGATCCTGTAGTTAGTGGGGAGCCACTGGAGGAACCTGTCAGAAAAGCAATTTTATATCGTGAGGAAGACAATTCCTTTGAAGGAAGCATTTGAATTTGATACTTTATATTATTATAGTGCTTTTAGCTTTATAATATGTATTTTTAGTTAAAATTGGATCATTTCCTTTGATGATAAAAAGATCCTTTCATTGATAACCTTGGAGTCCCCAAGTTTTATAAATCCTATCCAGTAAACCCCACCCATGGAAAGCTACACATTCTGGGACAATCCTGATGATTCCATTTTCTTATTTTGGGGAAAAAAATTTACAAACTTCAAGCAACAATGCTTATGAGTTTATTGACCACAATTGTATATGATATGCAGGCCAAAAGCCTACTCATTTAGGTGATCATGCCAAGACAGAAAACCTACAAATAAAATACATTAGCTACTTATTCTTTGAAACTTCCTTGTTGGCACATCTTGTAAATGCCCTCAAACGGCTAGCCTGCTAAATCATCTAAATTAGATTGGAGGGAAAGATACAAAATCCTTTCCTCCCCAACAAAAAAAAAATAGTCATTGCATTTCAGGACAGCTTCATAAGTAAGGAGGGAGCGACAGAGCTTTGCCACAGAATGCAGGAACTCAGAGGGACATAATTGCACTTGTACTCCTCAGCAGGCAGAAAAAAATTCCACTTAGCACTTGGTTTGTAACAATAATTAGTTAAAATAGGAAGCCAAGAGATAGCAGGGTCATTCAGCATCCGAAACAGCACCCCAGATGAATTCTTATTCTACTTCTTCCCTTGCTCATGCCTTCTCCCCTTTTGAGATCCTTGGCTCTCCTCTACACAGCTACTAAAGTAACTTTTCATAAGCACAAGTTTGATTATGTTATTCCTTTATTCAATAAATTGTAGTGGCTTTCTTTTGTCTCTTTTTAATTTTGGAAACCCTTCACAACCTGACTCCAATCTACTTTTCCAATCTCCCCTTTCCATGCTGTCATCTAGCCAAACTGGCCTTAATACTATTCCTCATAAAAGACACTTTCATCTCCTTTACATTGGTTGTCCTCTATGCCTGGAATGCACTCCCTCCTTACTGATGCTTCATAGAATCCCTCATTTCCTTCAAGATTTAGCTCAAGTTTTCCTTTTTATGTGAAGCCTTCCCAGATCTTTACACTTGCTAATGCCTTCTCTCAGCAAAGTACCTTGTATTCATTTTGTATTTATTTGTATACTGCACATCTTGGCTCACCTTATAGAATGTGTTTCCTGAGATCAGGCACTGTTTCATTTTTCCACTGTATCTCCAGTGCCTAGCCCAGTGCCTGTCACATAACGGGAACTTAATAAATGCTTGTCGATGGATGGATGGGCCTTTGTATCAGGGAGTCAGAATTCTTTCCACCACATCCCTCAGATGAATTTATCTAAAGAAGTTGATTTGAGGTCATCTATGTATGTCATGCTGCTTGCCTCCAGAGAATATGTGTGGTATTTGGCTTGGGTACCATTTATTAGTTACAGCTATGGTTAGGAACCCAACTATCATTATTTATGACTAGGTTTTTGTATTCAATGAACCTTTAATAAACATTGCTTGGATTATACCAAAAATCCTAATGGAACAGTGTGGCCAGTCTAGAGACTGTGGTTCATTTTTAATTGCACTGTCCTGCTAAAGGCTCCTCTATAAAGCATTCCTATTTATATTCTCACAGATTGCATGGCTACATAAGGCTGCTTCCAAAAGGAAGTTACACTACAATGCTTTTTTCTCTCCGTGGGATACATCACCTTTATCATGGAAGGAAACAGTGTAATTTTATAGTACAGTAAGGGTATTGAATTGAGTTTGAAGGCACTTAGAGGAGGGTCAGTGACCCCAGGCTGGGTTGCAGGATATATTAGCCCCACAATTTTCCTTCTGGGATTTCCTAGCATAAAACTTTTTGAACTATTGTATGTGTCACCCCCCCCACCCCACCCCCGCCCAACTCACTCATCAGGGGTCAGAATGATATGCAAAACTCAGCAAAGAAGGAAAAAGTACTGACCATGCTCTCTCTGTGTGACAAGGGGGAAGAGTGACTTCATTGTTTTGCCAACTTTAAAAAAAAAACACTTGTGCATATTTTTGCAATAAGAGGGAATTGTGGCTTTGGGACATATGAATGGTAATAGGTTCTTTGAAAATAACGGGGATGATTTTTAACTTGGTACAGGGAGATAGGCTATCAGGCGTACAGCAAGTCCTGATACCTATGTTTTCATATCCTTTGTTAGTAACATTAATTAAAATGGTAAAACTTTAGTGGGCAGATCTCTAACCCTAATAGCTGCTAACTCCTTTTCCCTGCTAGTCTGCTCCCCATCCTACCGCAAAGAAAAGCTGAAGTGGAATCGATTTCAGTGCTTTTTATACAGTAGAGCTTCCCACTGACCCTGTCATGTGCATGATAAGTACTCCCACTACAGGCTGACAGTCAGGGACCTCATTACAGAATGATGTCAGGACCATAGATTCAGAGCCGGAAGGGACCTCAGAGGCCGTCAAATCCATCTTATCCTTTTTTAGATTAAGACACCTAGGCTTGGAGAAATGAATTCATTTACCCAAAATCACAAAGGTAATAAGTAAGAGATCTGGGATTAGAACCACAATCATCTAATTCCAAATGCTCTTTTTACTGCACCAGTTTTCTCTTTCTTCTAAGGGTGAAATTTACAACCTGCCTACTTCAATGTAGTACTTTGATTCTTGGGGAGAACCATAGTTTTGTTGGTATTTGGTATTTCTTCCACAAGTAGGGGAAAGAGCACTGGCTTTAGAGTCAGAGGACCTGGGTTCAAATACTGCCTCTCATTCTTGCTACCTGTGTGACCTTGGGCATATCACTTAACCTCTCTCAAGTTCAATTTCCTCAACTGTAAAACAGGGGTGTTGAATTGTATGGCCTCTGAGGTTCCTCCTAGTTCTAGATTTATGGTTCTACTATCATTCCATAGTCTACACACATCAAAATTCCTCAATGCTTTCTCATCCTGTGTGACATTTGGCCCTATCACTCCATAAATCCACCACAAAAGAGCCACCCAGTGTGCAGGAGGCACGAAGACCATCCATCAGTTGTCTTTATTCTTTCTATCTGACAGATAATCTTGTACTTATAATCACACGTATCCTTGTGTGATTGAACATGACCTTTATAACACTTCTAGTTCATTCCTGGCGTCAAGCTCCAGCCTTCTTAATATCTGTCAACGTTTGTCCGCAGTGACCCACGCTGCAAAGTGTTTATTCTTTAATTACATGTCCATCTGAATTTGAATCCTGCTTCAGGCAGGATTGGTCAGGCAAATCACTTAAAACTATTATTTCCTTATCAGGAAAATTGGTATAATAATAGTGTCTGTCTCACATGATCTTGTGGGAATCAAGAAAAATTGGATAAAATATCTAAGTGTAAGGTGATTTGCAAATTTTAAAAGTGCTATGTAGATATAAGTTATTTTTACTTCTATCTTGTCTTCCTGGATGTTGTTAATAACATACCAAAATGATGATCATTTTTGTGAAGACTGGATTCTGATATTTTACTGAAGATATCTTGATTAATTTTTCAGTGAGGCTCTAATGTTTGCTTTTTGTTGTTCAGTCCTTTCAGTCGTATCTGACTCTTCATGACCCTGTATGAGATTTTCTTGGCAAAGATATTGGAGTGGTTTGTCATTTCATTCTCCAGCTCATTTTACAGATGAGACAACTGAGCTAAACAGAATTAAATGACTTGCCCAGGATCACGCAGCTGGTGTCTGAGGCTCAATTTGAACTCAGGTCTTCCTGACTCTAGGCCTGGCACTCTCTCCACTGCACCACCTAGCAGCCCCTGCAAATAGATAATTTTGCCCCCTCTTTGCCTATGTTAATTCCTTTTTTTCTCATTATTTTACCAGCCTTTTTTTTTTCCTAATTCTATTGTTATGGTTCCCTGTACATTTCACGTAACACTAGGACAAATAATAGTGGAAATACTAAGCATCCTTTCTTCACCTCTGATCTTATTGGAAAAGTTTCCAGTAAATAATGGCGGTTCATGGTTTTAGGTAGGTACTTTTGATTCTATTGAAGAAAGGTTCTTTTATTCCTATAGATTTGGGGGATTTATGCATTTTGATAATAGCTCTTTATTTTGTCTAAAGATTATTGTGGTTTCATTAATCAGTCAGCCAATAAACATTTATTAAGTGACTACTATATGCCAGACACAAATAGAGACAAATAGGAAGAGATAAAATGATTGAGAAATAGCTTGACTGATAATAGACAGAGGGAAATGATAGATGTAAATAGAAGAGAAATAGATGTAATAGACATGAAGAGATATTAGACAGACATAGATAGAAGGAGAAAGAGAGAAGATAGATGAAAAAGACCGAGGGATAGATATGTGATGGACATAGAGATAGAGAAACTGATACAGACATACATAAATGGTAGACAGATAGAGAGAGATAGGTGATTGACAGACATAGAAATGTGCCAGGATATGTGCCAAATGCTGAGAATATAAATAAATCATGTTAGATATTTCTTGTCCTCAAGAACTTACATTCTAATGGGGGAAGATAATACATAAAGAGGAGCTGGAAGGGGGACAGAATACACATATGGTGGTATGGCTGGAGGTGTCTGGGGAGCAGAGAAAGCCAAAACTGGCCTCTTAAAGTCCAGTGAGATTCCAGAGTCAAATTTTCCAGTGGGAAGGAAATGGAGGTGATGGGGTGACAGCTTGGATAAAGATGTTTTCAGTTTTGTTAATAATTTGGGCATTAGGTTCTAATGATTTAAATTTTTTCTTCATCATGTACTGTGAATTCCCCTTCCTCATTACTAATTTTGCTTTTCCTCTCTTTTGCAATTTTTGGGGTGTGTGTCACATATATTTTAATTTAAATATCCTACAAGCCATGTTTCCAAAAAACAATGCCTCCATTCCAAATAAATCCAGGTCAAGGATAAATGAATAAAGTACAGCATGACATCAGTCCAAACCCTGCTGTTGTATAGATGACAGGTGATGTAAAATGATCAGCTTAGTTTGTTAACATTTTTTTCCGATTTCTTAACCATCCTTAAAGAAAATCATAAATGGGGTCATGCTATCCTCAGGGAAGTCTGACAGAGTCACCACAGTTTCATACTTTTGCCTATAAAGGACTGTTAGTTTTTTGAAATTAGCAAAGAATATACTAGCATCATGAAAGGTTTTACTCTAGCTTTTGTCCCTCAAGTCTGCCTTTGACTGACTTCTTACAATCTTTGATGTATTTTTTGTAAGATTCTTTTGTGAAGTTAGTTTCCTGCAGATGATGGTTCATCATTATGTCAACTTCAGTGACTCTGTCCTTCACCCTCAGGACCTTCACCAAAGGCATTTCCACAGATGACTGAATCAATAGTCCCCTTTGTCCTGCAGGCCATCTTCCCCTACATCTCAAGGCACAGCCATTCTTGATCTCCTAAATCTGGTAGAATTAGAGAAGATCTCATCTTTAGGGGAGGATAAAGAGAGGGGGAAGAGGGGGAAAGAAGCAGGCAAAAAAAGCTTCTTCCATTTAAAAAAAAAGATTAATGATTTATCTATTTCATTCATTTTTTCCAAAATAGCTCTTAGGTTTTTGGTTTTTTTTAAACTTAGCTCAATAGTCTTTTTGTTTTCAATTTTATTTCTCTCTGATTTTAAATTTTTCTGCTTTGGTGTTTGTTTTTAAATAATTCATTAATTTTCTAGGTTTTTACCGTATTCTTTGGTCTTCTCAATTCTTTTTTTAAGCAAATTTCAAAGTTCTAAAATGAACATTTTTCTCTAAGATACTTTAGCTGCATCCCAAGTTTTGCCATATTATCTCATTTTCTTTTGTATAATTACTTCTTATTTATACAATCCATTCTTTTTCCTATCACCTATTATTTGGGGTTACATTATTTCATTTCCAGTTAGGTATCTGTCCTTCAGAATATTTCCCCTAATGGTTCCAATTTTTTTTCATTACAGTATGTAAGTGATATGATTAATAGCTCTAACTTTCTATAAAAATTTATGGGTTCTTTTTGCCCTGCTACATGTTCAAGTTGGATAAAAGTGCTGTGTGTTGCAGAAAAATTGAAATAGTTCTTAATATTCCTATTCAATAATTGACAAAGATGTATATCTAGTTTTTCATTCGTTTTGTTCAGATCCTTAATTCTTTTTCTTTCTGTCTGATTTGCCTACGTGTGAAAGAGGCATGGTGAAGTCAGTAGTCATTATCGTTTTATTACCTAAGTCTTCCTATGATTCAATTAGCTGTTCCTTTAAGCATTTAGATGCTATTACATTCAGAATACATATTTAATAGTGGTATTATTTTATTATTCATGGTGCCTATAAGCACAACCAAGCATACTTGTCTCTCTTGATAATACTTTTGCTTTTGATTCATCTGAGATCATGCTTATGATTGCTGCTACTTCATATTTAATATATATAAATTATACTTCAATACTTCAATTTAGTTCTTTATTAATTTGTATGCTTTAAGGACATTTATTGTATATAGCGAATTTGGGGGGGGGGTTGTTTTCTAATCTGTTCTTCTATTTTCTTATGTTTTATGGAGTTTCTTGGTATGTAATCTATTTTCTTCCTAGTCTCTTGAAAATTTTTCTCTTTGGCCTGGAAGCCCTGGCGTTTGATATTCACATGTCTCGATGAGTCAAATTTAGGATTTCTCTGCTGGAATTTATTAATTTTTACCTTTGCCTGAAGTTGCAATATTTGCAACTTTTTAAATAATTTCCTAAAATATGGCATTCAGAGTTTTTTTGTTGTTGTAGTTGTTGTTTCACTATAGTCTTCTTAGAGACTACTATTCTTAAGTTATCTCTACAAATCTTGTTTTCCAGGTAATTTCTTTTAAGTAATAAATCTCATTGGTTTGTCCAATGTTGTGACCTTTTAATTCTGCTCAAACATTTTTTGTTATATCATTGAATCTTTTAGTTCTGGATATTCTGTTCTTTATTTCAGAATGTTCACTTCTTTGCTAAGGTTTCAAGCTATTTTCCTTTCAAATTTTTCATTTAGACCTCTAATTTCATTTCTCATTTCTTCTTTTGGCTATAGATATTCTAACTATTCTTAGGCTTCTTGTGGCAATTCCATTCTCTTTTCTGGGGTTTTAGTGACAGCTATTTTAAAATTATTCTCTTTTTGTTGAGTTTTATCTTGATATTCTCTTATCCTATAGTATTTCCCTAATGTATTATGAGTGTTTCTTTCCTTTCTCACTGTCTCGGTCTATTTTTTTTCCTAGGAGGACTTTCTTATACGGATTGCTTTCTTTTCCTCTTTTAAAAATTTTTGCTGTTCTGCATTTTTAAAAACTATTTTATTGGATTTCTGTTTTGAGATAGTAAGGTTGAACAAGGCTTACTTGTACAACCAGTCTGTCATTCTTGAAAGAAGTCTCTCCCACCTGCCTTCCAGGCTCTATGTTATGTAGTTGTTAATGTATTCCCTCCCTAATTTTCCTTGTTAAATTCATACTTGTATGAGCAATTCATCGTACTTCTTCCCAGGGAGAATAGAATATAAGTTCCTTGATGGTAGAGACTGTTTGATTTCTGTCTTTGTACCTCTAGCACCTTAGCACAATGCTTTGCATAGACTGGGTACTTAATAAATATTTGTTGAATTGAATTATATTACAAAGAACTGAGGAAATACTGAATAAAAAGGAATGGAGGCATTGGATATGGGTAATTATTCATAATTAGAGACCTGGTCCATTTGTTTACAAAAGTACACCAATTTGATTCACTGGGACAACAACTAATTAACTGGGGAGAGATGGAAGGGGAGGTCAACCAGAGGAGTTCCTTAAGTTGTTCTGATGATCATGCTTCTCCCTTTACAGAATATGAACATACCCATTGTGATCTTGTTTGTAGGCAGATAAAATTCCTAATTGGTTTCTAGTGACTGGGGTTCTGCATTGTTGCCGGTGATTGTAGCTGCCTCCCCAAGATGATTTTTCTCTCCTCCCTATCCCCCACCAGGAAGAGTCTATAATCTCTATGCAAAATGACTCCCAGATTTACACATCCAGACCTTTTCTCTCTCCTGAATTCTAGCATCACATCTCCATCTGCCCAATGGATGGCTGTAATTTGATGTCTTGTTTATATCTCAAACTCACCACATCCAAAACTGGACTCAGCTCTCCCCTAAGCCCTTCTATTAATCAATAAGGAAGCATTTATTAAGCAGCTACTCAGTGCCTGCCAGACAGTGTGTTAGGCAATAGGGATACAAAGAGAGAGGTGAAATGATCCCAGTCCTCAAGGAGCTTACATCCTATGAGAGGAGAAAAATATAGATACACACATATGTATATATACATGCATATCACATATACTTATACACAGATATACTTATATACAGCATGTGTGTGTATATGCACATACACATGTGTATACATATATATACACACATACATATATATATATATACACACATACATATATATCATATACCATGTATCACAAGATACATAATGGATCATCATTTTGGATGAAAAGGCCCTAGCATCTGGGGAGATTAGTGAAGGCTTTATGTAGAAGGCAATACTTTGAGGTGAACCTTGAAGGAAACTTAGGTTTTTAAGAAGCAGAGATGAGGATGGTGTGCACTCCAGGCATGGTGTGCAGCCAGTACAATTCTGGGAGGCAGCCCATTTTGTATAAGAAACAGTAAGAAGGCCAGTGTGGTTGGAATATAGAGCGTATAAAGAAGAAATGCATAATGAGTCTGGAAAGGTAGGTTGGGACCAGGTTGTAAGAGTCTTAAATGCCAAACAGAGCAGTTTATATTTGATCCTAGAGACAATAAGGAACCAGGGGAGTGGCATGGCCAAACTTAGGCTTTAGGAAAATCATTCTGGAAGCTTTGTGTAGATAACACGTTAGAGTTGGGGAAAAGACTTGAGGCAGGAAGACCAATTAGAAAGCCATTGCAGTTGACCAAGAGAGCAGTATGGTAGGCCTGATCTAAAGTGGTAGCTGTATGACTGGAGAGAAGTGGACCAATGGGAGAAATATGGAACTAGAATTAATAAGATTTGGTAAATGATTTGATATGTGGGGAGAGAGAAAATGAGAATTAAAGGAAGACAGTGATGTTAAAAACTTTGGTAATTAGAAGGATGGTGATCCCTCTGATAACAAGGAAATTCAGAAGAGAGTTGGGTTTGGGGATAAAGATGATGAGCACTGTTTTGGACATGATGAGTTTGGGATGTCTGTGGGACATCCAGCTGGAAATGACTAATAGGCAGTTGCTGACGTGGGGGCTAGAGTGTAGGATAGAGAATAGGCCTGAACCTAGGCGAATATTCAAGAATCATCTGTATAAATGAACTCCCCTGTTTCTGTTGAGGGTACCATCTTTCTTCTAGTCATCTCCCCCATTCCCATTCAGTAACTAAATTTTGTCAATTCTACCTCTATAGGGTGTTCCTAAAGTCTGGATACATAGGAAATGTGGAGTTATTACATCAAGTTCATGTGAATCTTGCAAAGCGTATCAACCTTTGCATCACAAATGATGGAAATCATATTGAAGATGTATTTCTTAATATTCCAATTAAATAAAATGCTGTTGAAAATTTCATTCATTTCATTTCTTGAAAATATGCGTTTATGCCTATACGTCCAGACTTTAGGAATACCCTGTATATGTCTCTAACGTTGAGCCCTTCTCTCTACTCATACCACAACTACCTTTCATCTGGACTATTACAATAGCCTCCTACTTATTTTCCCTTCATCTAGTTTCTCCCCCTTTGAATTCCACCTTCACACAATGGCAAAATTGATATTCCTAATAATCAGGAATGGTCTTTCCTTTTTTCAAGAAGCTTCAGTGGCTCCCTACTGTATTTGCTACTTACAGCCTTTCATAATATGGCTCCAATCTATCTTAACAAACTTTATTTACTTTCCATGTTCAGCCAAGCTGGCCTATTTGCTATTCCCCATTCACCTCCAGCCACCGTACCTTTGAAGAGATTGCCCCCATAACTAGAATATTTTCCTCTACATCTTCCAACCTAGAAATCTCTTTGAGATTCAACTCAAGTGTCATCTCCTTGTTGTTGACTTGTTTCAGTAGCGCCCACCTCTTGATGGCCCCATTTTGACCTTATCTTGGCATGTAGTGTAAGATGTTAGTCTATACCTAGTTTCTGCCATACTGTTTTCCAGTTTTCCCAGCAGTTTTTTTGTCAAATAATGAGTTCTTGTCCCAAAAGCTTGGGTCTTTGGGTACTGCCTTGGTTTTTTCACCTGTAAAATTAGGTTATTGATGCCTTCCTAGCTTGTGAGGATCTAATGAAAGCACTTTGCAAGCTTAATTTTAAATGACAAATAGACATAAGATATGTTATATATAAATGTAAGTAGTTATTATAATTAGACATGGATTTTGCCCTTGAATAGCTTGTAGTGTAGTTGGAAGAACAAGACTTAAACACAGGAAAAGCCTTCTTTTATTTCCTGTTGTTCAGTGTCAAATGTATGGTTGCCAATAAACTCTATTTGGATTATGCATTATACTTGCACTGTTTGTATAAGTACATACTGTTTACATTATGTGTTTAAGGGTGGAAGAGATAACCATGAGGTCAAATCATTTGACCTCAATTTGCTCACTTGTAAAAAAGAAGGGGTTGATCTCTAAGTACATTACAGGGTTGAATCCTACGATCCTATGATGGTGTGGAGCAGGTAGGATTTGAGATGGGCCTTGAAGGATATATAAACTTCCATAGAGAGGAAGTAAGGCATAGTGGATGGAGTCCTGGATTTAAAGTAAAGAAGAACTGAGTTTAGAGTCTGGCTCTGATACTCAAAAGTCAGCACAATATAGTAAATAGAGAGTTGGATTCAAAGTTGGGAAGACCTGGACTACATGTCCTGCCTCAGACACATATTGATTGTGTGAGTCTAGGCAAGTTGTTGAAGTTCTGAGAGCTCCAGGCCACTCTCAGAACTCTAGATCACTCTCTGAGACTGTAAGTTGCAGAGGAGGTGTGACCTTCAATGTTAGAGAGTTTCCTCACCTGAAAGTTTCCTATATTTGTGAAATCTCTAAAACAAGCTTGTGACCTTGGGTAAATAACCTCTCTCAGTTTCAGGGTCTGCATCTGTAAAATGGGAATACTACCTGTAGCACCTGCTCCACAAGTTCATTTTGAGGCTTAAATGAGATAATGTTCTAGGGCAGCTTCACAAACTTTGAAGGACAACCATCATGTAAAGGTTAGTTGTTATTATCAGAGAAAGAAAGGAGGTGAGAGGGCATTCCAATAAGGGAGAATATATGCTGATAAAGATGCTCCCAGTATTTTTAGGTGCACATGGTCACCCTCAGTGGTTTTTTTTATGGTCCACAAATCCTACTTGTTCTCAGAACATGGGGAAACCTGAGGGATAACATATTCTGGTCTGAACACATTTTTCACTGAACTGTATCTATGCAAAATGGTGAGTTACATCAACTACCAGAGGGTGAAAAAAAGAAAATTCAACATGGACTAAGCTCTTTAGAGGGGAGGAAACTGCCCAGGATCCAGACATTTAAGTGAATTTCCATGAAGTTGAGTGTTACATAAGAACACAAGAACCAATCTTTTGTGGCTGTTGTTCAGTCATTTTCAGTCATGTCTGACTCTTTGTGACCCAATTTGGGGTTTTCCTGGAAGAGGTACTGGAGTGCTTTGCCATTTCCTTCTCCAGATCATTTTACAGATGAGGAACTGAGGCAAACGGGATTAAGTGACTTCCTGGGGTCACACAGCAAGTAAATGTCAGAGGCCAGATCTGAACTCATGAAAAGGAGTCTTCTTGACTTTAGGCCCAGCACTCTCAACCACTGAGCCACCTAGTTGTCCCCAACCAATCTATAAGGAAGGGTAAAATAGAGAAGCTGAGGGTGTGGTAGAAAGAGCTCTGGCCTAGAAGTGCAAGGACCCAACTTCTAATTCTGATTCTTCCACTAACTAGTTATATGACTGGGCAGATGACATCACCTCACTGGTCCCTGTTTTCCCCATCTTTAAAAAGAAAAGTTGGATTATCTGATCTCTGAGTTCCTGCCCAGCTTAAAAATTCTACAATCTCAAATAAATGAAATAGGAATTAAGGTGGGAAATAGAATATTGAAGGACCAAGGGTTTAGAAGTAGAAGATTTAAGAGAGATAATACAGAGAAGGGACTGAATAAACTGTTCTTTTACATGGTTTATTGGATTTCAAAGATAAGTGATTTAATAAAGTAGTATTTATATGTTGCTAAATAATCCTGGAGGAAGTCACACAATCAAGCTGACTGTTTTCACAATAAATATATGTCATTTAATATCACTTGCAGCAATCAAATCTTTTTATGCTTCCATAATTGATTCTTTGCTGCATCCCCACTTCAGGTCTTCCCAAACCTCTTTTTTGCTTAGGTTTCCTATGCCACCCCTTTTGCAGTCTACCCCACCCACTCCCGCACTAGTTAGCAGAGAATCTCAACTCATATTTAGTGGAAAAAAATAGAAGCCAAGATTTCTGGGTGATGTGATGAACAACATGGAGAGCACTAGTCCCCATAATTTCTCAAACCTCTCTAGAACAGAAATTATACACCAAAGATAAATCAACTTCATCTGTCTTCACATTCTTAAAGAAGTGTCAAACTTATGATCTCCAAGCTGCAAAGCTCCTTAGTGCTGCTTGAATCAGATTAAAATGTAATTGGGAAATGTCTAAGAAAATAAATAAAAATTCAATACAATATGGGGTAGTGTTACTTTGTAGTTTCCTAGGTCAATATGCAGCTAATAGGGATCCATTTCTCTTTGGGTTTGACACCACTGCCCTTATGCAGGGAAAAAAGAAAAAAATAATCCTTTAAACTCATGCCTACTTTGAGATCACCGAACACCATCTCTTTCACCTCAGGGAGACTATATTAGCTGACCCAAGGAATCAATTCATGAGTTTGCAACAGAACCCAACCTTAAATCCTAGTTTCCCCACACACACCCTGACCCTTTCCATTGCCATGGGGATCTAGGCTTCAGGCTGCAGAAGTTTGCTAGGACCTTGGCGGTTAACAATGTGACAATATTCTGTACTGTAAAAGATTTCTGCAGGAGAGGGGAAGAACAGAGGGAACTAGGCAGAACATGTGTGTGGGCTTGACATAGAGCTCAATCCCACACCCCAACTCCCCCCTCTTGCTTCCAGAGTTTTGGAGACTTAACCTCCAAATGACAGAAATCAACCCCTAGCTGCAATAGCATCAGAGTGACAGCACTCTACTACTGAGCCAGGGAACTGACAAAAGAAGGAATAGAATGGGACAGGACACTATTGTGGTAGGACGGCTGTTCAACATTCCAGTAAGCTTGAGGGGAAAAGCCCAGCATCCAACTGGGGCCAGGTCTGTCTCCCCAAAAGTCACTTGAAGCAGAGACCTAGCCTGGTGAACTATGAATTTCCCAGTGTGGGAAGAAGTTGAGAAACTTTGAAATCCAGTCCCAAAAGAAAGCATCATCAGAGTGGAGGAAGCTAGAAAGTGAGCAATAGGAAAAATAAAGAACAAAAAAGACTGAAATTAATAAAAAGCTCAGGAAGAAGAAAACGTTCAAATAAGCAGAAAAGTCAATACTGGAAACATTAAGAGCAGAAGGAAAGAGCCTCCAGATCAAGTAAATGAGTTCAGGTATCTATGAATAAATACTACAAAAGAAAGGAAAATGAACCAACAGTTGATGATCTAGAGAAGAGGACTCTTTGGAATTTGTGGAGAACATGATACTACAACTTGCTGTTCCAGAATGGTTTAAAAGAAAATGAGAATTGTGAGAACAGAATTTATGGCCTGTATATAGCAAAAAATAATTGACAGAGTAGAAAAATCTTAATCTGCAATTGCAAGTTTCACAAAGAAACAAAAGAAAGAATAATTAACTGGGAATACAAATACAACAGAGTGAAGGACAATCTAAAAGATGAAAGCAAAAAATAATAATATTAAAAGAAAATATGCTTGCTATCCAAGCAAAACATAATGATCTTAAAGATAAGATGCATAGAGACAATCTAAGGAACATAGATCTCTTAGAAGATCACAAAGTCAGAATATTTGAATGGCATAATGCAAGAAATAATATAAGGAAATGGCCTAGAACTTTTGAATATATAATATGAAATATCAATAGAAAGAACTTGTAAATTGCCTCCTAAAAAAAAAAAAAACCAAAGCTACAAATTCTAAGACATTTAGTTGTAAATTTAACAATTCAATTCAGAAACTACAAATTCTGAAAGTAACCAAAAGAAAGACCTGAAAAACCAAAGGAAAGAAAATTAGGATAACATTCTTATTAGGATAAGATTCTTATGCACCCACCACAAAATGGGAGGGAATGGAATAATTTATTCCAAAGAGCAATGAAACTCAAGATAAAGCCCAGGGCAACCTACCTTGCAAATCAGAGCTTAACCACAAATGAAAAAAGATAGATGTTGAATGATAAAGAGACAGGAACATTTTTTAAAAGAAAACAAGATCTAAAAAGATTATTTGCTTCTTGACTACAGAACAACACAGACAAGAGAAATTTAGGTGGGGTGAATGAAAGCCACAGTCAAGGACAGCAAAAGCAACAGGGACAGCAGAGAGACCAGCAAGAGAATTCTTTCTAAATTCCACAAGGAGACTAGGATGAAGGTGGAAGTCTGATAGAGGTAACAGTGAAGAGGAATGCCTGGGGAATTACTGACAGAATTTTGTGACCTACTGCCTAAAGGTGAATCAATGCTTTTTGTAGGCTACATTAAAAAATTGTAGGATATGTGAAAGTGGGGCGTGGTATAGAGTTATAAAGGGGAATGACTGACATGCCCAGGTAAAATTGAGGGCTAGCAATGAGGAGGTGACTTATGTAGTCTCTCAAGAAGAGAAGAGTCTGCAGGGTAATGGGTGAGGAAGAGGAGAGAAGGATTGAAAAACAGGTTCATGTGGGGAAGGGGGAGGCTTTGTTTTGTGGGTAGGAGGGGATCCCATTAATGCATGCTGCTATGGGTAAAAATAAATATTCTTTGAAGGGAGATGGGGGCCTTGTATTTTGTGTTGTCTGAAGAAATGGTTCTTGAAAAGATCACTTGTCCTATCTTGGAACCAAGATAGTTGGGACCCATAGGCATGGACCCTAAAATGAAAAAAAGAAGGTAACAAGAGTGAGGGTATAGGTCAGTGGTGGGCTGCAAAATCAAGTACATATGTGGGAGAATCTTACCATGAGGCAACATCCTGCAGGATGTCAATTCCTGCAGGAATTGACATTGTTCTGAGGGTGGGGCATGATGGAAAAAAGGAATCTACTAGGCAAGTTCTATAAGGCTGTGACAGAAACTGGCTAGAGGTGTGAGCCCAGAATGGATAATATGAAAGTTTTAATTCCATGATGAATGCAGAGAATAGAGAGAGACTAGATCATATGTCATGAACCAGAGAATAACGGTCTAGGAGAGATAGAAGGAGAGGATAGATAATGAAAAGAGTGAAAGAAATCTTCTCTGGAAAAGGGCACAGAAAATAAAATTTTAAAAACTAGCAGGATTAGTTGAAGGGAAAGAGAAGGATAAATCTACTTTACTAACTGAAAAAGAAAAAAGAGGAGAAGAATTAAATAACTAGATAAAAAAACAAGACAGAAAAACCAATTAATAAGCAAAACCCCAAAGAGAAAGCAGTAACAAAAAAGAGAGGGAATCAGATGTGAGGAGGAAAGATCCAATGGAGATAGGACCATATTTAACAGAATTAAGCTAAATCTACTAAAAAGACATAGTACTGTGTTGAGTAAAAGAGGGAAAAAATTACAACTTGAAAAAAAACCACTATTAGAGACAAATGGAGGAGAATATAAACCTAATTCATAACTAAATGTGAATGGATTAAGCAATCCAATGAAATGAAAAAGAGTGACAGATTCAATAAGAAAACAAAACCTTAAAATCTGTTGTTTACAAGAAACACATTTAAAAAACAAAAACACACAAAGCTGAAGAGATGGGGGAATAATTTACAATATGTCAAGTGAATAAAAGAAACAAGGAGCTTCAGTCATGCTATCCGTCAAGCAAAAACAAAGGGATAAACAAGGGATAAACATTGTGCTGAAAGGAACCATAGACAACAAATCACTATCACTAATAAACTTATATGCTATAAAAACCTTAGCATCCAAATTCATAAAGGCATCATTAACTAAGCTACAAAAAGAAATAGACAGTAACACAATAGTGACAGGAGATTTCAAATTGCTGGAGAAACTAGTGTTAAACAGTGACCAACCATAATTCCAAATAATTCATGTTGAAATTTGGTATTCACCTCCAGATGAGAGGTGATAGATTCAGCATACAGATCAAAGCATATTCCCTCCCTCTCCCTCTCCCTCAGCTAATGTGGACATTTATTTTGCATATCTGTACATATTTATAGAAAAAAAACTAAAATTAAAAGATTTATGTCATCTTCTAAATGAGACTGCAAAAAAAACCCATATTTCTCAGCACCATACGCAACTTTTAAAAAATTGACCACATATATTAGGGCATAGAGATTTTGTAAACAAATGTAAAAAAACCAGAAATAGCAATTACATCCTTTACAAACCACTAAATAAATTAAATAAAATTGTCATTGGTTCAGATATCAAAAACAAAAGACAGACTCTAATGGAGATTTAACCATGAAATCCTAATTAATGAATATGTCAAAGAACAGATCATTGAAATAATAATTATGTGAAAGAAAATTATAATGAAACAACACACTAATTTTTTGGATGCAACTAAAGTAGTCAGGGGAAAAATATTCTTATAAAGATACATTAGCAAAATAGAAGTGAGGAATAATTAACTGAATATATATTAAAAAACTTAGAAAATCAACAAACTAAACCTAAAATAAGCACAAAACAGAAGATGTTAAAAATTAGAGAAGAAATAGATGAATGGGGGGAAAAAACAAATGATAAAACTAAACACTTGTTCTTTAAAGAAACTAAGCCTTTAGCTAATCTGATGTTTTTAAGAGACAGATAATCACATTAACAAAATAGCAAATTAGTAAGGTGAAATCACAACAAAACCAGAAGAAATAAATATAATTAGAACATATTATGCAGTTATATGCTAACAAAACCAAGAACTCATAAGAAATACAGGAATATTTTTTTAAAATATAAACCACCCAATGCTCTGAAGACTAGATAGAGATCTTACATAATTCAATCTCAGAAAAGGAAATTGATCTAACTGTAAAAAACAAAAAGCTATGAAAGAAAGAACTTCTGGTCCTGATGGATTCACAGGAAAATTCTGTCAAACTGTTAAAGAATAATTAGCATTACACTTCAAAAATTCTCAAAAATTGAAAAACAAATTTGTAATTGGGGTCTGTGTCTTTCCAAATGTTTGAAAACAAACACCTGTTAAGGGTTAATGAAGTTAATGATTTTGATAGCATTATGAAGCACATCTAAATCTGGTAATATTTTTTTGGCTACAAGTGCCTCCCAATAGACCATGCAGTAAGTAAAAGTGAGGTGTTCATTACCACCAGCTTTAACTTTTGCTACAAATTCAACATTCTCGCCCATCATTACTCCAGCACCATCTGTACAGACTCCAACACAATTTTTTCACTTTAATTTTTATTTGTGAAAAATTCTTCAACTTTAAGATATATATCTTCCCCTCTTGTGTGCCCTTCCAAAGAGCAACAAAACAAAGTATGCTTTCTTCATAAACACATCTTACACAAAGTAACGATGCCATGTTAGAAACATCATTTGTCTCATCTAATTGAATTGTAAACTTTGTGCTACCCTTAAGCCCGGTAATAAGCTGCTGGACTTGGTCATTACTAATTTCAGAAATTATTATGGAAACAGTATCATTCAATAAAGGAGTTTTATTAATTTCATCCCCATACTTTTTCCCATGAACTATTTCTGAGTTTTTAATAGCAGCAAGTACCATGAGATCTTCTATCACATAGAGCTTTTTAGTTTTTGCAATTAAATAAGAAGTTTTGCGAGATATGTTTTGTTGACAGTAACAAATTTCTCAAAACATTGTTTTTCTTTATATGGAGATTTTAAAAGTTGTTCAAAATATTCCTTTGGCTTATTGCAGTATGCTGCATGTTTGGCATTGATGTCATTTTAGTTTCGATGGTTTCATGTTCTCTGCAGCCAAAACTTTATTAGAAATTAAGCAAAGAGGTTTTTCTACACCATCATCATTAGTAGAAGTAAATTCATATTGCAAAAATTATTCGACATATTTTCTTGTTAATGTAGGTAGCGAAGGCTCTGCATGTTGTCATCAGTATTTTTACCTCTTCTATCTAAATTTAGCTACTTATCCATAACCTGAAAATATTTTCGTACTAAAATATGAATATTACTAATAATTTCTCAAATAAATACTACCTTTAGTTTATGAAATTATATTTATTTGTGCTTAATTTAAGAAGTAGATGTTCACATTTATACATATAGCAGTGATGGTAGAGAAATATTATCAAAAGGCTTTTGCCTTTACTTGCTGCAATTAAACACTTATGTTTCTATAAAAGAAAGTTAACAGTAATTTTTAAAAACCAAACATTCTAACTCAATACAATAAAAAGCATACTAGTTTGATACAGGCTGAGGAATGATGGTAGGAAAATATTAAAAGTCTTTATTTTCCATAATTAAACTACTATGTTTCTGTAAGAGCAGAAAACTGTATATACAGTAAAAACACTGCAATTCATAATATACAATAGTCTCAAATCTGAGCCAAGGTGTTTCTGGCAGTGTTTGTTGGCATTTTGTGACATGACAGCCTGAGCAATGTAAAGCGAGTATGTTGTGTGTTCAGAACCAAAGCTTCAGTGAAGTCACATGTAGCAAGACAGGCAAGTGCTTCCAGAAACACCTCGGATTCATTATGCATTTGATTTTGAATTAATTTTTGGTCATTGTATGTTCAGAAGCCTTTTACTATTGCCAAATTTTTTGGGACTCCATATTGGGTTGAGACCCACAGTTTAAGAAGAGCTGCACTGAGACATTGGTGGAGCTGTGAAATAGTATACCCTTTTGGAAAGTAAATTGTAATTATGCAAATTAAGTGATTAAAATGTCCCTACCCTTTGAACCAGAGCATCAATTACTGGGCTTACACCCCATCAATAAAAACAAAGTTCCCACATATATGTGTTGGTAAGCAAAATGGGCTCTTAGCACTCAGTTCAACCAAGTACCCTTGAAGAGTTTGGCTTTTGTTTCCTTTGATTAATTCAGTGTATTTCATTGAGTCTTACTAGGTGCTAAGCCCCAGGCCCAATCCCTTATTAGGTGCTAAGCCTATGTGGATGTGAAGCTCCCAGGATACTAAGGGGAGGTGCTAACTCAAGAGCCAATCATAGGAGCCTAAGTTCTGGTCATTCAGATGATGTTTGATGACGTCTGAAATGGTATAAGAAGAGAAGACAGAGCTATTTGCGCAGGGCTCTCACTCTTGGTGGCGTGGAGATTCTGGGCCGCTGTAGCTAAGAGCCCTCCAGCTCGTAAACCCGGATGCTGGGACTTCGTTAAACTCTGGTAACTATGTATTGGGATTTGAATCAGACAAGTTCTATCTGTCAATGTTTGTACTTTGTATTTTGCTCTGAAGTTCAGGGTGCTGGTTTTTTCCCCTGAACTAAGTGAGTGATATTTGTATGCTGGATTAAAATAAGCTTGATAACCCCATGACGTTGCTTTCCTTTGTAAAGCAGATTAAAAGAACCTGAACTTTTGCAGCATGCTGGTAGCATGCTTGTTGTTGGGCTTGTATTGGTCTTTCACCCCCACAACAACTGGTAGCTGGATTGTTGAAACAATATATCAAAATATTTATAGCAGCATTTTGTAATAGCAAAGAATTAGAAAGAAAGTAGAAGCTCATCGATCGAGGAACGGCTAAACAAATTGTAACATGTGAATGTAACTGAACATATTATGCTGTAAGAAATTACATATGAGATTAATATAGAGATTCATGAAAAGAGCTACATGAACCGATGCAGAGGGAAGTAGGCAGAGCCAAGAACATAATGTACACAATAACTGTTTTGTTGTTCAGTCAAAACTGACTCTTCATGACCTCATTTGGGGTTTTCTTGGTAAAGATACTGGAGTGGTTTGTTATTTCTTTCTCCAACTCATTTTACTGATGAGGAACTGTGGCAAACAGAGTTAAGTGACTTCTCCAAGGTCACACAGCTAGTAAATGTCTGAGACTAAATTTGAACTCAGGAAGATAGAGAATCTTCCTGACTCCAGACCTGGCACTGTATCCACCGTGGCACCCAGCCGCCCCACACAATAACTACAATGTAAATGGTAAGAACAATCACATGCCAAAATATCAAAAGTGAATTAGCAAAATTATAAAGATCAAGCATAATTCAAATGAATAAGACCCCTAAACCATCTCTTGGGGAGGTGGGAGGGCCAGAAATATTACATATTGCAAATGTTTTTGGATTTTTTTCAATGTATACATCAGTTGTTTTGAATTTTTTTCTTCTTTTTTGTTTTTAAAAATATTATTTGTTATATGGTATGGCTCTCTGGGAAGCAGAGGAAGAGGGATACTGGGAATTAACTATGATAACATAAAAAACAGAAGACCTCAATAAAAACAATTTTTAAAAGAAAAAACAGAGACTATTCACTGGAGTTATCTTTTCTCCTAGAATACTCTTCATTTCAAAACTCCTCAAAAATCACCCTCTAGTCTTTTTTTTTCACTCCAGTCTACGATAAAGAAATAGCTCTTCTTGAGAAGGACAACCCAACCTCTTAATTCTCTTCCCTCTAACCTCCCTCAACAGATTGCCCTTATAACCATCCCACTTGCTATCTTCAGTCTTTCACTAGCTACTGATTCCTTCTCTGCTGACTACAAATAAGGCCTCATTTGATCTTGCAATCTCCTCAAGCTATTGTCCTATATCTCTCCTCCCTTTCTCAGCCAAACTCCCAGAAAAAATGCTTCACTTGTCACTACCAGTTCTTCTCCTCTCATTCACCTCTTGGCACCTTGTCATTTGAATTCTCACTTAATTTACTTAACTGAAATTGTTGTCAGTCAGTCAAGGAAGCATTTTTAAAACACTATGTGCCAGGAACAGTGCTAAATAATGGGAATACAAAAAGAAGCAAGAGACAGTCTCTGCCCCAAAAAGCTCACAGCTTAACGAGGGAATCAACATGTAAAAAAAATGTGTATAGACACACACACACACACACACACATGCACGCACATATACACACACATATACAGGATAAATAGGAAATAATCAACAGAGAGAAGGCACTAGAATTAGGAGCTGATAAGAAAGGCTTCCTGTAGAAGATGGACTTTTAAATAGTGCTTGAATCAAGCCAGGAGGCAGAGGTAAGGAAAGAAAGCATTACAGACATGGAGGACCGATAGAACGTTTAGGAGTAGAGAGATGGAGTATCTTGTTTGTGGAATAGCAAGGAGGTCAATGTCACTGGACTGAAGTGTACATGATGGGGAATAAGGTGTAAGAAGTCTATAATGGTATGGGAGGGGAGGTGGCACTGGGTTATGAACACCAAACAGATGATTTTGTATTTGATTCTGGAGGTGATATGGAGCCTACTGGGGAAGTGGGTGACATGATTAGATCTGAGTTTTAGGAAAATTACTTTAGTGACTGAATGGAGGATAGATTGGAGTGGGAAGTGACTTGAAGTAAGCAGAGAAACAATGCTCAATCTCCCTTCCCTCTATACCACTCCAAAACAAAGAATTTTAATAGTGGTAAATGAAAGGTAAAAATATGAGGTAATGCAGAGCTCCACCAGAGTGATGGCAGTATCAGAAGAGAGAAGGGGGGCATATTTGAGAGATGTTGCAAAGGTAAAATCAACAGACCTTGACAATAGATTAATTGTGAGAGGTGAGAGATAGTGAAAAGTAGAAGATGACACCTAGAGTGTGAGCCTGGAGGACTGAGAATCCTGTATCACCAACTGCCTTTTAGATATTTCTCAAGGGATACCTCAAACTCAACATGTCCAAAACAGGACCTATTACCAATACCTGACTCTAAAACCTATCCCTCTTCATAATCTCCTAATTTCTATCAAGGGTACTACTTTTCTTGCAGTCACTCAGCTTCACCTTGGAGTCAACCTCAACTCTTCACTCCATTTCATGCTACCCATATCCAATCAGCTGCCAAGTTCTATCAATTTTCCCTCCCTGACATCTCTCAGATCTTTTCCCTTTTCTGCACTCACATGGTCACCACATTAGTTCAGCCCCTTTCCACCTCTCTCTTGGACTTCTGCAATAGCCTCTTAATTGTACTTTCTGCCTCAAGTCTCTTCCCTCTCCAATTCATCCTCCACACAGCTTAAAAAGTGATATTCTTTTTTATAGACCTTTATTTTTTATAAAGTGTTTTGTAGTTGTAACCATTTAAGTTCTGATCTATCTTCACACATTAACCACCAAATGTTTTATTATTTTTATAATCCATATTTTTATAGATTTTCTCTATCGCTGAATTTTATTTGTCAGCATTGTACAGAAATGGTGATGGTTTGTGCATTTTTTTTTTTGGATTCTGACACTTTGCTGAAGCAATCGTTTCAATTAGCTTTTTTTCATTGACTCACTGGGGGCACTCTAAGTAAAGTCACCATACATAATGACTAGATTGGAATTAAAACGTGATATTCTTTTTTTTAAAATTTATTTAATATATTTAGTTTTCAGAACTGATTTTCACAAGAGTTTGAATTATGAATTTTCTCCCCATTTCTACCCTCCCATCCACTCCAAGATGGCGTATATTCTGGTTGCTCCGTTCCCCAGTCAGCCCTCCCTTATGTCACCCCACTCCTCTCCCATTCCCCTTTCCCTTCTTCTCTTGTAGGGCAAGATAAATTTCTATGCCCCATTGCCTATGTATCTTATTTCCTAGTTGCATGCAAAAACTTTTTTTTGTTTGTTTTTGAACGTCTGTTTTTAAAACTTTGAGTTCCAAATTCTCTCCCCTCTTCTCTTCCCACCTACCCTCCCTAAGAAGGCAAGCAATTCAACATAGGCCACATGTGTATCATTATGTAAAACCCTTCCACAATACTCCTTCCTAACCTATCCGCCTTTATTGAATTTTCTCCCTTGACCCCGTCCCTTTTTGAAAGTGTTTGTTTTTGATCACCTCCTCCCCCTGCCTGCCCTCCCTTTTATTGTCCCCCCTTTTTTATCTTCTTCCTCCTTCTTTCCTGTGGGGTAAGATACCCAATTGAGTGTGTATGGTATTCCCTCCTCAGGTCAAATCCAATGAGAGCAAGATTTACTCATTCCTCCTCACCTGCCCCCTCTTCCCTTCCTACAGAACCACTTTTTCTTGCCACTTTTATGCAAGATAATTTACCCCATTCTATTTCTCCCACTCTCAATATATTCCTCTCTTATCCCTTAATTTGATTTTATATTTTTAGATATGATCCCTTCATATTCAACTCACCCTGTGCCC
Organism: Trichosurus vulpecula; assembly: GCF_011100635.1. Lineage (NCBI taxonomy): Eukaryota > Metazoa > Chordata > Mammalia > Diprotodontia > Phalangeridae > Trichosurus > Trichosurus vulpecula. The sequence goes on from NC_050580.1 coordinate 99,898,516, forward strand.
TCTGTCAATATATATATATATATATGTATATATATATATGCCTACCTACATACATACATACAAATATGTATATACACACACACACACACACATATATATATACATATATATATATATGTATATATATATATATGCACATTCCTTTCAGCTACTCTGATACTGAGGTATCATGAACCATATACATCATCTTTCCATGTAGGAATATAAACAAAACAGTTTAACTTTAATAAGTCCCTTATGATTTCTCTTTCTTGTTTACCTTTTCATGCTTCTCTTGATTCTTGTGTTTGGAAGTCAAATTTTCTATTCAGCTCTGGTCTTTTCACTGAGAAAGCTTGAAAGTCCTCTATTTTATTGAAAATCCATATTTTGCCTTGGAGCATGATACTCAGTTTTGCAGGGTAGGTGATTCTTGGTGTTAATCCTAGCTCCTTTGACCTCTGGAATATCATATTCCAAGCCCTTCGATCCCTTAATGTAGAAACTGCTCGATATTGTGTTATCCTGATTGTGTTTCCACAATACTCAAATTGTTTCTTTCTGGCTGCTTGCAGTATTTTCTCCTTGATCTGGGAGCTCTGCAATTTGGCAACAATATTCCTAGGAGTCTTCTTTTTGGGATCTTTTTCAGGAGGCAATCGGTGGATTCTTTCAATTTCTAATTTACCCTCTGGTTCTAGAATATCCAGGCAGTTTATCTTGATAATTTCTTGAAAGATGATATCTAGGCTCTTTTTTGATCATGGCTTTCAGGTAGTCCAATAATTTTTAAATTATCTCTCCTGGATCTATTCTCCAGGTCAGTGGTTTTTCCAATGAGATATTTCACATTGTCTTCCACTTTTTCATTCCTTTGGTTCTGTTTTATAATATCTTGATTTCTCATAAAGTCACTAGCTTCCACTTGCTGCAATCAAATCTTTAAGGTGGTATTTTCTTCAGTGGTCTTTTGGACCTCCTTTTCTGTTTGGCTAATTCTGCCTTTTAAGGCATTCTTCTCCTCATTGGCTTTTTGGAGCTCTTTTGCCATTTGGCTTAGTCTATTTTTCAGGGTGTTATTTTCTTCAATATTGTTTTGGGTCTCCTTTAGCAAGTCATTGACTTGTTTTTCATGGTTTTCTTACATCCTTCTCATTTCTCTTCCCAATTTTTCCTCTACTTCTCCAACTTGCTTTTCCAAATCCTTTTTGAGCTCTTTCATGGCCTGAGACCAATTCATATTTTTCTTGGAGGCTTTTGATGTAGGCTCTTTGACTTTGTTGACTTCTTCTGGCTGTATGTTTTCATCTTCTTTGTCCCCCCAAAAGATTCTAGAGTCTGAATCTGCATCCTTTTACATTGCCTGGCCCTCTTCCCAGCCAACTACTTGACCTTTGAGCTTTTTGTCAAGGTATGACTCCTTGTAGAATAGAGAGTGCTTTCTCTCAAGCTTTAGGGGCTGTGCTGCTGTTTTCAGAGCTACTTCTATGCCATATCACTACAAGCTCTGCCACAGCAGCACTTCTTTTCCCCCAAGAACTGCCAACCAGGATTGCGACCCAGATCCAAGCAGGGCAAAGCAAGCCCTGCACTCCCACTCTGGTCTGCCCCTTGATTCCTCCCATTGTGTGAGCCAGGGACTCCAGAAGCAGCTGACACTGGAGCTCCACTGCTGCACCACCTCCGCCACCACCAGGACTGGGCCCAGACCACTCTCTAACCTGATCTAGCAGTTTACCCACAAACCTGCTCCATGGTCTTTGGCATTTGTGGGTTGAGAAGTCTGGTAACTGCCACAGCTCAGTGATTCATGGCCCTAAGGCCTGCTTCAGTCAACTTACAGTCTGGTCTGTCCTGGCATGGCCCGTGCTGGGCTGAGCTCCCCTCCCAGCATCGTGCGATAGAACCTTCCCAGCGACCATTCAGGCTGTCCTAGGCTGAAGACCTGCTTCCATCTGCTATTTTGTGGGTTCTGCAGCTCCACAATTTGTTCAGAGCCATTTTTTACAGGTGTTTGGAGGGATTTGTGGGAGAGTTCAAGCAAGTCCCTGCTTTCCAGCCACCATTTTGGCTCTGCCCTCCCATAGATTACTTACTGTCTTAGAGAGGGGAGAAGGAAGGCAAGGAAAGGAGAGAATTTGGAACTCAAAATTGTTTTTTAAAATGAATGTTAAAATTTTATATGTAATTGGGGAAAAATAAAATATTTTAAAAGTTTAAGACAAAAAAATTCTCAATTTCTCCATGTGTAAAGGGGTTTGATGATATGATTTCTAAGGTCCCTTCTAGCTCTAACATTCCATAATTTTGTGAAATTATGCTTAAATACAGGCAGAGAAAAAACCCAATCTCATATTCCCCTTGACTGAAAATGACTGGTTTTAATGGAGATAGCTGCTGTCCATCATGTGAAAGCCTGAACAATCTCTTCTAGTGATTGGAAGGGAACTAGCCTTTCTGGAAACAGGTTGTGTCAAAGGAAAGGAAATCAGGGTCGTGTAGTGCTGGAGGTATGAGTTGTCTGAGTGCATGCCCTTCTTCTAGTGTACTCTATATCTGTGCCAGTGAAACTATATATGTGTAGCTGTGGGAGAGTACATCCCAAATTTATGGAAAGAATATTTTGTTACTATTGTTTCTATAATCCCATCTCAATAAATACCTTTTCTTTGAGCTAGTTGTGACTACTGGCTTGCTATTAAAAATAAACACCAGTGGGGGCTTAGGAGGCAGCTAGGTGATACAATGAATGAAGCACTAGCATGTAGTCAGGAAGAAGTGAGTTCAAATCCAGCCTCAAAGACTTGCTAGCTGTGTGACCCTGGACAAATTGTTTAATTTCTGCTTGCCTCTGTTTCCTCCACTGTAAAATGGAGATAATAATAGAATTTACTTCACAGGGTTGTTATGGGGATCAAATGAAATAATATTTGTAAAGTGTTTAATGTAGTGCTTGGCATATATTGCACTAACATTTTAGGGATCCTTACACCTCAGGCTAGATACCTTTTGGGGACCCAATCTGCCAGTACAAGTAGAACAACAGCCCAGAAGAGGTGGGCTACTGTCAAAACGTGCTAAGGGATTACTGCTTTTTAGGATCATCGGCCAATCTATCATTTCTGATTCAGTCTCTAAGATCCACAAATTAGCTTCAGTGGGCTGGGACATATCAAATGCCCCTGTAGTGAGGCTTTTGGGACAGCTAGGTGGCACAATGGATAGAGTGCCAGTGCCAGGCCTGGAGTCAGACTCTTCTTATTGAGTTCAATAATGGCCTCAGACACTTGCTAGTTGTGTGACCCTGTACAAATCACTTAGCCCTATTTGCCTCAGTTTTCTCATCTGTAAAATGAGCAGGAGAAGGAAATGGCAAACCACTATGGCATCTTTGCCAAGAAAACCCTAAAATGGGGTCATGAAGAGTCAGACATGACTGAAAAACAACTGAAGAACAAAAACAAAAAAGTGAGGCTTTTTGAGTATCACCTTCTCCCTTTGTAGAAGTTGCTAGAAGAGACTGTGAAGGTAAAGTGTTAAAATACCTATAGGCCTCTGATAGAGATGGATGCTTAATAGTAGGAATTGTAATGATGTTGAAGATCAATCCCACAGTGGGAGTTTGTATAGTTCTTAGAAGGATTGTAAATTACCATCTTCAATTCCTTTTGCTCATAACAGATTGATTTTTTTTTTAGCACAGACAGTCTGAGCTTTGCTAAGTCTCTGAGGACAAAGCAGAGAGGATTTAGAAAAGATAATATAAAAGATCCTAGCCATGGGAGAAAGGAGAGGAAGTTGCGTAAAAGACAAATATTGAAGAGCTATATAACCTAAAGTGGAGTGAGGTTTAATGTCCCTATTTAGAAGGGAAAAGAGGGCAGAATGACAGAAGGCTAGGAGATGATTAGGACCATACAGATCAAAGCAAAAAACTAGAGTTGAGAGGATAATTCATTCAGCAACTGGATTAATAATACTTCTGTGCATTAGCTGTAGAATTTTGAAATGTATAAAAGTGAAACCTTTTGCTCTGTGTCCGAATTAATATATTTATTTTAATATATTATTATTACAATATATATTTTAAAAGTTTTTTAAAGAATCTCTTTCCAATAGGGGGAAGGGAAAATCTTGTAAAAAACCCAGGCATCATCTTGATGGAATGAGCAGTGTGCCAGAGAAGAAAAACAAAATTAGAGGAGAAAAAATGAGGCAAATTCAAATGAAGAAAGCTTAGGTCAATATTTATTGTTATGTTTTGAATAAATATAACTAAAGAGAGCAAAAGTTAGATGATGGACATATGGTGAAGTTTTATCATGGTGCTTAGAGAAGAAACACATCATTTGATTTACAGCTCACATCCTTCTGTCTTCTAGAATAATCTTTCTCGTTATTATGATTTCTGAGAAGCGGACAGGAGAGGCATTAGGAGCCATTCTTGAAGTCTGGCGTTATTCATGACTGCTTTCTTTAATCTGGGTCTGATTATAATTTCTCATAGTTGCACAGCATCTTGAGGTTAGCAAAACTTTTCTCAGAGCAGGCACATGACAATAGTAATAATAATAGTTTACACATTTTTGTCATTTTGTCATTTCAGTCCAACTCTTCATGACCCCATTTGGGGTTTTCTTGGCAAAGGTACTGGAGTGGTTGCCATTTCCTTCTCCAGTTCATTTTACAGATGAGGAAACAGAAGCAGGGTTAAGTGACTTGCCCAGGGTCACACAGCTAGTAAGTGTCTGAGGTCAGATTTGAACTTAGGTTTTCCTGACTCAAGGCCCAGCACTTCATCCATATTGGTAATTTATACAAACATCACTGCATTAAAACTTTAAAAGCACTTCACATATTCCTTCTGTCTCATAGCATGATGAGATAAGACTAAAAGGGGTATCTCTAATTTACAGATGAGGAAACAGGCTCAGAAAGTTTAAGTGACTTATTCAACAGCTAGTGTGGTAGAATTTGAATCCAGGCCTTCTTGACTCCAAATGTAGCACTCTATTCACAAAGCCCTCAGAGATCACCTCAATGGGAAGCTGGAGAGCAGCAGGAAATCATTTTTAGGAAGCCAGGATTTATTGCAGTGTGATGACTAGGGCAGATAATTCAGAGGGGGAGGTAATGCTGGTGTGCATGTAGCCGGAAAGGCCTGAATTTGGTGTCAGCCGGCCTGAGTTTGAATCCTGACCCCGCCACTTATTTGAGGCAGGTCATTTCACGTCGATGGGCTTCAGTTTCTTTTTCTGTAAAGAGAAGTTGGACTAAATTACCTCTAAGGTCTCTTACAACTTTCTAAAGCTAAGATCCTATGATGCAATTAAAGACTAAATCTCCAGTGATTGAGAAAACATTCGAAGCTTAGATGGGTTTTTAGTTCGGCTCACCTCACCAGCCCCTTCATGGAGGACTTGGGGTGGTTGAGTCAGTGTGGCGGCGAGAAAGTAGAGGCTTAGAGCTTAGCAGGAGAGAGAAGAGTTATACACAAATACATGCTCCACAGGTGGAAACGTAAAGGAGCCTTAGGCTTGCTTAGTGGAGAAAGCATTAGGGCCAGGCTGTGGTCAGCTGGGCCGACTCTTTCTTAATTTCTTCTTCTCGGTCCTTCAACCCTGTAACCCTCCCATGAGCTCCCAGGCACTCCACAGTGGTTTCCAGCAGCCCCCCCCCCCCCTCCGTGACCTCAGACTTTCAGAAATCTCAGAAGTGAGTGTGTGTGTTTTTAAGAAGAGACAATCTGTCTGCAGCCCGCCCCTCTCCTCCGCGTTCCGCCTCGCCCGTCCCTTGTGTCCTGTGGAGTTTCAGCCACGCGGGAAGGGCGTGGGCAGTAGCAGCAGTCCCAGCCGCCCGGGCAGGGACCCCCGCGGCGCGCTTGCCAGGGCGGCTTCAGGGAACCGAGCAGGGCAAGGAGCTCCGGCGGGTACAGCGGCTGGGCGTGACCTTGCTGGGAGGGGCCAGCGGGGACGGAAGGGAGCCAGAACTCTCCAGAGCCAGAGGGAACTGGGAGCTGGGTGCCGGGAGCCGGAGTGGGAATCAGAGCGCCAGAGCTTCCCCCCAATTCATTCCGAGCGATCCAGCGGCCCCCGGGACAGCCAGTGCGGGAGGGGCCACAAAGCACGGATCCGATGGAGAAATACAAAGGTGAGGGAGAACCTGAGGCTGCCGACGCACCAGGCTGCGGGAGGAGACGCAAGGCATCCCATTCCCTGGGAAGCGCTCGCGCCCATCCCCTTTCGGGAACTTGCCCCCTGGCCAAATTAGCCTCCGAATTGGAGGAGGGCAGTTTGAGAGGCTATCCACACCCCGACCCCTTTCCCGGACCGCAGGTAAAGAGCCGGCTGCCTCTTACCCAGGAGAGAAAGAGAAGGGGCGCCGGCGCCTGGGCTCTCTGTGTGGGTGGCCCCCGCCCTGGGTCCTTTGATCCTCCCTGGAGAATGAGCCAAGCAGGAGGGAATGGGCTTGCGCTAGACGTGGGCTTTTTGGTTTGGGGATGCGGGGCGCATGTGGGGGGAATGGCGGGGTGGGAAGTGCGGCAGAGTTGCGACTGATTCCCCCTAGAGCGTCCTGCCGCGTCACCCTGGGAAAAAGTCACCTGCTAGTGGAGTGGCAGCCCCTGGAGACCCCTTTGTGGGCTGAAAGGCCTTGAAAGATGTTCGAAGCTCAAACAATTCCCCTCCCCCCGAAAATAGAGGGGAGGACTAGGACCTCTCTTTCTGGGGAGCCAGTTTGGGTGGGAAAGTTTCTGTTTGCCTGGGAAGGGGGGAGACTTCCTCCATGTAGAAGGAGGAACACTTTAGTTGTGTGACTCAGTGGTGGGATGGGGAGGGCGGCTTAGAGAATTTGGTCCCGTGAAGTTTTTCTAGCTGCCCTGGGTGTGATGCCTAAAAACAAGGCATTCTGCTCACCCTGTTGTTCCTTAATAATGGAAGACTTAATGGGATTGCCACCCTCTGCATTCTTTCAACCAAAAACCAAAACCCAAAAAAACAACCCTTCTCCCTCCGCCTAGTACTTCGTCAGGGGGGCTGAACCGGAGCGATAAGCAAATGGGGAAGATGGAGAAATCTTGTGTCCCTGGATCTCATGAGTCCCAGCCACAGGGCAGGTCTCTGCTAGTCAAGCCGAAAGAGACAATTACCTGGTTAGACTAAGCTGACTGAGGCACATAAATTGCCTCACTTGTTCATTAATGTGTAAAGACTGGTTATAGAACAACACCCGCCCCCCCCCTTCCTAGCCGGCTACAGGTTCTTCAGAGACACCGAATACGAGGGGCTTAGAGAGTTTCCTTCCCGGCTTGGTTTGTTGAGCAAGCTATAAGCTGGGGAAGGGGAAAGGGTAGGGGTAGCAAAACCCCTCCCTCTGCTTTCACGAACTGCAAGAAGAAGAAAGGGTCTCTACCCATAAAAAAAATATTGGGTGACACTGGAGAGATTGTTCAAGCAAAATGTTCAGATCCTAAGGAATTGCTTGTCAATAAAGACATTTTTCTCCCAGATTTGCTTCAGTTTCCAAAGTTGGAACGCATAGACAGAGATATACCTAATACTAGGAGTTTCAGTGGGTAGAAAGATATGAGTTCAAATCCATGTCACTATGACACTAGCTATGTGACCCCCAGTAAGTTACCTAACTACTGTCTATCTGGCCTTCCTCATTTGTAAAATAATATATAATATTGTATAGCTAATAGATCTATAGCTAAATTATATATATACATATGTAAATAATAGATCATATAGTTAATAGATAAATGATAGCACTTACCACCTAGGGTTGCTGTAAAGATAAAATGAGATAATGTTTGTAAAATGCTTTGCAAACCTTAAAGCCCTACATAAGTAGTAGGTATTATTTCCCAGGGTGCTGGGGTGGAGTGGGCAGGAGGGTGGCTTGCTTGCTACAGATAGCTTTAAGCATTGCTTTTGCTGTTCTCTTGGAGTTGTCCTGAGGCACCTCTCACAACGGTGACCTTTTTCCAGTGTCTGTGCCCCACAATCCTTTGGGGATTTGGGGGCAGGGTCCAATTCTGGGGATTTCTTTTCCCTGTGTGATTGCACTCTCACTGTACCCTCCAAATGAACTTTCCCCCAGAGGGGGTTATGACTAGTTACTGAACATGGGCATTTTTTATTTGGAGTTTCTACCCTAACCCTAGTTTGTCACCCTACACCACCTGCAAACTGCATGTTTACATTTGGTGTTCAGGTCTGTAGGGAACATTAGGGGGTAAGAACATCTGAAGTCATAGATAGGTTTCTTCCTAAGATTGGTAGGAAGGCAATGGTTTTTTGCCTTAGAAATAGATGAAGATTCAGTAGATCAGGAAAAAGTGAGAATAGAGTATTAGGGTCTGTTCTTGGATTCAATGAATAGCTAGAAGTATTTGCCTTCTGGCCCTTTGATAATCTATGTCCTCTTTCTGTTAGCTTTCTTGGTAGCCTTCCTCATATCCATATTCCCCCATCCAGCTCTTTTTTGCTAGTGACTCGGGTAACCAGGATGTCGTAGTGAGAGGGGAAAAAAAAAAACACTGGATTTGGAGTCAAAGAACCTGGATTCACCTCCTGGCTCTGTTATTTACAACCTGTGTGACCATAGACAAGTCACTTAACTTCTCTGAGCCTCAGTGTTCTTGATCCATACAATGGGGAGATTAGACTAGATGATCTCCAAGGTCTCTTTGAATTCTAAATCCCATGAACTATTTTTGCCCTTTGTATCAGTCACCAAACTTCTTTCTAGGCCTCTTTCCCTACCTGTAAGGAAAAAAGTCTGACACCGCCCAGCTGACAAAGGAAAATGAGCATGCAGTTAAGGGTTTTTGAGTTCTTGATTGAAAGCTGCTTTTTCATATACAATATATTTGTTTCTAAGTTAGAGCACAGAAAAATATTTGTGGTTTCTCTTCAGAATGCCCAAATATTGTCAGGATTTCCTATGAATGGCTCTTGCCTGACCCCTGACTGGATAACTAAGTATTCTTAAAGATATATATATGTGTGTGTGTGTGTGTGTATATAAACACACACACACACACCCACCCATATATATATATATATATATATATATATATATATATGTAACCATGGGACTCATGGTTACACATCTACCATATATATATATGGGTGTGTGTGTATATATGTGTATGTATATATGTATATATATATTCCCACAATTTTTTTTCTGCTCTGAGCATAAAATACTCCCAAAGGCACAAAGAAAAGCATTTAGAGAATGTCTAGCCAACACAACCAGTCATCTTACAAAAGATTTTAGTTTTAGCTAACATGGCACCACAGTTTGGAGTTTTTAGGTTTTCCTTATCTTGCTATATCTTTCTTGGCTTACAGTAACTTAAATGATGTGATACTTTGATTGCTAATCTGTGAAACCGGAGTCACCCCAAGTGTCTGTGGGTATGTATATATGTGTATATACGTGCATGCGTATACATATATATATGTCTGTATGTGTACACGTGTGTATGTACACACACATGTATAAACATAAATTTGTGTGTGTATATGTAAATTTTGACTTGAAATACAGATCTCCAAATTACTTTGTAATCAAACGAAGTATTGTAAAGCACTTTGCAAACTTTAAAGGGCGGTAGAATTGCTAGCTGTGCTTATCATTGTTCTTTTATAACACTAATGGTCTATTTATTTACATCTTTCCTCTGTGGAACTTGGGACATCTGGCAGATGTTTAACTCCTCACGGTATTCCTGACAGGTAGTATCATTTCACCATGAAAATGTGTCAAATGAACAGTTTCACCTGAGCTAAATGGAAGAGAAGTCAGTCCTATGGGAACTCCCTGATTTGGCGCTGTCTGCCAGAACCTCCTACTTATCACAGATTGGAGGGCAATTTATTTGGTAAGCCTGAATAGCTGTGGAATGACCAGGCAGCTGTTTATAACAACAACAACTAAATTAAAAACAACTCAGTGTGCTTATCACACGATATGGAAGAGTTGTAGGGAGGAATTGTTACTATTTGTGGCAATTATTAATTATTATTATTGTTAGACATTTAAATGCCTTGGCTTGTTTCTAAATTCTTCATTCCTCTCCCTAATATGAGACGTCCCAACATACAGAATACCTACAGAGTAGCCTTAGCTCCAGTTTTAATAGAAGTTCTGTTCTCGAATGTCTATTCTGATCTTTTCAAATTGCCCTTGCTGTGGGAGAACCACTTTGTGTGTGTTTGTGTGTTCTTGGGACGTCGCAGTGATGTTACATAAATGTTTGGAGCCTGTTTTGCCTCGAAAGTTTTTCCTATTAAAATCGACATTGATTCACCCCCATTTTGTTCCAATAGAGTAATAATATATTCTACAAATATAAACAAAGTAAATTGTTCTCCCTAGAGAAGTAAAGCTTTCCAGGGAATAATCCTGAGAAGTCCTTAAAATGCTGTTGTGTCCCAAATTTGCTGCTTTGTGCTCTCAAAGAAGAAGCTTAAGAATTTGTGGTGCTTAAATCCTATGCTTCTATGGTAGGAACTAAAAAAGATTCCTTTCCTCCTTATGTTTACATATTTATAACACATACAGTTATAGTCTTGTTTCAATTATTTTGAGCTCATTGGGTAGAATTGTATCATGTGATCAAGAAATTTGGTTCCTACTGCTCTTCCAGCTGTGGAGTTCTGTCTGGTGCCAGATGTTAATGACTCGCTATCTCTTGGCTGAGCTTTGGAATGCCTCGGCAAGGGGCAACCAAAATTGTAGCATGTTTTGAAATGAAGCCCTGAATAATTGAAACAAATTGACTTTAATTTGGGCAATGGTTTATTGAAAGAATGTAGTATCTTTATGGATGTGCTTCTGGTTCTTAATCTGGTTACACATCTACCAAGAAGCTGTACCTATTCAGTTACATGACTAGGTTAATAAGACACATTAAGACTCTCTAATATTCCCACATAGTTCCTTTTGGGAGTGCTAAGAGCCGTCTTTAGTGAAAGTCTCAAAAGAAGACAGAAGAGGTGAAGGTAGGGTATTGATTTCCATTTCAGTTATGGGAGAAATGGGCTTTTTTTTTTCTCCCATTCTAAGAGGCATCAATTTTCTCCTCATTCAAGTTTTCTTTCATATACTCTTTATATATGTGTGTGTATATATGTGTGTATATCTATATATAGATATAAATAGATCACAATCTGTAAAATGGTAGTAAGTCAAAGAATTCTTCAACCCTTTCATATTCTCTCAAATCTGAAAAGGGAGATTGAGTATATTAGCATATTCAGTTAATATCAACCATGAAATGAGGTTGTGGGAACCATGGCTTTTTTTTAATGACAAACCTGAAGGTGGGTACACTGAAATGCTCAACAGTCTTGGGTTTTGTGTCTTTATAGTGTTAAGGCCAAATCTTCATTCTTTGCACTAGATCCTTAGCTCTTGGGACTTTGAAGTTTTTTTGTGTGGGAGATCCCTTGGTGCCCTAGCAAAGCATTGCCTTTAAATAGAAATGTTGAGCGGTCAGCTTTCGGTTGCTTTAAGAGAGAGTGGAGGAAGGTCAGGAGAGGGGATTCTACTTTGGGATCTTCCCGTTATTCTAAAGGGGAGGGTGACTCTGGGAACCTCACTAGTTCCAAACACAATTAAAGGACCAAGAAGGGGAGGAGGGTAGGGGAGAGAAGGCTTCAAAGTTTAGTAAGCTGTGCCAATTTTCTTCTAAATCTCTTAATGATGGGAAATGTTTCTCTACAAACTTTTGTGGATGCATGTAATGTTCTTTCAGGGGAAAGGGGAGGCTCTTTCCCAAAGCAGAGGAGGATAGTTGCTTCAGAGAGCATTGGCTGTGGCAGTAGGAGCCTGAGAAAGCAGGAAGGCATGGAGCTTTGTGGTGTGGAAAGAACAATTAACAGGTGATGCTGGCAAGACCTGGATTCTAGTCCCAATTCTGCCAACTAACTTGCTGTGTGACTTTAAGCAAATCACTGTACAACACAGGGACTTAACTTCTTCATCTGAAAAATGAACATTGGAAGAGATGCTCTTCTAGTCCTACAATTCTGTGATTTTAAAGGAAGCTTCATTTAGCTTCTTCATTGGTTTTGGAAGATGTGTGGGTGGAAGGGGGAAGGGAGGTGAGGTCAGATGGATGATTTAGGATTGGAGTTCTTAAAAACAAAATAAATTTCCTGTTAAGAGCTTAAAAGTAGCCGACTTAGTGGGAAGAGTATGGAGTAGGATGTGAGGAATTTGCTTCTCAAGAATTTTTTCATCAGAGTATCTACAAGGACAGTTAGCTCAGTCTGAAGCAGCACTCTAAAATACAGTGTTTCATTCATACCTTTTCTAGGAATGGGTCCATTGAGGCACAGAGAGGTTAAGCAAAGCTGTTCCCAAAAGGGAGTTGAGAAGAAACATAATGAACATTATGTGTGTGTGTATATACACACATAAGCAAATATGTGTACATATGTGTGTACATATATATGCATATGTAAAAATGGATAATATATAATGAAAATCTGGTCCTCTGCTCTCATCACTGAAACCTCTGAAGTAAAAAAAAAAAAATCATAGAACTTAGAGCTAGAAGGAACTTTAGAAATTATCTAAACCAGTGGTTCTCAAAAGTGTGGTCTTCAAACCACTGGTGATCCCCAAACCACTGATGGGTCCCCAAGACCCTTTCAGGGAATCCACATGGTCAAATTATTTTCATAATAATACTGAGGCATTTTAATTTCTTGTGTAGTAATTATCAATAGATATAACCCACATACACAAAAGTTCTTTAGGGTCCTTGATAATTTTTAAGAGTGTAAAGGGATGTTGAGAGTAAAAAGCTTGAGAACCACTGGTCCAAAAAAGGCAACATCCTCACTTGACAGAGAAGAAAATGAAGGCTGAGATTTGTCTTAAGTCACATAAGAAGTGTCAGAGCCAGTATTCCAGTATTGGTCCTTTGGATCCAAATCCTGTTTGCCTTCCAAAAAACTAAAGACATATAGCTCCCTTTCTAAGAGCTATATTCATGTCTTTTGATGAAAAGATTCAAAAGTGTTTTCATATCTGTGTGAAAGAGAAAGGGAGTGGTCTGATTCTAGTTAATAGAGGGGGAAAATTCAGACACAAGACATTTGACATGTTTCTCAGAGTTACTTGCAGAGTCAGCATGGGTACAAAGGTCTCCAGCCTGTTAACTGAAATTTCCAGCTACCACATTAGAGCCTCTCTCATCATGAACTATCATAATAGATGCTGTTCTTGGTGGAAAAGGTATACATTCCTGTGGAAGGCCCAGCTTCAACAACCTATGGTTAAAGTCTCAAAGTCAGGTTCAAGAGTTGAAAGCTAGGCCTCCACTTGTGCGGTGTCACCTCGACTAGAGTGTTATTTCTGTCTGTTCCAGCACAGAAGTGTTGCTGTCTGATGGTACACAGAAGGATTCTGCAGGTTTCTACTTGTGAGTATTCAAATCTCTCTGCCCTCTTTAGCAGCCCAATTATAGTGACTCTTCTTAGGTGTATTGTCCTAGCTGACCAGACAACCTTTTGGCTAGTGCAGTGGGATGCGGTGGATGAAGGATTCTGTTTTGAGCTAAGTAACAAGCTGGGGCTTGGCTCTAAACTTGCCTCTGTGACTAACTTGCTGTATGACTTTGGGAGGGGCAATTAACCTTTCTGGGCCTTGATATTCTTAGTGGGAAAGGATAATACTAATGCAAAGATATAACATGTGGATAATACTTACTAATCTTCCTCATAGGGCTGCTTGGTTGAATGAATCTTAGAAACCATTGTTGTATTCTTGGTATTGAATAATAAGGGAGGGTGGGGAAGGCAAGGGAGCAGTCGTTTTCAAATATATCTGCTTGGGGGGTTGACTTTTCTCTTTTTGTCAGCAATGTTCAAATTTGGTCCTATTACAAAACCACCCATCACCTATACTTCCAATCCTTTGGTAGGCCAGGAATGGGAAATTCTATCTAAACACAAGCCTAATCAGAGTCTGAGAGAATCTAGCCACCATACTCAAAGAATTGAAGGTAAGGGGCATAGGAAAAATTGACTAGAATTGGCACACATTCTGAGTAGCCTAGATGCAGTGAGTGGCATATTTTAGGCTTGTAGCCGAAAGTGTTGTCCTGCGTCTGCTCAGTGTGGACACGACTCTGAGCTCTAATAATAGCGTTAGCCTCTCTCCCATTTTTCTATCACTTACTTACTGTTCTTTTGATAGATTTCACCTTGTATCATAAATAAACAGATGGTGCAGTGTGTAGAAAAACCATATAGTGGGGAATTATGCCTGATAGACTAGCACCATCAACACAATCCTGGACTATATAAAACAGATTTTAGAAGTGCGAGTCCCATTCAATTCATCTCTCTCCAATTCATCTCTCTCCATGGGAGCTCAAGGATTAGGCTCTCACTTCAAGGAACCAAGGGACAGACCCCAACAGAAGCGCTGGATCTGCAGTTCTATAAACAAACCCAGGACTATAGTCATTTCTTCCAGTCAGCCCCTCCCCTGGACTTCAAAGGCAGCTAGAGGCTGGGAAGAGCCCCTGACTGGCTCCATACATTGAAAGAGTCCACCCCAGCAGTGGTTACAGAGCTGGTTACAGGCAGACACTGTTTTAGTCTCTCTGCTCATCATGAAGCCAAAAAAGAATCTTGTTATCAGCTCAGTGCAAACAACATACTGAAGACCAGAAGAATCAGAATTGGAACTTCTCAGTGCTTCAAGCTTAGTAAAGGTCTGAAGTCATGACATATGGGCATTTCCATTGGCTGAACCAGTGATCCCAAATACTTATTTTTGGAGGATTCTGCTTATGGTTTCCCAAGTCATTATATGCTGTCCTTTGTTCTGGAGGAATGCATAATTGGATTCACAGACTCTTCATTTAATTTGAATTTGAAAATACTGGGCTAGACCATACTAGGGTCAATATCAAATATGTAGGAAAGATAACTATTGATCCATGTCCAGAAACCCTAAACTAGCATTTCATTATGAGTATGGTGAAAAGCACAAAATTCAGCAGATACAGAATTAGCCAGAAATGATACATGTAGATCTGGGAGTCACCTGCAGAGAGAAGATGATTGAACCCACCCAAGGTGACAAGATTGTATAGAGAGAAAAGAAGGTTCAGGACAGAGCATTGAGGGGCATCTATATTTAGTGGGCCCACATGTATGAGGATCTAGGAAAGGAGCCTGGAAACAAATGACAAGACAGGTAGGAAGAGAGCCATGAGAAAGCAGTGTCATTGAAACCCAGAGAGAAGAGTATCCCAGCAGAGAAGGGGATGGATGAACAGTGTTCAAAAGCTGCAGAGACATCAAGGAGGATGAGGATTAAGAAAAGGCCGTTAGATTTGGCAATTAAGAGATTGTATCAGTCTTTGCTCTACTTGTCTTGGCCACCATGGGGAATACAAAATGCCTCCTCACTTTAGTATCTCTTCTGAAAAGTCTTTCTGAGCCAATAAATTTTCATGAATAGGAATTGAGTACTCAGAACCTGTACCATGGCTATCTCCTAATTGACTTAATTTTTTGGCAGTCCTGGCTTTCTCTACTTACTAGAAATGATATAGATAAATAACTAACCACTGTTTTTAAAAAAAAAAGATGGTCCTAACCCCTGATGAAACATTCTCCTTGTTTTGAAGCTGGATGGGAACCTGTAGAGATACACAAGCAAAGGAAATAGTAATTAGACTTCATCAAATTCACTCAAATGACATAATGTATGTAAAGTGTTTTGAAAGCTTTGAAGTTCAATGTTAATGTTGTTGATATCAGGGATTTTTTTTTCTTATTTTTAGGGACCCAACCTGTGATCTCATCAGGGTTGAGAATTCTTAGTGTGGAAATGCCCTCTGCTGATGTGGAGTACAATCATTTGTACTTTTGCTGTCCTGATGAATTGCTGGGGTCCTAAGAGGTTAAGTGACATACTCACAGTCACATGGCTAGTATGTGTCTGAGGACCTGAACCCAAATCTTCCAGACCTCAAGGCTGGCTCTACCTCCTGTGCCATGCTGTCTCTGTTATTGTTCAGGAAAAAAAAATGAAAAGCTAGAATTGACATCATCTTTAGGATGAAGGAATTGATTCTCTGGTGGTCCTAATGGAATCTTTTAAGATTTCATAGCAAAATAAAGTCCTCCTCTAGAAATAACTTGTACTATTTACTTTTTTGTGACCTTGGGATAGAAAAATCACAGTATTGCAAGACCTTTATCAAATGAGTAAAATCTAGTGTTTACAGAGAAATGGGGTACATTATCATGGGCCACCAACCTACTGTGACTCATTTGTATGGAATTGTATTTGCTTACCGTTGGGGAAGCTGGAATCTATCTCTAAGGTCCCATCAATTCTGGTGCTCTATCTCAACAAACTCCAGATGCCAGGTTGAAGGTATATCTGGTGATTTTCATCATGGCCCTTAATATTTCCTATGTGCCCCAAACCACAGATGGGTATTTCATTTTCTTCTACCTGTTTGTGTTCGTGTTTTATTCTCAAAAATAGACAAGTGATCCTCTTTAGTATCAGGATGTTTGGGCAGCAGTGAGTGCCCACCTGGTAACTCCTGAAGTTGCTTAGCTGGCCTTACACCTCTCTCTAGCTCCCAGTAGTGGAAAAACCTGAGGACCATTGGAGTGAAAGCCACTAGCAAATATACCTTTTCTCTCCCCAGGAAAGTATCCTGGTTAGATATTCCCAGTTCCTTCTAAGAACCATCTTGGAAGAACTTTTTAGTACTTTTCTAAGAACTCGCAAGGTACGTTTCTTCCCATGAGAAAGCATGGAAAGAACATTGAACTTGGAGTCCCTAATATGTTTCTTCCCATGAGAAAGCATGGAAAGAACATTGAACTTGGAGTCCAGAGAACCAGGACATGGAATTTTCCGAGCAGTATGCTAGAACCAGTTCTAACTTAGTCAATTGTTAAATATTCAGGGTGAGTATTGACACCTAAGAAATCAGCAAATGCTACAAATCAGAGCTTGATTTACTGTTTTGATGACTGTCTAGACTTAAGAAAGTGATGGAGAAAATATTAATAATGCAGATTAAACTCAAAATTGTGTAGTCTATACTTTTCTTTCCCAGAGAGCCAGTTGTTAAATGTGCCACCACTGAGAATTGACCCTGGGCAAGTAAGATAACCTCTTTGACTCTCAGGTGACTCATCTGTAAAAAGAGGATGATGATAACACTTTCTTTGTCATAAGGCTGTGAGGAAAGTGCTTTTCAAACCTTAAAGTTCTGCATATGTGTGAGATAATTACAATAAAATAATGTCTTAGAGCAATTTGTTGCCCTTTCCTTTCCTTGAAAGTTAAAAAATTGTTGGTCCTAATTTTTTGGACTTCTATCACATTAAACGTATGTTAAATATTTGGTGTAAAGCATTGCGCTATGCAGTGGGAAGACAAAAGTGAAACAATTCTAGCCTTCAAGGTACTTTTGTCCTTTTGTTGTTGTTGTTTTGGACCAGACCTACAACTACATCATGAGGAACTTCTTCTACCAATGCAGGCCAGTACCTTCTCTGAAACTTAGAGTCTTAGAGATTGCCCATGACCCTGAGAGCTCCCCTGGTGTCATGCCGCCATCACATGTCGGAGACAAGACTTGAACTTCGGACTTTCTGACTCTGAAGCCAGCTCTCTAACTAGGCTGCCTTGCTAGATTTGAGGCAAAATGTTTCCAGCCCTAAATAATGGCTTCCACTGTGTGATTTTTACTATAACATATTCTCTGTATGTAATTCTTCTTGCACACAGGTATTTACAAGCTCCCAGGCCCTACAGCCAAACTACAGAGGTGCCCTCCTCTCTTTCTGTGTATGTAGGGATGTAGGAATGCATTCATGCCTGTTAGACTTAAGTCCTAATTTTAAACTGACTTCATTTCATACTCTGAAGGAAGATCATAGCAATAGGGGTAGAAAGAGGCTGTCTAGTCCAACCCGTTTTTTTTTGTTGTTGTTGTTGTTTTTTTACTGTTAAAGAAAATAAGGCCCAGGGAAAATTAAGTCACTTGCTCGAAGTCACGTGGTCAGTAAGCATCAGAACTAAAATCTGAATCCAGCTTCTCTGACTCTAGCTTTGCCACTGGTTTACACTTGGCCTAAGAAGGGTCAGCTACCTGGTCTCTTATGCAGGAAGAGAAGATTCTTGTAGCCTGAGTCAAAGAATAAGTTTTAATTACCCAATGCTACAGAGATTTTTCCTTTACAAAGAAACTGAAAGACCTAGGGTGGAATTGCTGTTGGCAGGTTCTGTAATTAGAACTCCAAATACCTGTTTCTACTAGGTTTTCCAGAGCTCTGTGAAGGAGTTCTGACATATTTGGGTTGATTGGATTTGGCCTTTTATTTCTTTTGTTTCTTCTTTGTGCCCAGAAATAAGTGTAATTGAACAAGTGGGAATGCTGCCATTCCTGCCTATTCCCTCCCTTCTTTGACTTCCCTGTCCTTACACAACAGAATTTATTCATTTTGACTGCATTCAAGTCCCCAGATGGGAAAATGAGATTGTGTTTTGAATGAGCTTATTGTTTTGCGGATTTCACTGACTTCTTTTATCTCATATCCTTAGAGCATATTGAGCTGATTTGCAAAAATGCAAATGCTGTAAAATTTTGGGCCTCTGGTATTAGGCAGATAGGCCCCATGGAGTATGGATTCTTCATGGGGCAAATGTCTTCTGCCATGTATGAAACATGTGTCATCCAAAATGGTAATGCTTCCTCAGATAAGTGGAGATTGAATCTTAGAACCTGGGAATTGAAGGGGACTTCAAGAAGTCTTGTTTGCCTAACTAGTGCAATTTATTTATTTTGTTATTTATTTATTAATTGATAATGGTCTAAGAATATGAATAGGCAGTTCTCCCAGGAAGAAACCCAGGTTATTTGTAGCCATATGAAAAAATACTCCAGATTACTAATTACATCAGTTCCAAGATCTCCTCGTATACATCAGAATGACAAGGGTGACAAAAAAGGAAAATGACCAACGTCGAAGGGGCAAATAAGGCACCCAGATGTGCTGTTGGTAGAGCAGTGGATAGGTCCAGCCATTCTAGAAAGCAATTTGGAATTATGCACAAAAAGTTACTAAACACCCTTTATTATATAGTATGTCATGAACAATACACGTTATTGTATATGATATATACCGAAACCAAGTACCCTTCCAGCCAGCTGATGGTCATTCAGCTCTTTGAGTTGCTATTTGCCTATTTTTCCTCCCCAGCTCACATTTCTTTAACATTTAAAGGTTTATAAAACACTTTTCTCCCTAAGATCCTGGAAGCATAGACACTGTTAGGTGTTGTTAGACCCATTTTTTTCTTTAAGCCAGTTCTGTCTCATCTTACAAATGAGAAAGCTGGGATGCAGAAAGATTGACTTGACCATGGTCCCACAGCAAATCAGTACAGGAGCTGGAACTTGACTCCTGGTCTTCTGACCGACCAATGCCTTTACCATTACACCAGTGTGGAACATCACAAGGTAGAAATATGGATCAAGTTATTATCATTTCCCACTGGAGCTATTAAAGCAAGGATCAGGGGATTCAGAGCAGGAAGGAATTGTAGAGTACATGGAGCCCAACTCCCTCCTTTTTCATCAAAGAATACTGAGTTCCAGTGAAGTTAAATGGCTCACGCAACTAAGATCACATAGATAGAAAGCATCAGTCAGATGAGGAAATTGAGTTCCAGAGATTTTAAGTGATTTGCCTCAAGTCATGCTGATAGCGGTAGAGACAGGTTTTGAATTCCTCTTTTTACAGATGAGAAGCCTTCCTCCTTATCTGGCATCCAAGTAACTGTTAACTGCATGGGGTTTTGCTAGTTACTCTGGGGGCTCTACATCTCATTGAAAATGGATTATGTGCCCTCAGCATTTAGTATATCTTGGTTGAGTGGACGGCTGTATCAATGGTTGACCCAAGTGTATGCACTCCTGGCTAATGACTCTCATACTTTGGAATCTCTGGATTGCAGCTCTGCTTTGCTCCCTAGGAAGCAGCAAATACTCAGAACTATGAAACTCATTTTTGAGTCATGTCTCAGAGGCTAGATTGGCAGCACAATTAAGTAGGTCTCAGAATTATGCCTAAGGCCAAGCAGGTTTCATGATGTAACAATTTCTTTATTTGGGTATTATGTATATATACATGAGGCTTTCTCTCCCTTTTTCCCAGGTCTCTGTCCTTTCATCTTAACTGAGTCATAGCCTCCTTTGTCTTGAGTCAAGAGTGGAGAGATTTCCTGGCCTAGACTGATATTCAATTATAATGTTCTGGTAGATTATGGACTCAAAAGTTTAGCCAAGATCATGGATGTGCAGAGTGGGCAGCTTGCCTTAGGTATAAAGCACAGTGGAGGAAAGGAGACAGCCATGGAGAACATTTTTTTACTCTTTTCTAGAAATTACACACACACCCCCTAGAAAATTCCACTCTTCATGTCAATTTGGCTACTTACTCTGTGAGCCACATAAACGTTGACTATGGTGAAAGCTCAAAGAGTCTAATGGATTTTAACAAAGGGGTGGGATTTTCAAACCCTTTCTTTAGCGTCCAGGTAATTTTTCTCTGCTTCACTCCAGAGACCTTCATTGCCCATCCTGGTCCCAGGCATTGATCATTGGTTAATCATGCCTGAAATCACATTGTGTGATTTGGGGCAAATCATTGAACTTCTCTGGATTCTAGTTACTTCATCTGTAAAATAAAGGTGTTGGACTAGATGGCCTCTGAGGTCCTTTCCAGCTGGAGTTCTGTGATCCTGGCTATTCTTATTCTTTTCCCAGAGGAGTTGGTAATCTGGGAACCATTGTGACTTGAACAGAGATCTTCTCAGTCAGAATAAAAGCAACCTGCTTCTGTGGCCTGTGCTACAAGAAGGACTGAGTGGAATCTCATTGGCTGCCACTGCTCCATCAGGTTCAAGATGAAAGAGAAAGCAGTCATTCCCAATTGCAGTAGTTCTAATCAGGGACTGGCAGGAGGCTGCTAGAGCTATGAGGGCTAAGAGGCTGTTTAGTAATTCTGGATTCTTACCAATAACTAACTTAATGCATCTGATCTTTTACTAGGGTATAGGTAAAATTCATGTCATAGAAACTATGTCTTTGAGGCAAGGTAAGTGGAAATGCAATACTTATTGTATCTTAGGGTTTTAGAGATAGGAGGGGCCTCCGAAATCTTCTAGTTCAATCCCGGTCTCCTCCCCGCCCCCCCTCAGCCTCATCCATATAGGAGACACCTGGTAAAAAACAAAAGCAAAACCAACTTCTACCAATGCAGATTAGTACATTTTCTGTAATTTTTCATTTTAGGGAGTTGCTTTGGGCACTGATACCTTGAGTGACTTGCAGAGGCTCACGCAGCCAATGTGTATCTAAGATAGTACTTGAACCTATGTCTTCCTAATTCTGAGGCCAACTTTCTGTTTACAGCACCATAGTGCTTCTAGTGTCTTGTCAGTAATAAAATACTTGCTATCTACCAGAGGTTGAAAAGGGTGTTCATACAATTGCAAGCTGTTGGGATGTTTTTTTTTTTGGTTGGAGAAGGGGGGCAGCAATCTAAAGCTTCATGTAAAAATTTGCATTTGAGGAAGTGTTGGAATCCTCACAGGGAGACCATGAGAACTTGCCATTGTTTTGGTTAAAAGCTTCAAACACTGAGGATCAGCATTCCCTAAAATAATTTTTTCCCATTGACCTATTGGCTTCTTAGTGGGCCAACTTCCATCTCCCACCCATCTGATGTTGGTTTGGTGCAAGATAATTGTAAACAGCCCTGGCTAAAAGCAAATTTTGCAGTATTGTGGGATCTATGTGCTGCTCCCACACTGGATACCCACTGTCTTATTTGTACTTTGAAAAAAGTAGTTATTTTTTCAGATGAAGAATTTGTTGGTTCCTAGATCACTTCCTCTTAAGGGCTTCCCCTCCCAGTGTCCCCTCCCCCACACTGGTGTCACTCTATTCTCTCATACTTGCAACTGAGGGAGACTGTATAGATTCTCCTCAGTATTAATAATTCCAGTAGCATTTAAATTTCTACTTGTATGTTGTGAAGAATGGGGGAATACCAAGAAGTCTCCAAGGTTTTAGAAGATGCTAAAATATTTGCTGTGACAATTTAGGTGCTCTCTTATGTATCTGTCTCTGGTTAATTATCAGGTCCTAACCCTGCCCAAATTGTTTCATAAATGCCCCTCCACAGACAGGAAAGGGACCAGTCGATGGCTCAAGGCAAACCCCTGCTCCAAGAAGAATAACTTTTCATTTCTTTAAAGAAATTTCTGGCAATACTGAACAAGTAGGGAGGAGAATTACTTTGAGCAGGAGGATAAATTCTCTTTGCTTCCAAAGTCAGATCTGGAGTCAAAAGACCTAAGTTTGAATTCCTATTCTATTCCTTGTCATCTATGTAAACTTGAACAAACTAACCTTGTGGGGCCTCCTTTTTCTCTTCTGTAAACTAGCTGACATCTGAGGTTTCTCGTAGTTCTAAATGTACAATCCCATGAACTAATGTTCCTTGTAGCATAATTTATTGGGAGTCAGACACAAGTGGATATACAACTGCCTGTAGGCTTTTGTGAGGAGTGATGATTTCTAATGGTGAGTGCTTTTCTCTTGTTTTAGGGAGTTACTACTGACTGTGCACAAGAATTGAGCCAGTATTGTTCACCATAAACAAACATTAATTTACCTCCTACTCCATGTCAGGAATTTTCCAAGGTGCCAGGTCAAGGTCAGTTCACTCCTAATGGTTGCTAAGACCCCACCAGGGTCATATTGATGTTATTCCACAGAGGATCCAGCTGTCTCAGAATGACTCTGAAGTGATTTGCTTGGAGCTGGCATATTTTCCCACCAAGTGAAGATTTAGAAGACTTTTGGAGAAAGAAAGGGCAACTCTAGTAGGAAATCAGCCAGTTGGGGGTTGGAAGGAAACACCAGATTCCCATATAGTTGACTCCAAGTTTTAATGCTTGGATGATATGTGCATGTATGTAGTTCAGGCAAGAAGAGAATGAACTGAACCTTCTACCTTGGAATGGAATATTCACTGTAACTTGCTTTTAAAAAAAAATTGCCACTAGTGAGTGTGAAAACAGTTAAAATTTAGGAGGAAACAGCTGGCTGGCAGAGATCCTGGTGGGTCTTGAACAAGATTCTGCTGTGTCATTAATGACTTTATTCAACTTACTTCCCCACAACCACGCTTGGCAAGTTGGAATTCTTGGGGCTGAGAAATTCTATCTATCCAGCGGCAGCAGGAGCAGGCTTCAGCTTAGTCCAGGAAATCAATCCCTCCATTCTGTTCAGGATAAACCACAGAGCCAAACTTCCTTGATGGGTACCTTGAGCAACTAACCTGAATGGATGCTATCATTTTTCTTTCTCGGGACCTATCTAATAATAACAGTGATAATAATAACTCAAATGTGTGTAGGGGTGTGTGTGTGTGTACATATATATATGTATTATATATATAATATGTATGTGTCTGTATATAATATTCAATATATACATATTTCATTTCAAGTATATATACATATAATATTCAATATATACATATTTTGGAGCCTCATAACAATTCTGGGAGGGAGTTAATGAAGGTGATAGTCTCATTTTTACAGATGAGGAAATTAAATCTTAGAGAGGTGATCTTATGTATCTAGTAACGTGGTATCATGAAAAGAGAACTAACTGGCTTTGGATTCGAAGGGCCTGGGTTCCCATTTTCTCTTGGAGACAGCCTCTTTGACCTTGAACTCAGGCAAACAATCAACAAGTCAATAAACATTTATTAATTGTTTACTGTGTTCCAGGCACTGTGCTAGGTAATGGCCACACAAAGAAAGGCAAAAACATTCTCTCAAGGATCTCACAGTGAAATAGGGCAGACAACATGCAAACCTCTCTGTGCAAACAAGATATGTCCAGTATAAGTTGGAGGTAACCTTAGAAGGCATTGGAATTGAGGGGGACAGTGAGAGGCCTCTTTGCTTTTAGCTGAGACTTGAAGGCAGTGAGGGAAACCAGAAGGTAGAGATGAGGGGAGAGAATTCTAGGGCTGGGGGATGGTCATGAGAAGGCATGGAGTCAGGAGATGGAGTGCCGTGTGTGAAGAACAGCAGCAAGGCCAGTGTTGCAGTATCTTATGTGGACAGGTGGACGGGGTGGCATGGCCTGTGCTTTAGGAAGGTCACTTTGGTGGTTGAGTTGAGGAAGGACTGGAGCGGGGAGAGATCTGAGTCAGGGAGATCAACCAGCTGGCTATGGCAGTGATCCAAGCATGAGATGAAAGGATTGCACTAGGGAGGCAGCTTTGCGAGACACGAGAAGGTGGCATGTACAAGAAATTTTGCAAAGGTAGAATTGACTGCACTTGGTAACTGATTGACTATT
The DNA here is from genome assembly GCF_011100635.1 of Trichosurus vulpecula. Taxonomy (NCBI): domain Eukaryota; kingdom Metazoa; phylum Chordata; class Mammalia; order Diprotodontia; family Phalangeridae; genus Trichosurus; species Trichosurus vulpecula. The sequence goes on from NC_050580.1 coordinate 99,922,964, forward strand.
GGTGAGGGAAGGGTGAATGAGAGTTTCTCCCTCTGTAAAAATGAGGGGGTTGGACTACATGGCATCTAAGGTATGTTTCAGTTCTAGATCTATGATTCCAAGTGGCAGACTCAAACCCAGGCCTTTGGACTCCCAAGTCTACTGTTTTTCCCACCGTACCACACCCAGATTCATAGATCAGGAAACTGAGGTCCAAGAAAGGTACATGATTTTCCCAAGTCACACAGCTAGCATCTGAACCCAAGTTGTCGCAATTATATTCACTGTCTGTTGCTAGTATATGGATTATCATTATCAACTTAACAAAGGCTCGTCTTTGCTCTTATTAGCTCTAGCTATCCATTGAACCAACTTCCTCGTATGCATTTCTGCTAGAAATAGTCATTGTTTTTCCTTGTCCTTTCCGCTGTGTGTGTGTATGTGTGTGTGTATTTAAACTAACAGATTACAGAAGCAGTGTGAGGTAGAGAGTAGAGTGCTGGTTTTGGAATCTGGAAAAACTGGGTTCGAGCACTAATTTTGACACAAGCCAGATGTGTGATTTTGGACAAGTCACATCTTACTACCCACAGGCAACTCTGTAAGACTGTAGGTTGCCATCAGAGGAGTGTCTGCAGCAGGAAGTCCCTACAGTGATGAAATTACAGGTCTAGGTTAAACAAAACAAAAACTCAGCAATTATATGTCTTCTCAACTAATTTAGGAGAGATTGAGCTTGGCAGTCAGTGTTGAATTTTATTATCCCTTTCCTGAGGAGACTTTAAGGGACTAATTTGATTAGAGGGCCTTGCAGGTCAGGAGCATGTGACTAGGTCCCACATTTTTTGGTTGTTTTTGTTTTGTTACTAGTCCGGAGCTTTCTGTCCAGGCTCCCCTGCTTTGCCAAGGGTGGGGCATAGGGTCAGGGAACTGAATCTAATCCTAGTCCTGTGAGTGTAGGCAGGAGCCCCTTCAGTTGTTTGGATGTGGGCTGAGAGCAGGTAGATAAAAATCATGGGGTTTGTTTGAGCAGAAACCCCCAGGAAATGTTTTTCAGGTGAAGGCTGAAAAAAGTGCAGAGTACCATGTAAATTACTGTCTTATTAACCCATCTTGTCAGCCCACAAGATGATGAAGCTAAAAAGTCTTCATTTCTGCTATGTTCCTGAGGTTCCCTATGAAACTCACAGTTCTAAAATGTTGGGTTCCATGATCTCATTCTTGACAACTAGCCTTTTGTGCATTGTTCTTTTATAGGCACTTTCATGTGAGGGTTTCAAAGCACTTTGTAAACTGTGAATTAAGCTTCAGAGTTGTTCTTCACTGCATAAAATATCATTTCTTTCTCTGAAATGGGTATAATAAGCGCGTTGATTTTAATACGTTAGGTTGATATCGTTCCTTTCTTCTAAGAAGTTCAAATATCTCCTCAAGTTAGCTCCTTAATCCTCACCATTAACTGAGAGGTGGGAGAAAACAGTGCTCTCACAATCATCCACATTTTAATACGGGAGACACTGAGATCCAAAATGTGAAGGAGTTTGCATAGGGTCACAGAACTAGTACCTGGCAGATCCAGGACTATAACCTGGGTTTCTTGGTATTCTTTCCACCAGGCTATTAAAGGAGCTGCAGGAATTTGATCCTGAGTAACCCAGAATCTTTCACTATTTCTGATTGCTTGCTCCTTAAATGGCAAAGTTAAAATGATTTATTCCTCACTAATTGGAAATTCTCAGGGCTAGCCTTGATCTAACTAAAATCCTTAAAGCCAAGGAAAGATGAAACAAGATTTAAAGTTGATTTTTGCCCTGGTTTTTAGTTTGGTGAGGTCATAAGACCTGAGTTCCAGTACTGGCTATGTCATATGTCTGCAATTATATTTCCTTAGAGAGAAAATAAGCTCCTTAATGATTAAAAACTTTCAAACTAGTCTGAGAAGTACTTTAAGGGCAGGGCTTATCTGGGTTTTTAATCTTTGTATGTTTGTAGTAGGGTGCCTGGCACATAGCAAAAACTTAGTAAATGCTTGTGGATTATCGAACAAATCTCTTAAATACTTTGAGCCTCAGTTTCCTTATCTGTAAATTAGGGGTGATAATTGCTGCCCTGCTGTCCTCACAGAGTTGGCCTGGAGGAGCAAACAAGATAATTTATGTGACAGCTTTCAGTAAAACAGCAAAGCATTAGGCAGATGTAAGGAATTATTATTGTTATTTCAAGATTCAGTGTCAGGAAATGTAATGGAGGGGGGTGCTGAAAGTTAGCTCCATTAATGAATGCTGCCATCACTTGCTAATTAGCTGATGACTAATTCCATTTCATACAGCATTTATGACCAGTTAATATCAGAGAAGACAGACCCTCTTGGTAGATTAGAACCATGGGGTCCCCTGGGCAGGAGTGAATCTGTTTAGAGTTGAATGATAAGATCACAGCTGGGAGCTGGAGGCTTAAGAAAGCAGACTCATTCAGGCTAGTGGAATTCATTCCAGCTCAGTGTGAAAATGCTGCCCCTTCCATGCCAGCATGCCTGTCTGTCTGCATGAATGCATTCATTCTGCATAGCAATGATCACTGTAATCCCTCTATAATCAACAGGATTGGTGCACAAATGTCCAGGGCCAGAATTTGGCTATAGGAGTAAGATTAGAATGGATGTTACTTGTCCTGAATGGGCTGAAGTGTAGGACTGGGCTCTGTAGCCCCCAGATCTAAGTGCTGTTCCTTACTCCAAAGGAGAAACTCTAGCAGTTTCTTATGTAAATTGGACCTGATTGGGACCTTGGTGCTGAGCATAGCTTTCCCAAACTCCCCTTCTTCCTGTGCTACAATCCAACAGCAAAGCTAGGAATATGTCCCTGAGGGTACTTTCATTTACTCCATTTAATCCTCTTCTGGGGCTATACTATCCAGAGTGAAAGTATTCCCTTGGAGATTGAAGGCAACATCTTTTTGCCTTATGATGCCTTTTGCTTTATGGTAAAGGGACACTGACTCAATTGGTGGTTGTAAAAAAAAAATACTTAACAAAAAAAAAGCCCTTTTTTTATTTGGAGGTCTCTTTTTTTTTAAAGTTTCATTCTGAGTCCTTATAATATCCCTATGAGGTAAGTTGGGAGGGATATGCTGTTCTCATTCTACAGATGGGGAAAATGAGGTGCAGGTATGTTAAGTGACTAACCCAGGGTCACACTGCATATTAGTTTGGAACTAATATCAGAACCTAAATCTTCTCTTTCCACCCCTAGAGTTTTTCCCCTCAGTCTGTGTGCTCTTTATATCCACAGCTTCAGTCAGTGTTTATTAAATGACCTGTCACCATCAAAGAGCTGTGTAATATAGATCACACCCAAAACATTGTCACCATTCTCCAGTGGCCTTGGATGCAGTCCTTGGCCACATTGACGTCTTTAAGTAAATACCTCCCATTTTACTATCATAGGTAAGAGTATGGAGGTGGTGACATACCCATTGAATCCACAAAATAAATATCTGGAGTAAAATAGCAATGGGATGCCAACTGTATCTAGGAAAGGCTGTTCATAGTACCTCATAGAAGGGTGTTCATAGTAGTTCATAGCAGTTCCTACAGTAACCACTGCAGGAAGAGGTACGTATATGTAAGGTTCCCAACCACTATGATAAGATTCTAAGCTCCTGCAATAGAATTCCAAATGTTTGGTGAATCCAGTTGCATTGAGGAGTCAGCCCCTCTGAAGTAATGTGAAACTGTGGAAATGAGCAGGCATGATTCCCAGACTGACTTGATGCTTGAGGGTGGAAGACTGTGTGGTAGTATTGAGGAAGGAGCAGAGCTAGGCTCAGACAGATGAAACTTCTGGTTAAATTTCATTTCCATACACGTCTCCCTAACAGAAGAGGGCCAGAGCTCGTAGCCATGATTGTTCCCCAACACAAGCGCTATGCTTCAGTTAAGCCAGCTTTCCTGTTGTGGAGGTACTATAGCACATTGCCAGCATGCCAAGCTCTCTACCTTTGTTCTTGCTTGGCACAGCCTCCCTTTGTTTCACTGATGATTCATCTTCTGACTCTTTTTTGAAGCCCCACCTTCTTTGTGAAAATTTTCCCTAGTAGTTTTCAACTTAGATTTCTTCCTTCTCTGCCTTTTCTTGTACTTATTGCTATAATGACCAGATCACCACTTGTTCTCCAATTATTTCATGAATGTTGATGGCTTCCTAGATTTCTGTAGCACATCAATTACAGTGTGAGCTATTCTAGAGCACAGACTATGTCTTCTGCTATTCTCATATTTTCCATAGTTCTCTTGTATTGGCACAGAGTGGGCAGTTGGGTACTTGACCGATACTTCTGAAGAAACTGAAAGTTAATCAAGAAGTAGTACTCGATAATTTTTAATTGGCCACTAATCTACTAGGTCCTGAAAGAGAGAACAGTGACCAATGGGTAGAATTTCCATCCAGTGAAAGGAAGAGCCTTCTAATACTAAGAGCTATCCAAAAATGAAATGGATTTCTATACGAGGTAATGGTTTCCTACCAGCAGATCTATTGGGTAACCACTAGTCAGGTGTACCATGGAGGATATTTGAGCTTGAAATAAGGATTTATAGGTTCACAGATGGAAGGGAACCCTCCTTCATTTTACAGAGGCCCAAAGAATGCTTACCCAAGGTCACATAATTAGTAGCACAGGTGAGATTTGAACTGGATTTCTTTGACATTAGAACTAGTGCTGCCTTTTTTAGATTAGGTGACATTAAAGATGCCCTTTAATTTTAGGATGGGGCACTTAGGTGCCACAGTGAATAGAAGCCTGGGCCTGAAGTCAGAAACTCATCTTTGTGAGTTCAAATCTGGCTTCAGACACTTACTAGCTGTGGGTCCCTGGGCAAGTCATTGACTCCTTTTTGCCTCAGTTTCCTTATCTGCAAAATGAGCTGGAGAAGGACGTGGCAAACCATTCCAGTATCTTTTCCAAGAAAACCCCAAATGGGGTCAAGGAGAGTCAGATGTGACTGAACAACAACAAAACTCCAGGATTCTGTAATTCTGCCATCTGGATCCCACCCCCCCCCAAAAAAAACCCACAACCATGAATCTTGTGTTGAGGCAATAAACTTTACTACTTTTGAGGACTACAAGGATGGGGTCTTAGAGAAAGGGGTATGTCTTGGTTATTTATCCTTGGGCCAGTTCTGTTTATGGTAGTAATTACATTTAGATTGTGAGATCCTTGAGCGCAGGGACTATTTAATTTTTATCTTTGTGTTCCCAGAGTGGCTAGTGTAGTGCTTGGCACATAGAAAATAATAAATGCTTATTTGATTGATTTGAATTATAAAGCTCTTTCCAGTTTCCTTTCCCAACATAAATGGTAACAGCACTACAGATCTTATGTGGCTGCAGCTGCTTAGTCATGACAGAGACATGCAATGCTTGTGTCATGATATGATATGTTACATGATACCTAAGCCTTGGGGTGAGAGGCTGGTCATTTGAAAGAAGATATGCCCTTGGTTTCCCGGCATTACAAGTTGGAGGAAAAATCAGTGGAATATATTACCTACCATTTAGCAAAGAAATCTGTCCATAAGCAATTTTCAGCCACATGCCATTCTAACTCAACAGCTGTATCCCTTTTATTGGCAAATTTTCCAAATGATGAATGTCATCCATCCACACTTGCAGGGAAGCATTAAATGGAGGCTTTGGACAAATTACAAGGAAACAATGGTCCTTCTGAGAGAGTCCAGAGTAGTCCCCGAAAATGAAATCAGTTCATCATTCTGGGCTGGGTTAATGTCACAGAAAAGATGCCATTGATTCAGTGAGTAAAGCAAAGAACAGTATTGAAGAGAGGATGGCTCAACACAGAGAGAGAACAGAAAAAAGGAGGGAATTCATGAGTATTAGAAAAAGGACTGAAATAATCACAATGTGAACTTATTCCAGTTCTCAGATACTAGTCTTCCAAAGGGATATTTACAGAGCAACAGCATTTCACACATTTATAAAACACTTTCTAACCATTATAGAAACATACAATTTCAGATCAGGAAGCAACCTTAGAGATAATATAATCTGACTCACTCCTTTCATGTAAATGAAGAACCCAGAGAGGTGCTGCAGTGACTTTTCCAAGGTCATGTGGCTAGTTAGTGGCAGAGTTGAAACTAACTAGGTCTCCTCACTCCAGTGTTTTCCCTGGGAGCAGACCGGGTATGAAAGAAAGAAAAAGCATATTAAACACTTATTATGTTTCAAACACTGTGCTAACTGCTAAAGAAACAAATAGAAAAGACAAGGTAGTCTCTGCAGTGAAAAAGTTCACACTATGATTTAGGGAGACAAACAACACTTAAGAGATAAACTATACAATGAGTTAGCTCAGTAAAGGAGGACTGGCCTCTGAGTCAAACTATTATCTGGGGATGTTCTTCTCTGTACTGACAGTTCAGACCAGGCAATTTATTGGTGTTTTAATAAATAAACCCTGGTTTTCACTGGATGTGTCTCTCTCTTGTGGACTCATGAAGGCTGAATTGATTTCTAGGGCACACGTTGACAAAGTGATTGGCTGGTGATTAGATATGTACAATATGGTTGTTGGTTTGTTTTGGTGTGTCTTTTTAAGGACAATTTAAAAGGATTCCAAATAGTTGCCTATATTTTATTTTATTTTTTTTGGAGGGGGGACGGCAGGGCAATTGGGGTTAAGTGACTTGCCCAAGGTCACACAGCTAGTAAGTGTGTCAAGTGTCCGAGGTCAAATTTGAACCCAGGTCCTCCTGACTCCAGGGATTGTGCTCTACTCACTGTGCCACCTAGCTGCCCCCAGTTGCCTATATTTTAAATGGCAACTTTGCTTTGCACCAGTGGATTGTATAAACAATTCTAATGTCAATTTCCTCTTAATTAGCTCCTCATTATTATAAGCCTTTATCAGTTATCCATCCCTGTGTGGGGTTGTGCCAAGGACTGTACAATTCAAGCTATATGCAGCACCTGCCCTCCAGGGCTTTCAATGAAAGATCTGCCCAAGAACTGGGGGAAGGAGAATCTTATCAATGTTACTTAGAATAGATTTGTTTGACGATAAGAACAATAGACCAAGTGTTTGACCCAATGAATAGAGTGTAGGACTTGGAGTCAGGAAGACCTGAGATCAATTCCTACCTCAGTCACTGACTAGCTGTACTATCCTGGGCAAGTCACAACCTCTCTGTCCCTCTGTTTCATCATCTGTGAAATGAGAAGAATCTCTCTCTCTCTCTCTCTTTCTCTCTCTCTCTCTCTCTCTCATTTTGAAGAAAAAAGTGAGATAATATTTGTAAAGCACTTGAAAACCAAAAGCCCTACATAATGTTAGCTGTTATTGTTTTTATTGTAAGTAGAGGAAAGTGTTTAGGAGGGAGTTGCTATCCAGATAGGGCAGAACTATGGGAAATCACGGTGGCGGGTTCATGGCATTTCACCATCCTTTCAATAGATAGGTAAATGGTGACTTCTTTATGGAGAACTCATCCCCCTGAAACCCAAAACTGAATCTAATAGCTTTTTCCTCAGGATACTATCATTACCCAGAAGGCAATCGCTATTGAGAAGGCAGACAGTGGGAAGAGGGTTAGGAATCTGGCTCTAGCCTCCTTCCAGATTGTGTGAATCAAGATTCCTGGCCAGTATCAAGATTCTTTTTTTTTCCCTTCTTCTTCTTACAAAGGGATAGCAAAAAGTATTTGCCACATAAAACAAGCAAAGCTCCATAAAGTCTCAACCAATGAAATCATCTTTTCTTCCTACCCAGAGTCTTCTAGCCCCATCTGATTCCTACTCTCTAAGGAGTTATAGTAGAGAAATATGGTGTTTGTTTAAGAAAGCATTTTTAATGTTTTAATCCTACTCTTCAGATTTTGTCAATATTTAATAGGGTGAGAAAGTTTAATTTTCTTTAGAAATTTTAGTTGTAGCAACATGGAGTTGATTCTTTAGTCTAGAAACCTGGGTTTGAATCCTGCCTTTTCTAGCTGTTAGCAAAGGACAAATCATTTAGTCATTCTGGGTGCCCAATATTGTCTCCTGTAAAATAAGGATAATAAAGCATGTATTGTCTACTTCCCAGGGTTTTTTGTACAGATTATCAATGTTTATTAAGTACCTGTTATGGGCAAAGGACTGAGAATGCTTTGATGAAACAAGCCCAGTGATCATAACTACAAACCTTACTGTTGCATGAAATAGTTACTATTAACAATGGAACCCTTGCAGAATAAATGGAGACCTCGATTTAAATATCATCTAAGCATTTTTGTTATTGTTAGGGACCCATTTAAGGTGCACAGCTCTCTTTGGAAAACCACTTAAAACCATTTATTTTACTAGGAAGCAATTTCAGAAATTCTTGTTGGGTGTCCCCCAGTTGTATGGCAGATAAAGTGTTAAGGCTGATATGTTTCTGCTACTATGAACTTGCTGTTTGAGAGCTAGATACTTTTCCACATGGGGTTTAGATGCTTTCCAAATCAATGGACCATAACCCATTCTATGATTCCCAAATTTCTGGTAACAGATAAGATAATGGCAAATCAGTTTTATTGTTTGCACATAGAATGCTTCTTACAGTGTCCTGGAAAATGCACTTTATTTTATTGCAAATCCCAGCTTTTCCTGGAAGCATTTCAAATGTTTATTAGTGGGTCTAGAGTGATGAGGTTTCATATAAAAATATGGCCAGTCTTCAGAGATGCTGACATAATTGAATGGCTATTCCAAAATTTTCCCACTGTTAAAATAGAGCTATTCCTTGTTGGGGAAGTTGGGGAGCTTTTTCAAAAGTAAGATATAGTAAAATTCTTTGGTGGGAAGGTATCTCCTGAAAACAGAGGAAAACAACACTGCACACTGCCTTGTTGTAGGGCTTCATAAATGCTTACTTGAGTCAAATGTTATTCAGCATTTCCTTGCAAAGACTATTTCACCTCATTTATAGATCATGGAAACTGATACCTGGTCATCTTTACCTACAGAATTATAACCCTTTCTCTTGCATTGGTTTCATAGGCAATGTCTAGTTCTGCACTAGCTACCAATACAGGGGCCCTCCCTTTCTGTGAAGGATGTCATTGATAAGAAGATATGTGAGGTCAGGGCGAGCAAGGGTATTTATTTCTCCAGTGTTGCTGAAATCCAGCATACAACTTCAATGTAGGTGATATCTGGATAGGGAAAGAATATTCCTTTCTTAGAATTCCTTGCTCAGACTCTTTGCAGCTTTAGGGAAGTTACATCAGTGCAATGGGCGGTCTTTGTTAGTTGTTTGTTATATTTTGTATGAGGTATCAGTGCTCATCACTGAGTCCTTTTCCTCCCATGGAAGACATTAATAAACCTTAAACAAGAAGTTCAGGTGGTTTCAGTTAGATTTTTCCTGAGGTGGCAGGAATCTAATTATCTGCAAATTACAATCTGTGCCTTTCTTACTAAGTCCAAAATCATGCTATAGAATCATAAAATTATAGACTATCAGATCTCTAAGGGACATTACAGACCATTTAGTACATTCCTTTCATTATATAGATGAGAAATCGGAGGTACAAGGGGAGAAAATTATTTGCCAAAGGTAAAATCATTAGTAAGTGACAGAACAGTGCCTTGAATCCCTATCATCTGCCTCTAAATCTAGCACTCTCTCATTTACTAAGTTAGGGTATATGCCTTCTTTTCTGGATGGCTTTCTTTCCTAGTAATCTGGAAAGATTATTCAGATCTACTTAATCCTTTACTGGAAACTTTGAACACCAGGGATTAGTTACAATAGCAGGTTCCTTGCCATCAAGAAAGGTGTTGATTCAGAAACATTTTGTTGACTGGGAGAGCTAGGGTAGTACAGAGCAAACTTGAAGGCTAACGAGGAAGCAATTTTTCTTCACTTTTGTGATCATGATATGTGTGATGTTTCTTGGTAATACTTGAAAATACTCAGATGAAGTAACTTCCCGTGTCTAATGACATTGCATCTTCTTTGCATTTATTTGTCAGATGAATGAATCACTCCCTATATTTTTCATTTTTACTGCCACATGAAGGGCCAGCAGGTGGAGGTTTTGAGAGGGTATGGACAACTTGGGGGCTATCTATCCTCATTGGCAGTCCTCCTCATTCTCCCTCTCCTTCTACCCCCATCTTGGTTTCCTAGCAGGGTGGGTGGTGATTCTTCAAGGGAGGGCTGAAACCTCGGATAGCTCCTGTGTCTGGCTGATTCTGCCTGGGTGGTCTGCTATTTTTCCCACATTTCTCTTTTCTTAAAGTTTTCAATATTCTTAAGCCTTGGACAGTGTTGAAGTTACTGTGTGTGTTTTTAATTGAGTGTTGACATTTCTGGATAGAACAGAAGTTCAAGACTAAATATCAATATCTAAATTTATAATGTCGGGGTGTTGGTTTCCCCCCTCTCACAAAGACCTTTTTAAAAGCTCTTTGTTGTTGGGCGAAGGTAGTTTTGTTAGTTCCTCAACAGAAGAAGAGTTCGTTGTATAAATGAGCTAGTTCTAAAAGAAACTCACAGAGCTATGAGAGTAGATATTTAAAGGCCATTTCATTAACTACAGCTTGTGTGGGAACGAGACACTGCCTTGTGATATCTCTAAGCAGATAGATGGTGCAGTGGATAGACTACTGGGCCTGGAGCTTGGAAGGC